>NC_067220.1:8280626-8930626 GCF_019924925.1 Ctenopharyngodon idella
CAATGCAATCATGAGAGCACAACCTGGCAAAATCAGAGCTTATTTATAGAACATTAAATTATGCTATTCCTTCTCCACCAGTCATGCATTTAAAAGGTATTGTTTTAAATGCAATTTAAATATATTGTTTCAGAATGCAGAATGCATATTTGATGTAATTAGGCCACTTGTCTGTCTTGTATTGCACCTGGCCAAGAGACAGAATTAATACTGACATGTTTTCCATCTCGTCAAAGTGTAAATGAAAATTATGCTCTCTGTTTGACGGTTACAGGAAATAGCTTTCTCTCCTTCTCTAGGTAAATGGAGTGGACATCACAGGACGCACACAAGAGGAACTGGTGGCTATGCTGCGGAGCACCAAACTGGGAGAGACTGTGTCTATGATAGTTGGAAGACAAGAGGAGTTTTTGCCCAGAGAACTGGTAAGATTATAGAGTGCAACAGTCGGATTCCGGAATTAAAAACTGTGATTTTTCTCTTTGCCTTTTGATCTTTGATTAACATTAATGACAGACATCACAGCAGCAGGTTTATTAGGCTGCTGTCACTTTAAGATCTGAAGCACATGATCTGACACATCAGATGTACTCACAGCTCTTTACGGTCATTTAAGGCTTTGCTTATGAAGATACTTCACAAAGCTGGGATTTTGGCATACTATTGTGTTTTTTGTCCTTTCAAGCACGCTGCCTGAAGCGGCTTTCTGTGCGCACAAGTCGTATGTTTCTGTCACACAAACTGGAGATTCACAGACAGCGTGCCAGTACAGATTTAAGTTATTTTTTTAATGGTTTAATAGCACTTGAATGAATGATAGCATGATCATAATGTTTGAAAGCTCTAATATAATATGCTTGATGCATAATATAATATGCTCTATATATATATACTTGATCATTTTTTTTATTTTTTTATCCAATGGATGATAACCCCAGCAGTCCCCTCTTTTATACTGAATTTGTCGAATCAGCTTGTGACAGGAAGTTGTGTACACGACACAGCAGTTTAACAGGAAGCCTTGTGCCAACACTGGTCCATCTTTTTTCCCAGATGTTACACGTGGGGCGTGTTGTTTCGCTGACCCCTTTCAAAGCATCTTTATTTTTCTTCTAAACATCAGACACCGTTACAATCCAAACAACGAGTAAAACCTCACTTGTGGCGCCACTAGATCCCTCATCGCAGGAAGAAAGTCCACATCCCTTCATTGTGTCTCTGTCTATCTTCAGTTCATTTACACTCTAGTGTCTGCTTATCAAAGGCCTGAGGTTTAAACGGGTCACCTGTGTTATATGTGGGCTGCCAAATAATTCATAATAGTTCTTAGTCAATCATTTTCTCATGAATTACTTCCTCAATTAGATGTCTGAGAATTGTTATTATTTTTATTGTTAAATTTGGGGTTTATTTATGGATTTAGCTTTGTACTTTGTTAAATCTCTGCTGTCCCAGATCTGTTGAAGAACAGCAGCTGTATGTCATTGACACTGGCTATTATTGGACCATTAATTCTTGTTAGGCACAAAAAAAAAAAAAACGTCATAAAGAGCTGCTCTGCAGTATCTATTCACGGAGAAAAACCTCCTCCGTTTTTCCACCCTATTCAAATTCAAAGTGGGTTAGCTGTGCCACTGCTTAGCCAGGGTAAATTATGGCAGAAATGCGACGGCAGGCAAAAGGAAAAATGACACACTCGGGAGAAATATTTTTTCAGAGAATGGAAGAGTATGAAAAGACATAATGACAGTGTTGAGTAGATTTCACCATCTGCCTTTTTAGAGGATATGAGTCTGAGTGTGTGTGTGCGTGTGTGTGTGTATTTATATTTCATTCCAACCAATGAATGCATCCAAACCTGAAACACCCACCTTCATACAGCATTCGTCAGTTTCTTTAACCATCCACTGTCAGCACAAAATATACCATCTTAATTCAGAAAGGCACATTTGGCTAATGATCATTCATTAGCAAAAATAAAGCATCTTTTATAACAGTCTGCTAGAATCCAGCAGATCTTTAGACAGGAAATGTGCAACACCATAAATGTCCATCCTGTTAGCAGCTAGAATGGTGTCTGTTTGGAGATGGAGCAGTCGGTGTGACTCGTATTTAGAGACCGTTGACAGAGTTAAAGCCTTGTTTTTCTGAATCAACCCTTTTGGGATCTAGTCATGTTGCTGATGTGTTGGTGACTGGATATCCTGGATGCAGGAGTGTGTCGCCAAAACGTCCGGCCCTGCTGGAAAATCCAGCTAAAATCATCTTACGGTAGTTTAGGATGGTTTTTAGCTGATCTAGATTTCTGATTGGCTAAGGTACTTGAAAGAATACCATAGTATATGCCCAAAAATATGGTAATTTTTAGTAATGTTTTGTTAGTGTATGTGTATTAGGGATGTGCCTGAAGCCTAAATCCGTATTCGGAAAGGCATGGAAAATGAGTAACGCATTCTACAGAGCCTTTAAAGGGACATGGTTAGGCTTGTTGTGGTAGTTGGTTACATTACAGTAGGCTACATCAGATTTCATTTGAAAATGAAGATAGTAATGAGAGATGACTGACAGGATGATTTTGGAGGATTTGATGCTCTACAGGTCCTGAGCATCAAATATCTATCTGATAAATATGTGGTCAGCACCACCTATACACAGAGTACGCGTGAGCACGCATTCAAAAGCATTTCAATAGATATTGATAGCGGGTCCCTGATACCCACACATTATATACACTATAATAACCCAACTATAATTGCGAGAGAATGCAAAAGCATTGAAATATATTTTTTCCTCCCATCACCATGTCCCTTTAGGGGTTTAGAAGAATATGTCATTTCCTTTCCGAACATAGTATTTGGCTTCAGGCACATCCCTAATGTGTATACGTGTGTATATGCATATGAATGCATTTGAATTTGAAAATTAAGGTTTTTGGGGATTTTTTTTTCCCATATAGTGGACTTCACTGGAGTTCAATGGGTTGAAGGTCCAAATTGCAGTTTCAATGCAGCTTCAAAGGGTCTTGCACTAGCTCTGCGATGCACCACACATTACGTAATCACGTTGGAAAGGTCACGCATGACGTAAGCGGAAGTAGCGCGGTAGGGCGAAAAACTCATTTTCTCCAACTTCACAATCATTTTTTTTTTTTTTTTTTTTTGTAAATGCCGTTCGACTTAGTCTTTGCACGTTCGCTTTGTAGACACTGGATCAGTACTTCCGCGTACATCATGCGTGACCTTTCCAAAGTGATTACGTAATGCGTGACACATCGCAGAGCAGTGCCAGACGAGCATTTGTGGTTAAAAAGTATGTAATTTTTATTTTTTATTTTTAGAAAATGACCGATCATTTTGTTAGATAAGACACTTGTTCCTCGGGTTAGGATCAAGTAGAGCCCTTTGAAGCTGCACTGAAACTACAATTTGGACCTTCAACCCGTTGAACCCCAGTGAAGTCCACTATATGGAAAAATCCTGGAATGTTTTCCTCCACAACCTTAATTTCTTTAACAACCGCATTCTATATTTTCAGGCCTGAAATTTGTGTCAGTTTGTCACGTGCATTGAGATTAAATGAATGCGGTAGGTGGAATTAAAGTCTTCAGCGGCTTAATAATTATACCTGATAGCCAGCAGCAATAAATCAGCCAAACATCAAATTAAATTGTAATGTTAAGTTTTTTGTGCCCACTAGACATGGGCATGTACTGCAAAAATGAATTTAATAGAATGATAAAATGACTATATTTAGTGATGTTTGTGTATTCCACTAGACAAAGTACACTTATATTCAAGATAAATGATCTAAAATCAAGTCTTTATGGAAGTTGTTTTATTTGGACCATGCTATATTGCATCTAATACCACCACTATATCATAATTTTCCTATTGGATATTTGTTGTAAAAGCTGAATATTTATTTTTGTAACCAATTTACAATCACTGTGTAGACTTTAGAGCCGTTCTCCACCCTTTGATTCAGACAGGTTTTCTGTGAGGATGGAGGGGTCAGACAGCACATTGCACACAGTTGTACTCAGAGGAAGAGAGGTCGGCCACAGGGCTGGTGGAGCATGTAGATGTCCTTGAGATGGTCGTAGTAATAACTGCTCTTCCCACACACAGGATGTGTTCTGCTTTGTCATGGCCTATTTAATTATATTTGTTATTTGGGTCACGGCCACTTCTTTCCAAAACCAATGGACGTTTTTTTTTTTTTATAATTTAAAAAGTGTAGATGCTTTCATGTAATAGCAGATGGCCTTCTGACATCAATTCTAATTTAGTTCAATATCTGGGTTAAGGTGCATTGACTTCTAGCCAGAAGCATCTAAACACATTTCCCGTGGATTATTTTTGTGTAAATGACACAAGGACTTCCTCATAAATCCTGTGTGTATCACACTGTATTTTCCCAATAATGGAAAATGCTGTAGCTCAGGATATCTCGGTTATGTTTCATTAATTATCAGTTTTGTCTCAGATGTTTCTCCTAAAATATTATGAATATTAATTGTTAATATTAACGTTTATTAATATTAATATGATGAGTTAATATTAATGACTATTAATACTAAAATCAAGTCCTATTAGAATATATTAATATTAATTACTAATGTTGATATTAATAATGTTTGTTTATTAATAATTAATTGTTTAATTTTGATGTTTATTATTAT
This sequence comes from Ctenopharyngodon idella, assembly GCF_019924925.1. Taxonomy (NCBI): domain Eukaryota; kingdom Metazoa; phylum Chordata; class Actinopteri; order Cypriniformes; family Xenocyprididae; genus Ctenopharyngodon; species Ctenopharyngodon idella. The sequence continues at coordinate 8,285,308 of NC_067220.1, forward strand.
ATCAGTTACTATTAGCCTAATATTAATTTGTTAATACTTATTAAATAATATTGATAATAATAATGTGTATTAATGTTGCCAATGAATATCAATATTAATTGTTTTTAAATACTAAAATTAATTCATAGTATTGTCATATGTAATATGAGTTAATATGATTGACTATTAATACTAAAATCAAATCCTATTAGAATAATATATAATTTCATATTAATACTAATTACTAATGTTGATATTAATTACATTTGTTCAATAATATTAATAATTGTTTAATTTTGATATGTATTATTACTATTATTAATTTATTATTATTATATCAGTTACTATTAGCCTAATATTAAATTAATATCAATATTAATTGTTTTTAATACTTTAATACTAAAGTATTAATATTAATAAAATGTATTAATATTAATATAAGTTAATATTTATATTAATGAATACAAATAGTACTTCATATTAGTATAATATATAATAACCTATTAATATTAGTTATTAGTGTTAATATTACTTATATTTCCCATACTTATAGTATAGGTTCATATTTAATACAAATATTATTATTTTAATTAAAATATAGTTGTCCAAATATGTTTTTTTGTATTTGCATTACCCATAGGCCTGTTTTATGTGTCGAGTCGATGCTGTGTTTACATCGCTCCACTTATTCCCAACATGGAGCCGCCTTTTCAGTGTCGCTTTTCCCAGCTTTTACTCACGTACTTCAGTTAAAATAGTTCATCACATGGTGTGTATGAGAGCATATGAGTGTGTATTTGCCCTCAGGAGGTCTTCATGTGAAGTCTGGGTCTCGTGTGTTGATAGGACCACCGAAGCGGCATCTCCCTCCTCGTGTGAGGAGACATCAGACAATCTGATATTCTCTCTGGGACCAAAGTTTGACCTCACTTACAAACAGGCCTTTTATTGTGTGCTAAAACTCTGATTTGTCGTCCGCCTTAGGCCATGTACGACACATTATCATCAGTAAAAGGACACGCTAAAAGGACTACTTGAAGCTTTGCCCCATTGGCCCTCCTATTTTTCATCGTTAGCTCTTACTTAATGCTTTTTGCCCAACTTTGTGCTTCTACAAAGTCATTTTTGTTTCTTTTTTCCCCTGGCCCATTTCCACAGCAGCTTAGCAACAGGCTAATGCTGTTATTTAATGTGGTTTCCAAAGGGATTTTGGCCGCTTTTAGCCATTACACTTTATTCTAGGCCTTTTTGCTAGGTTTTATTGATACGATAGTGGAGTGAAGAAGGAAATGATGTAGAGAACAGGTCAAAGGTCATGGCACTGACACCCTTGATCTCTTTGATATGATGTTTTGCAGACAAAAAAAGCAAAAAGAGAGGTGAAATGTGTGGGTGGTTGTGTGTAAGTGTGTTCAATAATGAGTTATTAGTCTTAAATGATGTCGTTCCCCAACCCCCGCCCTCATGAATGAATCGCTGACAAAAGCTTATTATGTTTCCTTTTGGTCTGGCACATTCTCATGCTTTCACCCTTTCACGTTCAAGTCAAACGACCCCCAGTGTGTTTCACCATTAGACATGCGTTCATTCTGTCCAAACCCTACTTTATATATTCATCCATCATTATTCCGTCCTCGTCCATTTGGTCATGTGTACATCTGCCTTTATTTTATCCATCACTAAAATAAAATATATATTTTTTAAAGAAATTAATACTTTTAAATGGGACCGATAATGCCCCTTTTACAAGATGTAATATAAGTCTCTGGTGTCTCCAGAATATGTCTGTGAAGTTTCAGCTCAAAATACCCCACAGATCATTTATTATAGCTTGTCAAATTTGCCCCTATTTGTGTGTCCCTTTAAATGCAAATGAGCTGCTGCTCCCAGCCCAAAAGTGATTTCTGTAAAAGAAAATATCGCCCTTTGCATTGGACTTTGAGCATCGTGACAGATGTTATTCATTCTCAAACAGCAAAATTGCACACTAACTAAAGCTAAAGTGCTAATCCTAATCAGGACCCCTTTAATCCATTAAATTGATCAGAAGTGACAGTAAAGACATGTATAATGTTACAAAAGATTTCGATTACAATTAAATGCTGTTCTTTTGAATTTTCTATTCATCAATTAAATGTATATTAAAAAAAATATGAAGCAGCACAACTGTTCTCAAAAATAATAATCATCGTTGCTTGCAGCAAATCAGCATATTAAGATGATTTCTGAAGGATCATGTGACACTGAAGACTGGAGTAATGATGCTGGAAATTCAGCTTTGATCACAGGAATAAATTACATTTTAAAATATATTCAAATAATAAACAGTTACTTTAAATGGCAATTTTACTGTATAGTATAGAGATTTCAATTAAAAACTTTTTAACTAATCATACCGGCCTTTTAAACACTAGTGTACCTTCATCTCACCACATCCATTATCTTATTGGAGTGTTCCTGGTTCAATACGAGTTAAACTCTATCGATGGCATCTGTGACACATGTCGATTACCACTGACAGTCATTTTGTAGTTTGTAAACGCAAGCAAAAATTGCATGTCCAGTAATCCACTTACAGTTTTAGTCAATGCGGCAAGATGTTGCACTGGAGTAAATGCTCAAATTTATCAGTTAGCTGAGATGCTGACGTAAGTTTGTGTTATTTGCAGAAAGGAGAGCCGTCAGGTCCGCTGCTGGCTGAGGACGGGCGAGAGCAGCTGATGTTTGAAGTTCCTTTGAACGACTCCGGCTCAGCTGGTCTGGGGGTCAGTCTGAAGGGTAACAAGTCCCGAGAGACCGGAGAAGACCTGGGCATCTTCATCAAGTCCATCATCCACGGCGGCGCTGCACACAAGGTAAAGGCTGTCAATGTCAGCGCTAATGCCCATTCATCTGAGAGCTTCCATGATGAAAGTCACTCAAAACCTGCGCATGTCACAACAGAACTACATACAGTGCTGATTTACAGTTCTCATAAAAACCTTTTAAAATGAAAAAGTTATTAAATACATACATATACTACTATAAATATATAAATATGTGCTGTCAATTGATTCAAAACAATTAAGTAATTAATCACATATTTTTCTGTAATTAATCGCAATTAATCACACTTAACATTAAAGTTTTTAATATATTTTATATTGTAATAATTTCACATTTAATCTCCAAATAATGTAGAAACATAAAGACATAAAGACAGTATATTTTAAATATGTGATCTAACAGATAGGAAATATACAGAAATGTAATAAAATAATCAATATCAGCCAAATTATAAATTAAATATAGATTAATCCTTATTAAAGCTACAAAAGTCAAGAGCAGTGAGTGATTTTCTCTTTGTCTTGTGTCAGTACAGATTTAATGGATGATGGAAAAAATTGATTCTGCGGTAATTGTGTTCAATATTTTTAATGCGTTAAACTGAAAAAAATTAATCGCATGCGTTAACGCCCTAATAAATATACATTTGCTTATAATACGTAATTTATTCAACTTATATTAGTTGAATATATTAGTACGGTATATGTACAAATTAACATTGATTAATAAATGCATTAAAAATCTGTTATTTATACACTACAGTATTTATTAATATTTTAGCTTTTATATTTTCAGTTTTTATTTTAATTTTAGTGTACGCTTTTGTAATTTTATGTGCTTTTACTATTTTTATTTATTTATTTTGTTTTTAAATATTTCTATTAAGCTTTTAGTAGTAGTTTTTTAGTATTTCAACTTAAAGGCATTATATGTAAATTTTCGCCACTAGAGGTCGCTTATTCAAAACGAATGCGTAGCTTGATGACGTCTTGATTTCGCTGAATCATGGGAGTTGCTGTCTTCGTGTCTTCAGCCGGTGGAAAAGAATCCAACGGGACTCGGGCAGAAATCATGTTCATGGATGAGATTATTAACATGGCTGTAGTATGAAGCAGAGCAGGACCGAGTGATGTTGAGCGGAACGAGGCAGCTGGAGCGATTGTTAATGAGAGATGAGCACGACACACGTCTCGAGAGCAGCAGGACTTTTATTATGCTGCAGTCGCCGCTTCCGCTTCTTCCGATCAAGTGTATGTGGGGTAAAGCAGCGCTGTTTTATCATATTAGATACATTTGTCTGTTGAAAGGTGTTATAATGCTACTCTGTGCGTTCACTCGGCAGCTGCTATGATACACTTGTAGCACACTGCAGTAAGCTAGACTGATATTAGGCATGGTAAAACATGGTACTCGCAGGTAAATTCAGAAAACGGGATTGAAACAATAAGACTCACTGTGTTGAGCTAAAAAACATGATTCGTTTTCTGTCGATGAATGTATCCAAACCTGTCTAATAAAACACAGAATATATTAAAGTGTCTCTTGGTGTTCCATGGTTTCTACAAAATAAAACCGGAAATCGAGGGTAACGCGAGTATGATGTCATTGATAGCCGACGCACGGACACAGTCCATGTCCTGGTTAAAATTGCTTATTTCTCTCTGGATTTAAACATTCTTGGAAACATTTGGGATAATGCAAGTACACAAGTTAACAAACTATATAACACTGCTCTAGTGGTTTTTGGATATTTTAATCCAAAAATCTTACATATTGTGCCTTTAATCTTGTTTCAGTTAATGGCCAAAGCAACGTTTCAGTTTTCTTTTTTTAAATTTAATATTTATTTAATTATTTTACCTTTATTTCAATTTAAAAATAGAGATTTAATAAATTTAATGTACATTATTTCATGTTAGCTATTGCATTAACTAATTTAAGCCTATTTAAATTCAAAGTAAACACTTGGTTTACATAATATTGAGAAATTCACAAAAAATTATTTGACACCCTAAAATGTACGTTCATAATGCACAGTTGTCAGTCAAAATATTACCTAGTTAATTGGTCCATATATCATCTGATTAGTTTGTCTGTAACTAGTACTATGTTTGGGAAGCAATAATACAAATTTTGCTTATTTTGTAGACTATACTGTAGTATGCTAACTGTGATTCACCCAAAGTGGCCTCAAACTAAAAAACAAAAACAAAAGTAGATGAATGATCAGATGAATAGTGGCCATTGTAGCCTGGTAGGGTTTGTCATCGTGGTTCGGGTTATGCTGTATCTGTTGTTATTTGTGAACTTTACCAAGTGCTGTCACAGAGATATGAATACTCCTCTCCTGTCCTCAATCAGTCAGTCAGGCAGCAGGTGTCGTGTGTCTGTGAAGATAAGGGCACATCTACTGTCGCCTATCAGCAGTGTAATCAAGAGTGGGCTCACAGGTGGAGCTGCGTCTCTGGCCCCTATCAGCACTCCATTGGAGAGTGGGCTCAGAGAGCGAGCTGCATCACAGGCCTCCATCAGAGAGACGCTCAAAGAAATAGACATTTTCAAAGGCTGAGCTCTTCATTTGACTTCTGCCGTTCACCCTTATCACTCACTTTCTATTGCTCCTCTAGCGTTTACACTCCAAGATTGAGATAATCTTAGAGTGGACATGATTTTAGAAGCTCCATAATTTCTAGAATAAATTATCGGAATACAATTATTCTGCCTAGTAATAAAGAAAAACATGTCGTAGGGTATCTTTGGAGCTCGTCCTTCACTAGGGCTTTAAAAAGCCGTCTTGGGTTGTTGAGCTTCCAGACTGTCTGCTTGTGTATGCATGAGTATATTTTCTCAATAGATGGGCACAAGTGTTTGTGTCTGTTCTGCCTGAGACCCCTCCCCGGTCAGTATCAGTGGTCTGCGGTCAGTGACCCTGCCCAAGGGTCAGGATCATCCTCCGTGACACAGACTCTCAGGAGTCTTTAGCGGCTCCAGTGGCTTTTAGCTGCTAATCTCTTTTGTTCCTCCTCAGCTGAGTTTTATTTAGGAAACCACAGCTGTGAACCTTAATCCAATTCACTCCGGCCCGGTCCTTTCACACTAATGATATGCATCCGTAATTGTATCTGAATTCATGGTGGGATGCATTAAACATTTAACAGTGGGGCTACGCTGCATAAATGTTTTTAAATCACACTATAGGGCTTTAGAGTTGGGAGTAGCTAGATAAAAGTAGCGGTGCTACTAACTTAACTACATGTTTCAGTAATGTGACAGCCATTTCCTAACTTTTCTAACATGTTTTTAGTGAGTAATAGTGGTTCATTGAAAAGTACCGATTCAAAAGAACAATTCATTCACAAATCAGGCTAAAAGTATGTTTACGTTTAATGCTGTCATCTTAATTGAAATCTTATCTTTTATTTGAATGAAATTTCTTTTTTTTTTTTTTTTGTATTAATTTTAAATACTGCTCTTCATATATTGGTAAATTATATATTTCATAATATTATAGTACAAATTTAAAAACTTTCAAATTAGTACCAGATCTAGTACTATAATATGAATTTTATTTTTTATTTTTTTTATATTTAATTTTCTTTTTATATTTAATTTTAAATACTGCACTGAATTTATTAGTAAATTATATATCTCACAGTGAAAATGTAAGCACTGCCATGATGATTTATAATTGTAATATAAATATTTTTTTAATAATTTAAATTTTTTTTATTTGTAATATTATGTATATAATTTATTTTTATTTTGTTTTTGTTTTATTTTATTTTATTTTTCTTGAAATACACCATTGAATTTATAGGAAAATATTTATCTTATAGTAAAAATGTAATCTTTATACATGTATAATAGTACTATGATATGTAGTTTTTTTTTAATTTAATTTTAAATATTGCACTGAATCTGTAGGTAAATTAATGTATATATTTACCCATAGTACTATTAATCTGTCTATAACTAGTATAATTTGGGACTCAATAATACAAATAATTAAAAATATTACAAATTTAAAACCTTTCTTGAAGTTAGCTCCTTTTATGTTATGCTTAGTGTAGTAGCTATTAGCTGACAACGTTTTAGAAAAGCTTTTTTTTTAAAGGGGTATTTTACCCAAAAATTAAATTTCTGTCACTAATTACTCATGTTTATGTCTGAACGCCGGCTCACTATTGGCCGGCTCTGGTCATGTGAGCAGCACGACGCATGAGTTTGGACGTAAAGATGGAGGCTCTGCAATGAAAATAGCTTATGAGAATGACGGGAGAGACAAATTTGTTGAATAAAATTGTAATTTTTGTTTTGTTTTTGCGCACAAAAAGTATTCTCGTCGCTTCATAACATTAAGGTTGAACCACTGCAGTCACGTTGACTGTTTTAACAAGGTTTTTGAATGTTTTACCAATGTTGAATGACAGTAATTTCATTGCTTTCAATGGAGGATAAAAAAACCTCTCGGATTTCATCAAAATATCTTGAAGTCTTACAGGTGTGGAACAAAATGAGAGTGAGTCATTAATGACAGAAATTTCATTTTTGAGTGAACTAATCCTTTAAGGTTATAGGACTATAGGACTTAGGACTATAATTTCTGAGTAGCTTGTACATGTTGAGTGACACTGGCGTTTGTCTTCTCGTGTTTGCAGGACGGTCGCTTACGGATCAATGATCAGCTGGTAGCCGTCAACAGTGAATCCCTGCTCGGACGCTCCAACCACGATGCCATGGAAACCCTGCGGTACTCCATGTCGACTGAAGGGAACCTCAGAGGAACCATCCAGCTGGTGGTTCTGCGTACTGTGGAGCGCTCACCTGCACAGGTATGCCCAGTCCCTGTACCGTACCATGTGTACCGCTATAGACCGCTCACCCACAGGGCCTCTGAACCCGGGTCACTGGCTGCAGCCCATCTGTATCACTGCTATCGGCATCACAGGCTATCAGGTGACCTCTGAGTGTTAGTTATTGTGTGCAGGGAAACACACACATCTGCTGTGGATAAAAAGGGGAAAATGGTTTTGACTCCCTCTTTATTCTAAGTTTTAAATAAGTTTTAAACTGTAAGTACTGTTGTTATCCTACAAGGAGAGCAGAAAACAGGCTTCTGGTTAAAAAATGTGTGCCAATATTTTTTTTTTTTTTTTTAAATACTTAAAGATAGTTTTTTTGTCCCAGTTAAAAAAGCTAAACAAAATGTAGTTATAAATTGGGGTCGGCTACATGAGTTGCCTTGTGAGGCACTGCAGTATCATCATGAACATTTGGGGAGGAAGTCCGTGAAATTAAATCAGTGTAGATTAATTTTCTTTTGACACATTAGAGATTGTTCTTTTCCTTGTTTTTTCCCTGACTTCATGAGAAAGCACTTCTTCTCTCCTGCTTCCTGCTTTTGTACTAACTTTGTGCACATACGATTGTACATTATATTCTTAAACTCTTTTCACTCATTTATTAATAGAACATCTGTCAATGTCTGCTTTTCTTTTGCTTCATTTCTGTATCACTGAAGTTTTCTTATTAAATAAAATAATCTCAAATCTTTGCATGCACTCTGTTTCCTTTTAACCCTCTGGGCTTTTCTTCATGGATCTTTTCTGTTTGGTTTGTCATACTTTTCTTTCTTTCAGTTTTTCAGAGATATATCCAGTTCTTAAACTTGTGTTTGCAGTGTGTAGACTATGTTTAAAAGTTTGGGGTCCTTAAGATTTTTTTGTTTGTTTGTTTGTTTGTTTAAAGAAATGTATACTTTTATTCAGAAAGCATGGTTTAAATTGATCAAAAGTGACAGTTAAGACATTTGTCAAATAACTTTCTATTCATCAAAGACTCCTTAAAAAAATGTATCACTGTTTCCACAAAAATATGAAGCAGCACAACTATTTTCAACATTGATAATAATAAGAAATGTTTCTTGAGCAGCAAATCAGCATATTAGAATGATTTCTGAAGGATCATGTGACACTGAAGACTGGAGTAATGATGCTGAAAATTCAGCTTTGATCACAGGAATAAATTACATCTTAAAATATACTAAAGGAGAAACTAGTTATATATTAAATACATACATACATATATATATATATATATATATATATAAAAATACACACATATATATATATATATATATATATATAGTTATTTATTAAATTAATATTTCATGTTTACCTTATTTATAACCAAATAAATGCAGTCTTGTTGAGCACAAGACTTCTCTGAGAAACATAAAAAAAATAAAAAAAAACTTATTGACCCCAAACTTTTGAACAGTTGTGTATATGCTATATCTGATCAAAATATTTTGAACTTCACAAAAAAATGAAATATTAAAGTGGAAATTATATGACTCAAATGGTGATCATTATATTTAAGAATCAGAAAGCAAAGAATTTGAAAAGAAATCGGCTAAAAATTCACATTTATATCCCAAAATCTGAGAAACATAGCATTGCATCATATGGATGCATTTCAGTTGAGTCTACATTTGGTTACACTTTATTTTAAGGTGACGTACTGAGTAATATTAGTTAACTATTAATGTACTTACTATAGAGTTACGATTAGGGTTTGGTTTAGGGTTAGTTACTTGTAAATAAGCATCATTTACTGTTACTACTATAGTAAGTACATGTAGTAACGTGTAACTGCGTCACCTTAAAATAAAGTGTTACCCTACGTTCTCTTATAGCTATTTAATGCACTAAAATATGCAATGCAAACCTATGCATTTCCACTGAATACCTGTTAGAAACCTTCAGTGTCTACAGGTCTTCAGTGTACATAGGTTTTGTTTGTGCTTGTATTAATGGGACACTTGCACAGACGTTTTGCCCTCTTTCAATATTGTCTCTGTGTTTCAGGGGGTCCGCCATGTTCACTGGGGTCCCCCTTTTGTTAATGTGGTGGTAAGTTTAAAGAGGAGTCACTCTGAGTATTAAACAACCTGCATGACGATTTCCCTAATAGAGGCGGTTTCACATGATGAAAACAGACGAGCCAAGAAAAAAAATATGATAATGGAGAAGTTTCCAAACTCCAGATGTATCTATGGAAAAATGTTGATCACTTCAGGAAATAGGTGTCTTTGTTATCTAAGCATATTTTTCAGAAATAGACTTATTCAGTATTCGTTTTTTTCCTTTCGTTGATGGGAAGTAGTGTTAATGCTTATTTGTTGGGAATGTGGATCAATTTCCATGAGTCAGCAGCTCACTAAAACGGTCAAGAGATGATAACAGAATCTCTTTTTTTCTGCTGGAAGTTTTCCTTTCGATCTTCTGATGTCACATTGTAAAGTTTCTGAATGCTTAGAAATATTCAAATGTGACTTAATTAGAATTTAGAGTCTTTGTATCCAAGGTTAAACTGGGATGGTTCATCAATTCCGACAGCTCCTCATCACCATCCGATGAAAATGAAGACAAATAGTTATTGACTCCACCTTCAGCGGTCTGACTTTGGGTGGGTGAACACTGGAGTATTATTGGGGAACATTAGCTTATCCTCAACCCAATCTAGTGGTAGAACGATGGTGATCGGTGCGGGCGGTAATGACGCTCAATAGAAGGTGATGTGTCGCTGAGATGCATTCTCCATTAATCACATGCAGACGGAGCGATCAATATGCCATTAATCACCCAGACAGAGTTGAGTGATAAGAGAACGAGTGGGAGGTTAGAGAATCAAAAGTGTTTGTGGACTAAACTTAATGGGATTGTTCCTCAATCAAGAAATAAATAAAAAAAAAAGGTATAAAACCAATTAACTTGGTATTATCATGGATTTTTGGACATTGATAATACTACACTTTAAAAATGCTGGGTTAAAAACAACCCAAGTTGGTCTGAAAATGGACAAACCCAGCAATTGGGTTGTTTTGACCCTGCGGTTGGGTTAAATGTTTCCCCAACCTGCTGGGTAGTTTTATTTAACCCAACTATTTTTTAAAAATTACTGTATTGCTTGCTTAAAATTAACTCAAAGTATGTTCACAATTATTTCATGTGAAACCACCATCTTTGTTCCTCCTTCCTCCATGTTCTTCTCCTTCCTGTTTCTCGCGCCCAGTCTGATATCTAATCCCGTTACCTCGCTGGATCTCCGCTTGCTCAGCAAGTTAATCAGATTACACCATGGGTTCCCTGAATGAAAGGCAAAATTTGGGTTTTAATGAAAGGCTGCCCAGGGCTACCCTGAGGCTTCCTAACCTCAGTTCACCCTCACTGCTGCCTGTGTGTGGAGGGGAGGAGACGTCCATGGGTTTAGGGTCTTGTTTTGTTGTCTCTTTGTCTACGACGGTGGACCCAAGCTCCCTTGTGATTGTTGTCTGATTAAGATGTGCAGCGCACAGTCTTTGAAGATGTCAGAGAGGTTCTTGGTGTGTGTGTAGGGTGGGAGTTGTACTCCTAAAATCAAGATGATACTTCACTGAATGGGAATATGATCATGTTATAGACATGTTGACTGATGCAAAGAGAAATTATACTTTGACATTTTCTTCAGATGCTAGTGTGCTGTGAGTGCTTGTCAGGGCACTGCTATGCAGTTGCTAGGTGCTCTGGGAGGTTGCAAAGAAAGATATTTGGAAGAATGTTCTTGACCAAGCAGATCTCGCCCCCCAGTGACTACCATAGTAGGAAAAAAAATACTATGGTAGTCAATGGGGGGGGGCGAGATCTGCTTGGTTCAAACATTCTTCCAAATATCTTTATTTGTGTATAGCAGAACAAAGAAATTTATACAGGTTTGGAACAACTTGAGGGTGAGTAAATGATGGCAGAATTTTCATTTTTGGGTGAACTATCCCTTTAAATCCCAAGAATCGGTTAGTCTATTCTGTTTTCAGTTGATGAATGAACAGAACTTTAGTGCGCCTCCCATTTCATAAATCGCAATAATCTTTGCGCCTGGTTATTTTTGATAGGAAACAAAGTCTCAGATTTCAAATTATGTCCATTTTATTACGAAATTCAAAAAATAAATATCGTTTTGGCGCTCTTTAATGTGGCGTGACAGATCGCTGTAGTTCAAGAGAAGCAGCAGCGTGAAGTGCACGTGAACTGATCATCTCTTCCGCTTTAATAACAGTTACAGCGTGAAATAAACATGAATGAACTTCTATTCAAGGTATGTTAAAAGATACAGTACAACTTACCGAAATCCGTATGCTGTCTCATGTATTCGCTCAATCAGTGTTTCAACCACGGAAAGACGTCAATATAACAGTATGTCAGGTAATGTCACATTTACCTCAGAAAAAAAACATATTCAGTGACCATAAACTCATTAGTAAGCTAGAAAAATGAACTCTAAAGAGGAGCATTTTGCTAAATATATGCACCATATTACATATTCATTATGTGTTCTTCAATATTTAAAGCATGTTTGAATGAATCCGTTAAGTTTTTATGACAGCAACCATTTTAAATGTTTATATTTAAAAAAAAACGAATTGGAGTAGAAATATGATTATGTAATTGTAAAGTTAGTATTATATCAGTTCATTTTAACCTTTAGTATTATTAGGAATGTAGTACCAACTGACTCCCATGTATAGTTTACAGCATTGAGAGATTATTTTCCTTGAAAATTTGCCATGTACTGTACCTGATATATATATATATATAATACACACACACAATATATCTACAAGATAATCGATATTGAATCGAATTGAATTGACTTGGAATCTAATCGAATCGCAAGCTTGTGAATCAAAATCGAAATAGAATCGAATCGTGAAATTTGTGTCAATACCCAGCCTTAGTCATTAATGTCTGTTTCACGAATAATGTTGTATGCGTTTTGCACCAAAGATTAGTACTAGTGCTCAGAGGTTTGTTCAAATCGGTGTGAGCAATAGTAACAGTGATCCTTGCTTTAACAAGCCCCACTAATAAGGACGATGCAGCAGTTGAAGTCGGTGGGAGGTGAACATGTAAATCAATAATATGGACTGTTTAAATTGACTTTTCATTTTTAGTTTCCCTTCGTCTGGATTCTAGCAGTTGCTGTCCCATCATTCTTCAAGTACCTTTTGATATTTTCCTGCCAGCTCTCTATTTTTGTGTGTTAGACACATGCATAACCGCTGTCAATGCACAGATCACAGTGAAAGACAGCAAAAAATGTTGCTTAGTCTCAGCGAAGGGGGTTTTAGAGTCATTTTTCACAACAAACATAATCTCTGAGGAGAAAGAGAGCCTGAGAATCAGTCCTTCGGTTCATTGATGATTCCTGTGCGTCTGGAGAGACAGCGAGCAGGAGGCAGATGACAAGAATGACGTTTCCACATGTAAAGAACCATCATCCCCGCTAATGACTGTCCTCCAACTGAGGCTTAACGTCGGAACAAAAGAACGAGGCTTTCATCTGTTTTCCCCACCATGCGGAATAGTACGGTGTGAATGCATTTAAGCACACTTTGATATGGTGATATCCTAATACCTTTCATGTCCGTCCAGTCAGTCTGGGCTGTGAGTAGTGTGTTTGCGTTTGTAGCATGTGGTTTGTATGACAGTATAAAGTCTTCAATGCTCCTCCTCTGGGTTAGCCACACATACATTGACGGCTGTAGCTCCTTTGTCTTCTGAGAAGAATCCATCAGGATGCATCATTCGGTGGCCTCATGTCTTCATATTGACACATGTTTCCGTGTCTTTCTTGACTAGTACTGTCTGGCAGGATTGCCTTTGGCTTATGAGTATTTCTATGTCATAGGGTTGCTTTTATCCTTTTGTCATTTACAGTTCATTTTCAACAGAATTTTTCCCAATAGGTTTTTTTCTTTCTTTCTAGATCAGGGTAGAATTTTTTCACAATTTTTTTTTTTTTTTTTTGAGATGTTAATCCCTCTAAGTTTCTGCAGTTTTCCTTTTAAAACATTCACAATTGTAAACTACTGTTAAAGTTTTGGGTTGGTAAGATTTTTTTTACAGATTTTTTGACGTAAGTCTTTTATGCTTATCAAAGCTGCATTTATTTGAGCAAAACTATAGTAAAATATTAATATTTTTAAATATTATTACAATTTAAAATAATTTAGCTATTTTTACATATCTTAAAATTAGGGATGCACAATATATCGGCAATCATATCAGTATCGGCTGATATGTTTATTTTTAATGTTATCGTTATCGGCCCAATAAGAAAATTTGGCCGATATATTAAAGCAGATAAGCAGATAAATAATGGATAATTCCCTTCAGCTGAGACACTTCAGATGCGCACTGTCCGCCATTATGGTTTTGAATTGCTTGAAATATGATTGAAATCACTTAAAAAAAAAATACAGTGCAACGTACAGCGCAAGTCTGTCATATAGACTACATAAAATTATAATGAGAACATTATAATTGTGTGCTTGGGGACATGGCTTTTAATGGTGAGACTTTTGTTTTTGTAATCAGGCTCTCAAAAATTATATAAAAATTTTGATTTTGATTTATTGGCCAATATATCAGTTATTGGCTTTTAAATATATAGAATTATCGGTTATCGGTATCAGCCAAAATGTTCATATCAGTGCATGCCTATTTAAAATTTGTTCCTGTGATGAAAGCTGAATTTTCAACATCATTACTCCAGTCTTCAGTGTCACATGATCCTTCAGAAATCATTCTAATATGATGATTTGCTGCTCAAGAAATCAATGTTGAAAACAGTTGTGGTGATTAATTTTTTTATGGAAAGCATTATGCATTTTCTTTTTCAGGATTCTTTGATGAATAGAAAGTTCGAAAGAACATCATTTATTTGAAATACAAATCTTTTGTAACATTTTTAATGTCTTTACTGTCACTATTGATCAATTTAATGCATCCTTGCTGAAAAAGAGTATTCATTTACTTAAAAACTTAAACTAAATAACTAAAAAAACTTATAACTAAAAAAAAACTTTTGAACAGTAGTGTCGGTTGCTTACGTTCAGATACCGAGTATCAAGATGCGCTACATTTATAAAAATAGAAGTTCTAACGGAATGCCATAGAAGAACCATTTTTGAACAGTTCTTAAAAGAACCCTTTTTTTTTTCTTAGTGTGAAGAATAATCTAACATTTTAGAACCTTCTGTGCAATGCAAAGGTTCCATGGATGGTCAAGGTTCTTCATGGAACCATCAATGCCAATAAAGAACCTTCATTTATAAGAGTGTAATTTGACGAAAATTAGAAGAGACACACACAAAAAAAACAACAAAATGTTTGCTATGAGTCTTTATGCTCCATATTTGAATATGCTTGAATGTAAATTTTAGTGTGTTTCATGCATGCATGTGAGGGTAAGTTGGAGTGAACTCCAATTCCTTACCCTTGTTTTGTTGTACTGCATGGCAAGTCTTCCTCTTGTTGACATCCTGACAGCATGAACCCAACATGGAACAAATATGGAAGTTGGTCACCATGCTTTTAAAATATCTGTGTTTGTTGTCAAAACTTTCTCCCTATCAGCATCTTTCAGATCATTGTTTTGTCTATTAAGTCTATTAATTGTCTAAAATTAATTCTCTACAAATTTTCACTCTCTTCTAGGAAAATCAGGAAACCAGTCAGACTGTCTCTAGAAACGACTCTCCTGTTCATCATCATCCTAACAACAACCACACCAACAGTTCCATACCACCATCCACAGCGAACAACCGTATGTACGAAGCTGCTCCTGGTAAGTGCTCGCATGTTTTAATTAAATTACTGGAGGTCGCAACAAGTTGTTGTACGGAGCAGATCCGCTGCTCGTTTGACCCAGAATGCTATTTGTGCTGGTTTGAGAATATGTGAAATAAGCAATAGGTCTAACCTTGCAAACTTACACTATACATAGGGGCCTAAAACAAACCTTTTGCCACACCTGATAGTGGCCGGTGAAAATGTAGAAAATGTACCGGCCATAAATATTTTTTACCAGCCATGAAACTGTTTTTGCGAAAACAGGCAGTAAGGACACCAAAATTTTAGATACCAGTGGAAATTCACAATTATCTATTGCAATTTCGATACCACAGCTAAAAATACTAGCTTCACTAATATAAATTAAAACATTATTAAAGACAAGTAAGGTTTCAGGTAGGCCTGTAAAATACAGCTGCATAGTCTTCACTATATAAATTAAACATCCTTATTAATTAATCCTTATTAAAGTTACAAAAGTTATTAGCTGTAAGTTAAGCAGTGAGTGATTTTTATTTTTTTTCCTTTGTTGTTTGATTAGCATTAAAAACACAGACAGCAGCAATATTTATTAGGATGCTGTCACTTTAAAAGTGAATGCATGGATCTAATATACTGATACTGCACACATGCGTTTACTTTATCAACTGCTTACGTTCACTTAAGACACAACAGACTATGTTTACTAGGATACTTGCTATTTTTTGACATAATTTTGTGTGAATTTGTCCACTCAAGTGCAAGAATACAAGAAAGAGAGCTCAGTTCAGTATTCATGCGCTGTCTGAGATGCGGCTTTCTGGGCGCACACTTCGGGATGTGTGGTCATGGCGAGTAACAAATCCTCTTGCACTTGAATGTTTAAATTGTCAAGGCTTAAGCTTTCGTGACGATGCAGCGCTGGCCCGTCAACTGTCCCGGGCGTCGTTCATATTCGTTCATAAAATAGGATTCATAAAAATGTTACCGGCCAACTGGCGAGTGACACAGTTTCATATACTCGCCAACACTGATTTTTACTCACATTTGGCGCTTAGCGAGTGTTAATTTTAGGCCCTGCTTATACATTAATACAAAGTAAACATCTAAGTTAAAAACGAAGGAGAAGAAATTGAAAGATAGAGGCATAGAATGAAATATTCTATGAACACTTCATGAACACTTCAATTACATGCTCAGGTTCCCTAGGCTTCCTGGACAGCTGCAGTTTCCAATTGGATCACATTGTTTCACACGGTCGCATTGGTGGTCGCCAGTCACGTTCTGTGTGAATGCACCTTTATTTATTGAGTGCATTTTTAAAAGCACACCAAATGATAAAAGTAATTGCTTTTATATAATGTTAAGTGCTTTCATCTAAATTCTCTCAGTGTTAAAGAAACAAAAGAAATTGATCAGTGCTCAGCAATGAAAGCATGCGTTCATCATCAACACTACGAGAAGAGAGCTTTGCTCCTCTGTAAGAGGACAAAATGAGTTCATTTTCTCTGCCACCTCATTTTCTATGCCAGCATAGCTTTCCATTAGCTTTTTCGACTTATACAAGTTGGAAATCTGCCCATCTCATCAATAGGGATGAAAAAGCCAATGACGATATTTTTGCTACATTCCCTTCCGTTTTTGTGCAACGCAGCCTGACCTTGAAATCATTAAGCTGATGAAATGGATTCTAAGTGGGCCTTATTAGCATACTCGCAATTGTGCCGAGCGCTCGAGAACGGATAACAAACTGTTTTAAATTCACACTATTCTTTCCCTGCACTCTCCAGAGAGTTGCCGTGCCAACACAAAAGGCCTTTTCCATGTTTTTTGGAAACCATTGTTTACTGATTAGCGTCTCTTGTCCGTCAAAGTATGTGACTGTACTTTAGTCGCACAAAGAGGGATGTGATATTTACACACATCTCATTTTAAATTCAGATTACTTTCCACACTCATTTCAGTTAGATTTGGTAAAATCTGGAAAATTTCAAACAGAACTCGTACAAATGCCATTTTGTTGAGTTTTAATGAGGTATAGTTTTTAATCACATGTTTTTACCAGCAGTAATATTTCATGTCACTGCGTATGACAGTCACTCTGGACTCGCTTTACAAAAAATGTCTAAATGGTGGAAGAAAATGGGACAGTAGTGCAGAAAATTGAGTAGTAATGGAGATTTTTCAGTGTTATTGCTAACATTGATCTGAACGTTGTGTGGTTATTGAGAAGGTGAGTGTTTCTCACATGGTAGATGATTCACAACTGAGTCAATGTGGTCAAGTGAGACTTATTCTTCATAATGGGAGGATTTTCAGTTTTTTCAGAAGAGATAACTCACCCTCATGTCATTTCAAACCTGAATGACTTTATATTTCTCAGTGGAATGCAAAAGGAGATGTTAATCAGGTTGTACATTGCTCTTTTCTATACAATATAAGTGATCTGTGGCTGTTGAGCTCTAAAATTGACAAAAAACACCAGTTTTCTGAATCCATACAATGGCTTTGTGTGACGGACATAAGCTCTAATAACGGTATGTAACATTAAAACTCATATTTTCAAACAGCTCCACACAGATCCTATGGGGAGAGACAGGAACTGCCGGAGGAGGACTATGATGAAGACGATTTCCCCCCTCCACCTTCTGATCAGGACCTGCTGGAAACAGACCCTCCTCACAAACACCAACAAGATCGGTTGGTTATAGAGCTCAGAATAACATCAGAGATAATAACCGTAGTTCATAGAATTTCTTTGAGAGCTCATATCGTGAAACCAGATCATCTGGTACAGTACTTTGATCAATGCTCACTATCCTGAAGGCTTATTTCAAAGACTTGAAAACACAATGCTACCATGTAGAAGAATTATTTATGCCATTATCTAGTTGTGCCATCAAATATCCATTCAAATATCAATTTTACCCACTTAGACTTACATATTCAAACAAATCATATACAAGATGGTGGACAGAAATGAAATGAATCTTGATTGCAAATATTTTTGTACTATTGATTATGTACTAAAACATATCAATAAATAGTTCAGTGTATTTGATTACATGTTAAATATTGACTAATTTCTACCCTTCAAAAGTTTGGAGTGAGAGTTATTAAAAATAAATACCATTTATATTTAGCAAGGATGCATTAAATTGATGAAAATTGACAGTAAAGACATTTATAATGTTACAAAAGTTCAAATAAATGCTGTTCTTTTGAACTTTTGTTCTTTTAAACTGAAACAGCGCAAGTGTTTTTAACATTGATAAGAATAATAAATGTTTCTTGAACTGAAAATCAGCATACGAGAATGATTTCTGAAGGATCATGTGACACTGAAGACTGCAGTAATGATGCTGAAAAATTAGCTTTGTCTCACAGGAATAAATTACATTTTAAAATATATTCAATATAAAAAGTTATTTTAAATTCTAATAGTATTTCACAATATTACTTTTTACTGTTTTTTTGATTAAATAAATGCAGCCTTGGTGAGCAGAAGAGACTTTATTCAGAAAAAATACTCAACTTTGTGTTTTTATGCTTATTATACAACCACATTACAGGATTTTGCTTAGATATCAGATCAACCAAACTGACTTGTGAAAAACAATTAGCAGAGAATCAAGAAATGTGATATTTGTCTTGTAGGGCTGAAATGGAGCCTGTCTCCTATGTGAACCACCCCACCAACCAACAATACCCTCAACAACAGAAAGTCCCAGATTACCCCACCAACAGGTCCTCAAAGAGCATGGATTTAGGTATGGAAACACACATATACCACATCTACCAGAAACTACCCACAAAATAATGTTCGGATAAAATGAACCAGCACAAATACATCCACAAAATCAGCAGTTCCCCGTCTTGCAGACCAGTGCTAGGATGGAGCAAACTACCACAATCTAGCATACTGTACTGGGACTGTACAGACTACACACTGACAATGACTTAAGTAGTGCTATTTCAGTGCATTTATCGCTTGGTTAACTTGGATTGTGGGTGGTTGATCAATAAGATGCAGGTTTTTGAAGTGAAATGTTGTGTGCTATTATAGTGTTGCAACTGTTCTTAAAGCCTTATAGACAAAGACTAAAGGTTATACTGAGACTTTTTAAGGTTTTAGTCTGTATTTCTGAACATAGTGGAAACCGATTGCCTTCAGTGCAAAATAAAGCCCTATAGCTACACATTTCCTAGTATTCGCCATGGATGACCCCGATAACTCTTTTCCACCGCCTTTGGAAACATGAGGGATATTTCTGTGCTCCACAATGGGAAGTTTTTGCCCGTTTCCAATTACATTTCATTAGGGTGGAGTATTGGCTTCAGCGCCACTGCCACTGCGCTAATCTCCTCACTGCTGAAAGCTGATTGGTTTTCATTACCCACATCTCATAGTGTCGTGCTTTGCTGCCATCTTTTATCCTCCATCCAGACCTTTTCCCCTCTATTTATTTCTTTATCTCTCTCTCTCCTGCTTTTTCGTTTTGTTCTTTAAGTTACTCTTTCAATTTTTCTGTGTAGGCTTTGTGGCCTGTGGTTCAGTTGCTGTTTCTTTTTGTCCTCTTTTCCATTTCTTTTTGTCCTTTTTTGTCTATTTGATTCATGTGTCCACTGTTTATGTAGTTTTTATCTTAAAAATAATCATATTGTTACATAGGCATCAGCATTAGCTTATTCACTAAAAATATTTATATTTATAACATTTGTGGCTTTGATCATTTTTATGTGTTTTTAGATATATTTTTATGTATTGCTATTTGTCACATTTCTATTTTTTTTTTCCATTTAACATTCAAAATAAAACCACAGTATTTTTATTATTTTTTTTAAAAAAGGAGTAATATTCATTATTGGTGTAACATATTGATAATAATTTTAAAAAAAGCACATCAATTTAGAATCACTGTGGTGCATATATGTGGTTGCTTATATTTTGCTTGTATGGTTTTCAATTTCGAGTCTTAAATAAAGCTGTAAAATGCATGCAAATTTCATCTACAATTTCCATCAGATTGTTTTTGAAGGGTTTTTGGGTAATGGATTTCCAGTTAGGGTCATCGCTAATGTGACTGAAGTTGGGAGCAATTTCAAACTTTTGCTCTAGCATTAACCGCTGTCAGCATAATACAGGTCATTTATATCCAAATACAAAAATAGCCAGTATATTTATTCATTGTAATTTACAAAGATTCTTCAAACCTTTTAAGGTAATATATCCATCACCCAGGGGTCCACTTTTCTTATCCTCAAGGCGTATAATTTCAGTCTGGCTAATGTTTTCCTCTGTGATATTGTGAAACGTTGAAAGACAAAGGTTTTCCTCAGTCAAGTGTGATCCCTGTGAAAGGTTTGGCTGGAGCTCTGGAGGCTAGCGTTTGGAGTTCAGAGTTTTGGCTCGGCTCGAGTCTCTCAGAAAGAGGTTTATTCTGCCAGTCACATCATTAGCAGCTGTATGTGTTTTTCTGGGCAGGAGTTCATGTGAAAATGCTCTTAATTTCTCATTTGCTGATTGCTTTCAGGCCATTTACCTTTACTTTTATGCAAAAGTGCAATACACTAGCCAAATTGGGTTTTATCAGAATATGTAGCCTATAACTAGATTTAAATTTTTCTGCAGAACATTTTAGTGAAAAACCCACATTTAATGCTGAATTGTGATGGGTGGATGCACAAGGCACTGGGTGTTGCTGTGGTGTTTTGGGTGGTTTGCTAGCTCATTCGGCACATTGTTTTAAGTGTTACTAGGATGTTCAGGGTTGCTGCTTGGGCTTTGCTAGGGGATTCTAGATGGTTGCTAGAGTGTTTGGGTTTGTAGCTAAGGCGTTCCTAGAGGATTCTGGGTTTTGCTTGGGTGTTTTTGGTGTTTGCAAGGGTTTTCTCTGTGTTGCTGTTTTTTTTTTTTTTTTTTTTTTTTTTTTTTTTTGGTATTGCTGAGATGTTCAGGTTTGCTGCTAGGATGTTGCTAAGGTGTTTCGAGTGGTTGGTACTGGTAGCTAAGGCGTTTCTAGAGGATTCTGGGTGTTGCTGTAGTGTTTTAGGTGGTTGCTAGGGCGTTCTGCATGTTGCTATGGTTTTCTGGGTGGTTGCTAGGTTGTTTTAGGTGTTGTTGGGATGTTCAATGGTTGCTAGGGCGTTGCTATGGGATTCTAGATGGTTGCTAGAGTGTTTGGGTTGACAGCTAAGGCGTTCCTAGAGGGTTCTAGGTGTTGCTTTGGTGTTTTAGGTAGTTGAAAGGGTGTTCTGCATGTTGCTAAGGTGTTTTGGGTGGTTGGTAGCTAAGGCATTTCTAGAGGATTCTGGGTGTTGCTGTGGCGTTTTGGGTGGTTGCTAGGGCATTCTGCATGTTGCTATGGTTTACCGGGTGGTTGCTAGGTTGTTTTAGGTTTTGCTTAAATGTTCAGTGGTTGCTAGAGCGTTGCTATGGGATTCTAGATGGTTGCTAGAGTGTTTGGGTTGATAGCTAAGGCGTCCTAGAGGCTTCTAGGTGTTGCTTTGGCGTTTTGGG
The DNA here is from genome assembly GCF_019924925.1 of Ctenopharyngodon idella. Taxonomy (NCBI): domain Eukaryota; kingdom Metazoa; phylum Chordata; class Actinopteri; order Cypriniformes; family Xenocyprididae; genus Ctenopharyngodon; species Ctenopharyngodon idella. The sequence continues at coordinate 8,307,286 of NC_067220.1, forward strand.
TGGTTGAAAGGGTGTTCTGCATGTTGCTAGGATGTTTTTGGTGCTGGTGAGATGTTCAGGGTTGCTGCTAGGGTGTTGCTAAGGTGTTTTGGGTGGTTGCTATGGTGTTCTGGGTGGTTGGTAGCTAAGCATTTCTAGAGGATTCTGCCATGGTGTTTTGGGTGGTTGCTAGGGCATTCTGTATGTTGCTATGGTTTTCTGGGTGGTTGCTAGGTTGTTTTAGGTGTTGTTGGGATGTTCAGTGGTTGCTAGGGCATTGCTATGGGATTGTAGATGGTTGCTAGAGTGTTTGGGTTGATAGCTAAGGCGTTCCTAGAGGGTTCTGGGTGTTGCTTTGGTTTTTTTAGGTGGTTTGCTAGGGCATTCGGCACATTGCTAGGGTGTTTTAAGTGTTGCTGATATGTTCAGGGTTGCTGCTTGGGCGTTGCTAAGGGGTTGCTAGGTTCTAGATTGTTGTTAGAGCGTTTGGGCTGGTAGCTAAGTCATTCCTAGAGGGTTCTGGGTTTTTTCTTGGGTGGTTTGGGTGTTTGCAAGGGTGTTTTGTGTGTGCTAGGGTTTTTTTGGTGTTGTTGAGATGTTCGGGGTTGCTGCTAGAGTGTTGCTAAGGTGGTTTGGGTAGTTGCTAGGGCATTCTGCATGTTGCTATGGTTTTCTGGGTGTGGTCTGTGATGTGGTTTTCTGGGTGGTTGCTAGGTTGTTTTAGGTGTTGCTGGGACTTCAGCGTGGTTGCTGGACTTGGCAAGCACAGCTAAATATATAATAAATGTTTATAAATGTGCTTGTAAAGGAAGTTTTTTCGATCTTTCTTGTGCATGTGTGATACTTGGATGTGTTTTTCTGCATGCTTGAGTGTGACATTGTGTCTGTGCTATGTTGAGTGTGGATAATCCAGATTTGTAGGCGCTTTCAAGCATTCAAAGGCAAACTATTATTTTTTCCTCCCTTTTTTTATTCTTCTGTACCTATTTTCCCCCCATCAGCCCTGTCTGTGTTCTCTCACATACGTGTCCATAAGTACACACACGCGTGTAAACCCACACCGGCTTGCACAAGCCTCTCTTCCAGTGTTATTTCTCTGCTGGGGAAATTGAGCTCATAAAAGATGAAAAGGCTTATTTAAGAGAAATTGCAGTGTAATGAAACCCCATTATTGTATCCCATGGTGCAATGCCTGTGGCAGCAGCTGCTCTTCACTGCTCAATCCTGTTTGTGCGGATTAGTCTCTCTCTCTCACACACAGACACACTTTCTCATTTTCACCACTCACACTCAGGCCCACACACTAATAATTCCTTGTTTTCCTCCACGGGGCGCTACTGTAAATGTCTTAGATGTGTCATCATGGCTTGCATAGATGTAGTCGCTCATACGCACTGCAGAAATACTATTTTTAATCACTATCTTTCTTAAAACAAGATACATTTGTTTGAGAAGCAAAAATATATTTTATAGTATACATTACTGTTCAAAATTAGATTTTTTTAAGAGGAATTTATACTTTTATTCAGCAAGGATGCATTAAATTGATCAAAAGAGTTTAAACTTTCAATTCATCAAAGAATCCTGAAAAAATACATCATGTTTCCATATAAATATGAAAAAACATTACTGTTTTCAACATTGATAATAATAAATGTTTCTTGAGCACCAAATCATCATATTAGAATGATTTCTGAAGGATCATGTGACACTGAAGACTGGAGTAATGATGCTGAAAATTCAGCTTTGATCACAGGAATAAATTATAAGATATTAAAATAGAAAACATTTTTAAATTGTAATAATGTTTCACAATATTACTGTTTTAATGTATTTTTGATCCAATGAATGCAGTTTTAGTGAGCAGAAGAGACTTCTTTCATAAACACTATAAAATCTTACTGATCCCAAACATTTACACATAGAACAGATGTTTTAAAGAGGATACTGTTGTAAAAATAAAAAAAATGAAATAAAAAATATATAAATATCCTGTTTTTTTCTTTTTCTTTGTTATGAATTCTGCTATGCATGCACAATGTAACTCGAGCTGTTCTAGTGTGTGTATGTGTGTAGTGTGTGTTTAGGCAAACCACAGATGTTCTCAGCTGTACAGAAGCGTAACTGGCCCTTGCACAGCTCTTCCTAATTAAAACCAAGTGTGGCTACTTGAGAGAGAGAGAGAGAGAGAGAGAGAGAGAGAGAGAAGCAGAGAGAGAGAGACATCTATATACCAGCGCACATGTGGGAAAAGATAGTATTTACGAAAAGAGATCTCTCCAAATCCAATGTATTGTTCAGTCAGGTTTTTTTTTTTTTTTTTTTTAATATAAAGTTTTGTTCTTTGTTTCTTATAATTGTCAGGTATAATACATTATATAAGTTATGCTAGGACTCATTTTAGGGGTGATGCATTACATAACTTCTATTAAGGGCTATATAATAAATCCAATTAAGTCAAAATTGGAGTTTTGTGACTTTAACCCTGCTGAAAAAAAGCCTAAACTGCATTAAGATGGATTTCTGATCTTAGCTGGTTCCCTTATAGGCTTATGTTTGTCCGTTGGCTGGTTTTAGAAGGGTTTTAGGCACTTCTAAGCTAGTCAGGCTGGGAAACCATCTGCCTCCCAGTTAAACCAGCTGAACACCAGCTTGGCCAGGCTTGGAAACCAGTTTAAACCTTCTAGGGCCAGCTTAGTTTTGTTTAAGCTTTGAAGTTTGCAGCTGTTTACATGCTAATGTCAACAAAATCAACTTACAGTAGAAGTGCAAATGCATGCAAATGTTTTAAAAGTATTACGGTAACACTTAAACATTCAAATTGTTAATGTGACCCTGTACATACAGTCTGGAATGTCCAGTGGGAGACACAAATGAGTGCTTGAGGAGCTGATGGATGTTTTATGTTTGTGTGTTGCAGTGGCAGATGAGAGTAACATGGCCTCCATTCAAGGACAGAGACCTGGTAAGAATTTGAACACGCGCACACACACACACACACACACACACACACACACTGCACTGCACATATTAAAGAAACAAGCCACATGAGGACATGATTTTACTACAGTTAAGGAGTTTTGTTTACTCCCTTGAGCGTGGTAAAATGTAATTTATTTTAATGAACAGCAGCAACAGAAATATGATAAAAGACACCAGTGTATAATTTATTTTATTAATAAACAATAATTACAGTAAACAATTCCTCTGCCAAGTGGTAGAGTTTATCAGCCTCGCAGTGTCAGTTCCACCATACTACTTTAATAGCCGACATCTCATTTATGGTCAAACGCTACAAGGCTGGCCGAAGATCAAGCGTGCGATCTGTAAAGCGCTGTGTTGGTTGACTCACAGGCCGGTAATCTGACTCCAGATCAGTTACTGTGTCTCAGCCAAGTCAAATGAAGATAAACTGAGGGCGACTGCTGCCCATTTGTAGTCTGTCAGCTGAGGTGAGAGAGTGAGTTGCTGCAAGAAGTGATTGAGTTAGTGGAGGAAACAGACACACAGTGAAAGCAGTGACCACACGGTACAAGACCACAGACACCTACAGACTAAACCCTAGTTGAAAATAGCTGAAGGAAATATCTGTTTGTTAATGAATTAAGCCAGCTAATTTGATTAATATTCTTTCTCTACCTAATATTTTTAAAAATTACAAATGCAATGAATATACAGTTACTCAGTAGGGGTGTAACGGTACACAGACGTCACAGTTCGGTACTTACCTTGGTTTTGGTGTCACGGTTCGATACGAGTTCGGTACAATAGGAAAAATGGTCACACTTTAGTTTAGGGTCCAATTCTCACTATTAACTAACTATTATCTTTGACCTTTGCCTCAATAAACTCTTAATTACTGCTTATTAATAGTTGTTAAGGTAGTTGTTAAGTTTGGGTAGGATTATGGGATGTAGAATATGGTTATGCAGAATAAGGCATTAATATGTGCTTTATAAGTACTAATAAACAGCCAATATCCTAGCAATATGCTAATAAGCAGCTAGTCAATTGTGAGAATTGGACCCTAAACTAAAGTGTTACCGGGATATTATATATACAGTGGGTACGGAAAGTATTCAGACCCCCTTAAATTTTTCGCTCTTTGTTATATTGCAGCCATTTGCTAAAATCATTTAAGTTCATTTTTTTCCTCATTAATGTACACACAGCACCCCATATTGACAGAAAAACAAAGAATTGTTGACATTTTTGCAGATTTATTAAAAAAGAAAAACAGAGAAATATCACATGGTCCTAAGTATTCAGACCCTTTGCTGTTACACTCATATTTAACTCAGGTGCTGTCCATTTCTTCTGATCATCCTTGAGATGGTTCTACACCTTCATTTGAGTCCAGCTGTGTTTGATTATACTGATTGGACTTGATTAGGAAAGCCACACACCTGTCTATATAAGACCTTACAGCTCACAGTGCATGTCAGAGCAAATGAGAATCATGAGGTCAAAGGAACTGCCTGAAGAGCTCAGAGACAGAATTGTGGCAAGGCACAGATCTGGCCAAGGTTACAAAAAAATTTATGCTGCACTTAAGGTTCCTAAGAGCACAGTGGCCTCCATAATCCTTAAATGGAAGACGTTTGGGACGACCAGAGCCCTTCCTAGAGCTGGCCGTCCGGCCAAACTGAGCTATCGGGGGAGAAGAGCCTTGGTGAGAGAGGTAAAGAAGAACCCAAAGATCACTGTGGCTGAGCTCCAGAGATGCAGTCGGGAGATGGGAGAAAGTTGTAGAAAGTCAACCATCACTGCAGCGCTCCACCAGTCGGGGCTTTATGACAGAGTGGCCCGACGGAAGCCTCTCCTCAGTGCAAGACACATGAAAGCCCGCATGTAAGGACTCCAAGATGGTGAGAAATAAGATTCTCTGGTCTGATGAGACCAAGATAGAACTTTTTGACCTTAATTCTAAGCAGTATGTGTGGAGAAAACCAGGCACTGCTCATCACCTGTCCAATACAGTCCCAACAGTGAAGCATGGTGGTGGCAGCATCATGCTGTGGGGGTGTTTTTCAGCTGCAGGGACAGGGACGACTGGTTGCAATCGAGGGAAAGATGAATGCGGCCAAGTACAGGGATATCCTGGACGAAAACCTTCTCCAGAGTGCTCAGGACCTCAGACTGGGCCAAAGGTTTACCTTCCAACAAGACAATGACCCTAAGCACACAGCTAAAATAACGAAGGAGTGTCTTCACAACAACTCCGTGACTGTTCTTGAATGGCCCAGCCAGAGCCCTGACTTAAACCCAATTGAGCATCTCTGGAGAGACCTAAAAATGGCTGTCCACCAACGTTTACCATCCAACCTGACAGAACTGGAGAGGATCTGCAAGGAGGAATGGCAGAGGATCCCCAAATCCAGGTGTGAAAAACTTGTTGCATCTTTCCCAAAAAGACTCATGGCTGTATTAGATCAAAAGGGTGCTTCTACTAAATACTGAGCAAAGGGTCTGAATACTTAGGACCATGTGATATTTCAGTTTTTCTTTTTTAATAAATCTGCAAAAATGTCAACAATTCTGTATTTTTCTGTCAATATGGGGTGCTGTGTGTACATTAATGAGGAAAAAAAAATGAACTTAAATGATTTTAGCAAATGGCTGCAATATAACAAAGAGTGAAAAATTTAAGGGAGTCTGAATACTTTCTGTATCCACTGTGTATGTGTGTGTATATATATATATACACACTATACACTATATATGCACTGGATCCTAAATTGCATCAAAATCAAAACCACATGCACATATTCAATTTAGCAGGTCTCACAGCATGTGCCTGTATAAAAAACAGTCAAATTTACAAAATTACACAGTCAAATTTACAAGCATAGTCTTCACACGACCGTTTTGTATACTTCTCAGGGGTCAGGGACAATGGTAAATACATGAAAGGCTGATTGGAGTGTAGGTTTACAGATGTGGGATCCGATAGATATTGACAGGCTGCAGGCTATTCTGCTGACGCACTCATTTTTCTCTCTTCCCTCTGGCGCGCTCTACCTACGCCAGACTCCTTTATATGCTCTGACATATTTCATTATTAGGATGGTCTTGAAGACGTGGCCGCTCTGAGTTTAATCTGACTAAAAACCCCCAGCTAGTGCCGGCCAAGCCAACCACTGCGGTACTCTCTCTCTCCTTGCATCTGCTTTGCAGTAAACGCAATATTTTTAAATGTGTTTTTCCTGTAAATTCACCATCTAGTCCAGCATTATGTCTCTTATTATCATTACTATTATTAATAATATTAAAAATTATTATTATTAATAGGTTTTTGTGGTGTCTGCTAAATGTTTTAGTACAAATCAGTTTTAGGTTATTTATTATTATTATTATTATTTAAAAAAAAAAAAAAATCTAGCACAAAAATAGGGTGCTATAATGCAATTTTTCCATAATGTCGAAGCCAAATTTATTGCCTTTACTATTGAACGCCAGCCTTAAGCAGCCTGGAAAAACACTGCACTCATGTGATGGTCCCTTTATTGTAAGTAACAAATCATATGACTTGCCTGTCTGTGAAATTGTATCCTGGAAACCATAATCCATTATTTCCATAAAGAGTACATAAGAAAGAGGTTGTCATATGTTGCACACCAGTTTCAACCACTAAATATCACTTTAAAGGGAGTCTTAGGTGTTCTGAGAGACTGAGTGAAACTCTCTTCACTGTTAACGGTCATATTGAGCTTTACATGGATATTATTGTACAAACCAATACTGAGGCATATAGCTAATAGTCTAAAAAAAGTGTTTGTGTAGTTAAAATGTACACAAACGCTTATGCTTAGGGTCCAAAATGTTTTGCTTTTCTTGATAATGGCTAGTGAACTTATTAGAAAATATTTTGTATTAAATAAAACTGTATTCTGTGTTGTTTTATTAAAATTTGTCTTTTTATCACACTGTAAACCTGAATAAGTTGGCAAAACTCAAAAAGTCAAATATTTTAAGTTAAGAAATTCAAGGTTTAAGCAATCAGAAACGGCAGATTTTTAATTTGTACTATACATTTTACTTGCTTTTAACTTGAAATATTTGAGTAAGCTAATTCATACCTTTAACTTAAAATTATCATGTAATATCAACTTAAATAGTGCAAACTAGCTAGCTTTAACTAGCTAATTCAGTAAATGCTAACTTGCTAATTGGTAACACAATGCTTTGACAGCATTATCATAACACAGCAATTACTGAATGAGTGTGGCAATATAGAGCATTGAACATATAAGCCTATCTGTTCTCAAACCAAGCTCATGCTCCACTCGTCACCATAATGGGAACCAAAAAACCAACACAACAGAAACTCTTCTAAATTAGCATAGCAAAATATTAAACACTACTAAATCTCCTACTTAGCATTAATCTTGCACACACACACACACACACAAAAAAAACATTATTTAACACTTAATTTTACCATTTACTCTTCCTTTCAAGTGTCATGGCTAAGCATGCTGGGAAATAGAAATTCCAGCCCAGTTTCAATTAAATTTAAGTTAGTCTAAATTAAAAGAAGCAAGGTCATAAAACTCAAAACAATGAAACAATTCAGATTACTTAATTTTCAGTTTTGTGAACTCAAAAGAAACAAAGTTTTAAATACGCTTCAAAGTTAATTTGATTGAACTCATTTGTTTAATTAAAGTTTACCCTACTCAAACCAATTAATTATTTTGAGCATTAATGTTTACAGTGCATGTAAAGCTAAGCTGTGTTTTCAAAAGAAAGGATAACATTTACAGTTTTAATACATATTTCAATTGACATTTAAACTTTACAGTTAAAGCCTGCATACTTCTGAATTGCTATTTTATTTTAATATTTAAACCAGCCAAGTTTTCTTTAACTAATATTCATTCCATTTTCTTTTAACAATGTGTTGTGTTGCGATTCTTAAAGTACATGGTTGAATCATGCACAGTTATACCAGGAACATGAATTAAGAAAAAAATTTCTCCATTCTTTTGTTGTGACTTTAAAGGTAGGGTAGGCAATTTCAGAGAGGCTAGCAATAGCAATCTAGCTTTGAAAGCATAAGATCCCACCCTCCCTTCAGAGCGTCTTCAAAGCCACGCCTCCTCCAAAACACATGAATGTGCACAGCAGAGTCTGCAAAGCATCACGCGACGAGAGACGGCATTAAATGTCTCAAAGCACATTACAATTATAATAAACGTAAACAAATTACAGAGCTCTTACTTGTACCATCTGACTGCTGCAGATTCATTTCAGCATTGATGGCGTTGACATAGAAACGCATAAATCCGAGTCTGAGGATGTGAGCAGCTCCGGGTAGAATGTCACTGGAAGCCTTCTTGTATTTACGGTTACGACATGGCGTGAATGCAGCATAAGCTTGTTGTTTTGGTTCAGGAGGCTGCTGTTTGTTTGTTGAGCTCGGTGATTGACGTCGGTCTACAGCCTTATGAAACGCGCCAATGACGTGTGATGTCTGCGCGAGCAGGTGCGCGGAGGTATGGAAATACATATGTTGACAGGCAGGTAGGACATCGTAACATTTTTTTGGTCCTGAGACTTCCACAGAAGAAAAATGTACATGTTTTATTATTTATTTGAAGAGTGTTTCAACCAGTATAACAAAAAATGTTTATAAAAAAAAAATGCCTACCCTATCTTTAAATACTACTTTCATTGTTTATCTGCCCAAATTAGTGAAGTAAAACTCTCCTTCTTGCTAGCAACAGAGCATGTATATGTTTGTATATACTGTATATGTGTGTAGTTGGTACAATGAAGAGCTGAGTCCCGGTCCGCAGGAGAGGAGAACATGTCCATTAAGAGAATAGATGAAAGATGCTGGAGGCATCGCTCTCTTTCTCTCTCACTGGCTTCCCTCCAACACTCCTACATTTTCCTGTGGCACCTCTCTTCCAAATGAAGACCACTCATAGAGCCTGCATTGCTCACGGGCTCTGCGGCGCTTTAGTTCACAGTTCACCATCCTTCCATTCATCTCTCTTCCTCCTCTTCCAGGAGCTGTATGGCAGTCGCCCAGTTACCGTTCGCCCGGCTTGGGCCCTGCAGCGCTGCTTCTGCTGATTTGTTTGTTTTTTTCTTCATCTCATTATTTTCTCTTTTCGTGATAATGGCAGCGTACAGGTATCTGTCTGCCAGAGAGACTTCGCCAATTACTGTTTTATTTCCTAAGAACTTGTTCAAATGACTTTCCCGTCTCACTGTCTGTCTCGCTGTCGCTGTCTTGGTCTGTTTCTGTTCCTCTCTCGTCTAGTTTGCTGTTGATTCAGGTTGAGAGCAGCCATGTTGTGCTGGTTTAGATTGATTTATGTAAGCATCCCAGAGAGGACCATCTGTGTCCAATGTTTATGCGTGTCGGCACACATGCGTGCTCTGCTGTGGAAATGAAATCTACATTTTAAACATTTCACTGCTTAGATCGTAATGATTACATCTGCATTTCGTGGAAATGATGTAGATGCATCCAATGCTTAATTTGTGCATAATGAAATCCCAGAAAAAGGGCCGGTCATGGATCCCAGAGTTTGTTTATTCTAACTTTAGTTTATTTCAACTTAATTTCAGTTTAAATTGTATATATACTACCGTTCAAAAGTTTGAAGTCAGAATGATTTTTTAAAAATAAATAAATTAGTTTAAAGGGGTCATGACATGGATTTTTTTTAACCTCCTTGAAGTTCACTTATGTTACCATCAGGACTTGACATGAACTTTTTTGTTCTTCAGCCACTGTGGCTAGTTGTTCTCCAAAGTTACTACTGTGGCATTTTCACTGGCCACAATTTTGCCATTGATACCATGGGGAAACACTGCCATATAGATATTTTTAATGTTATCTTATAATTTGGCAGCAGGTATTTTAGGCTGCTGTCACTTTAAGACCTGACGCACTGATCCATTATACTGTTACACATGCGTTTTCTTTCTCTGTTTACATGAATATTCGCCAAGACCGGCATTTGACATTATTTTGTGTGTATCTGACTGTTTAAGCACAATAAGCAGTGAAAAAGAACTCAATTTAGTACTGAGAGGCGGCTTTATGCTCGCACACTTAGGGTGTGAGCACAAAATCTGCGGGAATGAGTAAAATTATGAGCAATATGCTCAATCCCACGCCAAAAAATATTTGCAGAAAAAGGATTATTTTCAACCCTCATTCTTACCCTCTGTCTGAAATGGACATCCTCCTTTAAAGCTTGTCAGTAAACAGTCACTGTTATGATTGGTTGACGTCATTGCATAGGAAACAGTATCAACGCCCATTTGCTATTGCACATGAGTGAGTGTTTTGAAAACATTATCCACATAAAACCATGATTTACAGACAAAGCGTTATGAAATCATTACTTACGGTTTGTGATGCAGCTGCTGTCAGATCCAATACAGTTGGCTGCTTCATCTTTCAACAAGTTTCTTTGCGAACTCTCCATTACACTGTGCCTCGTTAACAAACAAAATGAACAATCTGAAACAATCCGTGACGCCATTAAAATAAACCATCCACTTGTTTCAGACGCTGGGATCCTTCTGAAGTCTGCACTGAGGCATAAACGAGCTATATAAACTGGACGCGTCAAAGTGAAAGTTATTTCATTCTTCCATTTATCCTGTTGTCGACAGACTCAGTGCTCAAGTATAGACAAATGTCAGCCTTTAAGCGGTAAGCCTATGGTGCGAAAGAGGCGGTCATATGCAAATGTATTTGCCCATGTGATGTCACAGATCCTGCAGATCCTTTTTTAATTAAATAAATGCTGTTTATAATGAGGAGGATGTTTTAAGCTATGAAACTTGCAGGATGTTTTAGTGGTACAAAGACCTCTTATACAGTCAAACCAAAATTTATTCAGACACTGAAGAATTTTTGGGTATAATATGTCACAGTTTACTTTATTTTGCTATCCTCACTTACATAAATGAACTATAGTGTCCTGCACCCGCTAGTAAATATATATCAAAAAAATCTGAATAATTTTGGTTTGACTGCATGTCAAAAGATCAAGGCAAACATTTCTCATGTCATGACCCCTTTAAGCAAGGATGTATTAAATCAAATCAAAAGTGTGATATATGCAGTACTGTGCAAAAGTCTTAGGCCACCACCAGCTTTGTTGTTTTAGCAATGTTTTAATGACCATCCATATTTATTTTTTGGTCTCTTTATTAAGATACAAACAGAAAATAAAGGAAATATGTAAACAAAATGTAAAAAAAAAAAAAAAAAAAAAAAAAAGTTTATTTAAAATATAAAACAAAATGGTTTCTTTGGTCTGCAAAAAAAAAAAATCAGTATTTAGTGTGACCTCCTGAACTACTTCCAGTTTGTCAAAGAAGAAAATCTGAGAAACTTCTCATCATATTTTGAAAGTTTTCTTGGCCTTCCAGTCCTTTTCCATTCCATTTAGATTTAAGAGAGCCAGATTCCTGCTGTTGCTCAAGTTTATGGGGAGGTCACTAAATACTTGCCACTTTAGCCTATGGAAGTCGTTTTTTTTTTTTTTTCTGATTTTGTTCTGTTTTTTTTACTACTGCAACAAATTTACTGGTTATATTCTAATAAAGAGACTGAAAAATTATTTTATATGGTCATTATATCATTGCTAAAACAACATCTAATGGTGGCCTAAGACTTTTGCACAGTACTGTATAATGTTACAGAAGATTTCTGTTTCAAATAAATGCTGTTCTTATAAGCATTTTATTCATTAAAGAGTCCTAAAAATGTGTCATGGTTTCTACAAAAAAATGAAAAAATGCCTTCTATCATATTGCTGTTTCTGGTGTTTCACAGCATTATTCGTTAAGATTCACGCATATGGCCCTTCTAAACAAAAAGTGTACTAGAAATTTAAAATCAATACGTTTTTTTATGTGTCCGAGTAGGCAGGATGATTTTAACATCACCTTTGAATCAAAAACTCTAGACTAAAATATGCAGTTCCCAAAAGTCTTGAGAAAAAATGTTTAGTATGTATTTTGAGGCCTTATTTCAGTGACCTTTTTTTTTTTTTTTTTTTTTTTTTTTTCCCAAAAACCATGCATATACGTAATTCTCTCAAAAATACAAACATGTACATACTTGTTGCTCACATATTATTGTAGCCTAGTTTCTGCTGAATATGGCAAAAACACACAAATGTCAGGGCATGTCAAAACTACTCCAGGACCCCAAATCAGCCTCAGACTCCAGAGGGTTAAAGTTACATATTACTGTGATTTTTACAGTGATTTTAACACAGGTTTGTGCCTAGAAATACCATTTAACTGTAGTAAAATTACATCCATCCTTCAGTGGCTTATTGTTATATTATTTATTTTGTATACACATTTTTCAATGATGCTTTTTTAAAAATAGTTCTTAAAGGGATAGTTCAGCCAAAAATGAAAACTCTCTCATTGTTTACTCACCCTCATGTCGTTCCAACAAAAATTACTTTGTTTCTTCTTTCTTCTTCTCTTTTTGCGTTCCATGTAAGAAAAATATAATTTGGGTTTGGAACGACATGAGAGTGAGTAAAAGATGACAGAATTTTAATTTTAGGCTGAACTATCCCTCTAAAGCATGATGTGCTCTTTCCTGCATGGCACTTTTTACCTCTCAAGCACCAAGCACTTCTCTTTTCTTCTTTCCCCTGTATTTCTTTTGCCCTTTCAGTGTTTGGAGCCCTTGGATTTGTTCTATTCCTCCATTTTTTCCTCTTGTTTGTGCTTGTTGTAATCCCTCACCTTCTCCTCTTACTCCTCTTGCCCTTGTTCTCAGCTGTTTGCATTGTTCACAGCCTCATAGTTGTTCTTCATCTCTCAGTACTTCATTTAACATTCCTCTCCCCTGGACTACTACTACTGCTACTCTTCTGTTTAATATTCCTGCACGTCTGGTCCGCATTTGCAACACCTCATTTATTCCGGGATGCTCTTTCACCCTCACCTTGAGGTTTCATCATCCACTCTTCTCAAGTCCTCGTCCTCCACTACAGCCGTCTTTACATATTTCATCTCTGTCTGTTCTTTGAATGCGTCCAGATCCATTAGACTTTCAGCTCAGCTCGCCGCACAACTGTAGCATTTTCAATTCACAACTTATGACCACCCTGTTGAAAAGATCAGCTTAGATCAGGTGGAATCTCCTTGATGATCCAGTCTAGTCCTGATTTGATATATATGATGGTGCTGGTCTTTTCAGCAGGGCACTATACGCTACATTTCTTATCTTGACCTCATCTTCAAATCTTCACCCTCCTTTCATTACCATCCTCCATCCCTCCATCACTGACATCCCTCCATCTCCCCGTCTCAGAACCCCCCTCCTCTAACGGGACAGCGCTGGGACCCAGGTTAGGTCTTCAGAAGTCCAGTTCTCTGGAGAGTCTCCAGACAGCGATGGAGGAGGTCAGTAAGGACGAGGTGCCCTTCCATCGTCCACGCGCGCACATGGTGAGAGGCAGAGGCTGCAACCTCAGCTTCCGCTACGCCATCGACAAGTCCTACGAAGGGCCTTCTGAACCTGAGGATGGTGAGTTATATGTAAATAATGAAATGCAGCATTAATTAAATTTATTAAAGTCCCCCTGTAGTCAATAAGTTTATCCCTTAAAACTCATCTTTGATCACCAAAATGACATATTTAAACATTTTTTTTCCTTGAAAAAATTCTTCATGCCTTAAAATAGCTTGAATGTAACTCTACACCCTTGCCTCATTTAGTATACGCGGTTCTATGAATATGCAAATTAGCCCCGGCCTCCACTCACTCACACAAGCTCAGAGATCCACTCATTGACGATCACACGTTGACGTGATTGGTTACAAGGTAGTTTGTGACTTCACAAACACCAGTGATTTCAAACTGATGTCTTTAGATCACTGCAGTTTCAGAGAAAAAATACTCATCAATGGTGCTGACTGATGAATTTGCACATGGTTTGTCTTAAAGCACATTAAAACACCACATAGACATATAAACAACATTAAAAACTTGATTTTCACCACAGGGGGACTTTAAAAGGAGCGTTTTTTTTTTTTTTTTTTTTTTTTATAATTAAAGTAATTTAGATTAGGCAGAATCAGTGTTATTTTAGCATTATTTATATACTATTATATTGTTTATTAATAGTTTGAATTAGAATTTTATCATTTCAGTTTTCATTTTATTTTAGTTAACACTTTAATTTTGTAATTTTATTATGTGCTTGTCATTTCTTTTATCTGTTAAGCTTTGTTTTAATTTCAGTTTTTATTTATTTTTTTGTAATTTTAGTACTTCAATTTAACTGACTAGGTTTCGGTTATTAGTATATAATATATAGTTATATAATTAGTTATTAGTTATATTATGTAATATAACAAATAATTTAATATAACATATATCATAAACAATATTTATTATTAATTTGCATATACACACTAATAATAATTTAAATAAGCTTTATTAATATGTATCTAGATATATTTTTATTTATTTGTATTCAATTAATTCTGCCTAGTCGTATTCCATTTATTTAAAATCATTTATTAATATTTATTAATTGATTAATATTATTTATTTATTTACAGTTAATGAATGAAGAATAGATTTATTTGTTTATTAATAATACATTTTTAAGACATTTCTAATTTTATTAAGTTTTTGATTAATTTAAATTAGTGCTTAATTTGTGTATTAACTGATCATGACAACCAACATGAATTTTTTTTTATTTTTTATTAGTGCACCATTAATTGTTCACGTCTAATGCAACATAATGACTCTTTTTATTTCCTGTAATATATTGTTAATGTTATTGTATAGTAGTGTTGTAATTTAAACAGAAGGCCTTCAGGGGGTTTCTGCAGTTATTGCTCACGACAGCAAAAGTACATTAAAGTGCATGTGCTGCATAACAGTGAAAGCATGTTGCTGAGCACAGTAGCGAGATTGTCATGAGTTTAGCCAAACATGTGCTAACAGTTACAGCTGCATACCACTGCTTCTCACTTTGCCAAAAGTGCATCTGCACCCTTCACATTCATCACTCTCATCAAAATACCCCATAAGTGTATAATTATTAACATGCATTGTAGTATATGCTGTTGCATTGTGGAAATGAAAGTCAAAATTCATTTTTGCACAGTATTCCAAACAAAATGTTTTGTAATCAAAATACAATAACTTAAACTATTCAGTTTTAGAAAAAATGTCACATTATAGAAGTAAAATAGGTTGCAAATGCTGTTTCATGTTGACTTTAAAACTTCTAAAGTTGAGAGCGGTTGGGTGCCAGTGACGCTCCCTCACTTTTAGTAGCTCATTTGAGAGATGAATTTGACTCTCAGTGGCTCATTGAGCTTTGTGAGCCAGTGAGGAGTGAATCAGCAAATGCATCAGTATCACGGATTTCTGTTTGAAACTCCAGCAGCGAGTCAGCACATTCAAAGGCACGAAGCAACCCTGCTCTTTCTCACTGACATTACAGACCCCTTCTAAATGAGAAATAGAGACAGAACCGAAGCACTAGCCAGAGCCTTCGATTGGAACCTATAAGGTGTCAGACTTCATGAATAAATGTCAAGCTTTCTGCACCCTTAGAGGAGGTGGTGGATGAATGGAGGTTTATGGATATCAGCTTTAGTAACAACCGATCCAATGCAACAGGAGACTGAGGCCGAATCACACCAAAACATGTCCAGGCCACATTTCACACCAAAAGCAAAAATGAAATGGTAACACTTTACAATAAGGTTTCCTTAGTTAACTACTTTAGTTAACATGAACTAAGAATGAACAATACTTCTACTACAGCATTTATTAATCTTAGTTCATGTTGATTTCAGCATTTAGTAATGCATTATTAAAATCAAAAGTTGTATTTGTTAATAGTTAATGCAGTGTGAACTGACATGAACAAGCAATGAACAATTGTAACAAAGATTAATAAATACTAACAAATGTATTGCTTATGTTACTTAATACATTAACTAGGGTTAACAAATGAGACCGTATTGTAAAGTGTTACCAATAAAATAAATAATAAATAAAACAAATAAATATTTTTCAATAAGAAAATGAAGCATATTTTGGGTGCATTAAGGATGCAAATATTATTTATTATTATTTTATTATTATTTTTTTTTTATAAATTAAGGGCAGTACAACACATACTGCTATGATGTGCAAATATTTAACATTAAAACAGTAGTAAAAAGTATCTTTTTTGTTCACATTGCAGTAATGACATGTTTTGCATTATGGTAACAGGAATTTGGTGAGAAAATTGGCTTCATTTTATCCAAAATGCAAAAAAAAAAAAAAAAAATGTAATTTCTAACTTAATGGCCCAATTCTTTTAATTACAGTAAAATATTTTTGTGAAATGACATTGCTTTTAATAAACACTTTAAATAGTTGAAAATAATTCATTGGGATAGTTCACCCCAATTAATTAAAAAATGAAATTTCTGTCATTAAGTACTCATCATCATGTCGTTCCAAACCCGCAAGACCTTCGTTCATCTTCGGAGCACAAATTAAGATATGATGAAATCCGAGACCTTTTTTTCCCCATGATCTCCCATAGAAAGCAACGAAATTACCACATTCATGGTCCAGAGAAGTAGTAAAGACATCGTTAAAATAGTCAACATGACTATAGTGGTTCAAACTTAATGTTATGAAGCGACGAGAATACTTTTTGTGTGCAAAAACAAAACAAAAGTAACAACTTTATTCAACAATTTTTCCTCTTCCCTGTCAGTCTCCTACACTGTTAACGCAGTGATCGCCGTTCAGCGCTTCCGTGTTTACGTAGATAAAAAAACCTCTCAGATTTCATCAAAAATATCTTAATTTGTGTTCCGAAGATGAACGAAGGTCTTTTTGGGTGAACTAACCCTTTAAGTTCATTATTTTTTTTCGGTTTGATTAGTTTTATTTTCGAAAATGCTTTTTTTAATTGTTATATTAAATAAACAATTAAATAAATTGAACATGCAATTTATTTAATTATTAGAATGTGTAATTTGTAATGCATATGACATTACGTTTGCTAAAAGTCCCATCTGGATTTGACTTGCAGGTAAATATACCGTAAAGAAAGACTTTCTTCATCATTTACTGACAAGCGAGAGTCTGGTTCGTTTGATTACTTATGATTAGATCACATTAGGAGTTTGCTCATGTCTGTGCCTTTGTTCTTCACCAACAGATGACTCTGAGGAAGACTCTGGAAGAGACACGCCTGCCAGCGGCTCCTCTCGCCAGGATGATGACAAGAAGGTAAAGAAAAAGAAAACCAAAAAGAAGAAAGAGAAAAAGAGCAAAAAGAGGGATGAGCCCGAAGACCCTGAGAAAAAGACAAAGAAAAAAGGATTTGGATTGTTGAGGTACGAGTCTGAAACGCTAGAAATTCACAAACATCACAGTTTCACTCAAGCATAAAGTTACAAAAGGAAATCTTCATGAGAAATGCAGTGAATTGTGTCAAATGATTCCCCATAAAGTGTTTGGATGCAGTTTAGCAGCTCTTAAAGAAGCCGTATCATAGAAACAGGACTATCCTGGGTCTTTTGAAATGAAGTGAGTCTAAATTTGTCCCTGTGCTGATAGATTGATATATAGTCAGGGCAGTGGAGAGGATGAATGATGGTACTGCATAAGGGCCCCCTGACGCAGCTGCATATGGAGGCCTTCTGATAATTACAGCACTATGGTAATTGAGGACAAAACAAGTGAACTAACTATATGCTGTCTTTGTGTGATTTTATAAATATAGGCAGACAGATAAGATGATAGACATACAGTGAAATCCATGTCTTTAATTGAGATCGACAGGCTTGTGTTTGAGGGTTTTATATTTGGGCTTCATGCATAATCCCTTTCCCTCCTGACGGACATGAGAACTCTTTTCATGTATGAGATGAAAGATGACTGAATGACAGTGCATGTCTCTCTAAACTATAAAATAGACCTTCTAAATCTCCTCTGTGAGGACTGCCCTCTGTTTTTCCAGCTCTGACTATCAATTGATCAGCATATGCTTGTATTTGAATGGAAACCTTCATTTTAAGCAGTTTTTTTGTGATTTGGAAAGTTTCACCATTTTTGTCACTGCTTGTTGACATGAAATTATATTCGCAATCAGAGCTTGACATTAACGCCCGCCAAATGTGGGTGGATTTTTTTTTTTTTAATTCTATATATAATATACATTTTTCAATTGTAGTCTTTTAAAAAGTGCAATGTAGTGTTGTCAAAAAATCAATTTTTCGATACATATCAATACTGAAATATTTGAAACGTTTCCAATAGGCTACTCATTTCCTGCAGAATAGATACACCTACGTTTTCTCTCTTTCATCTCTCTGACAGCGAGTTGACACACAAACCCTCCTCACCTCACTCACTCGTTTCATTTGCTCCGGATGAATATTGTTGGTGTTACAGGGCTTGAATTTCAGCGTAGGATTGTGCATATTGCGCATAATTTTATTCCCGCAGATTTTGTGCTCGCACCCAAAGTGTGGCACATAAAGCCGCCTCTCAGTACTAAATTGAGTTGTATTTTGCTGCTTATTGCACTTAAATAAACACAAAATGATGTAAAAAATGCCGGTCTTGGCAAGTATTCACGTAAACACAGTCAGTTATGTTTTATGTGAACATAAACAGTTGAGAAAGAAAACGCATGTGTAACAGTATAATGGATCCGTGCGTCAGGTCTTAAAGTGACAGCAGCCTAATATACCTGCTGCCAAATTATGAGATAATATTAAAAATATCTTAATGGCCGCTTTTCCCCATGATATCAATGTCAAAATTGTGGCCAGTGAAAATGCTGAGTGGCTAGTAACTTTGGAAAACCACTAGCCACAGTGGCTGGTGAGCAAAAAAGTTCATGTCAAGCCCTGTTTGCATTTGACTTCTGTAATGTGACATTTCTGAGTGAAATAGGATGTTCAACAAGATAAAGTCAAGTCACCTTTATTTATATAGTGCTTTATTTAGTACAGATGGTTTCAAAGCTGCTTTACAGGGATAAACAGGAAAAGGAACCCAAACTCCATCAGGTGACAGAAAACTTTGGGAGAAACCAGGCCCAGTCAGGGGAGCAGTTCTCCTCTAGCCAAACGAACCAACATGGTGTGGTTATGATTCCAGGCTGCATCACCAATCAGATTATGGATTAGTATCATTCAGAATTCAGAATATTTCATCCAGTTCCTTCTGCTTGAAGATTGGGTTGTGTAGGTTGGGACTTGATTTTATCCATCATTAATCAATTGGATTGTGTTTTGTTTTTAGCTGAAATATGTTACCGCTTTCATTTGTTTTTACTATTTTCACCATTTCGATGTACACTTCTTGCTACTCAGCTGCCTTGTAAAACCATCCTTCCATGACGGCAACTTTTTTCATGCAGTGGTCAAAGCGGCGCGACCGTTGTGTTGAGAGATGCGTTGAAACCCTGACACGAGTCATGTGAAAAGATCTTACTGTTCCTCTCTCTTTAACGCTGATGAAATTCCCAGAAATTCAAACTCGCAGCCAAATATCAGTCAGCCCAACAGCTTGGACGTATTCAACAAGAGTTTTTGCCAGACAACTCGTATCACATCTCTGCTTTCCAATCTGCTTCCTTTTTGAATTTGAAAAATTACTTAATTAGCCATTGTGTTATGGTGCAATTTAATCTAATTGTAAAGTCTTCACGGGTGCTTTTCATCATCTTTAAAAAAAGAAAAAGGCAAATTATAAACATGTGAGTGTGATTCATGGTTCGTTTTTCAACTTTGCAGCAGAACAAACTGGTGATTTTCATTTCTTCCCTTTTATGGGTGAAAATGTTGTGTTTATCGTGTGACAGAGTGTGGTTTCGAAGACAGATGCGCTGTTTGTATGGGCCGCAGTTACAGATGGATTTGTGGGCTGCTTTTAACATGACAACAATAGAGCATCAGATTTTTGGAGCTTTGCGCTTTTATAGCCGTCTTCGTGTTTTGGCTGCCTGCCGTGATGTATTTAGATTCACTTTTCTTTCAGTCTTTTCACAATTAGAGGTATTTCATTGCATAAGCAAAGCTTCAGTGAAACAATGATTGAAGCTGTCTGTATTATTTTAATTTCTGTTAGGGATAAGTGTGTACTAATGAATGTTTTGGCTGTGTGTGTAATGCATTCAGTCGCAATAAATATCTTATATGTGAGTAAGTTATTTGTGGTGCTTGCTTC
The DNA here is from genome assembly GCF_019924925.1 of Ctenopharyngodon idella. NCBI lineage: Eukaryota > Metazoa > Chordata > Actinopteri > Cypriniformes > Xenocyprididae > Ctenopharyngodon > Ctenopharyngodon idella. The sequence goes on from NC_067220.1 coordinate 8,327,492, forward strand.
TAAACAATCATATATGAATAATATATGTGTGTATATACATACACCGATCAGGCATAACATTATGAGCACTGACAGGTGAAGTGAATAACACTGATTATCTCTTCATCACGGCACCTGTTAGTGGGTGGGATATATTAGGCAGCAAGTGAACATTTTGTCCTCAAAGTTGATGTGTTAGAAGCAGGAAAAATGGGCAAGCGTAAGGATTTGAGCGAGTTCGACAAGGGCCAAATTGTGATGGCTAGACGACTGGGTCAGAACATCTCAAAAACTGCAGCTCTTGTGGGGTGTTCCCGGTCTGCAGTGGTCAGTATCTATCAAAAGCGGTCCAAGGAAGGAACAGTGGTGAACCGGTGACAGGGTCATGGGCGGCCAAGGCTCACTGATGCATGTAGGGAGCAAAGGCTGTCCCGTGTGGTCTGATCCAACAGACGAGCTACTGTAGCTCAAATTGCTCAAGAAGTTAATGCTGGTTCTGATGAATCATGTTTTCTTTTACATCACGTGGATGGCCGGGTGCGTGTGTAATCACTTACCTGGGGAACACATGGCACCAGGATGCACTATGGGAAGAAGGCAAGCCGGCAGAGGCAGTGTGATGCTTTGGGCAATGTTCTGCTGGGAAACCTTGGGTCCTGCCTTCCATGTGGATGTTACTTTGACACGTACCACCTACCTAAGCATTGTTGCAGGCCATGTACACCCTTTCATGGAAACGGTATTCCCTGGTGGCTGTGGCCTCTTTCAGCAGGATAATGTGACCCTGCCACAAAGCAAAAATGGTTCAGGAATGGTTTGAGGAGCACAACAATGAGTTTGAGGTGTCTACTTGGCCTAAAAATTCCCCAGATCTCAATCCAATCGAGCATCTGTGGGATGTGCTGAACAAACAAGTCCAATCCATGGAGGCTCCACCTCACAACTTACAGGACTTAAAGGATCTGCTGCTAACATCTTGGTGCCAGATACCACAGCACACCTTCAGGGGTCTAGAGGAGTCTATGCCTCGACGGGTCAGGGCTGTTTTGGCAGCAAAAGGGGGACCAACACAATATTGGGAAGGTGATCATAATGTTACGCCTAATCGGTGTGTATGTATGTATATATATATATAAAACCTTCTTATGTGTTGTTTTTTTTTTTTTATACATTGAAGACAAATTTTGACACCATTCTCTGGTGTGTCATACTAACCCACACTCACGTCTGCTGCTTCCCAATCCATCCACCTCAATTCCGTCTAACGTTCCAAATCTGAACCTACAAATCCAACGCGGCATCAAGCCAATTAGCACGCATGTACTTCTTCTACCCAGAATGCATCATACAAGAGTCGTGTCACACAGTGAGATTACACACCAACCCTCATCTTACGTTCCTAAGCCAACAGCAGTTAGACACATACTAGTTCAACTATAAACACGCTCATAGTGTTTGTTTATGAGTGAGCAGATGGCTTTGACAGTAATCTGAAATGGAGATGATTCTTTAATTTACTTAAATTTAGCATTTGGCTCTGTTTAATCCCTGGGTGATTTTAAAGAAACTCAACGCTCTCCCGCTGCGCTCTTGACATGTATTTGAATGTACTTGAGTTTGTGATGCTCTTACAGTTTTGTGTTTTGAAAGTTGTAGGTTTTTTGCAAAAGTTGTACAATTATGAATGTTTGCTTTTGATTCTTGCCGGAAAGATCATTCGGGTTTGAGATTCTGTACAGTAATGGCAGCTTTGCCGTTCACAGTCTTTTACGGCTCCATAGAGAAACATTCAACTGGCTTCAATTACAGTGACTTAGAGCTACACAGGCCTATAAAACAGCTAATACTTACTGCTTTGTGAAAACAAGCATTAGCAACTGACAATCTAACGGAAATGGGTCTTTACATTTCTAAAGTGCTGTAATATTTTCAAAAATGAAAATTCTGTCATTAAAGGCACAATATGTAAGATTTTTGGATTAAAATATCCAAAAACCACTAAAACAATGTTATATATTTTGTTGACTTGTGTACTTTTCCAAATGTTTCCAAGAATGTTTAAATCCAGAGAAATAAGCAATTTTAACCAGGGCACGGACCGTGTCCGTGCATCGCCTATCAATGTCATCATACTCGTGTTATCCTCGATTTCCGGTTTTATTTTGTAGAAACACCAAAGATCTTAAATATATTATGTGTTTTATTAGACAGGTGAGCAACTGTTTGGAAACATGCATCGACAGAAAACTAATCATGTTATATAGCTCAACACAGTGTCTTATCGTTTACCGCGAGTACCGTGTTTTACCATGCCTAATATCTATCTAGCTTACTGCAGTGTGCAACAAGAGTCTCTTAGCAGCTGCGAGCAAACGCAGAATAGCATTATAACAACTTTCAACACACAAATGTATCTAATATGATAAAACAGCACTGCTTTAACCCACACACGCTTGACAGGAAGAAGCGGAAGCGGCGACTGCGGCAAAATAATGCTCCGCTGCTCTCGAGACGTGTGTCGCGCTTGTCTCTCATTAGCAATCACTCCAATGGCTTTAGCTTATCCATGAACATGATTTCTGCCTGAGTCCCGTCAGATTCTTTTTCACCAGCTGTAGACGTAAAGACATGATTCCGCGAAATCTAGGCGTCATCAAGCTACGCCTTTTCAATAAGTGACCTCTAGTGGTTAAAATTACATATTGTGCCTTTAATTACTTACCCTCATGTCATTCCAAACCAGTAAAACTTTCATTCATTTTCGGAACACAAATGAAGATATTTTTGATGAAACCTGAGTGATTTCTGTCCCTCCATTGACAGCTAAGCAACTGACACTTTGATGCTTCAAAAAGTTCATAAAGAGGTTGTAAAACAAATCAATATAAATCAAGCGGTTTAGTCCAAATTTGAATCTGAAGAGACTTTATTGCTTTATATGATGAACAGATTTAATTTAACCTTTTATTCATATATAAACATTCATCAACTCACACATCAGTTGTGGTAATCAAAAGCTAATTAATGACAGAATTTTCATTTTGGGGTGAACGATCTCTTTAACAAATAATTGATTTTACACTTTCTGAAGAAAGTTTTAGCTGCGTTTGCATCGTCATGAGGTTGAATTTGGCCTGACAAATTTGCTAAGGCAGTTGCTTTTTTTTGTCTGCCATGTTTTTACAAGTCTGTTAATTTTTTTGATGCATGCAGTAGTTGAAACTGTTTTGATTACCCTCACAGAAATATATAAATGGGTTACTTTGGTTTTAAGAGCTGATTTACAGACAGATGATGTGAAAAGTAGTTAGTATGTTTATCTGCCTTTGCACACACATGAACAACAGTTGGTGCACATATAATCATACAATGATGCTTATAATGGATTCCATATCTGTTTTTATTGTCTAGAATTATAGCTGCATGGCACGCATGCTTCAGCGTGGTGCGAGATGGACACATCATGTTTTATTTGCCGTCTGAGCGGGAACATATGAAGCTGTTAACACAATCGCTCAGTGCAGCCCGCGAGAGGCTAATTACTGAAATCTGTTTCTAAAATTGAACCCCATTCTGCTGTGATTTCCTCATTTATTCGAGCCGATGTGTTCTGTCAGTCAGGCGTTGTGGACTAAATACACATATTCATATTAGCAGAGAAGGCTCGCCGACTTATGAATATTAATGAGCTTTTGCATACTTAATCGCTCGTGGCAGGCCCTCCTCTACATATTTGTTTGTGAGGGTTCATTTGTAGGTTCATCTGTGTCTTCAAACGTCACAAGTCTTGACATGGTGCACGTCTCTCAAACTTTTTTGAACGTAAGGAAACGCTTAAATTGTCTACGAGAGGTATTAAAGCCTGTGTGTATTATAACAACTCAAGATGGCAGTTTAAGTCGAAACTCAGTCACTTTATATAAAGAATATCTTTTGTAAAATTATGACAGGCATTCTGCTTATATTTAGGTTTATAAGATGGGGACCAGGTGCTGTCAAGCTCCAACAAGGACCAAGAAAGCACCATAAAACCATCCTAAAATTAGTCCGTATGACTCATGCACTCTATTCCAAGTCTTCTGAACTTACAATATAGCTTGCTGTGACAAACAGACTTATTCACTAATAATTTTGCCTTGAAAATCTTGTTTGACAGTGGTCACTATTTACTTATAATAAATAATAAATATGCAACTTTGACATTTAGTTATATAATCTTACATAGAACACAAAATGACATTATATTATATTATATTATATTATATTATATTATTTTTTATTTTTATGGGTGCATTATTGTACACATTCAGCTATAAATATCTCCTTTTGTGTTCCATTTTATAATATATTACATGATACAATATTATATTTTTATTATATCATTATAAATTGCAGTATGATGGGTTTTTTTTTTGTTGGTACATTATTATAACTAGTTTAAATATAGCTGCGAGCAGCAATTATCGGGGTTTAAGCGCATTAAGGCCTTTAAGCACATGCGTAAAAAGGTATTATGTTTTATTTAGGAAGCATGTAACTATCTCGATCATAGATGGAAAAAACATTTACAGCCAGTACAGGCAATTTACCATAGGATATGTATGTTTTAAAGCTTTTTAACATTGACCCGATCTCCATAAAAGATAGAGAGTCCAGATTGTGCAACACAGTGGTTTTATTGAGGTTGAGCCAAAAACCTAGAACAATTTCGCGAAAGAATGTTTTTGAAAAATCTCCAATATTTAACAAACGTTCTACCATATGGTATGAATATACGTGTGACATACAATCCTTTACGCGTGTGAAAAACACAAAGGCACCTTGGACAAAGATACCGCATGCCAGTTTTCAAGTCAATCGGACTGACTGTTGCGTAGCTATAGCCGTTTTCGTGTTGTTGTTTTTTCATTTTATAGCACCACCAAGTGGCCAGTCGCGACGCTCTTTTTCATGTGACCACAGACCGAGCCCATACATAGGGTGTACCAAAATTTCACCAGGGTAGCGATTGAATCCGAGATGTGTGTTTTGTTCCTCTTGAACGAAGGATTCCAATGATACAAGACACTTGAGCCTGCAACGAATCCACCATCAGGCCGATTGGGGGTGCGCCTTGGTGACGTTGTAGACGGTGTGAGTACGACCATCCCTCAAAGTTTCAAGTCTCTACAACTTACAGTTTGGTCTGCCCAGTCACTTTTAGGGGAGTATGCTGATCCTCGGAAATTCTAACAGTTGCAATAGGGTTTCAGCGCTACGCTTTTGAACTCCTAATTATTTATTTAAATATTTAATATTTGACATTATTAAAGATAATAAATATGCACTACTAATACAGTTGTGTTTTGTGAGTATGAATGGCAAGGATATGTAAAAACGACTTACTGAATGGTCATTTGTGTATTAGACACGCAGCGAGAGTGTCCGTTTAAGCGTACACTTGTATTGAGTCTGTCAAGGTTTAGTCTGGAAACCACAAGCAGTATCCCATGACACATGCTCCTCGTCTTCCATCTCCTGCACGCGCACATTGTGAACGGCGTTATGAGACAGCTCTGTGATTGATGGACTTCTCTCCAGCAGACCCAGGCTCAGGGAACGCTGCTCTGACGGTAAAGGTTAACAGCCTCTTTCCCATCAGAGACACGCCTGGCCTGGAAGTGGTCAAATCACATTAACCTTTACTTTCACGCCTTTTTAATATTAGCAAGTGCTGCATAAAGAAAATCGCCTCATGGAGATTCAACATGCTCAGGTATAGAAGAACAGCACGGGTGGCAGTTTCAACTTTTTTTGTCTTTTTTCTTAGGCAAATTATTGTAGAAAGTTATAAAATGGTTATAAATTCAAAATTTACCATGACATAGAGTGCTAATGGTTGCCAGGCCGTTACTATGCGAGTCAAAAAATAGTAAGGCTGAATTCCTATTTTAAATGTTCCTAATTTTGTTCTCCTACAATAGGTTTACATGCATCCAAGGTCAAAAACACTTTAATTTTCTTATAATATACATTGCACATCACCTCATTTTTCAAGGAGTCTGAAAACGGTTAGTTTGAAGATTCGGCCTCTCCTTTCCGCAAACCTCCTCTGCTCAGATTGGTCAGATGGTCCACTCTGTTGTGATTGGTCTACTGCTTACAGCATGTGTCTGAAACCAAACACCCATTACCATATCTGAATTTCAGCTCCGGAGGCTTCCTAGTAGGAGTAGGAATATTAGGCTGCTGTCACTTTAAGAGCTGCACGGATCCAATATACTGTTACACATGCATTTTCTTTGTCAACTGTTTACGTTCACTTAAAACATAAATGACTGTGTTTATGAGGATATTTTGACATATTTTTGTGTTTATTTGTCCGTTCAAGTGCAAAAAGAAGCAGAAAAGAACTCAGTTTAGTATCGCGCACTATTCAGTATGAGAGGCGGCTTTCTGTTATTGATGTTTGATACCCAACTCTATTTGTTACAAACTAACTTAAGTGAGAATGGAATTGCTGACGACTTGTTTCGGCTGTTCAGAGTTGATTCTTTCTTTTAGGAGCCAATATCTTTATTTGTCATGCACTTTGATCTTTAAAACTTTCCAGACCCTTTTCATTCACAAACCGCTTTATTACACACTGGATGAAAGGTAATATTTGAAAAAGCATAATAGGGGGACTTTAATACGTCAGAAATCTCTTATAATTTTGCTTCAAAATTCAAAAACCTTTTTTTTCATGCCATGGGCAAAAATTAATGTTTTCAGATGGATATCATACGGTGAGAAGTCCATAAACATCATCTATCTGAATATTAGATAAAGATGTTGCTCCAGTCTTGCGGGGAGTGACAGATGCGTGCTGTCAAACCGACAGTCAAAGTGTCATTCTTACGGTGGATTGGCGGCCGTTTTGATTGATGTGTGCTTTATGGAAGACGCCATCTGCAGCTTGGACACATGCCACTCAAAACTAGCAAGATATTACAGTTTGGTCAACTGTGTAAAACATAACGCACATATGATTTTAAACGCTTAACGGCAGAAGGACAAGATTTGTGTCACAGAATGTGCTTCTCACCTCACTGACACTGGTGAAAAAATATTTGACAACTTTTAACTGTTTTGATAAATCTGCATCATTAGTGCAATGTCTGAACATATTGGTTTTCTGCACTAGTTGAAGATGATAAAGAGAGCGTGATTCATCCAATTAGTGTCAACATTTGGTTTATAAAGTAGAATACACTATCATTGCAATAGCTCTATTTCACTTAACTTCTTAAAGCATTTCTTGTAATTGTACAGTAGCTCCATGTGATATAACTAACATTTAAACGTTTATATTTAAGGAAAACATTAAAAATTTAGTCTAACTAAACACTTAACTGTCAGTGTAATGTTTAAGTAGTGATGAAAGCGATGATGAGTAATGAAACTTACAGTACAAAAGCAACTGTAGTATGGAATTTTTACATTGTTTACCACAGTAATTTTCTGTTGCCAGGTCTAGTAATTAATTCAGAGATTGTGACTGTAATCCTGGTTCAGTAGTCAATGTTTCATGCTTTATATTTTCTGTTTAGCTGCTAGCCTTTTTTTTCTTTTTGATCTCTGTTACTAATGATGTAAGAGCATTTGAAATATAGCTTTACTTAATCAGTCAGACTTTCACTGGTTTGGAATTAGTTTGATAATCCCCTTTTAGTGTGTTTTTGAGATTTTGAGACTAATTATAGTTACTGTGTTTAATCCGTCAAACCTCTTTTCTCACTGTAACTCATTTATTGTTTCCTTTTCCTTCATTTCTCCTTGTTCAAATCTCTGTTGCACTCAGTTTGTCCTTGATTATCACCTTAAAGTCACTTAATGAAGTAGTATCTGAGCATTGTGGGAAATGCTTTTTCTCATACTAGTATATTCACACTGAAATACTGCATTTTGTGGTACTACTAGTTTTTCTACCAACCAAAGGAGGGTAGTTTTGAGACTTTCGTTAGCCAGTTGATTGGGTTTTCTGGGTGTTTGTTACTTAGCACTTGTCTAAATGGTGTCCTAAATGGATCCTGAATTTGTTGTCTCTCGTTTTATCATTCTCCATGTGTAAATTTTAAGTCTGATCACTTTTGTTGGCGTGTTGAACTGTTTTGATTCATTTTATTACCCTCAGAAATATATAAATCGGTTCAATTGTGGTTGTGAAGAGCCATTATAAAGACAAAATACACTACTGTGCAACATTTTGGGGTTTCGTTTTTTTTTTTTTTTTTTTTTTTTAATTACTGCTTTTATTCAGCAAGGATGCCTTTAAAATTGATTAAAATTGAAAGTAATATTACAAAATGATGTTACAAAATATTTCCATTTCAAATAAAGGCTGTTCTTTCTATTTATCAAAGAATCTTGAAAAATATGAAGCAGCACAACTGTTTTCAACATTGATAATAATAATAAATGTTTCTTGAGCAGCAAATCAGCATATTAGAATGATTTCTGAAGAATCATGTGACACTGAAGACTGGAGTAATGATGCTGAAAATTCAGCTTTGCATCACAGGAATAAATTGTATTTTAAAAATCAAATCGGAAACAATATTGTTTTCTACTGTATTTTTGATTAAATTAATTCAGTATTGGAGAGCATAAGAAACTCTTTCAAAAATGTTAAAAAATCTTACCGACCCCAAACTTTTGAACGGTAATGAATAGGGGTGTGATGAGACAGTTCACGAGAATGAGACGAGACACAGTATTCTTAAGAAATCCTAAATGACGAATTACATGATTAGAAAAATAGTCTGTAGGTGCATTTGAAATGTTTTAACTAATCATCTTGTAATGAATATCATTTCAGTTCTACTTTCTGATTATGAATTATCATATTAGTTAGTTAGTTTAGTTTATTTATCCCCTTAGGGAAAGTAAGGTTGCAGCGAGCTCACACAGACATAATAAAAGTCCCAATTGGCATACAAAATATCGATACATAATTCAATAAACTAATTTAATAAATAAGATTAGTCCAGACCAGCTGGCTAATCAATTGATATCAGAAGAAATAGAATTAAAAAATTTAATTGCTTGGGGGATAAAAGAAAATTTGGACCTGTTTTTCACACACCGAGGGACAGAGTACCGTCGACCGGATGGCAACAGTTCAAAGGCACAGGATATAGGATGTCTCTTATCTTTCACAATATTGTTAGCTTTATTCAACACTCTATCTTTGTATATACTTTCTATACCCGGCAAAGAAATCCCTAACAATTTACTTGCCCAAATCACCTCTTTCCTTAGTAATTGCAGTAAAAGACAACAATACTCAAACACTGTAAAAGGTTTTGCCACAAACTCAACAGGCTGGAGTCTCTTCAGACCTTAGAACTGTACATGATTTATGAGCTTCTACAACTTTTGACCTCCTAACCGAACTTTCCACAAATTGATCATAGAAATAAAAACAGTATAGATAAAAGTGAATAACAATTTTCTCCTAGTCTTATTAAGTGCAAACAATAAGTGCAACCATAATCAAAGTACTCTCTCAATATTCAAAGTACAAACAGAGACCACATTTTTCTTCAAGCATGATACAGAGCTAAGAGATGGTTACAACTACACAACCCAGTCTAAGATAGCTTTCATATTGGGAGATATTTGCATGCATCAGGGAGCCGCTTTCAAAATGCAGAGTATTGACATTGTGTTTGAATGCGCGCTCGCGTTTTACTTTCGCTTTCGCAGTCGTGCATACTCTGTGAATAGTGAGCGGTGGTGCTGAGCGCGCATTCTACAAGATAAGACATCTGTCAGACTCTTGGGTTCTGTTGTGCAACGAATCCTCCGCCATGGTCTTGTCAGTCATCTCGTCACTTACTCTCGTCACGTGATCAGTGAACTCTGATTCCTGCTGCAATACATACAACTCTGCTGCTCGTGGATGAGCTGGATGGGACTGAAGTGACCATTTTCCAACTGAATCAAAGTTTTTATTTCTATAAAAAGCAAAATGATGGTGGAGGAGTAATGTAAACATAGAAGTGGCATATTCAAACCTAATTTCTCCCTCACACTTCGTCATGGCAATATCACAAGGCAGCTTTTCGCCTCAATGAGAAATCTTGTCACATTTTAGTAATGCGAGATCTTGTGGCAGGAGATCTCATCACACCCCTAGTAATGAATGTGTTCATCAACAAAAAGTTTGCCAACAAAAACATTTTCAAGGCATAAAAACATTTATTAGCCCTCTGGGGTCTGAGGATTTTTGGGGCCCTGTAGAAGTTTTGACATGCCCTGACATTTGTGCTTTTTTCAGTTGTTCATAAACATATTAATGGAAAAGATGTCATTACACTGTATTCAGCACAAAGTAGGCTACCATAATATGTGAGAAACATGTATGTACATGTTTGTATTTTTGAAGGAATGACGTTTATGCGTGGTTATTGAAAAAAACAAAAAACTTAAGTCACTGAAATAAGGCCACAAAACTAATATTATATATGTGTTCACAAGACTTCTGGGTATTGGAGGTTGTAGACTAGAGTTTTTGCTTCAAAATGATGTAAAAATTACCCTGCCTACTCGTTCATATAAAACAATATATTGATTTAAATTTTGTAAGACACTTTTTGTCAAGAAACACAGTATGCGTGAAGGAGTGAATCTTCATGAATAATGCTGTGATTCACACCTGAGAAGACAAAGGCCCACATAATGACCTGCATAATGACCCGCATAATGAGCTCTTTCAGTCAGATAGGCTATGTGAAAAAAACCTCTGTGATCATGCTGATAACAGTATTAATGTCCACTCTTCACAAAAAAACATGATTTTTGTGATCTCATACATGCACGTATTATTGCACATCATGTGAATAAAATTTTGTATAGGCCTATTATAGTTTAAACAGGAACCAGAGACCGGGGATCTTGAAAGAGAGAGGCAGATCCGCTCCTGACAGTTTTACCTAATTAGAAAGATCCTTAAAAACCAGGAGGTGGAGAAACAGGCATTAATATATGCAAACATAATGATCAGCTTAGCAGTACGTCCCCAGTTCCCATGGATCAGCCTGTCTGTCTGTGTGAAAATTGAGGTTTTTGTCTGCTAAAATATGAGCCTCCGGTTTAGACTGATAAATTGCAACACTCAGTAAACTCGAGTCAATCGATAAACCGAGAGCTGCCAGCACAGAGCTGGAGAAAAAGCTCTTCACGAAGACGGCTTCAGTATTGCAGGTTACATTACGACATAATTGGGTTTTAGATTTGTAATTACAGCGCATACACACGATTCTCATCAACATTCGTGTCATTTTGTCTCATTTCACACTGTCTTCTCCCTTAACGTTAGCCTGTAATTTCCACCGCCTGAATTTTAAGTCTCCCAAGAGCTACATAGACCATCTTAATCTCAGGTTAACAACCAAAGTGATGCTAATTCACTTTGCAAACTCAATTTAAACCGTATTAAACTGTTAGTATGCTACCTTGGGCTACATACCTCAACCTTATGCTGACAACTCTTCGAAGTGTAATCAGCTTCCAAGGGCATGTTTCGCATTTACTATATGACAATCGAATCCACCTGAATGCTTCAGGCCTCAGGCAGATTGAGCCATCAGCTGGGTTTTCAGGACACACGGGCTGAATTGCAAACTAGTGTTGGGAAACCTAGTGCTTAGCTATCCTTAGTCTCTCTTAACCAGACTTTTGACTGTCAGCATGAATTCTGGTCCTATTTGCGGCTTCTTATGGCCAAGAACCATCAGATATGACATGTAAAGTCGCCACTATAATTCAGTTTGTTTGTATGTGCCATTTAGGTTTAGTTTAGGAAAGGTTAGGAAGGGGCATGTCCACATGAAAGATGGCCGAAAGCAGCTCTGCAGTGTATGGTTCTTTTTAACATTCTTTTTAATTTCCTTGTGGAATTTTAATAATATTAATTTATGTTTTATATATTTTTGCAAATGAAGGCATATTTTCAGTACCATGCATAAATAATCCTTTAACTTATGTAACAATGATGCACATGTATTCATGTATGCTTATCCACTGGAACAACAGAATTTTTTAATGTATTTATTTTGTTTGGTTGCTTCTGTATTTTGCTTCATATGGAAGCTTATTTCTGCCACATAAAAAAACAAAGTAATGCTTTGGTAAATCATAATTATGAGATTAAAAAATTGTAATGAAGACATACATAGTCAAAAGTATGAGAAGAGTCATAATTTTCAGGTAAAAAGTTAAAATAGACATACTGAGTAATAATTATGAGATTATGTGATTAATAATTATGGGAAAAAGTTACAATTTTATCATGATTTTGACTTTGTCATAATTATGACTTAGTATCTCAGTTTCAACTTTGTATCATACGTGAGTTAATATGTCATAATTTTTGATTTTGTCATAATTATGACTATTGTCTTAATGTGCTTTTTATGTCAATTTCAACATTTTATCTTATAATTAAGGCTTACCATGTCAATTTTAACTTTGTATCTCAAACATATGAGTTAGTATGTCAGTTTTGTCATAATTATGACAGTATGTAAATTTCAACTCTGTCATACTTATGGGTTAGTATGTCATAATTTTGTCGTTTGTCATAATTATGACTTCTGGCATAATTCATTTTTTTATGCCAATTTTGACTTGTCAATTTCAACTTTTTATCTCATACTTATGGATTAGTATCATAATTTTGCTGTTTTGTCTTATAATTTGTAATTATGACATGTCATAATTCACTTGTCAATTTCGTCTTTTTATCTCATAATTGTGAATTAGTATATCAATTTTGACTTTTTATCTCATACTTATGGGGTAGTATGTCAATTTCTACATTTTATCTCATAATTAAGACTTAGTATGTCAAATTTAACTTTGTATCTCATACTTATGAGTTAGTATGTCACTTTTGTCATAATTATGACTTGGTTTAAATTCAAATTTCAACTTTTTTTGTCATACTTATAATGGCGTCATTGTGGCGTTTGTCATAATTATGACTTGTGTCATAATTCACTTTTTATGCCAATTTTGACTGTCAATTTCAACTTTTTATCTCATACTTATGGATTAGTATCATAATTTTGCCGTTTTGTCATAATTATGACTTCTGTCATAATTCGCTTTATGTAATTTTTGACTTTTTTTCATACTTATGGGTTAGTATGTCCTAATTTTGACTTTTTATGTTCTTTATGACTTTTTTTTTTCTTGTGTGATGAAAATGGGCACTATAGTTAGCATAGTCAGTTTTCCTAAGGATCAGGTCACTCTGTACTGTATTATGTTCACAGTGAAATGTGTTGAGTGGCCAATAATCAAGTAGAGTTGTGCGAGCTCTGTTGCGTGATGACCGTCGCTGCTCTCACACGGATCGAGCAAGACTGCGGCACATTGATATTCAGGCCACGACTCCCTCTGGTTTTAATGAGAGTGCTTAAGGGCAAGGCAGAGCTAGCATGCCAGCTGCCGGTATTAGATCGCTCCAGCCTAATGAGATAAATACAGTCATTAGTGCGTGTGTGGGGCTGGGAAATGGAGTACTATTGAGGCATAACGCACAGGAGACACGGCGAGGGGATGCTGGATCCAACCGGACCCTTGAATCGCTCGTGGGCCAGTGTTTGGATCATGTAGTCACGGCTTATCTTCAGCAAACATGCATGTACGTTATGTCAGTAAACTGAAGCCTCGGGCGATATCTGTGTCAAATTAAAAAGAAATTTAGGAATCTTGGGAGCGGAGGTTTGTGATTATTCTTGACTAGAGTGTGCGTTTGTGGAAATGTAATTGAATTCTCAATTGTTAATAAATGTTGTGCAGTTGTTATTGTTATTCAAATGTATGTTTATCAGAGTGAATCTCATGAAAACTGTCAAGAAATATTCAGGTCATTTTTCACAACAAAAGAAAAAAGTGGATCTTTTATTTGCATAATGAAAATGAAGCCCATTTTTAGGACCATTAAGATTTTTTTGCTTTGTGGCATGACAATTAAGCACATTTTCCTCCTCCCCGAACTAGTCGCCTTCGATAATGCGATAAAAATTAAATTTTCATTACTGTAATGCAAAATAATAATAATATTTACTATTATAAAATTTATGTATATATTATATTTCCATATGTACATTACACAGTATTACATTTTTACATAAAATAAATGCTTTAATAATATTTATTCTATAATTATATAATATTAATGTTCTAAAAAATAGTAATAATAATTTAAATTATATACTATTGGAAAGGTACAATTGTAAGTGTGCATTATGGTATTATTTGTTGAACTTAATTTAATTTATGCAATAGAATATAGAATACAATTCTGTTTTATATATCTGTTCACAGGCCCCTGTAGGACTTTTCGGACTCCTGTTTGTAAACCCTGATATTACAGGAATGAAAATTATTTTATTTTATTTTATTTTATTTATTGAATGTAAATGTGCTTAAATGTCATGAAAAGAATATCACAATGCAAAAAAAAAAAAAAAAAAAAGTTCCTAAAAAATATTATTTCCTTTTTCTTTTTTCTTTTATTTTGATTTTATTGTGAAATATGACTTCTTTTTGAGATTCACCCATCACATTCATATGCAAAATAATTTAGTTATTAATTTGGATATCATTGTTGGGTTATATATCATTTGATTATTTGTATTTTAATGTTGAAGAAGAACAATGATCATTACTAAGCAACTCTTCATGATTTTCACATTGATCACTCAGTGAACCAAAAGCTTCTTCTTTTTATACCTGACACTGATGTTTCATTACCCCGTCACTGTCCTGAGTCCGTGTGATCATCTCACCCACTCTCCCTCATTATTAGCTTTATTCTTGATATAACCTTTTCTTCTTCTGTCTTTATCTGCCTGTCAGCATGGAGACCCCGCCTGACCTCAGATCAGTGCAGAAGAATAAGTGAGTTTCTGAAGGTTTGGCGTGGAAATGGGCTAGAAAAATCACTACAGGGCATTGGACACTGATGTGCTTGGTTTTGCAGGCGTGTGTGTTTGTGTTTGCAGGCTGGTACATGGGGAACCAATCATTAAAGTTTCTGGAGCAAATTCTGCTTTGGTACTTGGAAGCGCAGGGAATCTGTTGAGTCACCAATTATCAAAACATAACACATCCTCTCTTTGTCTCTGTGTGTCCGTGCTCTTTCTCTCTCTCTCTCCTCGCTTTCTTCAAACCCTCATCCAGGTTTGGGAGGAAAAACAAAGAGGAGAAAGCCAAATCTAAGGCTAAACAACTGGGCGCTTTGAGCGAAGAGGAGATGGACAGGAGTGAACCGGAGATGTTTCTGTCCAAGTATGTTGGCCTTAATGTAACATGTATTATTAAACCCATAAAGTTCAATGATAAAATAGTAGAATATGCTAATTTACCAATGTGAAGCTGTAGAACTGATTAAACCAGTTCTGAATGTTAATTACTCTATTGGTATAATTGCTTGTTCTCTTCATACAATAATTAAAGATGTGAGATTAATGAAGGAAAAAAATTAAAACTCAATTATATATGTTTACTTAACTGGGTTTTGGATGTTTAACCCTTCCAACTGCTGCAGATCGATTTGACCTGATTACTGCAACTTAATGTCAACTTTTGACCCTGAAATCTATAGATATAGATTAAGATGGATCTAACGCATTCTTTTCCATCAAACACTCCAAGCTTTTTCTTTTGTGCCTTTATTCATTTCTGCAGTGTCCAAGAATATTCTGAAGAGCATGTTTTTAATCCCACAGGAGTGAAAGGAACAGCCCTGCTCCTGACCGTGTCATCTTCCCGGACGTCGAAGATGATGACATGGATCCCAACTATGCTCGCATCAGCAATTTCAGAGAACCTCCTGCCTCCAGTCACTCCCCCTATCCACCTGGAACTCCCACCCATAACCACTCTCAGCCTTCTGTCCCCGCCCCAAACAGAGAGCCGCCCAATGAGGACGAGCTAGAGGGGCTTTATGCAAAAGTGAACAAGCAAAGAACCGCCCCTCCAAAGACTGACAGGTGAGAACCAGTCCATACATATTTTTATGCATAAAATGCCAAATATTGCGCAATATTGTTTTTTTTGTTTGTTTGTTTTTGACCTATACCGATTATGTATCTGATAACCAGTAGCAGAATAATTTTAAAACTTTGTCAAACTTTGGTCAGGCTTTCTCAAGCCAACTTTAAAGTTTGTTGTTTAATTGTTTATTTAGGCTTTTTGACAAAATAATAAGTAAAATAATACACATAAAATAATAATAATAGTTTAATATCTTATGAATATTTTAATAATAAAAATAATAATTCATATTATGTGCTATATTTTATTTTGATTAATTTATTATTATTAATACCAATAATATTTAGAAAGATTATTATTCATTATTTTTATATTCTTATATTGACTATTATTATTAAATATTTATAATACATATTATGTGTTTATCTGTTTTACTGTTGTACAATATTTAATGTATATTATTATTATTATTATTATTATTATTATTATCATTATTATTATCGGTCAAACTGATTCTCAAATCACTGGTTATCTCAAGTTGAATCGTTTAATATCTTATTATTATTATAAAAATATTCATAATGCATGCGTATTACTGTTGTAGTATAATACTACTGTTGTACAATATATAATGTTTTTTATTATTATTATCATTATTATCGGTGAAACTGATTATCCAAGTTTATTATCTCAAGTTTAATAGTTTAATATCTTATTATTATTATTATTATTATTATTAAAATGTCCATAATGTATATTATGCGCATTATTAATTTTGAATATATTTTATTTTATTAATTTATTATTATTAATAATACTAATAATATTTAGTACTAATATTTTTAAATATTATTATTCATTATTTTATATTACTATATTGACTATTATTATTAAATATTTATAATACATATGATGTGTTTTACTGTTGTAGTATAATACTACTGTTGTACAATATATAATGTATTTTATTATTATAAATATTATTATTATTATTATTATTATTATTATTATTATTATTATTATTAGTCAAACTGATTCGCTCTATCTACTATTAAAAAAAATTAAATAAACTCATGATAGTCACTTAGTAAAAGTAAATCAGTGGAAGTTTTAGCACTTGTTGCACCTGTTATCAAAGGCATAAAACATTTTGCTTTGGCATTGTACATGCAACATACCAAAAATCCAGGCACGTCGGTAACGAATGCTTTGGCCTTTTAGTTGAATCAAGCTGAAATATTGACAGGCGGGTCTGTGAAGTCATTTGTGATTTACTGTGTAGCTGTACAGTCTGTATACAGAGGGAATGTACGTCTCACTGGTGAGTTTTTAGTCCGGGTTGAGTGGTCTCAACGACCAAGCACATTGATTTGTTGTCTGGCGGTAATTATGCGTGAGTGTTGCAGTGTCCGTGGGGACCGTGTTCATTCTTGCTCTCGTCCTACCATCGATTCGCACAAGATTATCTTCCTTGCACTGTGCTGTCCACCGAGTTTAGAGGAGCTGTAATCCTATCACACTCACAGACTCACTCTTGTACGTGTTGCTGTGAGAATTACACTGAGAAACACACTTGGATACCTTCTCAAGACTACACCACCATATATACCATGATATTCTTAGTTTCTGACAAATTACAATATATACTACAGTAATACTACTGTAAAATCATAATACATGATACTGAAGTCCTTCAAACTGCTTAAAACTATAGTTGTTGTTGTTGTTGTTGTTTTTTTTATGACAATAGCCGTTTCCATCCAAAGTTGTGAAGCGCAGCACACACACACACACCAGTTTCAGAAATTAACTGGGGCTTAGGGCAAAAATGCCACCAAATTTAATAAAAATGCTTCCAAAAATGAAGATATGGCACAAAAAAAGTCTTTGTTAAGGTTCTTGTTTTAATATTATAAGCAATATCACACAAGCGCAAAAGTGCTGTTTTCCCGAATATCAGCACATTTCCAAATATGATACTGATTTTATACAACAATTCAATAAACAATAAGTTAATAGGCTATTAGGTGACTTACATTTTAGACACAATATTCTGTCTTTCCTCTATTTTGCCAGTGAAAATAGCTTCAAACAGAGCCATTGCACGTCTCTGAGCAACACCGTTTCAGTTTGCGAATCGTTTTAATGAATGACTCGATGATTCACTCTGTCACTTCTGCTTTGTTCCTTTGGTCGTTTTGAAAGAATCGTTTGACTGAATGATTCAATGACTAACTCGTTAAGACGATTTGCCGCCATCTACTGGTGGGTTTTAGTGTGATTTCATTTTAGCTGAGGGACTGAGGGACGAAGTTTCTTTGAAACGGGCCTCTGAATTACTCTGTCTGGGATGTCATTTTACCGAATCACTTTGACGACAGAGTTTGCTCAGGCATTTCAGAATGACCAAAACAACAGTTTAGATGCTATGCAACGAGGTCCGTCCGCTGGTTGGTCCAGTTATGCCGTCCCATCACACAAAGTCACATGACTTTTTTGATGCTCATCGAGGAATTTATTCTATAAATTTGTTTTTATCATAGTTTATGCGCATGTTTTCTTATTGGATAAAAAATGTATCCGCCTCAATTGAGCACATACGTTTTTTTATGCACATTTTTAGAATTTATGTGCATCTTGGCATTTCCATCCAGTGTTTTTTTTTTTTTTTTTTTTTTTATGCGGTATCCCAAAATGCACATAAAAATAGGTGGATGGAAACATAGCTACTGGTGGCTAAAACCACCTAGACCACATATTTATTATATTATATTTTGGCAGAAACCGTTAAACTTTTTGTAAGGTCGTCATACAGGTTGGGCAAATGTATGTAAAATTTCTTTATTTTTCTATACCGTAAACCAAATGATTTTCATGATGATATATGAAATAGAATAGTTTCTGCCACAACACCATAATTCCTACATATATCATAAATTAATATGGGCTCTCCTTCAAGCATAATTTTTGTTTTATTTTTCATTATTTTATTTTATACTAGTGCTGTCAAATCGATTAATTGCATCAACATAAAAGTTTGTAAATAAATAATATATGTGTGTGTAAATATGTGTGTGTGTGTGTATATATACACACACGTATTTACAAACTTTTATGTTAGATGCGATTAATCGCGATTAATCGATTTGACAGCACTATTTTATACACAGCTTTCTGATCAAAATGCACTTAAAATATATTATTATTTTTTATTTATTTGAAATCATAGATTCTTATTGTACTAGTTTTATTATCTATATTATATTTTATGATCTTTATTATCTTATTTCATTTTATGTAGTTTAGTTTTGAGGGTGAGTAAATTATGATAATTCTCATTTTTGTGTGAACTGTCCCTATAATGGCATTTTTGTTTGATAAACAATCATGGTACCGTGTTGGGTCACCACAGAGTAAAATCAGTCAATGTCTGACAAAAGGGACTAATGTGACAGTATGAGTAGATTACACAGGGTCTTATCAAAGAAGAAAGTGTGAGAAACATCTCGCCTGGACCATCGCTAGAGTGTGTGCGCACGTCTCGATTTTCATGTCAGAGAGCAAATAAGAGAGAAAGATAGCGGGAAAGAGACGGTCAATTAACCACAAAGTAACAGCCAGACAGATACGCGAAAGCCCCCTCCTCATCTCGCTGTCTCGCTTTCTCCGAGTGCTGATGTCTCATCTACTTTAGCAGGGTTCTTAATTACCATTCTCTCTTGCGTGTGTCGCCTGACTGCTCCTAACAGCCCTTTGTTCTTGCTGGCATTTTGTGCATAATAGATGTGACTAATAAATGTTAGTGCTCATCAGACATGGAAAATAGAGCCTCGCTTTCCTTGTTTAGGAGAGTTTGAGCGCCGCACGGCCATTTTTTAAGCAGAAATGCTGACACAGAGTCAGTGGCAGCCAAAAACGCTGGACCCAGCTCCAGATATCTGGACAGCATCCAGCACTGAGGAATGGGCTTAATCGAACTAATGGCCACCAGCCGTGTACTGTGGCCAACTCTAATTCTTTGAAGAAACTGCTGTTGCTTAACGCCTTTCCTCCATTTCCCTGTTGTTCTCCATCACGTTGGAGCGGTAAACGCTGTTAAGATGGATGTGTAGCCATTCTGCTTGTATTTCTACATCGTACTGTAAAATTAGTGCTTAAGAAGTAAGGTATAGCTCTCACAAAAACGGTTAGCGCACTGTCCATCTTTTTTTTTTTTTTAACCATGGTAACTAGTTTCCACCACAACACCATAATTGTTTCTATTGGAAAATTATAAATTATTGCTTATAAATTATTGAGGGAGCTTTGCTTTATTTTATTTTATTTTATTTTATTTTATTTTATTTTATTTTATTTTATTTTATTTTTTTATTTTTTATTATGATTGACTTAGAAATTTCCATAGGTTCCTGATGAAAATGTACTTAAAATATAATAACAATAATACAAATATGAGACTATTGAAGTCTCTTTATTTTTTTTTTATGTATGATGAGACATTATATATTTTTATGTCTAATAATAATAATAATAAGTTTTATTTATATAGCGCCTTTCCAGGGCTCAAGGACGCTTTACAATGTACATTTGCCTAAGGCAGCCTAATACAGATATAGATTTTATTTTATAATTTTATGATTTATTTAAACATGATATATATTGTTTTGTGTTTGAAAAGATACATATTTGAATTTTATTTTTATTTTAATAGTCACTGGCTTGGCCTATGACTTGTACATTTTTATAGGTACTTAAAAATATATAATGGTAGTATTAGTGTTAATAATAATAATAATAATAATAATAATAATAATAATAATAACAATACTTGGTAGTGACTTGGTAGTAGTAGTAGTAGTAGTAGTAGTAGTAGTATTTAAAATTATTTATAGGAAAAAACAAATCCTAGGTTCCACATGAAAATGTACTACAGTTTAATTGTAAGAACAGTAACTTTGATTTTTGGCCTGAAATGGTACATATGTGTAAGGAGAAAATTAAAGTTGGACAGTAACTTAACCATAATCCTGAAACTTCAACTGTATCTTCAAGATGTTTATCCAATTATTCAAAGAAATAAATCAAAATATATTCGTATCTCATTTCCATGAGCATTTCCTGTGCTGATCCCTGTGGCCACACACATCTCTGACAGCCCTATCAAGACTGTATAATTGAAGAGCGGACATATTCATTAAGACCTCAATGGCAGGTGTGTTTAGAAAAGGGTGTCACTTCTGATTACGGGTCTGTGTGGTGGCGTCCAGCTAGAAAAGATGGCAGCCTGTTGTCAGATCTCATTATACAACACGTCCTGCAGAAATAAGATAGGATATAGAGATGAAATGAACGGGGAAGCGGAGAGAAGTGCATCACGGTTTCTAGCATTACCTGTATGTCAATATCTATTCATTCAGGGATTATTTGGCCGTCCAGACTCCATGTGTTGACAGCTTCATAGTCAGATTGTGGAGTAATTCCCCCGTCTATAATCATATTCATTAGTTAGTGAAAACTGATCCAAGACCAGCATTCCTTGTCAGACAGCCTATGTATATACATACATACACACACATATCTTTATTTATCAAACACTTTAGAGTCTTCACTGCTTAAATCATAAATTTAATATAGATTAATCCTTATTAAAGCTAAAATTTTCTGTTACCTTTGTTGTTTGATTAACATTAATGACAGACATCATCACAGCAACTGGTTTATTAGGCTGCTGTCACTTTAAGAGCTGCCGCTGCTGAACATGACGCGGATCTGAGGCACAAGTCATTTTCTCACAACTCTTAAAGTTCATCTAAGACATTATTTAACTCCTTTAAGACTGCTCTTATGAGAATACATGACAAAACAGGCATTATTTGCATTATTCTGTGTGTTATTGTTTGTTCAAGCGCGAAAGAGAGCTCGATACAGGCGCGTGTCTTTTTGTATACGAGTCGAGTGTGTGTCACATGACACCACATTCACAGACAGTGTGTTCTCGTTTGTCTTGTGGTGCCTGGATGGTTTAAAGGCATTTGCGTGAATAAGAGCATGATCAAATAATGTAACACTAGCCAAATTACGATGGGAAAAACAGATGCTGCGTTAATTATGTTAAATATTTTTAACGTGTTAAACTGAAAAAAATAATCCCATGCGTTAACACGCTAATTTTGACAGCACTAATATATATATATATATATGTGCGTGTGTGCGCGTGTGTGTGTGTGTGTGTGTGTGTGTGTATTTGTTTTATAAAATGAAAGTTGAAAGTTACATTTTGCAAAGTTGTTTACAATTGCCTAATATGTTAATACAAAATTCAATTAATGTGAAAACACGGTTTATCTGCTATTTTACAGCAGCTTCATACATGGCTTATCCAATCGGAATTTGGGTCAAAATGTGTTTTATTGTAAGTTTTATTGTTTAAAGAGGCCTGTTTACACCCAATGTCCAATTTGACAAAAAAGTGAAAAGAGAAATATAAAAAATATTCACAATTTGTTCCACCAAAACTATTGATGCCACATCCAATGCAAAAAATTTTCTCAACCAAAAAAGGGGGTTATCACAGCACAATATTTCAGATGTAAATTGAAGGAATATTTTAACATTTTACTAATATACAAATAAATAAATATGTTTTTGAATAAATAAAAAAGGTAAACACTTTAGTGTAGGGTTCAATTCTCACTATTAACTGGTTGCTTATTAGCATGCATATTACTAGTATATTGGCTGTTTATTAGTACTTATAAAGCACATATTAATGCCTTATTCTGCATGATCATATTCTACATCCCATAATCCTACCCAATACATAAACTTAACAACTACCTTACTAACTATTAATAAATTAAGGCAAAAGTCGTAGTTAATAGTTAGTTAATAGTGATAATTCGACCCTAATATAAAGTGTGACCATAATAAATATTTAAAAATATATATTACAAAATGTATAGTTTCTAACCAAATCTTTTGACATGATTTGGTGTGAAGAGGGTAGGAAAATCGCTCACAGACTAGATCAAGCACACGCTAGCGCTGCTTTCTGTTGCTCAACACAAGCACTAATTAGCTTTACTCGAATGTAACATAAACAGGTAAATCACAGCAGGAAACAGCCACGGTCTGTGATGATGATGATCTCAGATTGCTCTGTTTGTCTAATTCTCTGCCTCAAAGAAGGAAAGGTAATATCTCCGGCCTTTCTACGGTTTACGCGGCACCCGCTATCATAACACACCAAATGAACTGCTGATGACAGCCGGCCTCTCATTTGTACGTGTATGTGTGTGTTTAACCATCCATGTAAATGTGTGGTATTTTTTGCAGTATTTCTGTTTCTTCAGCCATCTCCCTCTAAAGCACTCCAGGTCTGCTCCAGTCCTGTAACTAATATGAATATGATGCATACATGCTCGACGGGAGCTAATTAAACATTGATAGTGTTTCTCATTCAGAGGGTCATGTGGACTCTCAATCAAAATGGCAGCTCTAATTGCGTTCTGTGGGATTAGATAATGGATGCCGTTCCTGCGCCGCGTGTCCTCCACCAGCTGCTGGAGTGCCATAGATCGCTGCCTCTAGTATTTTCAATTATTTTGAAGTTGGCAACATCTGTGGATGGAGTTTATAGAAACTGATACATAAGTCCAATGTAATTTTTATTTGGACATGTATCATAGCACTAAGTGTAAGTCGATTATATTTATTTGTTTGTTTAGATTTAATAATAACACAATTAATTTATTTAACAATTGCATATTTAATTAAACGGAGTGTCTATTTACACTAAGTGTAAATAGCCTGTCTTGTTGGCAATGGCTATTTATACTAACTCCGCCTACCAATCTCTGGTTGGGCCACACAAGATTAAAAAAGACGCGCACCACTCAACGTTTGCAGTGGTGTAGGGAGTATGGTGCGTAGAAATAGCTTTTGACACGATCGACCCGAGTTCGAATCCGCCTTTTGCCGAACTCGCTCTTCTCCTTTTTCCCATCACATATCAGATCGGAAGGGCATTTATTTTCAATAAAAATGAGGAAAATATTTGAAAAGTGGAAATAAAGTGCCTAACGAGTGTTAAATAATAAAGTATTTATCGGGTAGGGTTAGGTGTAGGTGTAGGGAGGGCTTTATTGTCCCAATAAGGCGGCATCCTTTTTATAATTTTAATAAATATAGTAATTTACACTCCGTTATTATTGCATCCTGTTAATGTACAACAATACTGAGATCTGCCACTATTTATAAAGTATAAATAGAATATAGTAAATAGAATATATTGCTATTTTCACTTGTGTAAATAGCCACTGCCTTAATTAAAACTATATATTATTTATATATTTTAAATAATTTATTTATAATGATATAAGTAATATCAGGGCTTGACATTAACACCCGCCAACCCACCAAATGCGGGTGGATTTCAGCAGTGGCATGTAACGCAGTCACTTTTTTTTATATAAAATTATGAATTTTATATATATAATATATACATTTTTCAACTGTAGTCTTTTAAAAAGGCATCTGAAATAATAAACTAAGTGCAAAGTAGCGGTCAAAAATATAGATTTTTTTTTTATGCATATCAATACTGAAATATCTGAAATTCTCACCCAAAGTGCGGCACATAAAGCTGTCTTTCAGTACTAAATTGAGTTATTTTTCACTGCTTATTACGCCTAAACAGTCAAATACACACAAAATAATGTCAAAATGTCGGTCTTGGTGAGTATTCATGTAAACACAGTCAGTTATGTTTTAAGTGAATGTGAACAGTTGAGAAAGAAAACGCATGTGTAACAGTATAATGGATCCGTGCGTCAGGTCTTAAAGTGACAGCAGCCTAATATACCTGCTGCCAAATTATGAGAAAATAAAGAAAATATCTATATGGCAGTTTTTCCCCGTGGCATTGATGTCAAAATTGTGGCCAATGAAAATGCTGAGTGGCTAGTAACTTTGGAAAAAAGTTAATGTCAAGCCCTGAGTATAATATATTCAATTTGGTATGGTTTGGAGGTGTTGTACCATTCATTTGAAGTGAAAGTTGAAGCAGTTTAAATTTGTTGATTTTATAATGCTAGTTCTGCTTTAAATCAATACATGCCCTTAGGTTACATGTGTGTTTATGGAGCTCACAGATGGATAATTTAATACACTGAATTTTACATCAAGTGCAGTTTATTTTCGCTGCATTTGATTTGGGAATCTGACAAACAGAATTGCACATTAACTTCGGCCTGAAGTCAAACACTTTTTAAACGTTAGGATGAGAGATTTACTGTGATATAACTGATTGCTGTATTTGCTGTGGTGACTTGTATGTGCTACTAGATTTTCCCTTTTCATTCAAACCTTTGTTTACACTTTCATCTGATGGGTTTTCTTTTTATTGTGATAGATTGCAGTATATTTATCTAATTATCTGTGAGATCATTGCCTAGATTTGTGAAGATGTTTGATTGGAGTCTGTCTTGTTTCTCTGTTGCAGTAATGAAGAACGATTGCAGCAAATCCGAAATCAGCTTCAAAAGGTGAGACCAGCTCCATCCTATGAAGACCTGACCGCCCGAAGACGCCAGGAATACGACCCCTCACGAGTGAGTGCCTGTGTGCTCTCTTGCTTTCTTTCAGGAAGTGACAGACTGAGGTCTGGCTGGTTTCTCAGGCACTGATTCAAAGCTCAGATTATCAGGGTTCATCTCGCGCCGT
The DNA here is from genome assembly GCF_019924925.1 of Ctenopharyngodon idella. NCBI lineage: Eukaryota > Metazoa > Chordata > Actinopteri > Cypriniformes > Xenocyprididae > Ctenopharyngodon > Ctenopharyngodon idella. The sequence continues at coordinate 8,353,229 of NC_067220.1, forward strand.
GTTCAGGCCAAATCTAAAGTACTCCGACTAATCTGTTCATCTGCTCAGACTCAGCACCCGTCTTCCTGTTCACGGGCATAATTATTATAATGTGATTGTTTATCGTTTTTTCAATACTATAGACCTAATCATGATTCATGATCTATCCCAGCATTTTCTATTATGAAAAAAGTGGAACATCCCATAAAATTGTCATATACAGGGAAGGTCCATCGTTTGGACCCTTTCTAAAGCATGATGGGTAAATAATCCCATTCCGTTTGCTCATAGTTTTCTTACACATATTGTAGTGTTGACTGCATTTGACAAGCTCGAGCATCCAGCCCTGTTACCAAAGTTATTGTAAGATCAAACTGATGTTTTTCTTTAATTTATAGGTAATTAACATTTATTAATATCTACAAACTGACATTTGGTTCCAAACTAGCAAGTCCCTGCGGAGTGACAGCTTCATTTAGACTTAATCTGGTAACTCAGATACTTGCAACTGTAAACTTTTTATTACATATTATAAATGTATGTATTTTTTATTTCTTTATATATTATTTTATATTTATTAAATTATTATTTTATTTTATTCTTTTTATAGTTATTATAAATAAATATATTGTGTATATAATTACTTGTATTACACAATTTATTTAATTATTATTTAATTTAAGTTATTTTTATTTTGTTATTTTTGTTTACTTAATGTTTACTTCTAGAAAAAGAACATTTATTTATTTATTTATATTTATTAAATTGTTTTATTCTATTACATTTAATAAATTAATGTATTTTTATTATTTATATATTATTTTATATTTATTATTTTTTCATTTATTTTTATTTATCCTTTTTTATATTTATTTTAAATAAATATATTGTGTATATATAATTACTTTTATTACACGATTTATTTAATTATTATATAATTTATTTTTATTTTGTTATTTTTGTTTATTTAATGTTTACTTCTAGAAAAGAACAACATTTTATTTATTCATTTATTTTATTTATTAAATTATTTTTTGTTATATTTTATAAATGAATGTATTTTTATTATTTATATATTATTTTATATTTATTCTTTTTATATTTATTTTAAATAAATACATTGTATATATAATTACTTTTATTACACAATTTATTTAATTATTATATAATTTAAGTTATTTTTATTTTGTTATTTTTGTTTATTTAATGTTTACTGCTGGAAAAAGATCAAAATTACACAGACAAATTAAATTTTTTCAGACATGTCCCAGATTTTGGTAACAGGGTTGAAAAAATTGCAAACGTCATAGAAACAAATAATTCAGGATTTATTTCTATACATATTTTCTAAAGATTATGATCCTCCCTTCCACTGAGTCTTTGTTAGAAAATAATGATGACATTTTTTAAAGGTTTCAAGCCCTATTTTTTACTTTGAGTGCCACTTTCAAAAGTGCTCTGTAAGCTGTTATTGTGTTAAAATGAAATTGTGTGTGTGTTTGTGTGTGTGTGCACGCGCACACGCACATGCAATTTCTCCTGCAACTTTAAGAACGCCAAACTTAACTTTGATTTGCCTTTTCACCCTTTAATTATGTCCGTTTATTTTCTGATCTGCCCTAACTATAAAACTATATCGCAACCACTTATTTCCATATATCCCCACCTTTCTTTTTCAACCCCTTTGTGTCTTTTTTTGGAGGAGGTTTGCTTTAAAATTGAAGACTGAAGATATCTGTGGTATGGTGTTCTGCATACTGTATAAACCCAGATGTATTTTTAGATCCTGATGTTGTCTAGTTAGCATGTTCTCTAGGTAGTAGTTTGTGTGGGTGTGTGCGTGGGTGTGTGTGTGTGTGTGTGTGTGACGGGGCGTCTGCATTGCCCAGAGCTGTAAGTGAGCTGACCCATCCCTTGACATCCCGCACCTACACGCCTCACCGCCGGGCACACATGCAAATTCAGCTGCAATAATCCTCCTAGCTTACCATCATGGTTTTTGTTTTTTCATCCGTAAGACAGCGGCACGTCTTAGTATCATCTTTGTCTTAATGTGCAAACCGAGCGCTGTTTATCACCCATAAACCCCCAGCACCAGACACGTCTCGCTTAATACATAACTAAAACAGTATTAATAAATAACTCTTTGGGTCATTAAGGAAGCAAGATATGCGCATCTCGCCGTCTGATCCGTGCGTTAGTCTCGTTTGGTGGCCCCCTCCCACTGCATTATGGGAGTCTGTCATTCATGGTGATGATGCTCAGAGATGAGTGTTAGCATTAATGCTCTCTTTTCAGTCATAAATATAAAACAGGCACAAAGATTATTTTTCCACAGCCATTTTAATTTTCTCTACAGTCACTTCAACCAAAGCAATACACAATTACATAGAAGTGCATGCCTATTTATTATTTATTTATCATTTATTATTTTTGAAGATGAATAATGTCACTCCAAACGAGTGTATATATATATATATATATATATATATATATATATATATATATATATATATATATATATATATACACAAACCCGATTCCAAAAAAGTTGGGACACTGTACAAATTGTGAATAAAAAAGGAATGCAATGATGTGGAAGTTTCAAATTTCAATATTTTATTCAGAATACAACATAGATGACATATCAAATGTTTAAACTGAGAAAATGTATAATTTTAAGGGAAAAATAAGTTGATTTTAAATTTCATGGCATCAACACATCTCAAAAAAGTTGGGACAAGGCCATGTTTACCACTGTGTGGCATCCCCTCTTCTTTTTATAACAGTCTGCAAACATCTGGGGACTGAGGAGACAAGTTGCTCAAGTTTAGGAATAGGAATGTTGTCCCATTCTTGTCTAATACAGGCTTCTAGTTGCTCAACTGTCTTAGGTCTTCTTTGTTGCATCTTCCTCTATATGATGCGCCAAATGTTTTCTATGGGTGAAAGATCTGGACTGCAGGCTGGCCATTTCAGTACCCGGATCCTTCTTCTACGCAGCCATGATGTTGTAATTGATGCAGTATGTGGTCTTGCATTGTCATGTTGGAAAATGCAAGGTCTTCCCTGAAAGAGACGACGTCTGGATGGGAGCATATGTTGTTCTAGAACTTGGATATACCTTTCAGCATTGATGGTGCCTTTCCAGATGTGTAAGCTGCCCATGCCACACGCACTCATGCAACCCCATACCATCAGAGATGCAGGCTTCTGAACTGAGCGCTGATAACAACTTGGGTTGTCCTTGTCCTCTTTAGTCCGGATGACATGGCATCCCAGTTTTCCAAAAAGAACTTCAAATTTTGATTCGTCTGACCACAGAACAGTTTTCCACTTTGCCACAGTCCATTTTAAATGAGCCTTGGCCCAGAGAAAACGCCTGCGCTTCTGGATCATGTTTAGATATGGCTTCTTTTTTGACCTATAGAGTTTTAGCCGGCAACGGCGAATGGCACAGTGGATTGTGTTCACCGACAATGTTTTCTGGAAGTATTCCTGAGCCCATGTTGTGATTTCCATTACAGTAGCATTCCTGTATGTGATGCAGTGCCGTCTAAGGGCCCGAAGATCACGGGCATCCAGTATGGTTTTCCGGTCTTGACCCTTACGCACAGAGATTGTTCCGGATTCTCTGAATCTTTGGATGATATTATGCACTGTAGATGATGATAACTTCAAACTCTTTGCAATTTTTCTCTGAGAAACTCCTTTCTGATATTGCTCCACTATTTTTTGCCGCAGCATTGGGGGAATTGGTGATCCTCTGCCCATCTTGACTTGTGAGAGACACTGCCACTCTGAGAGGCTCTTTTTATACCCAATCATGTTGCCAGTTGACCTAATAAGTTGCAAATTGGTCCTCCAGCTGTTCCTTATATGTACATTTAACTTTTCCAGCCTCTTATTGCTACCTGTCCCAACTTTTTTGGAATGTGTAGCTCTCATGAAATCCAAAATGAGCCGATATTTGGCATGACATTTCAAAATGTCTCACTTTCAACATTTGATATGTTATCTATATTCTATTGTGAATAAAATATAAGTTTATGAGATTTGTAAATTATTGCATTCCTTTTTTATTCACAATTTGTACAGTGTCCCAACTTTTTTGGAATCGGGTTTGTATATATATAAAATTAGCTTTTATTTTCATAATTTCTGTTTTCATTTTGATTTGTTTTTCAATTTTTAGTATTTTTGCTGTGCTTTTGTCTTTTTTTTTTTTTTTTTTTTTTAACATTTCTATATAGCTTTATTGTTTTTATTTCAGTTTTAGTTTTAATAATTTTAGTATTTATTTTATTTATTTGCCAAGGCAACATTTTCCAGTTTTTTTTTTTTTTTTTAAGTTTAATCATCTAATATATACGTTGTAAGTATACAAGTTTTCATCTAAAATGAAAACTTGTATACTGGTCATTTAAATGACCAGAAACAAAACAATATTTAGTTGTTTTAGTTAACAATAACACTTTATAACAGCTTTTTTTGTCCATCCAGTGAAAGTCAATGGGGTCCAATGTTGTTTAGACTCAACGTCTTTCGAAATATCTTCTTTTGTGTTCCACAGAAGAGAGAAAGTCATAGAGGTTTGGAACGACAGAGTAAATGATGACAGAATTTTCATTTCTTAGTAAACTATCCCTTTTAATGTTAAAATAGTATCGAGAACACTTGCTCAGCTCGCTGCCTTTCAAGATTTTTTGCACTCTCTTGGCACCTTGTGTAAAAATAAAAAATAAATGACAAATAGGGCATCCAACAAGATGTTATGAAGATGAGACATTGTGAGACATGAGATTTATTATTCATGAAAGATAGCAAAAAAATATGAATAGAAATATGCTGAAACAGTAGGAAAAGAAGGGAAAAAGCCAGACAGAACCACAGAGATGAGAAAATTGCACACAATTTCGCACAAATCCCTTCTAGAAATCACAAGGTTTGAAAATGGCAACGGTGACTGTCAGCCGTTCTCTTCTGGGGCACTTTAAAACAAAAACTCAATCTAAATTGGAACTAAGGCTTTTTTCAGAAGCACTTATCGGAGCCCTGAACTCTGTCATTTCAGCGCCCGGAGCCACGCTCGCGTCCACCCATGTCCAGCACTTCATTTTCGAGAGATTGAGGGTTGTGTCCAGGGCTCGGCAAAGTTTACAATTATAGTTTATATGATTACACACATCTGCTGGAAAAGCCAGCTTCATTGAGACTTTCCAGGAACGTCTGAGTGAGAAAATAGAAGCTCTGATGCTGGAAGGAAAGCGACGTATTTAGTGTCCGAAGTTGCATGATTTTTTTTTTTTTTTTCACGCTTGCATTGTTTGTTAAATTATAGGCTAGAGTTGTCGATAGATTAACCATTAATTTTGATGCATTGATGCAAATTGACATCACAGTTGTTCTAATGAATGGTGTAATGATTAACATCGATTAACAGTTTTACTAGTTGGTGATATGGCATTCCTTTTGCCGCCAGCCAACTTCAGTGATTCTTCCCAACTTCCCATTACGAAATATCTGTGAATAACGTTACACAATTTATTCTCATTCAGACCAGTCTAAACATATTTCTGGCCAGCATTAAGCACATTTAATTACAGTTCAATCAGACTGTATTTACTTTGCTAAATGGTAAATAATACCATTAGTTTTTTTTCTACATAGAGAATCATCCACTTTCATGAAGCATTGTGAATGTTGTAATCAAATCAGCCTTCCTACACTTTTATACTAATACACAAATAATTTACATTACTGAATACATTACCAAAAGTTTGAGGTCAGGAAAACAGTTAAGACTTATTTAATGTTACAAAAGATTTCTGTTTCAAATTAATGCTCTTCTTTGGAACTTTCTATTCATCAAAGAATCCTGAAATAATGGTTTCCACAAAAATATGAAGCTTCACACCTGTTTTCAACATTGATAATAATAAGAAATGTTTCTTGAGCAGCAAATCATCATGTTAGAATGATTTCTGTAGGATCATGTGACACTGAAGACTGGAGTAATGATGCTGAAAATTCAGCTTTGATCACAGGAATAAATTACATTTTAAAATATATTCCAATAGAAAACAATTATTTTAAATGGTAGTAATATTTCCTAATATTGTTGTTTTTACTGTATTTTTGGTCAAATATAATATAGTTAGTATTGAACCATTGCTTAAACCATAGGTTGTCATATTTAGAGCTGACTGGTGGTTTTAATTTTGACTAGAAATTATCCATAGTATGGGTTTATCCATAGGTTTTGACGATGTTCATATAGTATATGAACTTCTTCATTGAGAAGTGGCAGTTTACTGACAAATAGATGAATGAATATGTGAAATGAATAGAAGAAAGACGAATGGTTGCTGTCAGAATAACAGAAGAAATGGAGAAGGACGTTCAGGCCACCATAAGGACTAGCATGTGGTGTAGACGCATACACACACACATACACACACACACACACAGAGAGAGAGAGAGGGAGAGATACACGCACACAGCAGGGACTGTGGGGTGTGATTCATTAACAACAGAAGAATTTAATTGGATTACTGACTGGTTTTCACAGACCTTGTGTGTGTGTGTGTGTGTGTGTGTGTGTGTGTGTGTGTGTGTGTGTGTGTGTGTGTGTGTGTGTGTGTGTGTGTACCTGGTATTCCCTACATCCCCACAAGGATAGTGATACCAGTAATTTTTGGACATTTTTTTGGTCCCCATGAAGAAAACATGTTATAAATCAAAGTGATCAAGTTTTTTGAAAATGTAAAAATGCATAAAGTGTTCTGTAATGAGTAGATTTAGGGTTAGGGGATAGAATACACAGTTTATACAGTATAAAAATCATTATGTTTATGGAAAGTCCCCATAAAACATGGAAACCCAACGTGTGTGTGGACAGCAAATTGTATGGTTTCCTGATGGGTGCTTTGCTGTTATTGTAAGTTACGATTTTGTCGTCTTGAGGCACCCAAATGATATCTAGAGAGCAGATTATCATAGAGACTTTGGGTTGGGAACTTGTGACTTGGCCTGGTAAGTAACTACACAGAACACCCTAACAACTACCTGGAACACCATTTAAACCACCCAGAATGCCCTAGTAATCACATAAAACATCCTAGGAACCAACTATTATGCCCTAGTAACTATCCAGAACACCCTAGCAATCACCCAGAATACCCCAGTAACCACATAGTACACCGTATCAACCACATATCAATGCTTGTTGATGCCCAGTACTGGATAATGATGTTCAGTTGAAGTTTTAGTGTGTTATTTCTCTGACACTTGTGTGTCAAACAGGTTTTCCGTACATAAAATATATGGGAGATGAAGTTGGGGTAGGAGAAAGTTTAAAATAAAAAATTACACACTTTTCCTTTATAAACTACTTATATTGGTTAATACTGATATGATCACAGATACATCATACATCCCTCTTTACAAGTCATGCTCATATTTTTAAGTTGACGTGAGACCAGTAGTTCCAGAGTAAAATGAGAGCAGAGAGGAGACGGGGCAGATGCAGAGACTGGAGGAGAGAGAGAGGAGATGGAAAATTAAGACGGTTGTCATTCAGATTGTTATCCTCTCTTCCTCGCTACAGAACAGCTTGAGACGAGCATCCTGGCCCTGTCAGGTCTAATTAAGCCAGCATCTGCATCTCCAAACGCACGCACCGGCTTGACGGGCAGCCGTGACGGCGGAGTGTAAAAAGATTGAGTGATGGCGACTAGGTGGCTCTCCGCAGAGCCGACAAATAATCCTAAATTCTAAATCCAGGTGCCTGGGTTGTCAAAACATATCAACATGAGCTCACGGAGACAGATTAAGAGTGAAAGAAAGCAAGAAAGGCAGGGATGGACAAGGAACAAAAGGCCTCGACTTCTCTTTGCTCTAGCAAGCAGGTCACACCTTCTCCGGTAGGTCAAAGACAAGCCTTGCAGGAAGGCCAACTTATATCATGGAGCCTTAACCTTGGTTTGAGAGCAGGAAACTGTGGTTGGGAATCTGAATGAAGCCACTAAAACAAAAAGAAAAGAGCGGTTGGAGGGAGCAGTCGAGGGACCTCAGGGGAGGAATGAGCAAGGACAGAATAATAACTGTCTCTTTATTTGGACTTGAAAATATTTTGCACTTCAGTGGCGGATTATGGCAATTTAAACAGTAACTATGTTTCGTAAAAAGCCCCATTTATAGTTTTTAGTTCCCTAACATTTTCTAAATGTTTGTTTTTATGCAGTTAGACTTTTCACTGTTTGCATCACAGACTGTCAGTCTGGGAATTTACAGTGAATCTTTCTGCAGGTTACATAGCTACGCCAGCAGGCTCATTCAACCGATTCATTTAAAAACTCTGAATCATTCAGAAATGAAGAAAGTATATGAGTGAGTAGAGCTTGACATGAATTTTTTTGCTCACCAGCCACTGTGGCTAGTGGTTTTCCAAAGTTACTTGCCTCTCAGCATTTCCACTGGCCATTTTGACATTGATACCATAAGGAAAAAATTAAGGTTTTAAATGCCTAAATCTATATATTTTTAATATTATCTCATAATTTGGCAGCAGGTATATTAGGCTGCTGTCACTTTAAGACCTGACGCACGGATCCATTATACTGTTACACATGCGTTTTCTTTCTCAACTGTTTACGTTCACTTGAAACATAACTGACTGTGTTTACATGAATACTCACCAAGACCAGCATTTTGACATTATTTTGTGTGTATTTGACTGTTTAAGTGCAATAAGCAGTGAAAAAGAACTCAGTTTAGTACTGAGAGGCAGCTTTATGTGGTTCACTTTGGGTGTGAGAACAAAATCTGCGGGAATGAGTAAAATTATGTGCAATACGCGCAATCCCACGTCGAAATTCAAGCCCTGTAGCACAGCAAATGAAACGAGTGAGTGATATTAGTATTATATTAGTATTATTATATGTAGTGCTGTTATAATATGCAAGTACAATGTTCCATTGAATTGGAAGAGTTCCAGAGTTGTTGTTTGACAAATCAACACTTGGATGCTACTTGAAGTTTCAATGTTAAATTCTAAGAAAATTCAGTTGTTGATGTTGATATGAAATTGCCAAAATATCCAGTGTATCTGTGCCATCAAAATTTCCTAATAACATCCACAACAATCCACGTGCAACACAACACATCTCTCCAGTACTAAACAGCAAAAGCACCTCCGTTTCACAGGGTTGGGCTTGATACATGAGGAGGTCATGACCAGCCTCCTACAGCCTTGTGTCTAAATTACCCTCTCAAAATGGTTCCACCATCTGCTGCTAACAAGCCTGGGCTGTCTGGGCGGTATGACCATGGCTTTTCAGGGCACGTTAGAGGGCACTGGGCCATGGCAGCACTACATCAAAGATCAGAATACTGCACACACCGCGGCCACAGAGACTCTAGGGAAAAAATCAACAGGCGATAGGATCACGCCATGTTTAAGGCGTGTTTGTTTTAGCATTGAGGTGGAGTATGGTGCCAGCTTTGTGGAAAGTTTGATCAAAGTAGCTTGTCTAACTTGCAATGTGTTATACAGATAAACAATGCAATTCAAATTAAGGAGTTGAATGAAATGAGCTGGCGGATGAAGATATAGTTTGTTTGTTTGGTTTTTTTTTTTTGTATTTGAGAAATTTTGCTCTAATGAAGTGCACAACTTATTTTTTAATGAAGTGCCAGGATGCTTTAGTTGTTTGTGTAACTGATAAAAAGAAAAGCTTGCCTGGTGAAGTTTCAGCCCACAGTGGTCCACACATACTCAGCCGAACAAGTGACGACGCACAGCCTAGTTTTCAGGGACATCGCTCACAGCTTGAGTTTCTTGTGGCAAATGCTGAGCACAGTTTGTGTTTGTTGAGAAACATGCTAAGTTTGAGTCATGCTGGAGTCCAACCGCAAAACTTCACTCCAGACTGCCAATTCCCTCTGGAATGGAGTTTGACTCTGAGCCCAGATCAATGAAATCTAATTAGCAAAAAGTAATGATAAAGAACAAAAGTTACTGAGGACTATAAAGTGGTAGTGGCACCTGCTAAGTTTGTGTGTGCATGTGTGTCCAATATATAATAAAGCACACTATGTAACTTTTGGCCGTCTAGATGTAGAAAAAAAAAAAAAAAAACTGCAAGCATTTTGCGGAAGAACATTGTTTTGGTTGTGTTTCAGCTCTGTGTGTGGATGAATATGTTTATCCTGACATACTGCTCTTAAAACATTCACTACTATAGGCTTAAAGGGTTAGTTCACCCAAAAATGAAATTTAGCCCATACTTTACTCACCCTCAAGCCATCCTGGGTGTATATGACTTTCTTCTTTCAGCCAAACACAATCAGAGTTATAATAAAAATATCCTGGCTTGTCCAAGCATTATAATGGGAGTTTTTGAAGTCCAAAAAAGTGCATCTATCGATCATAAAGCGTACTCCACGTGGCTTCGGGGGGTTAATAAAGGCCTTCTGAAGCGAATTGATGCGCTTGTGTAAGACAAATATCCTTATTTAAAACTTTATAAAGTAAAATAACGAGCTTCTGGTGCGACAGACATACGCATTCGACGCAAGTCCAAAAAGCGTTAACTTCCGTGACGTTGTACACAATGACATGACACAAAGCCAATGTTGATTCTTGTTTTATTACGAGCTCTGTCTTGTTCTCTTTTTGTCAGCAAACTCTTTAGCGGCTCCATGTCAAACTTACTCGCTTATTGTGACAACTAACCTATGCCACTCCCACACCATACAAACAAAGTAGTGGAGCAACTTTTCTCTATTTACGGATATGAAGAGACACGCATGGACGAGTGACGCAAGTGCGCAATTTCACATGAAAAACCCCGCTCAGTCTAAAATATTAAACACTTATAACAGACTTACCATAGTGAATTAGGGTAAGATAAAAACACGTTTTGTAAGGATTGATGGTGTATTGACTATTTAAAATGTGTCAATATTGAACAAGAAAAGACTTCTTTCAAAAACATAAAAAAATCATAAAATTGACAAATATTTTTTGCCCTTTTATATATTATATATTATTGAATTATTATGTATACTTAAATGTTTAATACTAAACGTCTTTGCTTATATGTCTTTTGTTCTTGTGGAATTAAAATGACTGAATAAGTCCCAGTGAGTCCAGATGACCTTGCTGTTCATGCTCTACATGTGAGTCTTTGTGTTTAATCAAACTCCTCAAATACCTCCGTCTGATCTCCCTGCATCTGTACGCATGAGTGCCGTATGCCTATTTGTAAACGTTTGCATGTTTGTTGTGGCAAGTGTTTGCCGTCTCAGTCCAGTTCGCCGGCGTAGTGTGCACATTTCTCAGCATTCACAGCAGCGCACGAGTCCTTCATCCGTCCACACAGCCGTTTTGATCTGATAACAGAACCGCAAAGACTCAACTGGTTTCTGGCAGATCGGTTGCCATGGTGCCCCAATGTCCCCCTTTGGTGAGGTTTAGCAGGGTTGAGCAGGTTTTGTTGATCCTTTTTGACCCCACAGGGTAAAACTCACCCAGACCACCAAGCCTGCCGTGGCAAAGTTTCAAATTCTCTCTCCATTGGAGTCAAGCGTCTGGCAGCAGGCCCACATCTTGTCCTTTCTGCCTAAAATGCTAATTACCCAGTGAAGATCAATCGCCTGTGCCCAAGATAACATCTGTGGGCAGTGAAGAGAAACACATGGGTAATATGGAAGATCCAAAGTCGCTGGAGTCTCTAGTGTTTTGTAATAACCGGCCCTATGGAAGCAACTAAGTAGTGTTTTATCGCACTAACATCCAGCGATTTTATTTCTTAAAGGGATAGTTCACACAAAAATGAAAATTCTGTCATCATTTACACACCCTCAAGTTTGTTTTTCTTTCTTCTGCTGAACACAGAGGACGATATTTTGAAGAATGTAGGTAACCAAACAGTTGACGGTAGCCTTTGAAAATACTATGGAAGTCATGCCGAACGCGCATAAGCAAAGTATACTGTGGGCTTCAGATTTGTGCCTAAAAGGTAAAATAGTCTACACACAAAAATGTCGAAATGCCCTATTGGTAAGTATCCACGTAAACGCAGTCGGTTATGTCTTAAGTGAATGTAAACAGTTGAAAAAGAAAACGCATGTGTAACAGTAAATTGGATCCGTGCATTCAGTCTTAAAGTGACAGCAGCCTAATATTACTGCTTTAGTCTGTGTCATTAATTTTAATCAAACAAAAAAGACAAATATAAAATCACTCACTGCTCTTGAATGAATAACGTTTGTAGCTTTAATAAGGATTAATCTGTATGTAATGTATAGTGAAGGCAATGCAGTGTTGTTTTACATTTGATTACTTTATTCAGTTTCTGTTGTAGGCTATTACTTATCTGGACACCACTGTTAGTTCATCTTTCTTAATTTGTATTTTTGTTCTGTTGTATTTATTTGTCCATTTTGTTTGTAATTAGTTTCTTTGTTTACTTGTCTTCTACATTAGTTAACCTAGTTTTCGTTTTTGTTGAAGTAGCCTATCAATAATTTTACTGATATCTAAAATTACTCATATCATGAAATAAGACTTTGAGCATATCGCCCACCAATAATCTTAAATAATCGTGATTTCACTATTGACCAAAATAATCTCTACAATAATCGAGCAGCCCTAACAACTAGTTGAAAGCACTTAAGCTTTCGTTTTTTAGTAGATTGATAGAAATCTGAGCACTTTGATTTACGGAAATTGCGTGCAGCCTTCAAATCAATGTGTGCAGTGCATCAGGCAGTCTCTGGACACTCAACATGACACCGTAAGCTATTTGAAGAGTTGTTTTCACCATTCAATACAAGTTGATGTTATTGGCATTGATTGACTTTAGTTCACAATGGTGGACTGAAGTCAGTTTACGTCACTAAGTGTGTTGATGCTTAGTGTGGCGACAGAAATATTGCATTTTTATTGAAAGGTTTCAAAGTAGATATCGGTAATTGGTTTGACTTTTTGTTTTTTAGTTCTTCTAACCCTAATTGATGGAGTGCTTTAATTTTTTAAACAACCATGTATGAACAAGTATGTATGACAATGTCAAGATTCATCAGGCTCAAATTGTGAAAGAATGGTTGGGAGGGAACATGAAGAATCATTTTCACACATGAATTAGCACCTCTGAGTCCAGAGCTTAAATTCATTGAAAGTCTTTGGGGTGTGCTGGAGGAGACTTTACAGAGTGCTCACCTCTTGCATTGACAATACAAGATCTTGAGCCACCTCTTTATGGAAATAACATCACAACATTTACTTCCATCAAGAGGTGCATCCATTTTTGGTAAAGATCTTGTATTGACCACACATGCATACAACCCTAGGTCATTGCTCCTAAAACTAGTATCTCATCTGTGAAGAAAAAGAGAAGCTGGAAAGTGAAGCAGTAGTATAAATGCTTCCATCTGTGACAATAGGCATGACTGATCACCTGTATGGCCAGAATAGACGGAAGAAAGAATGACAGGAACAGAGGAAAGCGAGGAATTGTATATCGTTTTGATCATTTGGCGTGCACAGCAGTCTATCATTCCCACAATCATCTCTCGCTTCTCTAAATTTGACCTTTACGGCGTGTGCGCGTCGTCATCTCTCTCTCTCTTACTCTCGGTGACATTCGATCCCTGCGAGACACCTTTGTGTTTAAAGATCACACTTAGCATGCAGGGTAGAGCTCAGGGCCGCCATTACACGCGGGAGGACGTGCACTTATAAACGCCTCATTGAGACAAATGCCACCATTTTCCTCACATAGTCCCCAGAAATGAGCTGCCCTTCTTTACATAATGCCTCTAACCTTCATCTGTCAGGAGCTGCCACACGCAGCCCTCCCACAATCCCACTGTGGTCATATGAGACTACTGTTAAACCCTGCGATGTGCGGCGAACTCCAGTTATTTCTCTTATACAAGCTTGCAAAGTTTTGGAATAGTCACATAAGGAGAAATAAGCTTTAATTATTCATTGTAATCATAACAAAACCATAAGAGACGTAATGGGAAAATAATGCATCCAATTTTCCTCTTTGTTTACAGAGACAAAAATGCATTGAAAATGAAGTAACATGTTTGTCACTGCCTTTTTTTCTTTCTCTGCACTTTGAGGGTCGTACTTACTTAACGGGAAAGTCATAAACATTTTAGGCATTTTTGATCAACACATCTTGCAATAGAAAACAGTTATTTTAAACTGAAATTACAACTAATATTACTGTTTTTGTTGCAGTTTTGATTTAGAGAATTCTTACTTTTCTTCTTACTAAATCTTACTTTTGAGCGGTACTGTAAATCACCTCTTTTTAACTTAATGGTGGAATATTAAATGTGCATATGTCCTGTATGTATGTGTTCACATTCTGATGTTAAAAAACAGGGAAAAAAAATAGTTATATATACATGGTTTGTATGTGTTGTCTGCTTTTTTGTGATCTCACGTCTTTGTAATTTCATTTCGAGATGCTTGTGTACAGAAATTATTCTCTTCACCTTTAAAACCATCTAAATGTCACATTATCTGATTGTGACACATAATCTTATGTGATTTTTCTGTGCTTTGCAGATCAGAGGGCCTGATCCACGAATGGCTCCAAGATACAACGACACCGATCGTCTGTATGCCTCCGTGCCCAGGTAAGCCTGTGTTTGCGTGTGTATTTTCACTTGTACTCAGGATTGTGTGTTCTTGTACCATATGCTGGACATATGTGGCACCGTTGGATCCATAGAGTCAACAAAACAAGACAGAGGAAGGTGGAGGGACTTCCCTTCCTTCACACACACACACACACTCAGTGTAATCCTCTTTCAGCTCCCTAATTAAATCTTGAGTGTTTGCCTTCCGAGAGCTTTTCTCATCCCGGAATATTCACCTGATCTGCTCCCAAAGGACTGGGATCCAGACAGGAAGCTGGGAATGCTATCCTGGCTCACATCCCGGGATCTTAAGTGCTTCAATCATTTCCTTCAGGAACATACGCAGATATGACGTGGCTCAACTGTGGCGTCTCATTATGAGTAGGTCATAGTGCAAGCAAAATGGTCTTGTGTGATTATTAAAAGGCAATTAAAGCCATATTTGAATCAAACTTAACTCTCATTATAATTTTGATATTTTTAAAGCGAGGTGACATGATTGATGCAGCGAAATTCATGGAGAACTTGGAGAATACTTGTTTTCTTGTAGTTTACACACAATAAACTACAAAAAAGTTTTGTTTTTCCCCCACGAAGATTCTGTCATCATCCAATATTTTGAAAAATGTTTTTTGTTCATACTGTAAAATAGTCCAATGTTGTTTGGACCCCCAACGTTCTTCAAAATATGTTAGACAGAAGAAAGAAAGCCAAAGCCAAAGGTTGCATCTCAGTCAGCTCCCTAGTTCAGTAGTCAGTGCACTGATCAGGGAGTCGGACATTTTAAGGGCTGTCTCAATCACAAAATCCTTCCAGTGCACTGAAACATTCGCTCCCTAAAACATCCCACAATGCGCCGTGTAAACCAGGGAGCATCGATGCTGACTATGTTCCCTTAACAGAAGTTCTGATGCACAAAATCATGTGACATATGTGATAGGTGTTTTGAAAAATCAAACATTATTTAATTATATTCCAGCATAAACATACATCGCTAGACAGGTAGTGAACATTATCTAGCTAATATTTATAGTTTGTTTACAGCTGAAATGTTGCAGTTATATGTAACAAAGTATTTATCATATGTACTGATGATGTACAACAAAAACGTCATGTCGCCGGAAATAGTGCCCGAATTAGTGTACACGATATACTGATTCACAACCTAGGGAGCCTGGGAGCTGATTGAGACGCACCCATAAAGTTTTGAAACAACACAAGAGTAAGTAAATGATAACAGAATTTTCATTTTTTGGATGAACTATCATTTTAAGGCCAAAAACATACTCAAGTACACAAACCTACTATCTTTGCAAATATGTTTCCAAAATGTGTCTGAAATTGATTCCGAATGCAAAAAGAAAAATGTTGCATTCTTGACGATGCTGCTAATCCCCAGAAACAGGCATTAGCATTAACAGTTACACTTTATTTTACAGTACATGTACTAACAGTGTACTTTCAGTGTACTTACCTAAGAAAGTACTGTAATATAAGGTAACTACATGGGTTAAGGTTAGGTTTAGGGTAGGTTCAGGGTTAGTACCTAGTTATTGTAATTGCTATAATAAGTACATAGTACTTATAACTATAAAAATACTATAAAATAAAGAGCTACCGTATTAACTGTTTTCTTAATTTCATTTTCTTTTCATGGTGGACTTTGAAGAGAATCTTGCTAAGAAAGTTAGTTAAAACAGCATTTTGAGATCTTCTGCACCTAAATGCTAAGAGATACCTGTTTTACTACGACAAGTACCATGATATTACCATGTTTGTTTGTTGTTTTTTTCTGGACATGTATCACATCTATTTTGTTGTTTTACATGGACCATAGCTAAATCATGCAATTCTTTGAAGTATCTTAGTAGGGTTGGTAGTAAATATGACAATCATTCAGTAAATTGGTATATGCTAGCACTGTACCATGGTAATCTGTAGTTAAACCATGCAATTTACGTGGAGTTGGACCTTTTAGTCTTTTTGAAATCCACCCAAAGCCACATTAAAGCATATTTTCTGGAACTTAGACCTGTAAAACACCTACAAATGAGACATCAGAGCAAGTTCGACAAAGTTTTCCTTACTTATAAAATCATTTGTTTTGACTTTTCGCAGGCTCCACATCTTGTTTTGATATTTTCCCCTCAAAATAAACTCCCACCTCAGCCCTCCTGTGGCTCCCAGCTCT
This sequence comes from Ctenopharyngodon idella, assembly GCF_019924925.1. Lineage (NCBI taxonomy): Eukaryota > Metazoa > Chordata > Actinopteri > Cypriniformes > Xenocyprididae > Ctenopharyngodon > Ctenopharyngodon idella. Next base: position 8,370,066 of record NC_067220.1, read on the forward strand.
CCCCGAAGCCCCACTGTATTCATAAGAGCGGACTATTTAAATGAAATGAAATACATTTTTCAGGGTTGAACTTTGTGCTGTGGTTCCCTCGGGGTGCTCATTCAGGCCCATTTCCTTTCAAATGACTGCGCTCCGTTACATTAGCATATATTTCCCTGTGCGCCGTTTCCCTCTCTCTCTCTCCCAGTGTGTGTATGTGTGACTCAGTAGAAGCAAAAGTGCTTGTTTCTGTCTTTTCGAAAAGTTCCTTAAGGCTAAAACCGATCACTTCAAACAGTATGTCACATCACTCTTGTCACAGAGAGCAATTTTATACTGTGTTCCTCTGTAGGAGCCATAATGCAGCAGTCACACACAATCAGTCAGCTTGCAGCAGCCGCACAGAGGCCTGAGGCTGGGCGATGTGGTGTAGTGGTTAAAGCTCAGAGCTGGTAAGCAGAAGGTTGCTGGTTTGAATCCCAAATGAAACTAACCATGAGCCATCACTATTGTTCGTGGCGCTGGTCAGCGGCAAGCTAGCAGCATTGTGAGAAATTTGCACTCTGTGTTATGTTACATTCCTTTTAAAATGTTTCCTTTTAAATGTCTTTTACGTAATTCTCTTACATTATAACTAATAATCATAGTTTGTTTCAAGAAGTTTAAAGGTTTCATTCTCTTTGAATTGCTTTCGTTATATAATGTAATTCAACATAACACTATATAAATCATTAAATGTTTTTTGCAGTATTGTATTTTGTCTCTTTACGAAAGGTGGTGTTCTCCGATAGGTTCATTCTCTTTGTTTTCTCAGCACATTTGAGCTTCCGCAAGAGCCAATGAGGTTCATTCTCGTGTTATGCAGCACATTTGAGCTTCCTCAAGAACCAATGAGGTTCATTCTCGTGTTACGCATCACTTTTTAGCTTCAGCAACAACCAATGAGGGTCATTCTCATGTTATGCATCACGATTGAGCTTCTGCAAGAGCCAATGAGGTCCATTCTTGTGTTACGCATCACAATTGAGCTTCTGCAAGAACCAATGAGGTTCATTCTCGTGTTACGCAGCACTATTGAGCTTCTGCAAGAGCCAATGAGGTTCATTCTTGTGTTACGCATCACGAATTGAGCTTCCGCAAGAACCAATGAGGTTCATTCTCGTGTTACTCATCATGTTTGAGCTTCCTCAAGAGCCAATGAGGTTCATTCTCGTGTTACGCATCACGATTGAACTTCCACAAGAACCACTGAGGTCCATTCTTGTGTTACACATCACGATTGAGCTTCCTCAAGAGCCAATGAGGTTCATTCTTGTGTTACACATCACGATTGAGCTTCCGCAAGAACCAATGAGGTTCATTCTTGTGTTACACATCATGTTTGAGCTTCCTCAAGAGCCAATGAGGTTCATTCTTGTATTACACATCACGATTGAGCTTCCGCAAGAGCCAATGAGGTTCATTCTCGTGTTACTCATCATGTTTGAGCTTCCTCAAGAGCCAATGAGGTTCATTCTCGTGTTACGCATCACGATTGAACTTCCACAAGAACCACTGAGGTTTATTCTTGTGTTACGTATCACGTTTGAGCTTCCGGAAGAGGTTTGTTCTCACGTGTCAAGCACATTTGGTTGAGCTTCTGTTTATGTTCACTGATCAATGTTTATATGTGAATAAAAGCCTAAATTAAATCTGTTCCTCATATAAAGCGATCGAGTCTCTTCAGAAAATTTGGACTAAACCGCTCAATTCATATGGATTAGTTTTACAATTTCATCAAAAAGATCCTAATTTGTGTTCCAGAGATGAATGAAAGTCTTACAGGTTTGGAACGACATGAGACAGAATTTTCATTTTTGGGTGAACTATTCCTTTAAGTTGTGCTGTGTAGTTGTGTTGCATTAAACTGTATAACATTTCATTTTATATAATATCTTCTCCTGAACTATATAAACTCATCCATATTTTGCTGTCAACAGGTTTGTTTTACTGCTCAAAATCTTAGTAGAAGGAGCTTTTTTTAACGTCTTACATAACCCTCATCACTGTGTGAGAAAACAGTTATAAACTTTAGAAATGCTTTGCGTCTTAGGTCATTGCATTTGCATACAAAAGATTCATTTCCGTTAGCGTTTAACCTCAGCAGGAGGTGGATTAGGGTGAAGAGCTCTATCCCAGCAGTCTCGCCGGCTAATCAGCCTGAGTCTTAAGCCTGCATTTGATTGGATAAAGATCAGCCAGAGACAGGAGGTTACACAACACCACGGTTGTCTGCAAACAGGTTGAGAACGGACTTCACTGAGTACAGTTTGGTTCTTTCCGTCTCAGCATGTGTTTAAAATGAGCTCATTTAAAATAATAGTTTCCAAAATCAAATCATTGAAATTAAAGGAAGCTGGAACAGACAACAGAGCCGTCGAAAAAGCCACCAGTTTGAAAACATTCAGCTCTGTTAAAGAGCATGCAGAGAAATTGCGATTAAGAAGTATTCGTTTATTTAAGATGGCGAGGTTCTGCCTCTGTGAAAAGGATGTTTTGATTCAGATTATCAGGAAGGAGTGTGCTTTTCTTTGTTCATTCATCTTGGCAACAGAAACCACTGTTACCTCTTTTCATTCTCTCATGACATCTCACTCTGCTTTATATTGCGTTTTGGCTGCGGCTGCCGCTTTGCTTCCAAGTAAATAAAGCGCAGTGACTGTGTGACTGTGCTCTGCTTTAACATTGTTTGCCTTGAAACACAGGAGTCGTAATGAAATCAGTGTTTGGAAATGAAACTCTTATTTTGTTTTCTGCCTCCATCAGCCCCTGTTTTCCCTACGGCCTTAATGTCTGGAACTAGTGCCATAGATGAAATATATCTAACCAATTCTACACATAATTGGCTATAGATTTATATAGTGTGACATATAGGTAGATAGACACAGTATCTGTCTGTCTATATGCACCTCTGTGTCCATTTATGTCTGTCTATTCAGTCCGACAAATTATCTCTCTGTCTATATGTCTATATATCTGTCTATTCAGTGAGATGGATTTTCTGTTTGTCTATTCAGTCAGATTGTATTTCTGCCTATCTATCTATTGGTCTGTATATCGATCTATCCATTTGTCTGTCTATCTATCAATCCGTCCGTCCATCTATCCATCATCCATCTATCTATCCGTCTGTCTGTCTGTCTGTCCATCCGTCTTATCTGTCTATCTGTCCATCCGTCTGTCTATCAGTCCATCCGTTCATCTATCCATCATCCATCTATCCGTCTGTCTGTCCGTCCGTTCGTCCGTCTGTCTATCTATCTATCTGTCTATCTATCCATTCGTCTGTCTATCAATCCATCTATCTGTCCATCCATCCATCCATCCATCCATCCATCCATCCATCCACCTATCTATCTATCCATCTGTCTGTCTGTCCATCCGTCTATCTGTCAATCTAGCCATCTATCTATCTATCTATCTATCTATCTATCTATCTATCTATCTATCAATCCGTCTATCCGTCTATCTATCCATTTATCTATCTATCTATCGATCTGTCTGTCTGTCTATCTATCTATCTATCTATCGATCTGTCTATCATCCGTGTCTGTCTGTCCGTCCATCTGTCCATCCATCCATCCATCCATCCATCCGTCTATCTATCTATCTATCTATCTATCTATCTATCTATCCATCCGCCTGTCCGTCCATCTGTCCATCCATCTATCTGTCTGTCAGTCTATCCATCCGTCCATCCATCCATCTGTCTATCCGTCTGTCTATCTGTCTGTATCTATCTCTGTCTGTCCATCCATCCATCCATCCATCTATCCATCCGTCTATCTATCTATCTATCTATCTATCTATCTATCTATCTATCTATCTATCCGCCTGTCCGTCCATCTGTCCATCCATCTATCTGTCTGTCAATCTATCCATCCGTCCATCCATCCATCTGTCTTATCTGTCTGTCTGTCTGTCTGTCTGTCCATCCGTCTATCTATCCATCTATCCGTCTGTCAATCTATCAATCCATCCATCTGTCTATCCGTCTATCTATCGATCCGTCTGTCCATCTATCTATCCGTCTATCCATCTGTCTGTCCATCCGTCTATCTGTCTGTCAATCGATCCGTTCGTCCGTCCATCCATCCGTCTATCTATCCATCCGTCTGTCCGTCCATCCATCTATCTATCTATCATCTATCTGTCCATCTGTCCGTCTATTCATCTGTCTGTCTATCTCTATCTATCCGTCTATCTGTCTGTCCATCTATCCATACATCCATCCACCCATTCATCCGCCCGTCTTTTAGTTTGTCTATCCATCTACATACAAACTGTAATTTCCTGATCTTGTTTTTGTTGTGGTTTATTGTTTAGTACATTGGCGTTAGTCTGAGTCAGTCCATTAATCCATTCCCACTCATTGACTGGTCATAAGTTCATCCTGTTACTTACAATTCAACACACCCTCCTTTGTTCGCCCTTACCCACCAGCTGTTTGGCATTGTGTGTGCACGTCTGTCTCTGGGGGAAGACACAGGAGTCGAGGTCAAATTAGGAGCCAAGAGAAGAATTTCCTTCCGAACGTCTTGGGCAGGTGCAGGGAGCTCATGCAAACAGATTCCTCCCTTGTCGTAAGACGGAAAATATGTTAGCGGACGGCTCGCTCGCTCACACACAGGTTTCTTCGAGCGTTGAGTGTTGATTAGTGCTAGTGTGAGTGAGATGGATTGCAGGACTTGTCATTACTTTGTTTTTTACTCGTGCATGTTAAATCACACCACCTACCGCAGGCTTTAGTGTCTTTCACACACAAACCCAAGCTCAAAGACATTTGTTCACTCCCAAACAGGTTTGTGCTCTCCATCGCATTATTAATGCGAATTCAGAGACTCTTTGACCCGCAGTTGGTCAAATAAGCACATGTGGTGCTATAACACACACACAAACATGACCTTTACCATAACAGCACTTCCATCTCTTACCCATACACACACGTGCTGGTCCGCCAATCTCAAACACATGTGCTTATTCATACACTCCCTCTCACACACATAATTACAAACGCTTACACACATCTGGCCATCACACACACGCACACCCGTTGCTCACTCAGCTGTGACCCTAAGCCTCTGGGCTTACTTTAGGTCACTGGATCATGGGGTCAGTTGTAGGGTACGGCTGTAGTGAGTCGCTCACGCTAGAGTTCGTGTCCGTCCCAGCGGAGATGCAGCAGTGTGTAAGTCTGATTTAATTCTCAGCTGCCAGCATACAGTCTATAACCCACAGCGTTTCTCATTATGGCTAATCTAGCACGTTAACTTCGTCTTGAAGCCCACTGTATTTATCTCACGGTATAGTGTGCATGAGGTATGTGTAATGTATTCCAGACTAAATGGGGTATACATTATATATTCTAGTGTAAGTGATTTATATGTCATATATTCTAGTGTATATGAGGTATATGTTATTTATTGTGTATATAATTCAGTCTACATTGAATATTCTATTGTAAACAGGCTATATATTATGTATCATTGACTAAATGGGCTTTGTACCATCCATATTTTTTAGTGTTTGAGGTGTATGCATATGAAATATTCTAGTGTTAATAGTGTATTCTAGTGTATATATTATTATTATTATGTATTATTGTCTTATATTTCAAATGTTGGTGAAAATGAGGCATGTCATATTCTAGTGTATATGAGGTATATATCATGTACTGCACATTAAATAGGGCATATATTTTAAACTATATCAAATATTCTAGTGTAAATGGGGTACACATCATGTTTTCTTGACTTAAAGATATATGCATTTACATTGCAGATATTTTAGTAGGTTATGTCATAAATTATATTGGATATTATGACATAAATCATATTGTCAACTAAATGGGCTTTAATATATTATAGGGGTACAGTATGTAAATTATGTGATTTATGACACATATGAGGTATATATAATTTTTATCATATGTTCTACAGCGAATGATATTTATATAGGAAGTATATATCTTTCTACAGTAATTAAGATAAATATATTGTAAATAGGATTTCTAGTATACATGAGGTATAAATCATTAATGCTAGCATGTTTTATATATTATTTTCTAGTATATTGTATGTGAGGTATGTATTCAAATGTATATCATTTTCATATTCTAGTGTAAGTAGGTTATTTATGTTTAATAAATCTATTATTTTAAGTTAAAGTGATCTGTAGAGATATATATATATGAACAGTGAAGATTTAAGGATACATTCCCTGATGTCTCACAAATGTTCATTCCTGTTAAATCCACCTGCAATGATTAACTATTAGTTTACTGTAAACATAAAATTACTCTTTATTAAGGCATTTGTGTTATGAGTGCTGTCGACATAGTCGCTCTGAAAGGACAAAATGAAACCGCGTTTAGTAATATTAGTCTGGAGTCTTGAGTCTGGCTCTGTTGGCCTTTATCTGTCTCCAGCGTTTAAACGAACACACACGCTGCGTTTAGGGTTCAGACTGCAGTATTTCTGTTTCACTTGTTCTTGGGTGGTCAGAGCTGACAGACACACTACACACGCTGCTGACGGATTATAACCACACACACATCTCACAGTACACTGGACAGTCTACACGCAGCCACACACTTCTGTGTTTGTAACTAACTTTGACAGGTGAAATAGTGAACGGACTACAGTCACGCTTTAGAGTGAACTATATTAAACATCAACCGCTGCATGCATGAATCCTTCACACACGTGTTCTGCAGCGCAGGCTTTGACATAAAGGTTGCCGGCTCTCCCGTGCACACTTGGATAAGTAATGTAGGCCGCAACCCTGAAAATATTAAGAATGCAAATGCATGATGTAGTTTGTTTTTTCATATAGCATCCATTACCCTTCAATCTGCAGATGCCCTCCATTTATTCATGTAGTTTTGTAAAGAAGTCTTGCTTTTTATTTATTTATTTCTTTAGTCCTGCTGTAGCCACAGCTTTTATCCTGTTTGGCTTAATTTACCAGACGGCATACGACAAACTCTGTCCTTTTTTCATTTATTATTCACGAGTGACACGTTTCCTTTGAAAATGGTAAATAGTGCAACCTCTTTTTTTTTTCTGTTTTGCGAATCAGTTCTCTTTGACTGAATGTAAATGTTTAATTTGCAGGAAGTTTACACATTAAGTATTCCAGTTGTGGGGTTTACCTTCCTTCCCAATGCTGTTTACTTTTCTTTGATTTTGTACCAGAACAAAGCGGTCAGCATTCCCTGCTGAAGAGCATTTGTTGTGTTGTAAATGCGAACCCAACCTCTGCTGTACATGAAGAACTGGCTGAAACCCAACAGTTAGAGCCTGCTGAGTTCACTAGCATGGCATGATGGTGTGTTGGTTTCCTTGCAAGGCTTCTTAACTAGCTTAACCCGCAAGACTTCTTTGATAAACCAGCTTCAGAAGGTACCATGCTGGTTGGCAAGTTTCGCTGGGGGGTGGCATGGTTATGTTGGCTGGAAAATTGTCATTACTTACTATCCTCATATTGTTACAAAACCATATGCTTTTTTTTTTTATTCATGCAATGGAATAAACACTGAGAGTTTTAAAACCCTAAACACATCAGTCACGCTCCAGAAAAAGCAAAAAACATAATTAAAACAAGTAATCAATATATTTGACTATATATTTCGTTGTGACTATATAAGTCATATGACAGTTTTTGATGAACAAATGAAAATTTAAGTCGTTATTCTTTGAAAATCTTCTATTTTTCCACAGCAAATATGACCCCAAAAATGGGGCAAGACTGTCATTGAATAATTGTCGTATGACTTATCTGAAGTCAAAATAAGTTATCATAAAGTCATATGACTTTAGATGTCCTGGAATGACATTTATGGAATTTTTGGAGCTTGACTATGAACTGTCCTTGTCAAAATGTATTGTTTTGTATTCCATAGAAATAAATGACAACATACAGATATGGAACAACATTATAGTGGGTAAATAATGAAAGTAAAAAATTTCCGAACTAATTCCTTCATTAGCGGTTCAAGCGCATAGTGCTGAAATCCTGTTGTAATTGTTAGAATTTCCAAGAAATTTCCATAAAAGTTATCAGGCAGACCAAACCGTAAGTCGTAGAGACTTGAAACTTTGAGGGATGGTAGTACTCACACCATCTACAGTGTCACCAAGTCTCTCCCCAATCGGCCTGATGTTGGCGCCACAGCGGTTAAAAGTACATAATGGCTCATAACTCCTAAACGGTATTTTTCGTGTCTGATTTACGTAGAACTTCACGAAAATAGGTGAGCATTTGCGCCATGTGATTCTAAAGAAACTTGCAAACTTTTACAGAGATCGGATCATAGCTACAGCTGTTACAGTTTAAAAGGTTAAAAAAAAAACTAATTCCATGACAAATGACCTGAAAGTGCAGAAAGTGGTCTTTTTCCTCTCTGATGTATGTGTTTACAGGCTTGCTATATATTATGTAATCAGTAGTTCAAGCGTAAAGTGCTAAAACCCTGTAGTTTTTATTTTTACAGCTTTTTTTAGGCATTTTTTATTAACGGTTCAAGCGCTTAGCTCTGAAACCTTATTGTAATTGTTAAAATTTCCAAGGAACAGCATTCTCCCCTAAAAGTGATCGGGCAGACCAAACCATAAGTCGTAGAAACTTGAAACTTTGAGGGCTGGTAGTACTCACACTGTCTACATCGTCACCAAGGCTCTCCCCAATCGGCCTAATGGTGGCGCTACAGTGGTGAAAAGTATGTAATGGCTCATAACATTATCGTAAACAGTCTCAAGTGTCTTATATGATTGGAATCCTTGGGCCAAGATGAACAAAACATACGTCTCAGATTTGATTGTCACTCTGTGAAATTTTGGGGTATTTTGGAGGTATTTCATGTATTCCTAGGTTCTTAAAAAGCTTTAAAACATATATTTCCTTAGTAAATTGCCTGTTTTGTCCATAAATGGTCTTTTCCATCTTTGATCTAGGTGGTTACAGGCTTGCCAAATAAAACATAATACCTTTTTTATGCATGTGCTTAAAGGCCTTAAAGCTCTTGAACCGCGTTAATTGCTGCTGGCGGATATATTTAACCATGGTCTTGGTTTTCCAGGAGGATGCCCGTGGAGGACTACCCGAACCAGAACTGGTCCAGCCAGAGAGACCTCGTCCATTACTCAAACCCCATCTACGAGACCCATCGAGACAACTACCCTTCACGCTCTCCACGGTTGCCCGTACCCAGACCCATGGAGGCCACGGGCAGTGACTACCCTTCACCTCCAGTGCAACAGAGGGGTCCCATAAGGCAGGATGTCCCTCCCTCATCGAACCCAGGTGCCAGAGGACCACCGCGTTATGAAACGCTAAACCAGGGGAACTATCGGACGCCAAGTCCTGATCGCTATGGGCCATACGGAGATGAACAATATCAAGACCCCCGGCAGAAAAACCCAATCGGAGCTGTCTAGAGGAGGAGGAGGAGGAAGTAGGTTTGTGCTGAAAGGGCAAGAGGTTTTATGAAGCAGGTAATTTTGTTTATTTAAGGAGACACAGAAGGAACAATCTAATTAGTTTTCTTAGACTTATGAGAAGAAAAAGCAAATAAAATTGGCTTGACGTAGCCATCGATTACTCCAAAGTGAACTAGTTAAGTAAACTTTGTGATTTGTTTTTTGGATGTAAGCCATTTTTCCTCTTAATTAGCATGATGGGATGTGAGTATTACTCAGTTCTGGACATCAACTCCATTTTACACCACAGTCAGTTAAGTTTGAATTGTACAGCTTTAAGAAGCATTTAGGGTTTGTATATATGTACGCTTTGCATGTATTTAATTCATGACACCACACAAATGTGTATATGACGGTCCGCTGAGGTTAGTATGGCCATTTAACCCCTAGTTGTACCTTTCGTTTTGTTGATGACATCTTTGGTAGTCTCTAATTATCCTAAAATGTCAGATTGAGTGTTGTTTGTTTATATGTTGGGTGCCTTATGCTAGCTCTGGTGAGAAGTTTTTAAATGTGAAGAAATTTGCCATCAGTTTACTTATTTGGTGGTTGAAGAAATACATATAGGTATATATTTTTTAGATTTTTATTGCATTTTATTGCCTTGGCAGTAACCTTGTCACCCTACAAAACTCCTACATTAACATTTTGTGTTTTTTATTTCTATGAATCAATCCTAAAGTGTTCTTCTGTGCAATGTTTTAAGGGTAATACTCTCTTTCAATCACCTCTCTCCTTGATTCATTTTTGTAAAACTATTCTGAGACCCAAAAACAAGGAAACGGGCGAGGTTACACAAATGTCTGATCCGATATCAAAGTCTCCAACAACTGTTTTGACTTTCGTCACATCTCTCCTATTATCTTAGGTTTGCGATTTTAACATTCCAGGCATTTGTTTTTCCATTTCAGCAGCTTTATCGAAGTGCTGCGATGTGAAACGCTGCCCCCTAGGTGCAGTTCAACTCTCTATTCACAGAGCTTTTGTTGTTGTTGTATCAGTGCTTTAAAAGCAAGACTTTCCTGATGTCCTTGGTTTGTAAAATTATCTGTTTATTATAGTTAGAAGACACATTACCAGTCAAAACAAGAACCAACTTTTTGCACCTGCTTTTTGTTCAGTTTTTGCACATTTAATGCCTGAGTGGTTTGCAGTAAAATGGTCAGATTGAAAGTGGAGATACTGGGAACATGCAGAATACATGAAGTTTTTTATCTTGTACACATATGCTACTCTATCAACTATGGCTATTCAGTTGGTGTTCAATCTTAAGTCTGTCTTGTCACTGAAAAGTTTATTTCTATAATGTTTTTATATCACATTTTTCATTCAATTTTTATGGAAAATCTATCTTTGTGTTTATTTTTTATTTTACTTTTAATTTAATCTTTTTATACTTGTTTTTCTTTATTAACAGCTGTTGTCAATTTATTATGAAACTTAACAAAAGAGATAAAATATTGTGCAATTTTTCTTATTTAGCCTTTATTTGTCATTTTTTTTCCCCCTTATATTTTTATAAAAATCAAGATGCTGGTCTGCATAACTTGTGAAATCAAATAACATGGATGACAACACAATGTTTTGTTGTTTTGATACCTTATTATTACTGTGTGGTTTTTATTTTTAAAGCTGGGCAAATGTTGTATTAAATGGAAAGAAATGTGTGTTGCCACTATACATACGCCATAACTGAAAATGAATCTAGATGTTATAGTGCTAAATTTTGCAGTAAATAAAATGGTTATGACATCAGTTAAGAATGGTTACGACATTTTGGTACTTTTATTGTTTTTTATTTTAAATCAAATATTGTATGTTTTTTGTAAATAAAATGGTGTTTTGGTTTATGACTGATGATGATGACCTCAGTTTTGACATCCCTCGGTGAAGCGGTTTCGTGTTCATTGTGTTTGTACAGTCCTATAGCTTCAAATTCATAATGATGACTGAGTGAACATACTTATCTAACATTACTGATAATTACTCCAGCTGATTAGTACTAATTCATCCTCTACCAATTAAGCTACGGAGGGCTGCGCTGAAGTTATTAGGGTCTAATGGACCTATTTGGAAATCTTGCTGATTAAGAAATTTGGCATTAAAGTGTTTGCATTTATGTGGAGATAATTTCAGTTTAATTAACCCGTGGATGAGGAGAGAGAGAGAGATGTTAGGTGGGAATAAATGCATTGTGAAAGCAACAAAAGGTCGATCAAATATGAAAAGAGAGAAAGAACTGTATCTATTGAGTGATGATATCCGTTTAATCTTCATTATTTATGGAGAGGACCACCTTGCGTGGATATCATGAGCTGCAGTGAGTTTTTAAGGCGTCTGTTATACTGTTACACATGCGTTTTCTTTCTCAACTGTTTACGTTCACTTAAAACATAACTGACTGTGTTTACATGAATACTCACCAAGACCGGCATTTTAACATTATTTTGTGTGTATTTGACTGTTTAAGCGCAATACGCGTTGAAAAAGAACTCAATTTAATACTGAGAGGAGGATTTATGTGCCGCACTTTGGGTGTGAGAACAAAATCTGCGGGAATTAATAAAAAAAGCGCAATCCCATGCCGAAATTAATTAACGTTTTAAATCGACAGCCCTAATACACATACAGCCTAATACAATTTACAGTCCTAATACATTTTTTTTTTCTTTTAATAGTACATTAAAAACTACAAAAGTATACTTACGGCCCCTTTATTCTGCTGACTATTATTTTTGAAGTATTGGACCTCTCACTACAACAAATTTAATATACTTCTAAGACTCATGTACCATTCCCAATAGGCCACCTCTTAATGGCCTCGAAGCCCTCGATGACCTCACTATGAAAATGAAATGCACATTTCATCCCTCAGTGTTCTTGTCCTTCACAGTCATCACCCGTTTATTTCAATTATGTCCTCTCCTTTCATTAGCAAGTCTCGTATCTGTGCTGGTCTTGCCAGTTGAGTGGATTTTGCTCATTTCATTATGCCGCCATTATAAGAGTCTCCAGCGAGACGTTATCAGTGAAGCCTCAGAACGGACCAGCCAGGGTGTTTGGCTGAAGAAAGCGCTGACCTGCCCTTCACCTGCCTTAAATATTGCATGTAAGTGCCTTCAGTCAGGACTGCTTCATGTAATTGCTAAGAGCACACCTGTTTTACAGCGAACACACTCCAAGACATCCGTCCTGCTTTTAACTCATAAATCTGGTGTAACTGAAATAGTAGTTTGCTGAACATCTCCAATCCTTGTGCAATTCTGACTCTGTGCACATACTGTTCAATCTTCAGCATGTATTCTATAAACAAGCAGGAATGTCAATGTTTTGCTAACACCCAAACATCTAACTGTTCTTCCATCTGTTTCAGTTCAGACTCCCATAATTTCTTTGAGTTTGGCCTGCAGATTCATACAGTAAATTATCAAATTCTACACACACACACTGAGAGAGAGAGAGGGTTTACCATGGATTAAAACACCATCAACATAGGGATGCATGATATATCGGCCACCATATCGGTATCGGCCAATATACAGGTGCTGGTCATATAATTAGAATATCATCAAAAAGTTGATTTATTTCACTAATTCTATTCAAAAAGTGAAACTTGTATATTATATTCATTCATTACACACAGACTGATATATTTCAAATGTTTATTTCTTTTAATTTTGATGATTATAACTGACAACTAGGAAAATCCCAAATTCAGTATCTCAGAAAATTAGAATATTACTTAAGACCAATACAAAGAAAGGATTTTTAGAAATCTTGGCCAACTAAAAAGTATGAACATGAAAAGTATGAGCATGTACAGCACTCAATACTTAGTTGGGGCTCCTTTTGCCTGAATTACTGCAGCAATGCTGCGTGGCATGGAGTCGATCAGTCTGTGGCACTGCTCAGGTGTTATAAGAGCCCAGGTTGCTCTGATAGTGGCCTTCAGCTGTTCTGCATTGTTGGGTCTGGCATATCGCATCTTCCTCTTCACAATACCCCATAGATTTTCTATGGGGTTAAGGTCAGGCAAGTTTGCTGGCCAATTAAGAACAGGGATACCATGGTCCTTAAACCAGGTACTGGTAGCTTTGGCACTGTGTGCAGGTGCCAAGTCCTGTTGGAAAATGAAATCTGCATCTCCATAAAGTTGGTCAGCAGCAGGAAGCATGAAGTGCTCTAAAACTTCCTGGTATACGACTGCGTTGACCTTGGACCTCAGAAAACACAGTGGACCAACACCAGCAGATGACATGGCATCCCAAACCATCACTGACTGTGGAAACTTTACACTGGACCTCAAGCAACGTGGATTGTGTGCCTCTCCTCTCTTCCTCCAGACTCTGGGACCCTGATTTCCAAAGGAAATGCAAAATTTACTTTCATCAGAGAACATAACTTTGGACCACTCAGCAGCAGTCCAGTCCTTTTTGTCTTTAGCCCGGGCGAGACGCTTGTCTGTTGTTCAAGAGTGGCTTGACACAAGGAATGCGACAGCTGAAACCCATGTCTTGCATACGTCTGTGCGTAGTGGTTCTTGAAGCACTGACTCCAGCTGCAGTCCACTCTTTGTGAATCTCCCCCACATTTTTGAATGGGTTTTGTTTCACAATCCTTTCCAGGGTGCGGTTATCCCTATTGCTTGTACACTTTTTTCTACCACATCTTTTCCTTCCCTTCGCCTCTCTATTAATGTGCTTGGACACAGAGCTCTGTGAACAGCCAGCCTCTTTTGCAATGAACTTTTGTGTCTTGCCCTCCTTGTGCAAGGTGTCAATGGTCGTCTTTTGGACAACTGTCAAGTCAGCAGTCTTCCCCATGATTGTGTAGCCTACAGAACTAGACTGAGAGACCATTTAAAGGCCTTTGCAGGTGTTTTGAGTTAACTAGCTGATTAGAGTGTGGCACCAGGTGTCTTCAATATTGAACCTTTTCACAATATTCTAATTTTCTGAGATACTGAATTTGGGATTTTCCTTAGTTGTCAGTTATAATCATCAAAATTAAAAGAAATAAACATTTGAAATATATCAGTCTGTGTGTAATGAATGAATATAATATACAAGTTTCACTTTTTGAATGGAATTGGTGAAATAAATTAACTTTTTGATGATATTCTAATTATATGACCAGCACCTGTATGTTCATTTTTATCATTATCGGCCCGATAAGAAAATTTGGGAGATATATTAAAGCCGATAAATAATGGATTATTTCCACCAGGTGAGACACTTCAAATGCACACTGTTCACCATGATAGTTTTGAATTGCTTGAAATATGATTGGAATCACTTCAGAACAATGTGCAGCGAAAGTCTGTCATATATGATACATAAAATGATATAAGAACATTATAATTGTGTGCTTGTGACATGACTTTTAATGGTGAGACTTTTGTTTTTGTAATCAGGCTCTCAAAAATTATATAAAAATTTGGATTTAGATTTATTGGCCAATATATCGGTTATCGGCTTTCACATATAAAGAATTATCGGTTATCGGTATCGGCCAAAAATTTTCATATCGGTGCATCCCTACACCAAAATCTACTTTCAAAGAGGCTTTTGGACCTGGATGTGGAGACAGAAGTTCAAGTTCAGTTATACATACATTATATTATATATTAGATGTTTAACCCAAAGTATAGTTCACTTTTTACGCATACGCTAGTGTCAGCGTACAGTGCGCATGACCCGAATTTCGTCATCAGAAGAGTATGTGCATACTGTACGCTCACTGCCGGATTTTTGTAACTGTGCGTACTTGTATGCGCAGGTCGCACATGTGCATTTAATTTTTTTTTGCAGTAATTAGTTTATCCACAAGGTGGCAACAGTGCCCTGGGGGTGTCGATTCACAAGGTAGTCGAAGAAAACTTGCATAAACAGAACAGACCGGAACGCATGCAAGCTACAGCGATAATGGAGGCCTACATCGACGAATTATTGTGCAAAGAGGTTAGAAAGTACCCTCATTTGTACAACTCTAGCATGAAAGAATACAAAGATGGGTTGTAACTCATGGCGAGAGATTGCTCAAAACTGTGCATGCCTTGAACACCTGTGTACGCGTACTAGTCAAGTGAAGTATACTTTGCAAGGCTGTTCGTTCAACTGTGCGCGTAAACTTATACGTAAGTATAAGTAAGCATACCCAGGGCTTTAGAAACCCTACGTTACCAAGAAAAGAAGTCTAAAACAATGACTAAACGGCTAACATTACCAACAGCACACATGACTGAGGTGACATCAGCCAAAGTCATTTTAACCGTGATCTTCATACTATTGATTGTTGATGAAGAAGATAGTTCTTCACTTAAAATTAAATAGATCATCAATGATGTATGCGTATTTACATTTTGCTGTATCAGAAGCAAAGGTCAAGCAAATCTTACTCCTTTAGAATGACATGAAGCTTAATTTAGATCTATAGTACTCCATATACACACACACAGCTAATGACCTTCCTCAGCTGACCGGCTGGCATGGGCAGTTCAAGGGTGATGCCAGGTGTTTTGGTTGACAGAACAGCGCAGGCTGCTCGTGCCCCACATTTCAGCCGCAGTATCGGGTTCCTGCATCAGGATAAAAGGAACGCTCCTATTAGCTTAGTGCTAAGAGCCTGCGGCCGGCAGCCAAGAGATGTGTATCTAAGACTCACTGCATTGGCACTGAGGTTGGGAATGCGATTTTTCCTTACACACAAAGTACTGCAGTAATACCATGATATTCTCTGAAGTATCTTTTGGTATCATTTTAGTGTCATGGTATATGGATATGGTAATCAATCAGTATCATATATTGCCATGACTTAAAAAGTACCTTAAACTACCATGCTACTGACATGGTTTTTGGACATAATATTATTGAAAGTACTTTTAAGAAATATCATGGTAATATCATGGTACCACCACAGCACATTTTATATGGGAGCTTTCCGTAAGTCCAACAACATAAATGGTAAATTGACATCTCTACATGGTGTTTTTTGGTTGTTTGTTTGACATTTACCATATTAGTACTATGGTCTTTTTTGAAGTAACGTGTACTTTGACATCCCAACAGAAGAAGCTAAATTTATGTTTCTTTTGAATTTGACCTCAATATTTGTTTGTTGACACTAACAAAAAAGTATTATGTTAGTACAAAAACTATGCTACCATGTTTTTGTACATGGTACTGTGGTAATACCATGTTTTATTTTTGCACCATGATATTCTCTTCTTTCAGCATCATTTCAATAGCATGGTATGAATATGGTAATCATTCAGTACCATGGTATTGCCGTGACTTTGAACACGTGTGTATGGGCTCAATCTTTGGTCACGTGAAAAAAATTGCATCGATTGGCCATTTGGTGACGCTATAACAGGAAAAAAACATGAAAATGGCTATAACTACTTAACCGTTAGTCCGATTGACTTGAAAATTGGCATGCAGTGTCTTTGTCCAAGG
This sequence comes from Ctenopharyngodon idella, assembly GCF_019924925.1. Classification (NCBI taxonomy): domain Eukaryota; kingdom Metazoa; phylum Chordata; class Actinopteri; order Cypriniformes; family Xenocyprididae; genus Ctenopharyngodon; species Ctenopharyngodon idella. The sequence goes on from NC_067220.1 coordinate 8,387,020, forward strand.
TGCCATGATTGTCTTTGAGGACATTGGTGTATCTAAAAAAACATGGCCGCCATCGGCCAATGAATTTTGAGCACCTATTAGACAAGGTTAATGGAGGCCGATCTTAATGAAACTCGCTGGGCCTGTTTGATTCATGGCTGTAGAGGCCTGTGAGAAATTCGAAAGAAATCGGCCACCGGGGGTGCCAATTTTCGCACATGCCCATGACATTGTAGAACTTCTCATTTTGAGCAACTTTGCCTCTAGGACCGCCGCTGTCAATTGAATCGTTCATTAAATGTTGGAGATTATTTCAAAAACCTACTTTTGCGAACTAGTCCTAAGTTTTTGGCTCAACCTCGATAAAATCCCTGCGGCACAATTCTTGGAACTCTCTAGGTCAGGGGTTCCCAAACACATTCCTGGAGCCTCCCCAACAGTGCATGTTTTCCATGTCTCCTTTATCAAACACACCTGATTCAGACCATCAGCTCATTAGTAGAGACTCCAAGACCTGAAATGGGTGTGTCAGACAAAGGAGACATGCAAAATGTGCAGTGCTGTGGAGGCTCCAGGAATGTGTTTGGGAACCCCTGCTCAATAATTATCAAAAAATGTTGAACTTTAGCCTTTGGATAGCTATAGCTGGGTCATTTAGAGAATAGGCGTGGCAAAGTCTACCCAAAAGCCTATCGTTCCTAAATGAAAACTCAGAACTTCACATAATTAGGTGTGCACATGCAGTACATGATTCTAAAGAACTTTTATGGAGATCAGAACATAGGTGGCGCTATAACTGTTAAAATGCTTTAAAAACCATGTATTTCCTTAGTAAATTTCCTGTATTGGCTGTAAGTGGTCTTTTCCATCTTTGATCTAAGTGGTTACAGACTTGTTAAATAAAAAATAACATTTTGCACATGCATGCTTAAAAGCCTTATAGCACTTGAACCCCGATAATTGCTGTTCGCAACTATATTTTTGTTTTTGTTTGTTTGTTTTTTGGCATGACCAGCAGTACCATGGTATTTTGGGAAGTAAATCGTATTTTGACATTCCTAAATTACCAAAAGCCCTATATAAGATAAATCAATTCCTCTGATTAGAGATTTCAACCTCAAAATTGGCATTTGTTTGTTTGACGCAAACAGAAAAGAACCATGATACTATCATTTTTTTGTTGTTGATGATGGTGTTGTTGCTTATAGTACTGGTTTAAATACCATGCTAGGGAAATGACCTATACATTTTCATAAGCTCAACAAAACGAAAGCTAAATAAAGTGACACTAATATATCAGCCTCTTTGTTGGACATTACTGCGGTTTAACTTTGATAAAAAATGGCACAAATTTAAATTAGAAAATGTCCTGGGTAAAAGATTGATGATTACTTCACAGACTAATATAATATTGTTAGTAGTCTGAGTTGTGCCATCTTCAGTTGATATATTCCTGCAGACTCAGTCTGGATGGATATTCACCAAGAACTGCAACCAGTTCTAAAAAAAGAAGAACATACTGATTAATATAGGCATTGAACATGCAGATTTTTCTTCTGACTCATTTAGTCGATAATCGGGAAAGGGCATTTTTGTAAACGAAGCGGTATAGGCCTGTGTGTGTGCCTTCAATTAAATCATAGTTCTTGGACAAGACCTCTGCAGCCCTCGTAAATCACACTGATGGATCTCTCTCTCTCTCTCTCTCTCTCTCGCTCCATGTTTTTGCATTCCAGAATTCTCCGTCGCAGCATATACAGTTACTGTAGAAACCGGCACGCCAATCCGATGAGAGATTCCAGATGGAGAATTCCGCCCGACCTGGTACAGAGTCAAGGCACCGCCGGGAATGGAGCGCGTCATATTGGCACGAAAGCCACACATCTTCGTTTAATGCGACGTCGCCGATGACGGGGGGATTCATTAACAGCTGAGAAATTTCTCTTTCTCGTTAAGATGTGCAATTACTGTCTAATTGAGACTGGCAAAGCATAAATAAACTCTTGAGGTCACACTTGCTCCTCCAATTTCCCTTCAGACGGATCTAGATCTTGACTGACTTCACAAATTTGATTTCACGTTTCGCGCTTGTTTTCTTCTCCAGCTGGCAGACAATTGGCCGGTCAGGAGCGGAATTGTGTGATTTCAGGGCTCATTTCCCAGACAATTCCTAAAAGAGACTTTAAAAACAGCTTGGGAAACACTTTGCATTTAACAAAACATCAACCCTTGCTAATAGATACGGGCTGTAGCAGGAGAATCATTTTATTGCTCAGAGGTTGTGCTTTCAAATCTCTGGAGACTTTGTCTCAGTGTATATATACAGTATATATTTGGTCACACTTTAGTTTAGGATCCACTTCTCACTATTGACTATGACGTTTGCCTCAATAAACCCCTAATTACTGCTTATTAATAGTTAGTAAGGTAGTTGTTAAGTTTAGGTATGAGGTAGGATTAAGAATGAGGAATAAGGTCATGCAGAATAAGGCATTAATATGTGCTTAATAAGTACTAAAAAACAGACAATATCCTAGTAATATGCATGCTAATAAGCAACTAGTTAAAGGGATAGTTCATCTGTCTAATTTTTAAGGAACACTTGATACTAATGTAGTTAATGTCTAATAATGGCTGGTTTAAAGCACTTAAAGACATTTTCCCGTTTTCCGTGACCTAATCTAAAGTGAGAACTATTTAAGTTAATAAATTGTTAACCGAGAATAAAAAAGCATTATCTAACTCTTTACATATGAGCTAATTTAACAATAATAATTTGGTTAATTACAGTAACAATGCCTGATGAACTCACTATTTGTATATACTGTAGCTTATTAATATATTAACCATGTAGAGACTACAATATATTAACTATGAATTTACTATTTAGTTTGCAAATGATTTGTAAGTACTTTATCAGTAGTGTTACCCATAATCATAACTCATGTGAGTGGAAATTACATCATTTCTGAGATCTTTGCAGATTGGATGTAGTTAGTATTAGTAATTGTTTCTTATCACATTAGTTTCACACTACCAACTATAATGATTATGTTTGGGGCTATACTTTTAAAAACCATGTGTTTTAATCATTATTCATTGGCCCTGTTTACATTTTTGCAAGATTAGTCTACATGTTTGCATGAAAAATGCTCTTGATTATTCTGTTTACATTTTGCAAATAAATTCATTATCAAACCCTTATAAATTAGCATTTGTCAAGCAAAAATGTTCATTTACTTAGCACTGTCATATAGACATAACAAACCAGATTTTCATCCATCCACTCACACCAACCCCCCTTCTCCTTCACACACACTCACTCGACCCTGATCACCCGCGAACCCCGTGACCACCAACTGCTTGCCCTTCTCACTCACTCCTCTCTTCCTGCACAAACTTTCCATCCCTCTCTCATTCCTCTGGTTTGGGTTACCACCTCGCTGGGCTCTGACCGGCTTCACTGGACGCTTCAGCCGAGGCCTGGCATGGATTCTGATCTCACTGTATTCACTGAGTCCTACCCGTGTGGATCTTATTTATCACTTTCCATAGTCCTCATCTATTCCAGGTGTGAAATGGCAGATTGTTCCTTTTAACTGACTTGCGTACTTATAAAAGCTGTCATTACATTCAAATAAGGAATTTGTCTCATGATTTTTTTTTTGCACTTTAAAGGGATAGTTCACCCGAAAATGAAAATTCTGTCATCATTTACTCACCCTCATGTCGTTCCAAACCCGTAAGACTTTCGTTCATCTTCAGAACACAAATGAAGATCTTTTTAATAAAATCCGAGAGATTTCTGTTCCTCCATTGACAGCTACACAACTGACATTTTGATGCTTCAAAAAGTTCATAAAGGCATCGTAAAACTAATCCATATGAATTGAGCGGTTTAGTCCAAATTTTCTGAAGAGACTCAATCACTTTATATGATGAACAGAGTTATGCTTTTATTCACATTCAGCGCACACATCAGTTGGTAAACAGAAGCTCAAGCATGTTTGATTGACACGTGCGAGAACCAATGAGGTTCATTCTCATGTATGCAGCACTTTCAAGCTTCCGGAAGAGGTTTGTTTTCGCGCATCAAGCAGGTTCGGTTGAGCTTCTGTTTATGTTGGCTGATCAATGTTTATATGTGAATAAAAGATAAATTAAATCTGTTCATCATATAAAGTGATCGAGTCTCTTCATAAAATCTGGAGTAAACCGCTCAATTCATATGGATTAGTTTTACGATCTCTTTATGAACTTTTTGAAGCGTCAAAGTGTCTGTTGTGTAGCTGTCAATGGAGGGACAGAAAGCTCTCAGATTTTATTAAAAATATCTTCGTTTGTGTTCTGGAGATGAACGAAAGTCTTACATGTTTGGAACGACATGAGGGTGAGTAAATGATGACTGAATTTTCATTTTTGGGTGAACTATCTCTTTAACACAATTGTTTACTTTCTTAATGCATGTTCCTGTTTTTGTGTGTGTGTGTGTGTGTGTGTGTGTGTGTGTGTGTGTGTGTGTGTGTGTGAATTATTTGTTTGTGCATGTTATTACAAAGGGGGAAAAAAGGCCTTGAAATCTTTACTTACTCTGCCTTTGAAATGACTTTTCTTTGACAGATTATTGGATACTGTTAGCGTCTGGACCCATTCATGTTACGCCTACTTTTAACAATGCAATCAGTTCTGATGGATAAAATGAAGAATAACCAGATACTCACCGTGCCTCAAAAAATCTTCCAAATGAGGTGCGTAGACCAAAAATACAATCAGGAAAAAGATTTTAAAAAGCCTGCATACTCTAACAACGAGGGAAACCAACAACTGTGAGGAAAAAAACACTTTAAAGGGGTGGTTGATTATGATTTGACTTTTTTAACTTCAGTTAGTGTGTAATGTTGCTGTTTGAGCATAAACAGCATCTGCAAAGTTACAACGCTCAAAGTTCAGTGCAAAAGGAGATATTTTCTTTACAGAAATCACTTTTTAAAGACTACAACAAACGGCTGGTAGGGACTACAACGAGCTTCTTCCCGGGATAGCGACATCACAAACCCCAAAATTTACATAAACCCCGCCCCCGAGAACACGTTCCCATTGTAAGCGCATTACTGCATAATCTATATATTTTTGTTTTACAAACTGAGGGATGTGTCGTTTGTTTTCTGACACAATACAACAGATGCATGTGCAGTAACCATATATAAAAAAAACTCAAAAGTTGAGAACTAGAGCTGCTAATGTTTAATTTTTTTGTTTTGATACCATGAAAGTGTTGTTAATATTGATTCTGAATATTAATCCACAATCTCTTTCTTTGAAATAGAACATAACGAAGCTGAAGGAAGTGTCAAGGTCAAGGTCGCAGCAGAGCTATTGTGCGTTCAGAGCAACAACTGATAAGTCGTCTAAGATAACACTGTTGACATGAGCAAACGGAGGCCTGAACTGATTGAAAACACACCCACACACACGGAGCTAAAACATTCACACTTGATTTTGACCCACACACACACACACATCCCCGACAGGAACGTCCAGGCACACTCTCGCTTTGACTGCTACCGCTGCTCTGTGGTTAACCTGCGCGCTCCACCGGGGTCACGCCAAATGAAGTGTGCTGGGATCCGTGTATTTTTCAGGTCAGGGCTCATTGGCATCGGCCTGTGAACTCTGGGAATACGGTGAAGGATGATATATGTCTGCTTACAGCAATCGTCCAGACTCTCACACACACACACACACACACACGTTCTCATTGGATCTCAGTCGAGAAGGGGTGTCCGTGTAGGCTGCACTGGTTGCACACTCTCACTTACACTAAATGTCTCTAGTGTGCGCTTGTGTGGAGGCGGTCAAAGGTGGCACTCTGGTCACTGAACCACATCTCAAATCTTCACCACGGGAACCTTGGGTCTTAAATCATGGAATATTTTGACAGAAATAGGGAGAAGTAAAATATCTAGCTTCCATCAGACCGCCTTTCTCATTCAACTTAGGAAGATAGCATAACTTACATCACGTCAGTTAAAGGGTTAGTTCACCCAAAAATGAAAATTCTGTCATTAATTACTCACCCTCATGTTGTTCCAAACCCGTAAGACCTTCGTTCATCTTCAGAACTCAAATTAAGATATTTTTGATAAAATCTGATGGCTCAGTGAGGCCTGCATCGCGAGCAAGATAATTAACACTTTCAAATGCCCAAAAAGGTCGAATCTTTTGTTTCGAATCAGTGGTTCGGAGCATGTATCAAACTGCCAAAGTCACGTGATTTCAGTAAATGTGGCTTCGTTATGTCATAAGTGTTTCGAAAAGTTTTGAAATTTCAGTGGTTCACTACTGGGGGGGCGTGACTTTGGCAGTTTGATACACGCTCCGAACCACTGATTCGAAACAAAAGATTCGTAAAGCTTCGAAGCTTCATGAAGCAGTGTTTTGAAATCGCCCATCACTAGATATTGTTGAATAAAGTCGTTATTTAGTTTTTTTGGCACACAAAAAGTATTCTCGTCGCTTCATAACATTAATGTTGAACCACTGTAGTCACATGAACTGTTTTGTAGCTTTCTGGGCATTGAAAGTGTTAATTATCTTGCTCTCAATGCAGTCATCACTGAGCCATCGGATTTCTTCAAAAATATCTTAATTTGTGTTCTGAAGAGGAACGAAGGTTTTACGGGTGTGGAACGACATGAGGGTGAGTAATTAATGACAGAATTTTCATTTTTGGGTGGACTAACCCTTTAAGCTTTTTTCTTAAGTTGAATAGGAAAGGCATAGGATGTAGCGTAAGCTTTTTGAACTGCAAGAGTTGTACACTTTCTTTATACGTTGAATACGGAAGGCGGTCTGGCAGAAGGCCTTTATTAACCCCCTGGAGCCGTGTGGAGTATGTTTTGCATTGGATGGATGCACTTTCTTGAGCTTCATACTCGTTGGTCCCGTTCACTGCTATTATAAAGCTCAGATGCGTCAGGATATTTATTAATATAACTCAGATTGTGTTCATCAGAAAGAAGAGAGTCATATACACCTAGGATGGCTTGAGGGTAAGTAAAGCTTGGGCTAATTTTCATTTGAAAGTCAACTAATCCTTTAACTTTAGGAAGACTTAATTTATTTTGAATTTATTTTTATATATTGTTTGATTTTATTTTAATTTAATTGTATGTAATTATTATTTTAAATTTTATATTATTTTTAATATAAAAAATTATAAGTATTGTTGTTGTTATATTATTATTATTATTATTATTATTATTATTATAAAAGTAATTATTTCCTTTAATAGCGAAATGAACTTATTTTTTATTTGTTTGAATTTTATTTTTATTTTAAAGTTTATTTTAATATTGAATTTTATTTTTAATAAGATAACAATAATAATTAGTTGTAGTAGTAGTAGTAGTAGTTTAGGTTTTATTTTTATTAAATTGAATTAAATTTATTTTATTTTTAATAATACTATGTATTTATTTGTTTGTATTTATTTTATTTGTATTTGTTTATTTTAATTAAAGTTTATTTTATTTTTAATAATATATATATATATATATTTTTTTTTTTTTTTTGGATTATTAATTACACATTTTAGCCAGTCCGTTGCATGTGTGTTTAGTGCAGCGTTAGGGGAATTTTGATGCAGTTGGCCTGTGTTAAGACCTTGTCTCAGAGCCCATGCTGTCGTGACATTTCAACATGAGAGTCACGTCTCTCTCTCTCTCTCTCTCTCTCTCTCTCTCTCTCTCTCTCTCTCTCTGTTAGTCTTATTGCGGTTCACCTGTTCATTACATGTCAACAGAAAGTGACAGTCTTCCTCAAGCCACAGGTATTTCTCAACATTCTCTCTCTCCTTTCTCTTAGAGCAGTCTCTTGTTGCTGTGCTCTGTAAACATGGTTTGATATAGACCAATTCAGTTGCCTGTACTCATACACAACAAGCGTCTTTGCATTACTGTGCAAGTTTCAGGTCTTAACGTGAAATCAAAATTAATCCTATTTGCTTTCTTACTTAGCATGCACAATTAATCAGTCCATATTGATGAAAAAAGGATTGTCTTTATATTCTTTCATCAATGTATAATGTTGAAAATGCTTTAGGAAGCTTGCATTCAGTAACACATTTTTCATGATCCAAATGAATTCCCGATGGATAAAATCAAATCCAGCCCTACATTTCTTTCAATATCCTTTTTATCCCAGAAATACAGTACATTATGAAAGGAAAAATGGATTGCAGATCATGTAAGATTTATTTTTTACAAAAAAATGCGGGATTGGTCTATACATTTTTGTCTTGCATATAGTATAGACAAAAACCTATAGTCTTTGTATGAGTTGGCACACTCCTAGGCAGTGTTATCTTTTTAAGGACTGCAGTCCAGCATTACACCAAAACACACACGCACACAGAGTCTCCTAATGGCCAGTTTGGCAGTGTGTGTCTCCGCAATTATTTGCCTGGCTTTTACCCAAGTGTGCACACACACTCTCTCATGGTTTCACTCACCCACCGACACAGATACGAAAACAGACACAGCATGCAAAATATAGACTCATGAGCGTCTTAACGAAGAGTACAACGTCTTTATTAAAAGACTCTTGCAGATTGCATGCTGGTGAGTAAGTAATTTTACGCTGACCTGAAGTATAGTGCAGATAAGAAATAATTTGAGATCAGACCCCTAAAGGAGTGACTGTCACAGGCTGCACGAACACACACACACACACACACACACATACAAAAGCAATCTCCAAATGGATCTTAAATGATGCCCAGCATCCATTCTTTTTATACCAGCCTACATCCAAACACACACAAGTGATAAATAGAGCCCATTAATGGTCACAGGCATTGGATTTATTTGTGGCAGGCCGTATGCTCGCAGTGGCACTTTAAAATAAGCTGAGCTTCTGTATTATAAGACAAAGGACATTGCGCTTAAAATTAAGATCCATTTACTGTCAGAGAGAGATTCTGGGGGAAGTGAAGGCAAAGAACGAATCTTAAAAGAGACAAAGGGGCTGCATCCAACAATAGCTTCATGTAATATCGAAATGAACTTGTCTTTATCGTTTTGTAGCCATTGTCAAAGTAATTGCTTGTTATTGTGGGATTATTGGGTCATAATGAGCGAGCGCAAATACTAAATAAAGGTTTATCGAACCCAATTTGTGGCATTTTTGAAGAAAGAGCAAACACATCAGCACATGTGACAATGTCAATTATTGTGTGAATGTGATTGGCAGAAGAATAAAGTAAGAGTAAAATATTTTTTTTAAAATATTTTTTTTCCCAAATTGGTTTAAAAATAATCACATCAAGAATGCTTATTTTAGCCATTCATGTCTGTAGCATCCATAAAACTATTATAGCAGTCTAGAAGAAAATGTTATTTCTCAGATTGCCGTTTCATTAGTAGGTTGACCTTTTAACTCAGATTTCTCTCCTAAACTCCTTAAAGGGGACCTATTAAGCAAAATTCACTTTTATAAAGTGTTTAAACACAGATGTGTGTCCACAGTGTGTATAAACAGCCAGCTTATAATGGTAAAAATCCAACCACCTCTTTTTTTTTTATAATCTCCATAAATCATAAACAGTCTCTCCAAACGAGCGGTTCCAGATTTCCACCAACTCTGATGTAAGAGTATGTTGAAGCCCCACCCACGAATGGTGACAGACTCCGCCCTATTATCTTAGCTCCTCCCCTGAGTAAGCTATACACAGTCTGCCATGTTTATCTCCTCAGCAGATCATTTAACAGCAGCATTCAAGTCAGAAATGTATTCTTATTAAAGCTACTAAAGTTATTCAGTCAAGAGCAGTGAGTGATTTTCTGTTTTTCTTTTGTTGTTTGGTTCATATTAACAGCAGTAGGTACTGTATATTACTCTGCTGTCACTTTAATACACAGATCTAATATACACATGAGATTTCATTCCCTGCTGTTTACGTTCACAGACATAACCAACTGTGTTTGTGAACTTTGTGTGTTTTTGACAGTTTAAGCAGTTTAATAAGACATTAAAGAGAACTTAGTTTAATACTCACAGGACGTGTCATCTGATAGCCAGCTTTCTGTGCGCGTGCTTCAGATGTGTGCACTCAGATAACCAAACTGTTACGGCTTTAAAATAAATAAACTTTCAAGATGACGAAGAACTGCAATTTCACTGCAATTTTGAGTGACACGATAGAGATGATAATCAAAACCAAACAGATGTTTTCTTAGTGTTTGGCAGAGTATCCGAAGCATGAGCTGTACAGGCTCCGCCCTCTTCTGAATAGGGGGCGGGGAGCAGCAGCTCATTTGCATTTAAAGATACATGCACGAAAACAGCATGTTTTTCCTTCCACTCAAAAATGGGCATTTGCAGCATGATATAATAAATGATCTGTGGGGTATTTTGAGCTGAAACTTCACAGACACATTCTGGAGACACCAGAGACTTATATTACATCTTGTAAAAAGAGGCATTATAGGTCCCCTTTAAGAGAAATAAGAAGACATAAAGCAGTTGTTGATATGGCTAATGTTGATTGCATAGATTGGTCTTGGATGACTATTAGATGAGAAATATTTGAGTTTGTATAAAGATTTCTTTTAGACTTTAGTATCTTGAAAAATCTGAGCACAGTCTGAGACATTGTTGAGATGAAACGTGATATTACTGGGCTCTATCTTTCAGGAGAAATATCTGAGAAACAGATTGCTCTAGGAGAAGCAGCTGACACATTTTTCATCCTATTTGTGATTATTATTTTTTTTTTCTCTTTTCTAGTAATTTTGCGTTGGATGTTTAAGATATTACTGCAAATATGCAAAATAAAGTACCCCATCCATGAAGCCATTATCAAGTAGTCAGGAGTAAATTAAATATTTAGTTGTGTTTATGTGTTTACATGCTTGTATTTACATTTGCATGAGTGGTTTTTCACACATGTGCACACGTAAAAATGATTTGCATTTTATGTTGTGTCACAAATGGTATTTGCGTACATTAAAACTCCCCTCATTAACTGGGAAAGACAAATACATGAGCACAGACTCAATCTCATTTCCATAGCAACTCCAATCAGTGATGCACATGCTAACGTGCCCCTCCTTAAAATATGTGTGCCGTGACATCCCTCATTTAGCCCCCGCAAACCCACATGCACACAAACTCAATTGCACCAGTGCTTTTTATATTTCCAGACTGCTCTCCCAGCATTTCATATTCAGACGATATACCCTCATATCAACTTCATCAGTCATATTATAGTCATACTGATTGTATTGCAAACTATGCTTTTGATTTATTGTCCTTGCAAAACTCACAACCTCAATACCAGAATGTGTTAGGTGGTTGCCAGTGCGTTGTTTTGAGGTTTCGAAGGAGTTCTGGATGGTTGTTAGGTATTGTTTGGGTGTTTGGGGTGGTTGTTAGGATATTGCTATTCCATTTGTGACACAAAATAACAATCAAATCATAGAGTGTTTTGGGTAGTTGCTAAGATGTTGCTAGGTGGTTTCTAAGGCTTTCTGAGTAGATTTTTAAAGCATTACTATGTGGTTAGGGCATTGGGGCTACCAAGTACAACATGTTCCTGAATCAACATCTTTGTTGATCCTGGAACAAAATTCCAGTCAACCAATCAGATTTGAGAGACAACTTTATAGATTATGTCAAATTTAGGCTTACAATCAGGGTTATGTGCTTCTACATCAGTGTTATTCACAGTATCATCAGTATCATTTCCCTCTGATTTTAGGGATAAGTTATAGGGTGAGGTTTAGGGGTAGAAGGACTAAATTTCCAGATAGAAATGTTGCTCCAGGATCAACAAAATCACAGAGACATTGGAGCTTAGGAGAAAATCAAAAGAGTTCATATGTCAATTCTGTAGATATGGCTCGGGCGCATTTTAAATGGCAGATCTGTGGGATTTTTTTCATTCATTTTATCGTCCACCAGGTGTATATCACTTAAAGCAATAGACACATGATAATGGTGCTCGACAAGTTATGCACCAACAATGCACCAAAGTTTATTGGCTTCTTCGTGTGAAATGTTTGTTTGAATCTCTAACATTGTGTGCGTTTACATGCACGTTCTTAACCCGATTATGCTTAATAAGCCGTTAATGAACATGGTCATGTAAAGGCGTTTACCTATTTTCCTTTATCGGAGTAAGGTCATAAACGGCTTAAGAATAAACCGGTCGCCATAGCTAGATTTTTGCTCCTTACACTGATTTCGCCCAACAAACGCATTAACCTGCTTTCTGTTGGCTTATTGAAGTGCGCATGTGTAACAGGAATGCGTCTTTACTGCGGATCTATGCGCATCCAGACAGAGCAAATGTGCAGTAAGGGAGGAGGAAATATATCGCAAACTCAGGCTCTTTCTTGACCCCAAAAATTATAAAAATGTGTTCTTATCTCATGCAGCAGAAGTAGAAATGGTACAGTCAAAATGCTGCTACTGTAACTGCATGAGAGGATAATATATGAGCCCCAAGTTTCTTGTTGACATGTTGCAATGCTCTTCTTTGGTTTTTAATGCTTTATTTAACATCACAACAACATAACAAATGAAATACTCTTGAGTCAGATACGAAAATTGTTACATTTTGACTGTGAAATAACCTGATTTATTAATAAAGTCTTGTAAACGCAGTTTACTTGCATTGTTAGGTTATTGGTTTGCATGTAAACCCGGACAACAGGTTTATTTCAATTAGCTCAATTAGTTATCGGCATACTGGTGTGCATGTAAACGTGCTCAATGAGCAATAGTAAACGTAACTAATGAACATAACTTTTTTTTTTTTTTTTTAACAATGCAACGATTGCTTCTCAAGGCACATTAGGATGTAAAAACAAAACCGATACGGATTTACAGACTTATTCTAAGCGACTTACAAAACGTAATCTTATTCCTAATGAATCTTATTTCTTAATCTTATTTCTAATTTACTCCATCTGAACACTGTTATTTATCTGTATGTGTGATCTATGCGTCGTCTTCATTCTTAGTTTGCTGACAATTATTCGTGAATTGTCTCTTAACACCCATTGTTAACACCTCCTCGAGGAACTCTTCACTGATAACAGCAGCCAATGAGAGTGTGTTCATGAGTGTTGAGATGGCTCAGTAAACGCTGACAGGGGGAGTGGTGGCTTCCTGTGACAGAGACGGATAGAGAGCTGAAGGAGAACTTGATGAGTATTTCAAGAGCAGCACATTGTTTGGTGGTCAAAGTAGTTGACAGTGTTGCCAAGTCTACGGTTTCCCCTCCGAATTGGGCTACTTTTACACTGTTGCTGTAGGTTGCTTTTTAATCCGCAGGTGAAAGTCGATTAAAGTCAACGAACATCAACAAAAACATTGTTCCAAACTGTATTTTTTTTTTATTTAAGCATGTAAATGTATCCAAATATTGGATACATTTCTGTTTTTTTCAACATATTAAATATATATACACAAAACCTGCTCCTGAAATATCCAGTAATGAGTATTAGCACAATCACATGCTGTTTGATATTAATTTTCTGCATTTTACACTGTTATTGATATTACATGTAGCATGTTGTAAAAGCAGTAGGGTAACTGTGTCCCATGATGCATCTGAAAACCATACTCTTTTGATTCTAATGTCCTTCATATGGGGTCACTCGTGGTGTTTGTTTTCTGCCCTCAGCTTCAGTGTGAGCACAGCTTTACCTTCACATCTTATATAATCAGCTGGCGTCTGATGAGAATGCTGTCATGTCACCAGCAAAAAGGACGTCCATCATCACATCTCCAGCCAATAGCCTGAGGAGAGGTGGCTCACGGGGCACTGTGATTGGCTGAGAGGTCTCCGGTCTGCCTACAGGCTAGTAGTATGTCTGTCTGTGCCTGTCCAGCTGCTCATATGTGTCTGTGTGAAGAACAAAGAAACATTTGTACCCCTAACCAAAAACCAATGTTTTGCTTGCATAGTATAGTGATGCTAATACCATTGTATACAATCATACTGAATTAACTGAGTATATAAATATGGAATATACTTCAAGGAATACCAAACATGGTTATACCATGGTACATGTCCATACACTTCTAAAAATTACCATGGTATTATTAGGTTTATATAAGGTATTTTTATAAGTGCCTTGGAGTACCATATAAAACACCATGTTACATGAATTCCAGTGGTATATTTTAGAATATTACCATGTGATTCCATCACTGTACCATAGTGCCTCATATACTGTAGTAGTATAACCAAAAAACTTTATAATACCATGCTACTGTTTGGTACTTTTTTGACGACTGTTCTGCGGGTTTTTCTTGTTCTCAAACATAGGAAGTAAAATGGAGAAATTAAGTATAATGTCATATTTGGCACTTTCTTTGGCCATTGGCAGTCAACAGCCATTACTAAATGAATCTACTAATGAATCTTTTATTATCCTCTTAAGGTAAACTGACTACTTTAATTATAGTCTAGATACTCTATCCACAAATGGTCTGAGTGCTCATATACACTCACAGGCCTGTGTAATAACATGCAATGCACGGTTCCAAACCCTTGTATGCTGGCTTTACTTTTAAAGGGATAGTTCACCCAAAAAATGAAAATTCTGTCATTAATTACTCACCCTCATGTCGTTCCACACCTGTAAGACTTTCGTTCATCTTCAGAGCACAGATGAAGATCTTTTTGATGAAATCTGAGAGGTTTCTGTCCCTCTTTTGACAGCTATGCAACTACCACTTTCAAGACCCAGAAAGGTAGTAAAGACATCATTAAAGTAATCCATGTGGACTCCAGTGGTTTAACCTCAATTTTATGAAGCGACGTGAGTGCTTAATATAACATAATTTACCACTTTATTTACAAAATATTAATCTCCAACGTCTGTTCTCACGTCAACACAACACGCATGCGTTGTGGTGCTCTCGTGAAAGCGTGTTGGAGTTTAATATTTTGATGAACGAAAGTTTTACGGGTTTGGAACTATGGAGGCTGAGTAAATAATGACAGAATTTTCATTTTTGGGTGAACTATGCTAGTTTTTCTTGTAATATTTTATTTTATTTCAGTTATATTTCAGTTTACATGTATGATTTTTAGGGCCCTATTTTAACAATCTAAACTCATGGTCTGAAGCGCATGGCACAGGTGCCCTTAGGGCGTGTCTGAATCCACTTTTGCTAGTTTAATGATGGAAAAAATGGTTGGTGCACCAGGCGCATGGTCTAGTCTCTTAATGAGTCATGGGTGTGTTTTGGGCGTAACGTGCAATAAACCAATCAGAGTCTCATCTCCCATTCCCTTTAAAAGCCAGGTGTGCTTGCACACCTGGATTCGCTATTTACATGGTTAATATAGACACCCTTAACCTGACGAGTCAGTTTAATACATGCGTGTATTGCCACGATTGGTCAAATAATTAGCCAATTTCATTCGTCATTACTGCAAATAGGTAATTCTGATACATGCAGTGACTACCCATTATGACATGTAGGCATTTTTATCTTTATGTACACAATAATAATCTTTTACATTGTAAAAGATGTTAAAGATTATTATTGTTACACCTTTTACTTTGAATATTTGGCATGTTTGTGTGCTGCTGCTGCGTCCCTGTGTGTGTGTAATAAGTAGAGTGTACGCGCGGTGTGCTATCGCATAGGTGCGTATTACTAACATGCTCTTTAAATAGCAAAAATAAATAAATAAATACTGCGTTATTGACTATAGTCCAGGTTTCAGTTTCCTCAAAATAGCAACATGCTAACATGCTCTTTAAATAGCAAAAATAAATAAATAAATACTGCGTTATTGACTATAGTCCAGGTTTCAGTTTCCTCAAAATAGCAACACGCCAACAATGCACCTGAACACACCTCGTTTTCAGACCAGCATGTCCATGGGTGAACAGATGGGCGCGAGTGCATTTGCTATTTACACAACGTGGTGCTGGATGTGAAAATGATAACTGCGTCGGGCTGAAAATAGCAAAAAACACTTGAGTCGTGCCTGGCATTGCATTGCGCCGGGTGTATGATAGGGACCTTAGTTTTAGTTAACAATAGCAAAGTTATTTATGTGACTCAAATCTACTAACACTCAGTTGATTCCAATAGGGTCTAATGTTAGCATGTTGCTAAGCTAACCACTCAACATGCAACAGATACTGAGTAAAATAGTAATGATTATAATTTCTAATAATTTCTAATATTCGCCATATTGAATGAACAATGTCCCCAAGTTCATATAAATGCATTCTAGGGAGGGACACAATTAAATATTTAGCTAAACATTGCATTTTCGATTTAGATTATACAATAATTGATGGACTCACTAGGAGTCACAGCTCTGTTGAAAGACCCTGTTATAAGTTAATTGCATGGTTTCTGCATTGGTGGACAAAAAAAAAAACAAAAAAAAAAACAGTAAATCCATCTTACATTGAAGAAGGAACTCAAACCATACCTAGAGACATGATATTACATAAACTTGAGGTTGGATTTTTTTTTTGCTACCCTAGCAACCACATAGCAATTTTCTAAAGAAAAAAAAAAACACTCAAAAGCAACCTCCTAGAAACACCCTGGCAACCACCCACAACCACTTTATTCAGAAAATCTAGCTTACAATACTGAAAATACATTCTGTTCCTCGTCTCTGTGGCGCTGATGACGTTTTAAATTGTCCTGCATCATGCGAGCCTGAATGTCTCATCATGAAGATGTTACTGCTAATTAGACGGCAGTCATGTTTATTGTAATGTTTTCCTACTGTGTAAAAAATAAGGTGTGAAATAAACTTCAGAGCGTGGTGTGTGTGCCTGTGCACTGTAAGGGTGCGTCTCCAGCAGGATAGGTAGATTAAAGGATACATGCATAAATTACAGTGTGATGGAAGAGCAGTGGGTGGGCTGAGACTCTCTGAAATGAACTGCGCATATTTTTAGAGGAAAGACAGGCTTCAGTCGACGCTCCACTGTGTCTCGCCACTTGTGGAAGAGAAATTATTGTGCACTGATCGTAAACTATCTTAGAGGAGTTCTCATGCATAATAAACCATGCTGTTATTTATGGCAGTGCAGGGGCGTATTTTATGCTTCTTCATGCTTGTGTGTGTCATGGACGTTTAGACGTCATAATCTTATCTCTGTGTGTACGAAAAGGACCTCTGAAGGATATTTATAGGGGTGACGCGTGTTCACAAATGAGAGTTTATCTAAACTATTGCACTGCTTGACTTTTGACTATCAGCATAAAGCAGCTGACATAGGAAGAGGCGGCAGCTTTTTTAGTATTATTTATATAGCATTTAATTATTTCAGGTAGATTTTTTTATTTTAAGTTTACATTTTAACTTTTAGTTGAAATTTTATTAATTATTAGGGGTTTAAGTGTGTAGCGCTGAAAACCTTGTTAAACTTTCCAAGGATCAGCATTCTTCCCTAAAAGTGATCGGTCAGACCAAACCGTAAGTCATAGAGACTTAAAACTTTGAGGGCTGGTTTCTACTCACACTGTCTACAACGTCACCAAGGATCTCCCCAATCGGCCTGATGGGGGCGCTACAGCAGTGAAAAGTACAAATTCACTCATAACTCCTAAACTGTTTGGCGTATAGGCTCAAGTGTCTTATATCGTTGGAATCCTTGGCTCAAGACAGACAAAATGCCTCAGATTCGACCAACCCAGTGAAGTTTTGGGGTATTTTGGATTTTTTTAAAAATCTACTTTTCAAACTAGTCCTAGTGGCCTAATCTGAACCAAACCAGTGCAGCCAGATTCTTTGGAGACTGATTGCCAATAATTATCAAAAAATTTTGAAATTTCCATTCACAGACTCTAAGGGCCACCAAAACGTTTGAAGTGGGTGGAGCCACTTTTACTAAAATGGCTATAACTCGTGAACGGAATGAGCTATTTTGACCAAACTTGGCACACATCTGTAAGAACTCATTCTGTGGTTATGTGCAAAAGGACGTGGCGACTGGCAACTTGGGTGCACTATAACATAGGAAAAACTTAAAAATGGCTATAACTACACAACCCTAAGTCTGATTGACCTGAAAATTGGCATGTGGTGTCTTTGTCCAATGTGCCAAGACTGCCTTTGAGGACATTCGAGTATCTCGAAAAATGCAGCCAGTGGTGGCCAATGAAGTTTGAGCAGCTATCAGATAAGGTTAACGGAGGTCGATCAGAACGAAACTTGCTGGGCCTGTTTGACTCACAGCCCTAGAGATCTGAGAAAAATTCAAAAGAAATCAGCCACTGGGGGGCACCTTCACGGATTGTATCTCACTCGATTTTTTGCACAAGCCCACGACAGTCATACCACATGGTAGAACTCCTCATTCTGAGCAACTTTGCCTCTAGGACCGCCACTGTCCATCGAATCGTTCGTTAAATATTAGAAATTATTTAAAAAAAGTTTTGCCTCAACTTTAATAACTGTTAAAATTCTTTAAAAAACATATATTTCCTCTGGTAAATTGCCTTTATTGGTTGTAAATGGTCTTTTCCATCTATGATCAAGATGGTTACAGACTTAATTAAAACATAATACCTTTTTATGCATGTGCTTAAAGGCCTTAAAGTGCTTGAACCCCGATAATTGCCGCTCGCAGCTATATTTTGATTTTGTTTTTGTCATTTTTATTAGTTTTAGTTTTGTTTATATTTCTATTTAGCTTTGTTATTTTTGTTTCAGTTTTAGTCATTTTAATACTTCAACTTATTTCAGTTAGTTGCCAAAGCAACATTTTTGCTAATAATATTTATATTTTATTTTATTTTAGCTTTATTTCAGTTAACAAAAAATTTTACCGAAAGTTTTAGTTTTAGTTAATGAGAGCAACACTGAGAAACACTCTTACTGATATAGTCACATTTCACTTTTATTTGTTTATTTGACATTTAGGGATGGGAAAAGTCTCTTTAAAGCAAGTCAGTTCACTTGACTTAATCAAAATCTCCAAAACTTCTGGTCAAAGTTGTTTCTCAATACCATATTTCAAATCAGGAATAAAATCTGACAATAACAATATCACAAGTGGACACAAATCTCAAATCATGCAACAAAAATGTGTTTTTCTGGCTGATCTTGCTAATGCACATGAGTCTACACTAAAAAACAAAACACATGAATCTGCTCTTTTAAATTTAAGGTGGGACTTATTGTTAAGTAATGCAGTTCTATCAAAAAACAATTGACTCTTAACTCTTTAATGCAGCAACATTTAGCGTTATAATTTCCTCTGTTTATTTTCGTACGAGTTGCCCAGTTCTGCTGTAATGTCTCTGCAACGTAGTTTGTAATTTAAATGGTAGTTTAAGGTTGATACTGGTTTATCTAAGATTTGAATCCTCACTTTTAAGACTCGTAGAGAGAATGATGGTTGGGGTTTTGTTTTTTGCTGCTAATCTCCAATAAAGATTACAGACTCTTTCATTTGTATTCTTAATGTGACAGCACCACCGCCAACCAGGCCTTTAGCACACATCTGTTCCTCATCACTTTTCAATTATCCCCGTGAAAGTGACCCAGTCCCATAGCAGTCACCCCATCACGTTCTCCATTTATGCCGTTCGAATGAAAAACAAACCTATACTACTTTTTTTTTCTTATAATGTTTTCTTACTTTTCCATTCTTTATTGATTGATTAACATTTTCAGCGCACTGTTATTTGGTGACACTCCATGAAAACATGGAAATCTATGAAGCTGAAATGTCACTTTTGTTGTCGTAGCCACAAATACCACTCTTGGTTTTATGTAGTATGGTACGCTGAAAGACCTTGCTCTTTCCTGAACGCTAAAACACAGAATAAATGTATAAAATAAGAGTTACTGCTGCCGTCTAGTATGAATGAAGTCTGTTTAGCAGAAATCAAGGTTGTGTTTCTCAATCAACCGTTTTGTTAAGATACAGACACAGAATATGATCTGAGTATCATCCTGCTGGAAAGCCAAATCAGAGGTGAAGTCTCTTGAATTTCTCAATTGATTCTTTTTAAAACCAATGAGATCAAATGGTGAGCAAATAACACCTTTTCTCAGATGCTTCAGTTTCTGCTTTGCAGGTATTGCTTTGAAAAACTTCCACTTTGAAACCCGTTTTCAGGCCACCAAAACGCTAATTTTTCAAATATATTTTCACCTTATTTTTATATATATATATATATATATATATATATATATATATGTGTGTGTATATATATATATATATATATATATGTGTATATATATATATATATATATATATATATATATATATATATATGTATGTATACCAAGATTTGGATTGTTCTAGATAAACAGTTCTAGAAAACTCCAGAAAGTTCTAAACAGTTTAGAATGTTGCTGAAATCTCACTAGATTATTGGTCCAGATAGCCTTGTTCTTCGGTAAGGTAGTATCACTTATCTTGTGAGACATTGCCTGCATCTCAGTGATACTACCTTACCGAAGAACAAGGCTATCTGGATAAATAATCTAGTGGGATTTCAGCAATCACATAGAAGAAGAGGAAGTGTGCCTTTAGAAGAATCTTAAGAAAAGTGCAGAATGCCACTCCAAATGCAAATTATTGGACAATACCATTTTCTTGGAGCTGAAATCAAGGAAGAAAGGAGTGAATAGTGGAAATTTCCAAAGAAGTCACAAAATTATGGAAGAATAAATTGAATGTAAAAAAAATCCAAAAAGATTTGGATTGTTCTAGAAAAACAGTTCTAGAAAATTCCAGAAAGTTCTAAACAGTTCTAGAAAGTTTTAGGCTTAATGTCTTATTAGCAATAATAAGGTTGTTCCATTTATAAGGTTGTTCTAAGGTTATAAGGTTGTTCCATTTTTTTTTAAATTTTTTTTTTTATCTGGGGTAACCATTTTTTTTAAATTTAGATGAATAAGGGCCTTTTTCATAGTTTTTAAGCAAAAGTTCACTGAATTATGATACAGGGAATCTTTTATTTGAAAAATAGTCAAAACGTTATGTCAACAAATGTCTTATTTTGTGTGTATGTTAATCTTCCAAAGGAATTTTAGAAGAAATTAAAGAAGTTGATGAAATTTTTAGAAGTTAATGCTCCATTATGTCTCGAAATAGGAATGGGATAAACCTTAGAGCATTACATGTTCTTTTATGGTGGTGTGTTTGACTCAAGTTTCCAGATTCCATGCATGGATGAAGAAATGGGACGTGTGGATGGGCATAATAACACAGCAGTGCATTTCGAAGAAGAGGGCTGTACGAATGGGATATTTAATGTTGACGTGTTACGGAGCAGCTATGACTCACATGCTTGCGTAAATACCGAAGTTCCCCTGAGTGCTTGGCAATGCCACAAGCAATAAACACACAGTGAGTGTGCATGACTGTTTATACAGTCAAGCAACACAAGGAAAGGAAGTGCACAAGGAAACACCGGGAAAATGAAGGACCTGATACATATTCATTGAATCATACGTACTTTCATCTAAACTAATTACTCACAGGATGCATTCTTACATTCTCTCTTTGCTGTTTTCTAGCAGGTTTTCTGTGTCCACATGCGTCAGACCAGACTGTTGTGGCACAATTCTGAGTTATTACATTTTTTTTATGACGAAGTTAGAAAATAGCCCCTTAGGATGGTACAGTAAGAAAAATAGAAGTCTCAAACCCTTGTTTAAAACAGTGATGTGTGTTTTGTGGATAAAACAAACAGAGGTGACTGACAGCAGGCTTATGGAGTGGCTGGACTCTGAGTGAAACAGGATGTGACCTCATAGTCTTTGAAGCCCTGCCATTGCTCCTGTGTGGAGAGGGGTGTTGAGTGAGAACGACCTGATGGCCCATTGTACACATGGTTCTCTGTTCCTCACACACACTGGAAAAATGATTTTGTGGTGAATAGAAAGGATTCTGTCCTGAGTAAGAACAGAGCTCAGTTTGACTGCTCAGGACAAACAAGGGACTCATGAACAACCATCACAAAACAAAAAAACAGTCGTGGATCATCCAGGTAACCACACACAGTATTAAGAATCAATGGTTCACATACTTATGAATGGGGTTATTTTAATAAATTCAGTTATTTTTTTTTTTTTGTCTTGTGGATTATATGTAAACATCTTTTATGTAAAATATCTTACTCAGGACAGTACTAAATAAAAAAATAACATGCATTTTGTATTATCTCCCTTATTTTGTTAAAATTATTAACATTTTCACAGATTCTGCAAGTGGTTCACATACTTTTTCTTGCAACTGTATTTACAGAGTAATGCAATTAAATAAAAATCTAATCAATAGTGTGTTATAAAGTCATGTTATCATACAGATTAGACAACATGCCTTCAGTCCACCACATCATTGTGCTGATTTATAATGTTCCTTAAACAAGTCTACTATATATATGACTGTATGTATTTTTGTTATTTTATACAGAGCCCCACACATGTGCACACGATTTACTAACTCGTTCCCTCCATTCGCTAAATCGTGCGCACGATTTACTATTTCGTTCCCACGATTTGCTAAATCGTGCTCACAATTTACTATTTCGTTCCCTCAATTTGGAAAATCGTGTGCACTATTTACTATTTCGTTCCCTCGATTTGCGAAATCGTGCTTACGATTTACTATTTCATTGGTAAATTGATGCATGAATTAGCCTACAATTTTTCCTTAATTTCATGTGTGAGGCTCCGTAGAAATGCTTTAAGATGTATTTACTCACTTCATTTTTTTTTTTTTTTTTTGTTTGTTTAGGTCACACATGTGCGGATATGCTCTTATGGTAGCATCAGACAGACAAAATACACAAAATCAGCCTCACCAGGAACCTTTTCGATGGAGATGTGATGATGGATGTGATTTTCACTATTTCATTATAATCAAAAGAGTATCTTACACCATAAACAACCATAACTTATAAATGACATATGTTTTGATTGGCTCTTCATCAAATATGGCCAGAATAAAAATGATCATTGGCTTTTTTTATTATTATTATTTTTTAGATTTTTAGACTTTGGCACAAAAAACACCCCAACCTTGTCTGCTTAAAGTTAACTAAAAGTTGCATGCATAAAAACGGGTAAAATCTAGCAAAACAAGTCCAATAAATTGGCCTGTTTGAGTAGTCAGTACTAAAGCTGAATGTAAAACACTGCTGTGTTGCATGAAAATCTGTCCTTCCACTTGACTACTGTAAATTCCTGGTGTGAAGGCCTCCCCAAAAGCAGTTCTCAGTGAAGTATTTTCGGCATGGCATAGCTGTGCTGTGTCATTAAAAAACCTCTGTGTCTGTAGTTAGAGCTTTTGATTGTAGCTTGGCTTGGGTGGGGTGGGTTCTGTTCTGTGGCCACCGGTCCAGAAACATATGACATTTCAGCCTTATAGTTCACGGTTGTCATTTCATTTCTGCCAACAGACTGAGAAACAAACCTTTAATCCTTAAATTGTGTGTTCTGCACAAAAAACATGCATGTTCTGGCTTTATAGTATTGAACATTATGGTACTGAATACTTCACTGTATACATTTTTAAATAGAAGTTAAACAGTAGGCATTATTCTATGATTTACTGTAAGCTTAAGATGTTATGCTACAATGTCGTCACACAATCTCATCAGGTTGCTTGTGAGTGGCATCCAGTTATCATCTTGGAAATTAAATTGTCTCGGAAAGGGAAGGTTGAGGACCTATTATGCCCCTTTTACAAGATGTAATATAAGTCTCTGGTGTCCCCAGAATGTGTCTGTGAAGTTTCAGCTCAAAATACCCCACAGATAATTTATCATAGCTTGTCAAATTTGCCTCTATTTGGGTGTGAGCAAAAACACGGCATTTTTTGTGTGTCCCTTTAAATGCAAATGAGATGCTGCTCCCCGCCCCCTTTCCAGAAGAGGGCGGAGCTTTAACAGCTCGCGCTTCGGTTGCTCAACAACAACAAAGCTGGAGAATCTCACGCAGCCAAAATGAGGATTGTCAGTAACGGTGTTCAGCCTTACATTGTTCAAACTGGAGTCGGACACTGATGGAGAGACTCAGGAAGAAGTTACAACTTTTAGAATGCAACTGGATGTTTCTAAATGGTTGGTGGATAAATTTATGTAATTGCTGTGGAGTTGATTCAACTCATCGACTAGCATGTGCCGTCATGTTAATCTTTTGTGCAAATCCAGCATTGAATTGACCCTCGTTTGTGAAGCAGTCCGGCGTAAAATGACGGCATGGTAACAACACTCTACTACAACAACTCTTCCTCTTCTCTAAAGCAGCCCAACATGGCCTCGCCCCCTTTGTTGTGTGTTCTCGGAGGCGGGGTTTATGTAAATTTTAAGGTTAGTGATGTCACCAAGTGATGCTTGTCATAGTCCCTCCCAGCCGTTTGTTGTAGTCCTTAAAAAGCAATTTCTGTAAAAGAAAATATCTCCCTTTGCATTGAACTTTGAGTGTTGTAACTTTGCAGATGTTGTTTATGCTCAAACAGCAACATTACACACTAACTAAAGTTTAAAAAGTGAAATCATAATCAAGGACCCCTTTAATACCCGTGGTTCCTTACTAAACATTGAGGTCTTAAGAAGTGAAACAATCAGTCTTTGCAAGAAACCGAGGCTGTGGAATAGAGGTAATAATGCTGTAAATAATGTTCAGTTTCTTGCAGAGATCGATCGTTTCACTTCTTAAGACCTCAGTGTATCGCCAAGAGCCGTGGGTATTAAATTTGTTTTGTCTGCATATGTTTTTTGAATCTCAAAGTGACGGCACTCATTGACTTCCATTATATATATCACAGAGGACCATGTTTTCAGCTAAAAATCTTCTTTACTGTTCTACTGAAGAAAAAAAAAGTCACCTACATCTTGGATGGCCTGAGGGTGAGTAAACTAACAGCAAATTTTGAACTACCCCTTTAAGTATTCTATGTAACACAAAATTAGCTTTACTGTATACTACAGTATATACGGCACAAATAATAAGAGTACTATGTTGGTATTCTCTTTTGAACATAAGCATTTTGCATGAGTGAGGTATAAGAAAAATGAAATCCTCAATGTATCCTTTAACAGCCTAAACGGATGAGATTTTTTGAAATAAGAACCCGTGAAATGTTAGTTCATCAGGAAGGAATGGCTATGCACTAGACATTAATCTAGTCCAACTGCTGTGAAGGTCGACAGATCTGGCTATGCTCCTGCTCTGCCCTTGACGACCCGCGCTGTTCAGGTCGTGTGGTCAGGTCTGTCCCCCTGCAGGTCAAATCACGCAATGACTTCTGGGCTATGGCAGAACATGAAATAAACATTGCCACACATTGCCTCATGTAATTGTGCATTGCCCACATTGCCTGATATCACAATGACCATTACTATGCACGTGGGCAAGACAGTGAACTTTGCATTTGTATTGCGTGCAAGTCACCTACCTGGAAAGGTGAACTTGAATTTGTACAATTTATCATAGTTTCATCATGTCATATGATCCTCAAAAGTTAATTGCATTTCAGGCTGTGTATTATTGCTAGAGAGGAAGGCCAGTCAAAATCCAAAAATAACATGCACTGTAGCTTTGAATGCGTGCGTGTGTGTGTGTGTGTGTGTGTGTATTACTGGCAACTGATGAGGTAGGCTACACAAGTGTGTGAGAGGGTGAGAGAGAGGGAGACTGCAAGTGCTGATGTCTGATTCACAAATGAATCATTGTTTGGAAATGGTTAAGTATCTGCAAGTCACATGACTCTTTGAGAGAACATTAACAATTTGTCTTGTTCGAAAACAGTGATAAAAGTTATCACATGGCTATGTAATAGGCCTACTTCTGATTGTTCAATTGCTGCATTCAGCAAATATGTTTGTAAAGACAATAAACTGAATAATTTACTATTGTGCTTTGTAGGTTACTTATTAGAAAATGTATCGGTAAAATAGGAAAATGCACCAGTTCTGTGACCACGTTTGAGAAATTGCTAGATCGACTAATTATTTTTGAGCCAATTCATTGAAATGAAGCGATT
Source organism: Ctenopharyngodon idella (assembly GCF_019924925.1). Classification (NCBI taxonomy): domain Eukaryota; kingdom Metazoa; phylum Chordata; class Actinopteri; order Cypriniformes; family Xenocyprididae; genus Ctenopharyngodon; species Ctenopharyngodon idella. The sequence continues at coordinate 8,413,014 of NC_067220.1, forward strand.
CGCTCAAATGAACCCATAGGCGTAGAACGCGAGAGAAAGGATGATTCACAAACGGATTAACGGATAAACCAATTTTGAAATCGCTTGAATCGTTCGCATGTATTTAGTAATAATAATAATAATTCATGTAAAAATTCTGTGTTAAATTGAACTTCGAGCGATGGCAGATTCTATGGACCCGTTCATTAAAACGAACCGATTCGCTAAAATTAATCCGACTCTCGCGCTTAGAACCCAAGAGAAAAACAGATGATTCAGAAACGAATCTTTAAAAAAATATTTTGAATCGCTGGAACCGTTAGTAGGCTATTTATTTAACAACAACAATAATAATCATAATAATCATAATAACATAATAATAATTCATGTAAAATTATGTGGTAACTTCGAGCGATGGCCGATTATATGGACCCGTTCATTAAAACGAACCGATTCGCTAAAATTATTGCGACTCTCAGCGCCTAGAACCCATAAGAAAAACAGATGATTCAAAAACGAATCTTTAAAAAAAATCTTTTGAATCGCTGGAACCGTTAGTAGGCTATTTATTTAGCAACAACAACAACAATAATAATAATAATGTAAAAATTCTGTGGTAACATCGAGCGATGGCCGTTTCTATGGACCCGTTCATTAAAACCCTATGATTAAAACGAATCGATTCGTTCAAATTAATTCGACTCTCAGAACCAAAGAGAAATGATGATTCAGAAACGAATCTTTAAAAATATATATTTTGAATCGCTGGAACCGTTAGTATTTATTTAGCAACAACAACAACAACAACAACAACAACAATAATAATAATAATATGGGTAAAATGCCTCGCGGGACCTCTGTGATAACTTGTGCGAGGACCAGTAGCCTACTATGGATCCGTTCATTGAAACGAACTGATTCGCTGAAATGAACCGAACTTTTCAACCTGAGAGAGAGAGAGAGAGAGAGAGAGAGAGAGAGAGAGAGAGAGAGAGAGAGAGAGATGTTCTCTAATCAGTGGCTGAGGGGAGGCGGGCCAAGAAAGCTCAGTGTAATGCGATAGCTGCGCCGCTCAGAAATGCTATTACACACATACTGACTCACTCACACACATACACTCGCGCTCTCGAGCACATCCACACGCGCTGCCACAGCTCTGCGCGAGCACAGCAGTGCGCTTCAACACGCTTCTCTGTGCGTATCACCAGTTCCACTCCTGTCTGGCAGTTTGGACAAAACTTGATGCCTTCTGAGTATGATCGAATGACTTACAAGAGCAAGAAGATATCAGAACACTTAAGCTGTGTCCGGAGGGCAGCGTGTTTTAAGAAGACGATTAAGGGAGAAATCCCTGCGGAAACCTCTATCAACCCATCGGAGACCAATAAGGCAATGGAGCGCAATAACGCACGCAAATCCGTGACGGCTTCATAACGGAATACAGTTGAAGACCTCTAATTTGTTTTAAAACAGGTTTTGTGACAAAGCATGACTTTTTATGAATACATGAAATAGATCATGTCATGCACAGTTTGCATTTGCTGTGCGCAATGGGCTCAACAGAACTGCATTTGAATATGATATTCTGAGCATTATAAAGACAAAAAGGCTTGTTTCTGTGCTTTTCTTAGTCTGAATTATCGACATTTGTTCCTTGAAGAAGATCACTAGTTGAACACAGGCCACTTCTTCAAGGCAGCACATTTTGGAAAGATGGATTTCTGGATATCTCACCAAGGGATTGCATTTATCTTTTGCTTCGTTCTGAAAGTCAGCGCAAAAGAAAGTAAGTTTCTTTTTCTTTTTTTTTCTTCTTTAACTTTCATAACGGTATCTGTGTGTCTAAATTCCCATCCTGTGAGGCTATCCGCAAATGGCAAACAGATTTCTCTCCTGGCGACGCGAGCGTGTGTTTCTGCTGTCCGGGCGAACCATGCTGGGAAAAGGAGAGCTTCTGGTTTTATTTAGTGGATAAAAAGAACAGCTTTATTTATTTAAAAAAAAGGGGGGCAAATAAATGGTACACATTATTTGAGCCCTGCAGAACTGCTTTCCCTCGCACTGTTTGTTCATATCCTTAAAATGAATGTTTTGCTGAGATATTATCTCTTTTCACACAATATTCATGTCAAGATGAAACCGAGACAGACTTGGGAAGCTGGATAGCTTAGATTTCCAGACCAAAGTGGGCGGTAATATAGTTCATTTATAATCATAAAAAGTAAGGTCAACTAAAAAAACTTTAAGGCTTTTAGAGATTGATGTCATATGAGAACTTTTTTAAGTTTCTCCAATACATCATAATGCAGATCTAAATACCCGTAATTTAACATCAAGATCTTTTTCTATAAAGAACCATGTAGATAAAGCAAATATTGCTACAAAAAGCCATAGAAATACATTTTTAAGAGGGTAAAGCACAAAGTAAAATAGAGCCATGTTCACTGTAACCTTTTCAGAAAATATCAGTATGTCTTGTTACGAGTTTGATAGTATAATGAACCTGATTTTTGGTAGTAGGCTAGTATTCAACTGAATTAGCCTGTGAAGTTTTTGCGCTTCTGGCGATATTTAGGGTATATGGTATTAGATAGCCTATAGTAACTGAATAATTACGATATTCATGTAGGCTACCATTATATTTGCGGCAGGCTATTCCGAAGTACTTCAAAATACACTATCAGCCAATGTGTATTAAGGCAGTAACATAGATATTTGTACTTTCACAGAAAAGTACACTGTCAGTAATACCATAGGCTAGTTATGGTGTCAAATGCGAATATTCGCCATTGTAACGACGAGAAAACGAAAAAACTGTCATTCTGGCACAAATATAATAACTATTACCTGCTAGTCGTTGACGGTTTTATAGAAAATATCTTTGCGCGAGCTCAGCAGATGGAATTTACTGACATATTTTTCGGTAAAAAGTCGACCCCGACAGGGGTCTTTGTATTTGGTTCCTCACCGTTGAGTAGCCTAGTGAACAGTCGTTGTTGGTCTTCATAAGGGGATTTCACAGGGAAACAGAGTCACGGCGCGAGCGGACTTCAGAGCGCACGAGTTTCAGCCCGCCTCACGCGCGTACAAAACACGTAGCCTAACGCATATCGTATTTTTGTTAATTACGATGCGTTTCGCCCATTTCTCCCGGAATAACAAAACAATGGTTCATTAGAATCTGTCAAATAACCAGAAGTGATAAGGCTGCAACACCACAATGCCGTCCAAGTTTTCACAGGAGATGTTTTCAAAGATATCGTCAACAATACATCGTTAATTTGAACGCTAACAGCTATTAAAAGAGAAAATAAGCATTTGATTTGGCTAATTGGTCTTTTGACGACTCGGAACCTTGAGATACTGTGATCCTAATGAATGATGCTTTGTATAAGTATCACCATGTACAACAACCTATTAAACTAACAGTGCAGTTTACAGTCATCTCTGCCCCATTCCTATCAAAGTATAGCCTATATATAGGCTGTATTTACAGTGCAGCAGCACCTGCAGTTTTAGGCCAACAGGTCGAAACAAAAAATGATGAAGCAGCTTGAATTAGTGGTGAAAGGTCTTCAAATAATGGAAAGTTGCAGCTGCAGATGAATGAGCAGTAGAGTCTTACTTTGAATATGGATGATATTGTGGCTTGACTTTGGCTCTCCACCATTGTTGTATTATTGCTCTTGATATATAAAAACTTTCATCCAAAAGTATCTGGATTATGGGTGCGATGGCATTGCAGAAGGAATAACCACTTTAAAGTGGCTGAAGCTTTAGAAATGGAGCTCATAAATTGCAGTAGTGTGAAGCGCAGATAAATAGAGATGGCGTTTTACAATGTTGTTTATTTTCTGCAATTACTTTGATAATTGTTTTCATACTTATTTGGGGGTGATTTATGTAAACAGTTTTGATTCGTGAGCTTACATCTTGTGCAGACAATTATGGCATTATTTTAAGGTCGGGTGTTAAAAAACCCATTTGGACTACAGCCTGAAACTGCATACATGCAGCGGTCTCGCAGGTACTTCTGTGACGCCCCCTTCCCAGAGCGGCACCGACTGCAACAAGCGCAACACAATACGCTGAATTATGGACAACAAAGACACAGCGTCTCTTGTGTGAGGTCCATGCCTTTAGGGGCACTTCTCCGTTTTTGTCCGTGCCAAAAAATGACACATTGACCCACATAGAATGATATCAGACTGTCCAGAACAGAGTCTTTTTCTTTATGATCAAAAGCTCTATTTTTACCTGCCTCTCATTTGTACCTCCTATAATCAAACCTCTTATTCACATCTGGAACCTTCCTTCCAGGGAGTTTACCTGATGTTTACCCTAGACTTTTCTTGCAAATCCCTGTTTGAAAGGGAAAAGGTTCAGGATCATTGCATTGATGTATTTTTGCAGTGTATTTTAAGTTAGAGGAACCGGTGATGCATTTAGAGGGAGGAAACTATTATATTTAATCCAATTCTTGGGAAAACAACGTGGCAGAGAGCATGTTAAACTTCATTTTTACTCTTTTTGAGTGGCATTTGCCCATGCAAAACTTGCTGGCATGATGCTACAAATCTAGAAAGTGCTGGGTTAAAAACAACCCAAGTTGGGTTGAAAATGGACAAACCCAGCAATTGGGTTGTTTTAACCCAGCGGTTGGATTAAATGTTTTCCCAACGTGCTGGGTAGTTTTATTTAACCCAAATATTGTTTAAAAATGACTATATGGCTGGCTTAAAATCAACCCAAAATAGGTTGAGAGCATAGGTTGAAAACAGTGGCAGAGAGCATTTTAAACTGCATTTTAACTCTTTTTGAGTGGCGGTTGCCCATGCAAAACCTGCTGCCATAATACAATAGGGTGTAATGGGTGATTGCCACATGTTTTTGCTAGGATATTTTTGGTGGTTACTTACTGAAAAAGAGCCAACCTCCAAGTCTCTATGATATTCTGGTACTTCTATGGGATGTTTCTGCCAATTTTATCACCCTTCAGGCAAACATCCCAAGTCTGATGTCTTAGAAAAGTAATGGCATGCATCTCCAAGCTGCGCAGTTTGAGGTATCGTTCATGTCTGTAGCACAAACTGTGCAATTTTAACCAAAGTTTAATTTTTATGTTTAAGGGTTTGTTCAAATAACTATTCTGAGCATTAGTGATAGCGATATTCGCCTACTGTATGTTAGCAGCTTTCCTTTACCTCTAGGACAACTTTTTTGGCGTCCAGTTTAGCTTGATACACCTGATTAAAGGATGAAAAGACACATATAAATACTTCATGTGAACAAACAAAGCACTTAGTTCTCCCCAGCGTTCCTGCAGATAGACAGAAAGACGTTATCTACTCACACGTACACACATCATCTTTTCATCTGTAACACCCCGAGTGGTTGTGTATGCCGTTTCATCCTATTTTTCTGGTGTTCATGAATAGAAGAGGTACTAATCTATGCAGAAGCTAGCTCGGAAAAGAAGGTCAGAAATTTGCATTTGGGGCCAGGAAACCACGACCGGATCAATCCCTGCAGAGGCAGTGGGTGCCGAGAATTCCCTGGATTGCTTGAATTGAGGAGGAATTAAAAATATAGCATAAATAATTGAAACGGCCCCTCCTAGTTAGTGTCATTTTGAGCTTTTAGTGGAGCATGTGTGTGGGTGTAAGAGGGAAGACAGACAACGTGACACATTGATGTTTGTAAATTAGGACACCGCAGAAGTTTCGGTGAACGGTAACTGTAAAATTCATGATGCATGATCAGATGTTCACTGGGAATTGGTGACTGAAGTGTATTAGAAAATATTTAAAATCTGATTGGATGCACTGTGTTCGAAGTCTTTACAAAATAGCTGATGCATGGACACGACACGTGACCGCACATCTTTTGATTTCCATGGTAATTAAGCAAACGTTTGTTTTTTGTTTCTTGGAAGCAGCCTAAAGTTGGTCTAATAAACTGTATTAGTTGCTTATTGTGATTACATGTAATTATTTATTGTATTTAATGTCTTTATACTATTTAGTTCCGGTCCAGTTGTTGGTCTTGTGGTTTATGATGCTCTAACAGTGCTGTTTATGAAGGTCGGTGGCTTTTCTAAAGAATAGAGAAGGTTTAAAGTGATTTAGAAGATGTGGAATCTGTTCCAAAAAGTGAAGTCAAGAAGTTTCAGCAATGAAAATGTTTTTTAAAGGGATAATTCTCTTTTAAAAAAATGACAATTCTGTTATCATTTGCTCACCCTTATGTTTTTACAAACCAATATGGAAAAAGTACACCATAAAAGTACAATGAAAGAGGCCAATAGGATTTGTCCGTTATATTTCATGTCATTTGAAGCCACATGAAAGCTGTGTGTGAAGAATAGAATGAAATTTATTTCGTATATGGACTCTTTTGGTAGCAATGAAACTCGTGAGAAAGAGTGTGAGTGAGCAAGAGAAAGAGAGAGCTTTGGTAAGGATGAATGGATCGGTGCTGATTTCCTCACCGCGGGTGACAGCACTTTTTAATTAAGGTGCGAATGGAAGGATGCAGAGAGAAACGGAGAGAAAAAGAGTGGGAGAGAGAGATGGAGATATATCATGGCCTCTCTACATGATTGCAACTTATCGCCGCAGTGACAGCTCAGCACAGCGATGATTCCATTAATAGAAATTAATATCAGCAGAGATGAACAAAACATCTGGACACGCACACTCAAAATACACATACACACACACACACACACACAGAGAGAGAGAGAGAGAGAGAGATTTGTATTTAGGGAACTGTACATTTTAGGTCCTTTTTTGTTTTACTGCATTTTGACTCTTTTAGTCTTTTAAATACTTCAACTAGAATCTCACGTTATTAAGGGTTAGACAAAAAAAGATAAATCGATCATTATTTTAATTTTATCTTTGTCGTTCAAAACATTTTTGACCTTTAGACTGAAATATGAGTCATTATTTACTGCTAATTCTTCCCTCTAATGATCCATAACTACTGCAACTGGATCACTGAGTCAGTGAATTGAACCTGAGAACTGAATCAGTTTGAACACTGAACAAAATATTCAGACTTTTTTTTTTTTTTTTTTTTTTTTAAACTGGATTCATTGAAATGATCTAACTCAAAAGAATGTTTTGTTCACTAATCGGACATGTCTTCGTCTCTCATGAACTCTCATGAATGTGTCAAGAAGAGCCAGGGCGAATTGATTAAAGGGATAGTTCACCCCAAAATGAAAATTCTGTTATTTACTCACCCTCATGTCGTTCCAAACCCACAAGAGTTTCGTTCATCTTCGGAACACAAATAAAGATCTTTTTAATGAAATCTGAGAGCTTTCTGTCCCTCTATGGACAGCTACACTAACACGAGAATGAACCTCATTGGTTCTTGCGGAAGCTCAAACGTGATGCGTAACACGAGAATGAACCTCATTGGTTCTTGCTGAAGCTCAAAAGTGATGCATAACACGAGAATGAACCTCATTGGTTCTTGCTGAAGCTCAAAAGTGATGCGTAACACAAGAATGAACCTCATTGGTTCTTGCTGAAGCTCAAATGTGATGCGTAACACAAGAATGAACCTCATTGGTTCTTGCTGAAGCTCAAATGTGATGCTTAACACAAGAATGAACCTCACTGGTTCTTGCACGCGTCAAGCGAACATGCTTGAGCTTCTGTTTACCACAACTGATTAGTTTTACGATCTCTTTATTTACTTTTTGAAGCGTCAAAGTGTCAGTTGTGTAGCTGTCAATGGAGGGACAGAAATCTCTCAGATTTCATTAAAAATATCTTCATTTGTGTTCCGAAGATAAAAGTCTTACAGGTTTGGAATGACATGAGGGTGAGTAAATGATGACAGAATTTAAATTTTTGGGTGAACTAACACTTTAAGTTTGAACCTTGTGAGAGAAGTGGCGATGATCAGTATGGAGAAATCATTCAGTCAGATCTTTTGAATGAATCAGTAAAAAAAACCTGATCTGAAATGTTTACAAAGACTCAATCCAGTGATCCAGTCACAGCTTACTGTTAATGACTTAAATTTCAGCGTGTTCCTCACAAAAAAGATGCTGCGCAAATCATATGGATCATGTTTATGGATTTTATTTTAGGATGAACGAACCGTTTAAAATGACACAAAACCTTATTTTTATTCTTTGTTCATTCCAGCAGCCAGTTCTGAAATCTCTTCTGGAGGCTGTCTGTAGCCCCTCTCCCCGTCTGTCTCCTTACATGAAAGGACAGATCTGTCTAAAAAAGTGCCGAGCACGCAAAATCCCCCCTCATGGATTTATCCTCAAGACCCTCTTCCCTGAAAACACACAATAGAGCGATAGACACAGCCACAGAATACATGCAGACTGAATGAAAATGCTAGAATGATTGCTATCTGTCTGTCCTTTTGTGTTCCTGTAATATATTGGGTAATAATACCGAGATGAGGTGAGGAATTCATAGGAAGGGAACTGTCAAGTCATCTTCAGCACAAAATAATAAAAAAAGGAAATAATAAAAAAGGAAATGAAGCGTATTGTTAGGACCGTTTTTTTTCATGATGACTTTAACAACAAACCTCCAATTCTCATTAATGTAAAGAAAATAAAAAATGATTAATAATGTTATTTAAATGGAATTTAACATCATATTAACATATCTATCTATCTATCTATCTATATGGTAACACTTTAGTTTAGGGTCCAATTCTCACTATTAACTAGTTGCTTATTATCACTTATACTACGGGCTGTTGAATGCTCGAATCTGATTGGTTGATCAACGTTCTAAGGTGTGCAGTTATTTTCAGGGAAACGCACGGCTAAAGTAGTTCTAGGCAGGTCTTGACCGCATTACAGTTCCATATCACTGCGCCAAACGTTTTCAGTTATCTCAATAGGTCCTTACAGCCTACAACCGCAAAAGAAACAAAACCCACAATGACACCGACCAAGCAAATAAATATAGAAAACAATAGGGTGAAGACGAAAAATTATTGTCACGGTTTTTGCCACAAAATACGTTTTATTGTGTCTGGAAAGCGCATACTCTTTCTCGCGCGCGCTCTCTCTCTTTCAAACGTACTGTATAACGTAAGTACGGACACGCACTCGCACAGAAACCTGTCGTCAGCGCTGCTCTGATGAATTAATCAGTAAAATGACTCACCAGCGAGGTAATAACTGTGCGATTCTTGAGGTAGATAAACTTATAGTTGCGTTAATAACTGTATCAACGGTATTATTCTGCTATCAAGGTTCAAGCCTCCGTTACTAGTTCTGAAATTACGTTTTGGAATTAGCAACGGAGGCTTGGGATGAGATGCGTAAGAAATTAGTCCTACACACAAGAGTGTTTTAAGGACAAAAACCTGACAAATGTCTTGAAATACACCATCGAAACAGTGTCTTGAGGTGTGGTAACCGTAGTATAAGCGGAATAATTGACTCCGGGCCATTGAATTCTTAGAAAATAATGCACACCCGAGGTGTAACTCCGCTTCGCGTCGTGGCCGCATTGCCTCATTACCACACCGGGTGTGCATTATTTCCTAAGAATTCAATGGCCCGTCGTCAATTATTCCTCACGCATGTAACTAGGATATTAGTTGTTTATTAGTACTTATAAAGCACATATTAATGCCTTATTCTGCATAACCATATTCTACATCCCTTAATCTTTCCCAATTCCTAAACGTAACAACTACCTTACTGACTATTAATAAGCAGTAATTAGGGGTTTATTGAGGCAAAAGTCGTAGTTAATAGTGAGAATTGGACCCTAAAGTGTGTCCATATATACATTAAGGCAATACATATTTCTTTATATCTATTTCTTGTAATTTTTTATTAGTGTGTGTGCGCTTGGCTAGATTTTCCCCTTCGGAGGATGCAGTTAAAAGGGTTAGAAGGATTCGGTTGTTGCCTTAAATGCCACCTCATTTTAAGTGTACCTTTTACAGAGACATAATAGCAGTGGAAATGTCAACACTTGAAAGAAGCCCCAACCATCCTTATACCTTTTATTCAGGCCCTTATGACTGGCACATCAGCACATATGGGAGTATTGGCTTCAGGCAATAGTCAACTCCATGTCTCAAGATTTTCCACCACACCAATGCATAGCTCTGAAGATCTTTAGCATGGTTTTAGGATGCCCTGCAGCTCGCTTTTGAAGGGCAATTTCACAAGTTTTCTGAAAATTCTTAGATATTGAGAGTTTTGGAGTTGTGCATGGAGTCTCTTTGAGTCTAATTTTTTATTTGATTCTCTCTGGCTGCATCTCTATTCCGGTGTTGCTTTAATATCAGAGACTCCATTCCTTCTCAACCCTCTAAACTTGGGAAATGATCATATAATGTTAGAAATGTGCCCACTGGTATATATTCTCCTATGCACTAGCTTTTACCAGTTGTGGGGTAAGGATGAAGTAGTCATGAAGTTTGTTCAGTCAGAGAGGAGGAGGAGTTTTCCTAACGCTAGGTAGACAGCCGTGTTTATCTATGTATTTGCAGAAGCCAACATCAGACCCAGAACTGTCAATCAAACCACCCTCTTCCTCTCTGAGCCTGCACTATTCCCACTTTCCCTTTCCGATGTGTGCTGTGATGTATCCTACTAAACATAAGTGTGTTAGCGAGCTCCACTCACCTTTTGTGGAGGTGTACATTTTGTTTTTTTATCAGGCAGAAAATATAATCTCTAGGCTTGTCTTCTCATAAGATTGGTGACAATAACCATGTTCTCAATGTCTGAGTCATTGCTTTTTTTGCAGTACCTTTTTAACTCTGTAACCTCTAAAAATGAATATGCTTCTATTATATGAAAAATAAAATATGCTCAGGTTAAGCTCAGCTTTAATTGTAATGTTAGCTTACTTTAAAAAGTCAAAGTTTATATATATAATTGTGAACTAATTTAAAATTAATATAATTGGGATGTTCTGATAAAAGCAAACAAATTTATTTGATTTCCATTTTTGCAATTTGTGAGTTATATATATGTATGTAAGTATGTGTATATATATATATATATATATATATATATATATATATATATATATATATATGAAGATTTCGTGAAAATGTGCTGCATAGTAGTAATGACCTGTCTGCTAATTCCTCAGTTGTCGTTTGGCTGGTATGTGGTTAAAAACCCCTCTGCACGGTTGTCATGGTGAAAGACCAGAAAGTATTTCTGTCTCCTAATCTTAGCTCCATTTAGAATAATAATGACCAGAATGATATCCGCTACTGTATGTGTGAGGGCGGCATGAAAAAGGACTGTTTCGCATGTTAGAGTGAACGCTAGAATGTGGAAGGAGTGTTTGGTGAAGATAGCAGGGAGAGCACATTGGGTGGGGTGGTAGAAGAAAGCTTTGTTATGCTGGATCCTATTGCAGCTTTGGGGATGACCCTTGAACCTCCAGAGAAGAGCCCTGCGTGTCACTTCCTGTCTTAAGAGTTGGCTTATATTTTGTAGAGAGCATCATAAATTTATTGAATGCTTCTTAGCATTGTGGGGAAAGGTTGACAGAATATAAGGTAATTGGAAATGTGGGTGTCATGTCACGAATTGTCAAATTAAAACTTTATTTACTGTAGATATACAGTATATACGCATAGCAATATCATTAGGGAGATATTATTTTAGCTTTAAGTCAGCATTCCCTAACAGTTTTACCTAATGTGATGTATTTCCCACAGGCGTTGGTGACATCACCCAACTTGCACCAGTTAGTGACATAGGAACTTATATTAATGAAGGAAATAGGATTGATTTTGATTTCATGATGGTTTTATCTTCATATAGTGTTGTTTTTGTCCCTAGTGTGTTTTGAAAACATAGGTAATCCTGTTAGCCATGCAGTGCTCACTCAGAGATTTGGTAGCGTTTGTGATTTATGTATTTAATTTGCCTTGCGTTCACGCCACTCTGCTTGGCCAAACTAGTGTTAAAGGGATAGTTAACCCAAAAATGAAAATTATCCCATAATTTACTCACCCTCAAGCTATCCTAGGTGTATATGACTTTCTTCTTTCAGCCGAACACAATCAAAGTTATACTGAAAATTATCCTGGCTCTTCCAAGCTTTATAATGGGAGTGAATGGTACCCAAGATTTTGAAGTTCCAAAAAGTGCATCCATCCATTATAAAAGCAATCCATACGACTCCAGTGGGTTAATAAATGCCTTCTGAAGTGAAGTGATGGGTTTTTGTAAGAAAAATATCCATATTTAAAACTTTATACACTATAATCACTGGCTTCTGGTCGTACGTGAGTTGAGTTCTGGCAGAAGAGTGACCTCTGACCCGACACATGACGTATTGACGAACGTGGAATCGCAGAGGATAGAGCAAAACAAAATCAAGAATTAAAAGTCAATGTTGGAATGTCGGAGTATTTCGACATAGGAGGAGCTTGAGTTTGTTGCCCAGCCCTATTTGTTTGAACCGCGAGAGGCGTCTACTCTGACCTAAGCTTATGCTACTCCTACATCCTACGTCATATGTCGTGTCAGAGGTCACTCTTCCACTGGAACTCAACTTGCGTACGGCCGTTCCCGGAAGCCAGTAATTATAGTTTATAAAGTTTAAAATATGGATATTATTCTTACAAACACCCATCACTTCTATTTCAAAAGGCATTTAATAACCCACTGGAGCCATATGGATTAGGTTTATGATGTATGGATGCGTTTTTTGGGACTTCAAAAACTTGGGCGCCATTCAATCCCATTACAAAGCTCGGAAGAGCCAGGATATTTTTTTAATATAACTCCAATTGTGTTCAGCTTAAAGAAAAAAGTTATATACACCTAGGATGGCTTGAGGGTGAGTAAATTATGGGATCATTTTTATTTTCGGGTGAACTATCCCTTTAAGTATGTGCAGGGTTGCCAGGTTTTCACAACAAAACCTGCGCAATTGCTACTCAAAACTAGCCCAGTCGCTTTTCAGTGGGGGTCCCCCGGTAAAAATCGCATTCTGGGGGCATTTTTTGGCGGGATTCCCCTGGTAAATTTCACATTCAAGGGGCTAAATATGTTATTTGGGGTTGCTTCAACCTGCGGCAACAATGTTAAAGTAGCCTAATTCCGCGGGAAAACCGTAGACTTGACAACGCTGAGTATGTGGCTAATAACTAACTTATCTAAAACACTGCCTCACCTAACTTTCTTTCTGTTTGTCTCTTACCCATTTGTCTTAGTTGAGACATGTGGAGGCCACCTGGATGCCAGCGATGCTGGTTACATCACATCTCCAGGATATCCCCTGGAATACCCGCCCCATCAGAGCTGCCAGTGGGTGATCAGCGCACCTGAACCCTCACAGCGCATCGTGCTCAACTTCAACCCCCACTTTGAGCTGGAACGACTGGATTGCAGGTGAGAAGAATGTGTGGGATAAAGGAAATTAGTTTGAAAAAAGAGAAAAATTAAGCACTTGTCCTATGGAATGACGAACGATAAGGACGTGCGTGCAATTAATTTACCTCCGATGGAGCATTCGCAAACCCTGCCCTGTGTGCTGAATTGTTGATGAGGGGAAAGTGGCAGATAAGGGAAAAAAAGGGTGTGAAAGAGGCTTCTCTTAATTTATCGGATGAGAGAGAAAGATGTGAGTCAGGGGGAAGGGAGTATGTGGAAAACAGAGATATGTGGTATGGAGAATTTAGAAGAAAAAGGCGACTTGGAGAGGAGGAGTGCTAGGTGGAACTATGTGAGAAGAGGAATGACGTTAAGAGAGATATAATAGGGTTTAGAGCGAGCCTAAAGGGCTTACGCAGGGATGCAGTGCAGCTGTCACTGAGAAAGGGGGTCGTCTAGAAGGCTTTTTGTGGAACTGTTTCCCCTCAGCTGTAAAATTAATTATGTTCATCCATAGACTCTCACTTCTCAGAGTCTGACTTACATTACAATGACCAGGAAATCGGTTCTACCAATGTCAGTCCGTTTCTTTTACCCTTATATAGCTTTGAGACTTGGGGTATCCTAAAAAAGGGGTGGTCAATCCTGATTCTGGAGGGCCATTATCCTGCAGCATTTAGGTCCAGTTCTAATTAAACACATCCGAACCAGTTAATCAAGGTGTTTAGGATTGCTAGAAACTTTTAGGAGAATGTGCTGGTGAAGTTTGGAGCTAAACTCGACAGGAGCAGGATTAGACACCCTTGTCCCACAAGCTGTTTGTTTAATAGATTTCTAAAGTTTTACTGTTGTTCAGATGGCATATTCTGTTCATCAACAAATTTACAAAGAAAATTCAGGTTCTGAATTCTAAATAGCCAATCACACTTTCAATAAGAACAGTGAAAGCTAGCAATGAAAGAAAAAGCTGAGTAGAGTTCACAATGTGGTGATCTATTCCCCAAAGTCATGACAAATCTGGACAAGGTGTACATTGTTAAAGAAATAGTTCACCTGAAAATAAAAATCTTGTCATCATTTACTCACCCTCACACCGTTCCAATCCTGTATGACTTTCTTTCTTCTGGGGAATTGAAAGGAAGGTACTCCCCCTCAGTTTTAGTACAACATGAGACTGAGAAAATGATGACAGAATTTTCATTTTTGGGTGAACTACTCCATTAAGTCTCTCTAAAAGACTAGTGACAAATGGTCTTGTACTTTAGATACATTAGTCTAAATTACTGTCTGTTAATTTACTGTCTGAAATTACTGTCGTCTTTGAGGCTGCATTGTCCCTGCTGGTGTGAAATGAATGTTGTTTTTAAGCACTTTCCTTTATGAGTGGTTTAAACCCACTGTGGTTTCCCTATGGGCCACCAATTTGTAGCAGCAGTGGGGGAGGGCGTATCTCAGTTACATCTGTAGGATTTGCCTAAAAAAAACAACCAGACGTGAAGATACAGGTACCATTTTAAATTAGACCATGTGCCGAGTCTTTATTTATGTTTAAGACATTCACTGATTTATGCTTTGTGGTACATTTGGAGATTTATCCAAACAGTCAAGGAAGAGACATTGGGAAGAAGGGGGGAGAGATAGAGAAGGACAGACACCAAAAATACCCCCCTCAGTGGCTGATCTGTTCTGCTGATACAGCTCAGGCTAATGCTCCCTTCACTCCCTAAATGAACATTCTGAATTTGCTGTGTATAAATGTTCAATCTCTTTTCCTGCTTGGGTGGCTTCACCTGGTTGGACAGCTCCACTCTGGCTGTATTTGTTGTTGAGATTAGGCTACTGTACAGAGGTTTCAGAGAGGTAATACCTTGAAAAACATTCCCAATTGGACCCCAAAACAGGTAAACGCATCAGGTCACTTGGCATAAGTGGAAATGTAAAGGTTGCCCAAAATTGAGTGAATGAATAGTATTGATATTCTCTTGCATGATTTACAGTAAAACAGGGGAGAATGTTCAGTCCTGCGCTTGGAGGGCCATTTTCCTGCAGAGTTTAGCTCCAACACACTTGCCTGGAAGTTTCTAGTGATCTTGAAGGCCTTGATTAGTTGGTTAATGTGTTTAATTAGGGATGGAGCTACACTCTGCAGGAAGGTGACCCTACAAGTGTAGTATTAGACACCCCTGTGATAAAACATCCAGTTGCCGATTGGAGGCTCCAACAGAGACTGTTGACAATATGACAACCGACAGTACAGCTATATGTCAACCTTCAGCAATTTGATCGCTGGCGGAACCCTTTTTCACCAAGTACAGCATGTTCCTGGATCAACATCTTTGTTGATCCTGGAACAACATTCCAGTCAACCAATCAGATTTGAGGGACAAGTTTACAGGTTATGTCATGTTTAGGCTTACAATCAGGATTAGGTGCTTCTACATCAGTGTTATTCACATCATTTAGGGGAATGTTTAGGGGAAGGCAAATGGTTAGGACTAAATTTTCAGACAGTAATGTTGTTCCTGGATCAACAAAATATGTTCCTGGAATTCAGCAAAATCAGGACGTGCATCAGTGTGGATGCCCCTTCAGACTTTAGTAGTCTGGTGTAAAGAGAATGTGCTTATCTTGGTTACTTGCAAGTGTCTGAAACAAAACTCTTGAATAGATTTCAATGCCAAAAATGTCCCAAATCCAGCAAGTAGTTCCTTGGAAGTCTCATACTGGCCTGGTTTCCTAACAAACTGATATAAATCTGCCCACCCTGGATAGTGAGTAAAACCAGCCCATCAGATTAGAGTTTGACATTTTGGGAAAGCTCTTGCCATTTTTTTGTGTGTGCAGTGTACACCATACACTTTCAGAAACAGTGTTCAAAAATTTTACTATTAGGGGTGCTATAGTTTGTCACTGGGGTAGTACCCTTAAGAGGGCAAAATTGTACCTCATCTACACCTAAAAGGTGCATATTGCCTTAGAATAGTGTAATATGTATTATTGAGGTACTACTATGAACCATTATGGGGTAAATGTCCTTTTGAGGGTATTACCCCAGTGACAACTGTTGGTACAATTTTTGCACATTTGTTCTGAGAGTCCATCTGAGGCTGATACTAGATATTAGCAGGGAATGAGTGTTTATTTGCCGTCAGTTCAGTAGTGGGCTAAAATTGAGCTGGAAGGTCTTTTGTAGTTGTGGTTTGAGAGATTGCAGAAGTAGAAAACACACTGCCAATGTACCACACTCGTTCTTAACCCTCATTACTATGTTCCACTGAAAGAGTGGAAGGAAATTGGCAAGAAATGAGTAATGGAAAATCTGAAGAGGTGTCAGATGCTTTACGATACCGTGCTTCGTAAACAGGTCCCTTTCTAATGGTCCACTTCAAGCGTCCATCTCCTCCATCTGTATTTTGCTATATATACAATAAGTCTTCGTCAGCACATTTAGGCAAGGTATGATTGAAAGGCCTGGCTCCGTCTTTTAGATGGCAAACACTTACACACACTAGCAAGCACATTTAAATTCACCTTGTGCTTATGAGTGCTGGCTTGGAGTCTCCGTTGCTCAGAGGAGCTGCTTCGGTTTAGCTTAGCTTGCACAATTTACTCTAGACAAGGTCAAAGCAGCTTCTTGTGCCCTAAACCATACTAACTAATGTGCTTCTAAAAAGCATCTTGTGGCTCACATGATGTAGTTAGGATAGGTGTGGTATGAACGACATTTTTCAAGGGGCACTTCAGCAGGCAATTTTTATTCCAGTAGCAAAGCCAGATGGCTTTTACCTGGAGGGCTGTGAGCAGATTGATCTGAGATAGATGCAATGAAAATGGCAAATGAAATATCTGGCCATATCTTTAATGTGATACTCTTCTCCTTTGAGAAAAAAGAAAAAGAGTGGTGAGGTCAGAAGAGACCTCATGAGAATATCCATCCATCCATCCATCCATCCATCCATCCATCCATCCATCCATCCTTCTTTCAGTCCACCCATTTGTCTCATTATCATTCTCCCAATAGATCACCATTATATTTTCTCACCCTAACACATTACTCTATATGCAAACAGCAAGTTCCTTCTGAATGCTAAGCACTGTGTCCATGTAATGCATACAGAGGTAAAAGTAAACTGTTGTAGAAGGATTTAAATGCTGTACTGCAGGGGAAGGGCTTAAATCGAAACCAGATCTGATTCAGAATCACCTCTTAGACATAAAATATTGACAGAGAGACAGTTGTTTGGGCTGAGGAGGGAATCTAGAAGACTTACTGGTAAGAGTGAGACAGATGTGAGCGATGAAGTCTGCATCACTCAAGGGAGTCTACGCTTCACTCTAGTGATGAAAGTTCTCGCGTTTACTATGCAGTGATATCTGCAGATGTTGAGGTGCTAAGATATTGAGCAGCATCAGCGTTTCTAAACTGCGAGCATGATATCACCCTATTTCCACTTTTCCTTGGGGACAAGGGATCAATGCATGTCCTTTGCCCTTAATGAAGAATCAATGGACCCAGCACGTTCAGGAGAGTGAGGTCATGGTCAAGAAGGTCACAAACCAGCGGACCAAAGGCCACAAGGGTCATGTGTGCACAAAATGAGCGTCATATAAATAAAAACACCATGAACAGTATAATAAAGGCTGTTCTTAAATCAGTATTTTTTTAACAAACATTATGAATTGTTTCCAGCTTCTACAATCTGATATACCTAATATCATACGTAATGTAGGCTACATAAACCTGTGACCGCATATCAGTTCATTTCAAGCTGCAGCTTACTTGGAAATGCAACTGTATGTTTGTCAGCATTATTGGCAATTGGCATACATTACTCCTTTGTCCACTAACTGGCCACAGTCAATCAATTTTCTGGATATCGATAGCCTTTATACATGTATACATCACAGTTAGTAAAGGCTTGTCTTAGTAGAGCTTGATGATGATTTCATATGCTTGATAATTATTCAAATAGGTCAATAATGTTTTTTTAGGACACAGCAATTTCAGTGATGTTTTTAGGGCATTGGAAATATATCAGCAACCCTGAAGTGTAGCAAGATATTGATAGCTTAAAAAAATGCAATCAATCTGGAGCAGTATAAAGTGACACATTTGGGAATTCAAAGATTTAAAAAAGTCTCTTTTTACCCCGAGAAGCCAATTTCCCCCTGAAAAAAGTTTTAATATCGTTGATGGGAAAAAAAGGACCTAATGCATTCTGATAAGGCCTAAGGCTTTCAATGGCAACATAATGGGAATTTGGAGATGGCTCGTTTTGACGGGAATCTCGGAAGACCAGAAAATTCTCTCTTCTAAAGGTGTGAGATTTGGGGAAAAAAATCACAAATGTTGCTTTATAGCCAGTTTTAGTGTTGTTTATGAAAGCCTCAGGCTCCTGCGGTCTACCCCAGTCATCCGTAAATGTCAGCGCTGTATCGGACAGCCATGCTATTTGTTTCCCGACCGGATTGAAGATGGCAACCCTCCCTCCCCCTTGGGAACCCTCCCCGGCATCTATTTAATATTTCACAGGCACTTATAGCTTATTAGGCAGCCCCCCCGGGGGCCAAGCGTGCAGCTTTCCATGCAGACTCTCAGCATTATTTAATTTCAATTTTAGTGTATTGGCCGGTTGACGAGCCGTCCTGGAGCACGTCCTGCGGCTGCTGGCCTAAAAGCATGGCAGAATTTAAATGAGCGGCCATTGTGCTGTTTGATATTGAAAAGCCAGTGTGATTGTGTGTCGGACTGAATTATATTCTGAAAGCCACTGAGCTGAGTATGAGAAAGATAGAGCTACAGGACGTCTTCATAGGACAAAAAAAAGATATGCCATGCAGCTGTTTGATTTTTAGCTAAGTTTCATTTCCAGGAATCAGCAAGGAAGTTACACAGTGCTGACATATTTCTTATTGAAACAGGAAGTTGTGGCGGGAGATATCAAAGTTCTGTTTTATTAAATAGCCAATAGGCTCAAGTTTATGTCAACCATGTGAACTTTGAACCATGATTTGCTACTTGCTATTGAAAGCCAGAAGCAGATGGTTTGTCATTTTAGAGAAAATTTTATTGGACAAATTCCACCCCTTTCCATTCATCCATCCATCCATCCATCCATCCATCCATCCATCCATCCATCCATCCATCCATCCATCCATCCATCCAGGCTTTACTCACCCTCAAGCCTATCCAAGGTGTATATGAATTTCTTCTTTCAGATGAACACAATCTGATAAATATTCTGACACATCTAAGCTTGATAATGGCAGTGAACAGGACCAACGAGTATAAAGCTCAAGAAAGTGCATCCATCCAAAGCAAAACATACTCCACACAGCTCCGGGGTGTTAATAAAGGCCTTCTGAAGTGAAGCGATGCGTTTGTGTAAGAAAAAATATCCATTTTTAACAAGTTATAAAGTAAAATAACTAGCTTCCGCCAGACTGCCTTTGCTGTTCAAAACACTTACGCTACGTCCTACTCCTTCCGTATTCAACTTACGAAAAAGCTTAACTGATGCAACATCTATCTATTGTCCACTACTGTAAGGCCCTTCTATGTATACCATGATACCAATGCCATATATTTACTATGGTATTGTTTGATTACCATTCTTTTACCACAGTAGGCTACCATTAGTTACTTTTATGGTGCTATAAGGTACATAGAAGAACATGTTATCATAGCAGTGTCCACAATGCATAATATTACTCTCATATATTTTTTATGTGCAATGGACGCCTAAGCCAAATATAAGATCTGACAGTGATGTTTACCAAGCCAGAGGGTCTTGTGGTATGATTTAAGAAGCACATGCTGGAGTGTTGTTTATTGTGTAGGTAGTCAGTTTCAGGCAGTTCAGAGATTAATGGGGTCCAGGCTTATGTTACGCCCAGTGTCACCAGAGCACATCTCTTTTTTTCCATTTGATCACAGGCAGGCTACAAACACACTCAAGTACTGTATATGCACAAGACAAACAAGGATAGTAGCATCCGTACCCCTGTGTATCTGTCTGTCTGTGTATTTCTCCAGACAAACTGCTCTTTAGGGCAGCTAGTGACACCTCAGGGGACTGTGTAGGCCTGGAAAAAAATGCTTGAAAAACACCGTAGGTGTGAAAAGCAATTAGCAGTGAAGAGGCTGGAGGGGAGAGGAGACAGAAAGTGAGATTGGAGAGGAAGACATGTCTGAACATGAGACAGGGACACGGGGCCTTTGCCCTCCTCGTGTCAAGCCTCTCTTCCCAGCGCACACTTACAGACATACCACTGTCTAGGGAGTTTTTATTGCCGCCTGTAGCACCTGAATAACCATTGAATCGTGCATAATTAGCATGCATAATCACTGCTCTATTGCACCGCGGTAAACAATTTGAGCTGTACGCCTTTAAAACAACGTTATATTGCTGTGATAATGAGAAAAAGATTCTTGTGTTCAGTCACAGTTGCTGTAAAATTGATATATAATACACTTGATCTGAGGCATTAATTTTCGCGTGGTAAATAAGTGATCCGGGCACTTTTGTTGATCAATGGGCATCCTGCTTTGTTTCCACTCTCAAGCGTGTCTCGAAATGCACCGGAGCCAAGTGGAGGCGTCTAGAGATGGTCAATATCCACATTTGACACATTCACTTGTCACTGCTAATCCAGGAGCCAAGAGCCCCTACAAAATCAATTACAACCTAATTACCTTTGCACACAGTTTACAAGCCTTCATCCCAGCTTTTTGGGATGGACACAGAAAGAGAGTGAGTGAGAGTTTGTGTGTGTGTGTGGCTTTCCTCACAGTACATAGCTGTACTTTAGGAAGCTTGTTCCCAAAAGTTGTCCAGGGAAAGACTTTAATATTCACAATATACACTGCCCGGCCAAAGAAAAAAGTCGCTGTTTGGATTTAAATAGGCAAATGTTTAAGAGTCTGTGATAGGAACATTATTGCAGTGATTATTATGTTTCTAGCATGTTATATGTTTGGCAAAAATTCTTCTAACCCTAATTGATGGAGTGTATAGCTTTTCATTTCTTAAACAACCATGTAGGAAGACACATCATGGCCATATTCCAGGATGACAATGTCAAGATTAATCAGGGTCAAACTGAAAGAATGGTTGGGAGGGAGCATGAAGAATCATTTTCACACATGATTTAGCACCTCTGAGTCCAGAGCTTAAATTCATTGAAAGTCTCTGGGATGTGCTGGAGTAGACTTTACAGAGTGCTGACCTCTTGCATTGACAATACAAGATCTTGAGCAAACATTAATGCACCTCTCGATGGAAATAAATGTTGTGATGTTATCTCCATCAAGAGGTGCATCAATTTTTGGTCAAGATCTTGTATTGCCAATGCAAGAGTCAAGCACTCTGTAAAGTCTCCTCCAGCACATCACAAAGACTTGGCAGCATTAGTCTAATTTTACTTTTTTTTTTTTTTGTCCCGCTAATCTATGATTGAAACTTCAGTAGCAAAAGTTCGGTTCATTTATGTGAATCAGTTCAGATTCAATGAACTGATTCAAAACTCTGCCATCGCTTAAAAAATTCTGACATGTATATATTATAAAACACATGTGAATGTCTTATGTATTCAGATGCTGTGCATAGATATGTACGTGTGCTTGTGAATGTGTATGTTGTTGAGATGTCTTGGGTCTAAATATACTCCGCTGTACCTGAAGTCTCCAAGTGTGCGGTCGGCCAGGGGGGTCCAGAGCAATGAAGAGTCAGAGACACCTGCCTCTCTATGTCATTCTGAGGGGCCCGGGGCCGTGTCAGGTTTTCACACACACACACACACACACACACACACACGCACACACACACACACACACACACACACACACACACACACACACACTCCCTCCCAGAGTGACGTGGAGCCAGCAGTTATGTGGCTCAACCATGGATTATTCAGTCAATAGTGGTGCACTAAACTCTTAACGCTACAAGATTAAACACCACAAGACAAAACGAAACAAATAAGATATGTTTCTGTTTATGGCCTAAATGCCATATTAATACTGTTATATATTAATTATTCTCATTATTGTTGACTAGTGTTTCCATCTTGCAGTTTTACCCCTAAACAAAGTCATACAGTTCTACAAACACTTTGTGAATCAGTTTGACTGAATAATTTATTAGAATTGTTTTCGAAAGAATCATTTGATGGGGATTCAATTGGCATTATATCTTCGTAATTTATGTTCATTTTTGTTTTTAGGAGTGTAACACTAAACAAAATTCTTAAACAGAATTTTGATGTGGCTTATTTGCCTCCTAAATAGTCAGTTTTAAAGATTCATTCTCTCAGTAAAGAGGAAGTCTGGTCAGCATGTTGTGCTCTGAAGCAGTTAGGTTGGGAATGATGGCGTGTGTTTACAGGGATCTTGTTCTTGTTTAGGTTAAATGGGGCAAGCATTCCTGAGGTGTGAGAAGAAGTCTGACTCATGCCTCTCTATGGCCAGATTTATTATAAGGAAGCTCTCATGCAGACAGCCGACTGGATTTTTGGGAGTCTTTTGCCTCATTTAGACATTGTGTGTGAAGTGCTTTGGCAGAAGAGGGCAACGCACATTAAGGGATTATTTTGGCTGGACAGGTGGTCATTGTCTCAGCTCCTTCAGTCTGTCTCTGAAGTGACACGAAAAAATGTGTGTTTGTTGTGATAAGGCAGCAGTCCACTGAGGGTCAAAGGTCACCCCAGCTCAAATTAAAACAACTCCTAGCAATTCCTTCACAGTTACTCATTGCTTAGGAAGATATTGCATTGCACTTCCTTGGGTTTTTAATGCTTGTCCTTCCCAGAGGGACATATTTATTGCTCATACGTTGCTCTTTTATTGCTTTGGAGACTTAAAGGGTTAGTTCACCCAACAATTAAAATTCTGTCATTAATTACTCAGTTCATGTCGTTCCGAACTCGTAAGACTTTCGTTCATCTTCAAAACACAAATGAAGATCTTTTTGATGAAATCTGAAAGATTTCTGTCCCTCCATTGACAGCTACACAACAGAATTTTGACACTTCAAAAAGTTCATGAAGAGATCGTAAAACTAATCCATATGAATTGAGTGATTTACTCCAAATTTTCTGAAGAGACTAGATCGCTTTATATGATGAACAGATTGAATTTAGGCTTTTATTCACATATAAACGGATATAAACTTCACACATCAGTTGTGGTAAACAGAAGCTTAAGCATGTTTGCTTGATGTGTGAGAACCAGTGAGATTCATTCTCCTGTTACGCATCACATTTGAGATTCTACAAGAACCAATGAGGTTCATTCTCGTGTTACGCATCATGTTTGAGCTTCCGCAAGAACCAATGAGGTTCATTCTCATGTTATGTATCACGTTTGAGCTACCGCAAGAGGTTTGTTCTCACACGTCAAACAGGTTCGGTTGAGCTTTTATGTTTGCTGATCAATGTTTATATGTGAATAAAAGCCTAAATTTAAATCTGTTCATCATATAAAGTGATCATGTCTCTTCAGAAAATTTGGACTAAACTGCTCAATTCATATGGATTAGTTTTACAATCTCTTTATGAAGTTTTGGAAGCGTCACAGTGTCAGTTGCGAAGCTGTCTATGGAGGGACAGAAATCTCTGATTTCATCAAAAATATCTTCATTTGTGTTCCAAAGATGAATGAAAGTCTTAGGGGTTTGCAACAACATGAGGGTGAGTAATTAATGACAGAATTTTCATTTTTGAGTGAACTAACCCTTTAATAATGGAGATCTCAGTCATGCTTAAATATCAACTTTATCTGATGTAGATATTTTACAGTTCTTTATATTAGGAGAAATAGGAGATTTGTCATCAGGAGAAGTACTTTACACTAGAAGAAATAAAAATAGACAACTGTTGACTTGTCACACAATAAAAGTACAGAGCTATGAAATAAATGTGGATAGCAACTCACATCGTTTTGATCTTGGAAGAAATCTTTGAGTTCATATTGAGATGTGCGATTTTTGGTTGCAGACTCTGGCATTTTGCATGTTAGGATGCTTAAGGATGCTAAACTACCAAATCTAAAATCAGCATTAAAGCCTGCACTGTTTTCTGCTTTTAGGTATGACTTCATAGAGATCCGAGATGGGAATTCTGAGTCTGCGGACCTGCTGGGAAAGCACTGCAGTAACATCGCTCCTCCTGCCATCATTTCCTCCGGTCCCGTCATCCACATCAAGTTCGTGTCTGATTATGCGCACCAGGGTGCTGGATTCTCCCTGCGCTACGAGATCTACAAGACTGGTGAGTGAGCTCAATCCTGCTGCTGCCACGTGGTTAAGGAAACAGATAATTTGAGGAACACTTTTTTTCCAAGGAATATGTTCTATTCCTGACATTGAACAGCTCAAGCATTCCCATCCTATAATTCTTTTCACAGGTGCTCAGACTTTCTCATAACATTTCTAGATGGGGCACAAAATTATGGCTATAACCAGGGGCGGTTCTAGGATTTGAGTGGTGCCTCTTTGTAAATTGGCACTACTATATTACTATATAGTGAGTCAAAAGTACCCTACCAGTACTTAAATTGGCACCAAATTGTCATCATAAAATTGTTTATGTGAATACTCGTCAAGATGACATTTTGACAATTTTGTGTGTACTCACGAGTTGTTTGAGAGGCAGCTTGCTGTGTGCGCACACAGAAACGATCTATCACAGCGTGCGAGTACCGAATTAAGTTACTTTCATGGCATCTTGCGCTTGAATGGCTCAAAATCACTTGAGTGTTTAAGGCGAGACACTACAGGCAAAAACACTTTTTTCATGCATCTCTCAATTTTGAGATTTTGGGCTTTTTGGCTTTTCATAAAGTGTTTTTTTCAGATTAGTGGAAAGAAATCATCCAGAATACACTTTAAAGTGTATCTTTTATAGCACTTTATCTCACGTACTCAATTACAGTATGTATCTTTAATGGCTGTTTTCTCAAATTGAGTTTTTTTCTCCAGACAGTTTTTTCTCCTGAGCCAGAAATCTCCACTTTAGTAGCACTTACATACACAAACTTTACGTCTTTATTCCTATTTATATTCTGTACGTATTTATTCCTATCTATATTCTCTATTCTAGTTTTTACAGAGGGGTTTGCTCATGTATAATTTGCCTGATTTTATACATTTTATTCCTAAAAAAATTGTGATTTTAAAAAAAAAAAAATGTTTTGGCTGTTGACAGTATATTACAGTGATAATCCAAAATCCCCTCTGTAAAACATTTGACTCTAATATGTCAAAAAAGGAGAGAAAAGAAACAGAAATTTTGAACTTGACTTCATCCAATGTTCAGATTTTTGTTCTAGAAATATATGCAAATTAGTGCATATTTAATTAGATAACCCCTCATTTGCATATTTAAGCATAACATTTCAGAAAACTTGTAATACAAAAAATGCTTTTTTGCTTTTGTGTCTTGCGTTAAAAAGATAAGACTTAAAAACATGTGAAAATTATAACTTGAAGCAATATTGGCCCGATCTTTAAGATTTAAGATTTTAGGTGGGCTGAAAAAAAGGTCTAGAACCGCTTCATGCTATAACAATGCTAACATTATTCAGCATAAATGTTGTAAAAAATGTTTCAAATTTATAAAAAAAATGTATTTAAATTACATTTTGTATTCAAATGGATTTCAGAATTTTTACTTTTTTTTTTTTTTTTTTTTTTTTTACAGATTTTTACTATTTTTAAAGTTAATTTACAGCTCATTTGAGAACATTCTGCGTTTACATGCAGCTTTCACACTTTCAGTGTCAGTTGATTCTGGCGTAGATGTGTTGTGAGGCTCCTCTTGACAAGAATTTTGCAAACGTTTGGATTCTACAATTCGGAAAAATAAATGAATTCAGTTTATCCTTTCAACGACGCAATATTTCTTAAGAAACGTCTGGCACATATCACATAAGCCATTATCTTTTGGTCACTGTCTCTCCAGATGTGAAGACAAGCAACACATTTCCTTTAGCTGTTTGCTTTCGTCACTCAGTGGTCTCGGCGTTTATGTGTGAAGTCTCACTTGGTCTTGCCCCTTGATTGATGGTTGATTGGAGCAAGCTGGTTTTTGAGGGTCACGAGTGGCTCAGGTTGATTTTTGCGGTGCTCTTGTTACGCTGTAAATCTCGTTAGCGGAATGACCTCCTGCGACCTTTAACTCGCGGTTCCAGAAGGTCACGGCTCCTCCGTCCTGCTGCAAGGCCGTCAGACACGCTGATTCGTAAATGTTCCCTCAAAGTTTCCGAAATGCTCCCAGACCAATTAAACATCAAGGGAGAGAAGAAAAGAAAATAAACTGAGTTTAGAGGAAAGGCGGGGAGGGGCGACACTTAACTCTTTTCATCCCTCCACGAGCATGCCAGGAATGCCCTCTTAATTGGACTCTGATCTGTCGTCCTTGGGGAATCAGAGTTTGGAGTGCACTGGCAAATTGTGTGTGGAGCCATTTGGAGCCATCTGTAGGGATTGTACTGTACTAGCTTGAAGTATATACTTACAAGGCATCAAAAAACTATATTTTTATATGTTTTGATGAAAATGTGAAGGCGTTCGTATATATAGATAAAAAGGTGTTCTGGGTGTTGTTGTTTTTTTTCTAAAGGGCCATATTGTGGACTGTAGACATGGCTCAGGTAGCTCCTTTAATGTAAGTCAATGGGATTAGACTTAGCTAAGTATAAGCAAAAGTAATAGTCATATTTGTCTTGGCAGACACCATTAAATAGCACTACAGTGTTCCTTCAAGAATATTGCTCTAGCCGTACACTCATGGGACCACAGCGATTAATGTTGTTTTGCAACAGCGATGATTAGCCTGGTAACATAAGCACCGTGGCTTCATCGTGGCTGATGGGAAAAACAGAAGAGTTATTCTATCTCTAAGCCTTCACCTCACCTCAGTAATTGCTGAAATCATCACCATTGCCCTCAGGTACTGTTACCACAGATACAGTTGCTAACTCTAGTAGTATGACTCACGTGATAAGCTCACAATCTCATTTTACACTAACCAGAGACAGCCCAAGAACATCTTTTAATAAAGGCATGATATGCTTTTTCTCTTTTGGGATGCTAATATAGCCATATGTGGGTGTAGCAGCGATGGAGTGAAGAAGATAGATTTATGACTTGTAAATGCTGTTTTGATCGCTAGCCATTTTTGTGTTATGCTGACTTCAAGTCATGTCAGAATAATCAATATATTTATATAAATGTAATTATATATATATATATATATATATATATATATATATAGACAATTTAAAGTCATCATTGTGTTAACTGACAAAAGCATCAAATAGACATTACAAAAAGCTTTCATTGAACAGTAGGTGGCAGTAAATGTCTAAATTAGTAAGTCATTCATTCATTTGATTCGTTCAAACGCCTGATTCATTCAAGAATGAATTAAATGGCTCTCTTTATGAATGAGTCATTGAATCATTCGTTCACCCGATTCGTTCAAAACGCGAATTCATTCAGAAACGAAACACCGCTGTGTTGCTCGGAGACGCACAATCGTTCAGCTGTGGCTTTATAGGTAAGAAAAACAGACAATATTGTGTCTAAAATCTAACACAATATTAATTCCTTATTTATTGAACTGTTGTATAAAATCAGTATCACATTTGCACTCGTGATTTTCAGATCAAAAACAGCTCTTGTGTGATATTGCACTTGTTACTCGTGTGATATTGCTTAACTACAGTCAAACCAAAATTTATTCAGACACCTTGAACATTTCATTCATTAATTCAGTTTATTCACTATAGTTTAAAAAAAATGGTAATAAAATATGACAAGATCACAGAGTTAAACTGTGTCAGAAAAAAATAATCTTAATTATGTCAGATAACACTTAAGCAAAAAGTGGTCAGGTCAAAGTGTCTGAATCATTTTGGTTCCAAATTTTTATCAATTTTACTGGTAGTCCACTGTATGAAGAATTTTTGGGTATAATATGTCACAGTTTACTTTATTTTGCTATCCTCACTTACATAAATTACTTATAGTGTCCTGCACCCACTAGTAAATATATATAAAAAAATATCAAGAACATCTGAATAATTTTTTGTTTGACTGTATATGTTAAATATGAGACACAAAGTCATACAGGGGCATTTTTGCCCCAATATCTTGAATTTTAGGGGCATATAACTATATTCTATAGGCTATATCATGCAGTGAGTTGTTGCCCTGCATCATGTTCGTCACCATCAACTGTATGAAATGTCAGGTGACCTTGGTCTGGGCTGGGTGGGGTGGATGCGTTAAATGCATTAAAAAATTATTTTTATTTTTTTTTCCCCATAACAAATTAATTAAATTAACACATTAAATCGACAGCCCTAATTATTACATATATAAGTTACTATTAAATATTAGCCTGATTATAATTTTTAAACTCATCATGGCAGCATTAGTCTTTGTGTGTAAGATCTTCATGTTTGTTGCTTTGATGCTAAAGGCAAATGATTGACTGTTCCCTTTTCCTGCACGCCACAGAATAATGGTTGTTTATCTGTTAAAATCCAGGTTTTGAGGCATAGTAGTACAGAAAATCCTACTTTACAGGTTTTAAAAGATAAAGACTGTCAGAAATGAGGAAGAAAAAACACCAACCCTCATCTTTGAGGGACCTGTTGTTTATACAAACTGCTCCGATCACTGGAATTGTGGGAAAGTGTTAGCGTGGGTGAGTCTCAGCATTTATGTCTGTTTATATGGAGAGGCGTCGTAGAGATAATGATCTCTGGTGAACACTTTCCTCCAATGCACGTTCTCTTATCCAGCACTGGGAGCGAAAACATCAAACCCTCGTTCACGTTCATGCAGAAATCCCACACTGGTCTCCGGCAGACCCTCGGGTAACACGCAGTCACACTATTATGTAGACGATCTCTTCGGGCCATTACGGCTGACTAACGCTCCTTGATTTTGTTTTTTTGGCCTTTTGCTGCTTGTTTGGCTTAGAGCAACAACATGTTTGAAACCTTTAAAGTTAAACAGTGCTGACAAGACACCTTAAATAAGTTTACAAAATAGTGGATTAGCTCATGCTTTGCTTAGTCATGGACAGAATCTCCACAGATAACTGCACAATCTCAATGCCTGTCATTCATAAAATTTAGTGCACATTGTATGCTCATTCATTATATATTTTGGCTAATTAATGCTTTAAATATCATTGTCATTCTCTCAATTCAATTGCATTTTGCAGTTACACTCTTTGAAGGATAATTTGCACGATAGTAATGAGTATAACACGCTTTGAAGGTGTGGAAAGAGCGGGTGGGAATATAAACGGACTGGGAATTAAAGGGGTAGTTCACCCAAAAATAAAAATTCAAAGCTCATGTGTACATTGCAAGTTTGAATCTGACCCCTGACCCTTAATCTCCCATGGTCATGTATTCCTCAATCCCAGTCCCCTTTGCTGCCCCATTTCTTTGCCCCAGTTTAGTCAGGCCAGATTGTTACCCCCAGTGGCATGTGCAGCACAACAACCCCTCCTGCCCCAGTCACATGACTCTGATGCTGTTGCTACGGTTACAGCGGAAGACTTCCCGCCGTACAGCCTTCGGGCCCACCGCTGCTGCCGTCTTCTGAGTGCACACTCAAAAGAAAGCGCTAGATAGAGGAAGCGATCAGGGCCATAGGTCTCTGTCGCTCTGGGTAACGTCAGTGCCGCCCCCCACCTGTGCTGGAGAAGCGGTCTTGAGGCTATCGTGGTCACCCAGTGGAATTTACTGCCACTTTAATACTTTGAATCAGGTGCCGTCTGTCTCGCTTCCTCTTCTCCTATAAAACGCCACATTTAAAGCCTTCAGCTCTAACTACCTCTTCGAGCAAACCCAGCTTTCTCCTAGATAGCATTGGCATGAAATGGAGAGCAAATGGATGGATGTCTACTTTGATTCTCTTAAGCAAAAGCCGCCAGTCAGAAGAGATGCAACAAATTTCCTCCTATACCAACCCTGAAGAAAATAAACTAGATAACTTTAGAAGAAGACTTTATATGCAGTAATGTTGACTTTTTATTTAATTATGACTTAGTACGCCACAATTTCAACTTTTAACTCATAATAATGAATTAGTATCTCGTATTTTCAACTTTTTATCTAATAATTTTGACTTTTTAAAACTAATTAAGACTTAGTATGTCACAATTTTAACTGTTTTTCATAATTATGACTTAGTATCTCCCATTTTCAACTTTTTATTTTAGCACAACTGTTTTCAACATTGATAATCAGAAATGTTTCTTGAGCAGCAAATCAGCATATTAGAATGATTTCTGAAGGATCATGTGACACTGAAGAATCATGTGACACTGAAGACTGGAGTAATGATGCTGAAAAATCAGCTTTGCATCACAGGAATAAATTACATTTTACAATATATTCACAAAGAATACAGCTATTGTAAATCGTGATAATATAACACAATTTTTACAGTATTTTTGATCAAATGAATGTTTCAAAACATTTAAAACTTTTGAAAAGTAGTGTATTATAATCATTCTACATAGTATGTCGTGTGTCAGATGCCTATGCTAAACTGGTGGCAGCTGTAAAACATCATGTTAAACTATGTTTGACATGTTCTCCACTGGCTTAAGTGCTGTTCTCCATTCTTCTTTCTTCTCTAACGCAGATCCCAAAAGCAGATTTGAGACTTAAACTAGCTCAGTAAGAGTCCCCGTGCAGCGCTTTTCAATTGTAAGCACAGATAATCTATTAATAAAACCGTTTAATCTTACAGAACCCTTGGCAAACCATAATAAACCATAACCAATCTTCTGGGAAAATGTTCCATTTGTTATTTGTTAAAAAATTGCTGCTCGCTCAACATAGCAGAATGATAATTTTCCATTTATTCGTTCAATTTAACAGATAGATGCGTGTTATTTTTATTGTCACCCATCCTGGAAGTCCTGGGATGGATGAAACACAGAGAGCAGAGACGTCAGAGATTCACTGACATCAAGGTGATCTCGACCGACTGGTGAAAATGAGTGAATAATGCGGTGAGTGAACACAGACTTTGTCGTCCCACAAGAGGTCAGATAGAACGAGCGACAGACAGCAGAGGGGGGAAACCCCTCGCACGTTTGAGCATGAGCTCTCATGCCACCCGAGTTTCTGCCTGGCAACTAACCCTTTCAGTGCCACGCCTCCTCCATTACCGTACGGTCAACTGTAGTGACAGGCGGGCCGCAGACACTGTACCGCAGCAGGAGGCATGTCCTGAGGATGAGGAAGAGACTGTTTTTGGTGTGTTCATAAGCATGAACTAA
Source organism: Ctenopharyngodon idella (assembly GCF_019924925.1). NCBI lineage: Eukaryota > Metazoa > Chordata > Actinopteri > Cypriniformes > Xenocyprididae > Ctenopharyngodon > Ctenopharyngodon idella. The sequence goes on from NC_067220.1 coordinate 8,444,677, forward strand.
TAAGCAGTAAGGGTGGGCGCTCATGCATGCATGCTCCCCGTGACTGCGTTTTACACACACACAATGCAGTCATGCAGTGGCGGTAGGCATGTCAGGGTTTGAGTGTGTGGGGCAGACGGCCAAGTGGAGTAATAGAAGCGGACTTTGACGGGACGACCCACTGCTACTGCATCCAGACCCACTATGTGAAGGAACTTTATTTATAACAAACACAGACACAAACGCTTACCAAAAGACATGGCGGAGTGGGTTGTGCATGTACTTGTGCCTCAAAGGGTTCAAACCTGGCCTGTGTCCTGTGTCATGTCCCAATTCTCTTTATGATTGTCCTCCTTCAGTGTTTCCACTGTCATATAAATGAAAATAAATAATTACTGTGGTGATGTTATGTACTTTTTATATGCTAGCATTAGTGCTGTATTCCAGTACTCCAAAGTACATGATCTTATCATCTGAGTAGCGTCCAAACAGTTCAAAAAACACTGTAATGTATCAGGGAAAGTAGGGTAAATTGAGCCAACCCCATATCAAGAAAACTGTGCAATATTTTGATTGGAGCACTAGAGAAAAGGGCTAAATATTCATATGTGTATATACACACATTATATAATATTTTTTTATACATATAAAGTTATATATATTTATACAACAGTTCTTTCTGGTTCTCGAATCTGATTAGATGAGAGCCGTGTGATATTCCCCCAGTATCAGCACTGGAACCGTTTGTATCACTCTGCTTGCGGAGACTATCATGGCGGTCGAGCAAATTCAGCATATTTTTTTAAAAATACTACTGTTGTTATGTCATGAAATGTAGTTTTAAGAGTTTTTTAGGTGAGAATGTAGTTGTTTAGACATGAAATATGTGACTCATATTTAATCATAGTGCCTATTTTACTATTTGTTTTGACGCTTTTGCAGATGCGAGCTCCAGGCCACTCATTGCTCATGTACCCACTGAGAACAGCTTCATCTCGGCCAGTGCTTTGGGGATTTGCCGCTGGCTCTTATGTAGATAGTGGTTAAACATGAGATATAATTAATTTGGGGTATATCAAACGGGCAATCTTTGGTCTTATTATGGACTTCAGTGAAATGGACTTCAGTGAAAGTTACATTATTACACCATTAGATGGTGGCAAAGACTGTCTTTATGAGTGAGTCAGGACAAGGAAGTTGTTTTAGCACTGTAATGGGAAATCCACTTAACTTTTAAAAGGACAAAGACAAAGATATCGTTTTCCTCAGTGGACATTTAAACAGATTTTTTTATAATGTATATAATATTATGGACATCAATCTGAAGAATGACTGCTATATCAGATGCATGTACAGTAATACACTCGTTTAGTCAATCTCTCTCTCATAATACCTACTGTACATAATACAATAAGCTTCAATGAAGTGACTCAACATTTCCTTCGTTACTAGTTATAAAGTGACGTTTTAGAATTAGTAACGGAGGCTTGGGCTCAACTGTTAAACTGTCAACTTGAGATTTGAATCCATGGCGGAAGGAAGTAGTTCTGCACAAAAGAGGGTTTTCAAAGAAACTTTGTTGTTGTTTCTTATTTAACTGTTGTTTAAATGCAATATCACACTAGTAGCCATGCAGTGTATCATCATACTTTGATTACTTGCATCCTTTATTCACCTGGCATAGAGGACAAAACATGGCTCATCTTACCCCCATTCTCCACCATGCTCTTCTTTTCATCATTTGCAGTCAGTTTAAAAGACTTTTCTGCGAATTATCCACATTTCTCTTGATATAGGTTCCTTTCTTTTTGTAATATGGAGGCATGGTGTTACCGTCCTCCACACAAGCTGCAGCAGTGATATTTCCATCACTGTGTGTGGGAGAGCGTCAGAGCGAAGGTAGCTTTGAAAAGCAGGAAGGCGTGTGTGCATTTGTGTGTGTGTTACACTACATCTCATCTCATTTTTGTTTTCTTTCCTTCTGCTTGTGTGGCTTCCCGGGGTTTTTGTCTGTGCTCAAGTGAGCATGTGCACCCAACACATACATTTACCGCGGTACCAGCCGTCATTCACGTGTGTGTTGAGTGTCACAAACATACTGGAACCTGCTGTTCATTTGGCCTGGAGTTGCACAGGTCCACTGCTCCTCATTAGACACGTCGAGACACTGACCTCTTGACAGCCGCCACAAGTACCTATAAGACCTGTCTCTTCTTTTTATAGAATTCTGGGTAATTTGCACCCCTCCACACAGGCTGTTTACCACAAGGAACATTGCAGTTGAGGAAATGCGTTGGTTAGATGGTGTCACTGGTGCGAGAAACAAACAAGGGAGACCACGAGTAATTTGCACATGGTTTTACTGAGAAAAATCTGATTGTAGTGGCTGTGTTAGACGTCGGGAGCCAATCTCAGAGCGCCTTAAAGGGACAGTTCACCAACAAATGACAATTCTGTCATCATTTACTCAAAAAATGATGTCATCCTCATGTAATTCCAAACCTGTAGGTCTTTCTTCCATCTGTATACCTCAAACAGACATGTTAGGCAGGAGGGTCATGCTGTTCTTTTGCATATTGAAAAAAAAAAAAAATATATATATATATATATAATTTATTATAATTAATTTATATTTATAATTACAATTTAATATTTAATATTATATATAATAATATAATATTAAATATAATAATAATAATAATAATAATAATAATAATAACCATATATTTTAATAATTTATCATTAATTTATATTTAGAAATTACGATATTTACATTCATGTGTAAATAAATAGAAATATATTTAGAATTATAATGTAATATTTATATTAAATATATTAAATATTATATATAATTTATTATAATTGTAATAATTTATCATTAATTTATATTTATAATTATTATTTAATATTTATAGTGTATATAATATTAAATATTACAGTAAAATATTTTAATATTTTATCATTAATTTATGTTTATAAATTATGTATATTTACATTAATGTGTAAATAAATATAAATATATATGTAATATATATTTATAATATATATTTAAATGTAATATTATATTATATTATTAGTATAATAAAATTTTAAATATTATATATATATATTTAAAATATTTTAGGTTTATCAAGTGTTGTATAGGTTTGAAGTATTTGACATAATAAATGAGTGGCATGCTCTGTGTTTTTATTTGTTTGGTAATGAAATGCCCATGCACATAAAAGTACAACTGCCCTTGAAAAACAGTTCCAGGAGGCAAATATTGTCCCCTTAATAAAATAATTAATTCTTATGATCTCTTAATAAAGATCCTAACATCAGGGAACATCATAAGTGGCCATTTCTATGATATTCTCATCCCTAAATATGGCTCTGGTCCATCCTCCAATGACCTTTGATCCAGTGTCAACTTATATAGGTTTGTCTGTACCACATTTGAGAGCAAGGCATAGGCCACACATTTGCTCAAGGTGAGCACCGTGCATAATCTGTATACTTTACAAACTACGTCCATCTTCTGCCACCCACTTAGTCTTGTTTGTTTTGTGTAATCTCTCTTTGTTTCTCTCACTCCCTCTTCCTCATATTTACGCTTGTTTTCGCCGCCTCACTTCCGCTCTGAATTCAGATGGCGTGCCAAACACGGTGGCATCGTGAGCAGGGGAGTGGAGAGGTTGAACAGCAGTTTGAAATGTGAATTAGAGGGCAAGAGGGGTGTGCGAGAGCTCTCTGAGGCCAGGAATCAGTAACCACGCTTTCATTTTATGACATTCTCTCGCTCGAGTGTGTCTGGTAAACACATGCACAGAATACAGCACGATATCACACCGCTGAACAAGAGAAGCACGTTCACCAGAATATCCAGAAAGGTTTACGAGTGGTTGAGCAACTGCTTACTTAGGGAAATGCATCTCTTTGACAAAAACATATTGTTTTCGTTTAGCAAACTGAATTTACAATGTAAAATTATTCATCGATTCTGAGCTAAAGATGAATGCTTACATATTGTGCTAAGCTGATTAAATGAGGTGTAAAATATATATTATGAGTCATTTTAAGGCTTATAAATATAATGATGTTGTATTAATATAATATAATTATATTATGTACTTCTATATATATTATGATTATTATGATAAATTATGATTTTTACTTTTTCTGATGAAAAAAAGTAAGCAGCGCTAATTAATTTCTGTCTGAGTTATCTGAATCCACGTTTCTCTTTTGTGTTGTCTGTTGCAGGAGCCGAGCACTGTTTCCGTAATTTCAGTGCTCCGACTGGAGTGATTGAGTCTCCCGGTTTCCCTGACAAGTACCCTCATAATTTGGAGTGCTCCTTCATCATCATCGCTCCTCCTCAGACAGAGGTCACACTCACCTTCCAGACCTTTGATCTGGAAAATGACCCTTTGCTGATGGGGGAAGGAGAATGCAAGTACGACTGGCTGGACGTTTGGGACGGTCTACCACAAGGTTAGTGTCTGTCTGTCTGTCTGTCTGTCTATCTATCTATCTATCTAACCCATCCATCCATCCATCCATAATCCCATCCATCCATTATCCCACCAACCAACCCATCCATCCATCCATCCATAATCCCACCAACCCATCATCCATCCATCCATCCATCCATCCATCCATCCATCCATCCATTCATCCATCCATCCATCCATCCATCCATTATCCCACTCACCCATCCATCCATCCATCCATCCATCCATCCATCCATCCATCATCCATCCATCCATCCATCCATCCATCCATAATCTCACCCACTCATCCATCCATCCATCCATCCATCCATCCATAATCTCATCCATCCATCCATCCATCCATCCATCCATCCATCCATCCATCCATCCATAATCCCACCAACCAAACTCTATCCATTCATCCCTCCAAAATATTGCGCAGCACAACTGTTTTCAACATTGATAATAATAATACATGTTTCTTGAGCAGCAAATCAGCATATTAGAATGATTTCTGAAGGATCATGTGACACTGAAGACTGGAGTAATGATGCTGAAAATTCAGCTTTGATCACAGGAATAAATTACATTTTAAAATATATTCAAATAGAAAATGGTTATTTTAAATCATAATAATAATTCACAATGTTACTGTTTTTACTGTATTTTTGATGAATTCAGTCTTGGTGAGCATAAGAGACATTCAAAAATATCTTACTGACCCCAAACTTTTGAATGGCATTTTTTTCCCTCATATTTTTTGTTTTTATCAAGTCCCACAAATAGTGTCTATGCTATTGTGAACATCTCCACTACTAGCACAGTAACCCAAATTTATTCACTTCCCATCTCACACGCTATCAGTCTGGGATCAGACTCAGCTCTTGTTGTGCTGACATCTAGGGATCATAGGAGCAAGGGAGAGGGACAGTAAATCAGGGATAAGAAGGGGAGAAATCAGAGGAATACTGTGAGGAAAGCTCATAATCCATGGATCTGGGGGAATCTGAGGCACGCAATGCCTCAGCAGATCCACTTCACACTGAGAAATGCTTCTAGCCTCTCTAACTGATCTGGGATCAGCTCATTTTCCCCTTTCCTACATGTTCTTGTGTTCAGTGGGACCCCTGATCGGACGATACTGTGGGACGAAGATCCCTCCAGAGATCCAGTCTTCCACAGGTCTTCTGTCGCTTTCCTTCCACACTGACATGGCTGTGGCCAAAGATGGTTTCTCTGCCCGCTATAACATGACTCACAAGGAAGTTAGTGACAGTAAGTATAATTTGTGTTTCTTGGTTTTGTTTTTTAAAGGTAAAGTGTATCACTTTCTGATCAGATAAACACTGTGATGCAAAACATTGCTCTGTTTGTTTGAGCATCCTCACCAGCCTAACTTAGTTGCATTAGATCTATGGTGGAGTTTGGGGGCGGGACTATCTATTTGGATGACCAATGGCAGATGGGGGAGTGTTCAACCTGTTTGAAATAGTCACTATTATTGTAATTCTGTTTGATGGCTTTAGTGGTGCAGAAATATATGGAAACTTGTTTCCGCCATACAATAAAACATTTAAAAAAGGCAATTGCAACTTTATTTCACATTTCTGACTTTTTTTTCTCAGAATTCAGTTTATATCTATTTGGACTTAATCACTCTCAATTGTAAGTTTATAACTTGCAATTCTGACTTTATATCTTGCAATTCCAAGTTTATTTCTCGCAAGTTTATATCTAAACTCGTAACTGCAAAAAAAATCAGAATTGTGAGATATAAACTCACAATTGCGAGAAAAAAGTCTGAATTGCAAGTTTATATATCTCAATTCTGAGTTTATAACTCACAGTTCTGACTTTTGCTCCTCAGAATTGTGATATAAACCCACAGTTACGAGTTATAAAGTGAGAATTGCGAGATATAAACTCGTAATTGCGGGAATAAATAAATAATGTTTATATCTCACAATTCCAGTTTTATAACTTGAAACTCTGACTTTTTTCTTGTGAGATATAAACTCACAATTGCAAGTTTTAAAGTCTGAATTGCGAAATATAAACTCACAATTCTAAGGGGGAAAAAAATCAGTATTGTGAGATAAAACGTTGTCAATTGGCGGAAACAAGCTTCCATGAAATGGCATTCACAGCACATTTAAACTTCCATAATGCGACATTTCTGAGTGAAATTTACAAAGTATAAATAGGGTCATTTATTAATTTATTAAGAAAGTGAATATGTTCTATTGTTACCAAGTTATCTTGAAAATATATAAAATAAAGTAAAAAAGTAAATGTTTTAGTTTGTCTTAATATCTCTCTTTCTCTCTCATTCAGCATTTCACTGCAGCAATGCGTTTGGAATGGAGTCTGGTAAGATCTCTGACGATCAGATCTCGGCCTCCACCTCATTTTATGATGGTCGCTGGCAGCCCCGTCAGGCCCGTCTGAACAACGAGGACAACGCCTGGACGCCTGGTGAGGACAGCAACAAGGAATACATACAGGTGAGCCAATCACACATTGGAGATTATTGGTGCATTTGACATATTACCTACAACATTTCATATTTATTAGATGATATATTTCAATCGAAAAATGATGCGGTGATGGAAGTACAATTTGTTCAGAAACCTTTTTTTTTTTTTACGTAAAATGTCTCACTGAACTGAATGATTTTACAAAGGATTTACTGCAGACAGACCTGAGTGTCGTTTGACTGATATACTATTAAAATATGTCAAAAGATAGACATGACGTAGAACCTTAAAGTTAACTTGAACTCAAAATCAGCCATCTTAAGTACATATTCCTGTTTTATTGTGAAGGAAAAAACAAAATGGTCTTTTTTAAATGTTTTTTTTTTTTTTTTTTTTTCCCAAGAAGTGTGTATATATATATATATATATATATATATATATATATATATATATGTTGTCAAATGATTAATCACGATTAGTCGCATCCAAAATAAAAGTTTGTGTTTACATAATATATGTGTGTGTACTGTGTATAATTATTATATATGTGTGTGTATATATATATATATATATATATATATATACACACACACACACACACACACATACATGTATATATTTAACAAAAATGTATTATATTTATATACAAAATATTTGTATTTATATATAATATAAATTATATATAAATATTTCTTAAATATATACATGTATGTGTGTGTATTTATATATAAATAATAATTATACACAGTACACACACATATATTATGTAAACACAAACTTTTATTTTGGATGCAATTAATCTTGATAAATCGTTTGACAGCACTAATATATATATATATATATATATATATATATATATATATATATATTTGTTATTGCGATGACAAAGCTGTATTTTCTGCAGACATTACTCTTTGATGAATATAATTATTTGATGAATTTATTTGAAATATAAATTGTTTGTAACAATATAAATGTCATTACTATCATTTTTTATACATTTAATGCATCTTTGCTGAATAGAAGCGTTAATTTCTTTCAAAAAAAAAAAAGAAAAAGAAAGCATAGCATAGTTTCAACTGGAAATATGTTATATTATGAATGAAAAATGGATAGCAAACGTGTTTTGTGTTGACTTGGTCACACTTTAGGTTAGGGTCCAATTCTCACTATTAACTATGACTTTTGCCCCAATAAACTCCTAATTACTGCTTATTAATAGTTAGTAAGGTAGTTGTTAAGTTTAGGTATTGGGTAGGGTTAAAGGATGTAGAATAAGGCATTAATATGTGCTTTATAATTACTAATAAACAACCAATATCCTAGTAATATGCGTGCTAATAAGCAACTAGATAATACTACGAATAGGACCCTAAACTTAAGTGTTACCGTTGACTTTATGATATTAACACATAATAAACGATTCTGTCAGTCACAGCCTCATTTTCATTTGCATCACATTAAATATGCTATTTACTCCGTCCTTGCTTCGTTCCCTTTAATCCACTGGGATTCTCAATCTCACAAACACACACACGTGGTAAATTTACACACCACTACATTTCCAGGCCCTTCTACACCCTGTATAGAGCACTCCATCTTTCCCGTCAGCATACGCCCCTTAGCTTGAGCGCTGCGTTTGTTGTGTTGGTGCAGACCGATGATGCATGGAAGGTTGCTGTGATGCTAACTGCTCGATGATGGATGAGGACAGTCTAGAGAAATACGTAGTTAGCAACCTTCTCCAGTGCTATTGATTTCAGAGTTCGTCCCCACACCCCTCACCTGCATTCAGGATCTTGATAGCATGAGGGTCTGGGAGCGTTTCCTTCTTACATTTGACAGATGAGCAAAGACGGCACTGCCGGTATGTGTAGAGGTCAGGGAGTTTTAATTAGGCAGTGATGCATTATTATGTTGAATTCTACTATAATTGCAAATTGTTTATAAAATACGATATGATATATACAGTTAAGTCAAGAATGATATGACATATGCAATATATAATATATGCAATTAGCGTTAAAATGTCATTAAAACAGCATTAAAATATACCTAGGCTACCAAACTAAATTTCACATTTAAAAAACAAATTGTTTATATTCTTTTTTGCATAAATAAATCTAAAATATAATAATTATAGTTTATCATTGTTTATTTGCATAAATAAATGTCTTTTTTTTTTTTTTTTTTTTAAATTTGCAGTAAATGTAATTATTTTTTTTTATTTGCAGTTGTCGCCGTTTAAAAAACAACACATTTTTTATATTGCCATGTAAAAGTCACTTCCATGAGTCTAGGATGTTGTTGTTAAGGTGATTATCCTGTTTATCATGCTAAATTGTAATGGTTTACCGTGGTAAAATCACAGTTGAGTAGCTTATTCTTTAAAATAGCACCCTTGTTTTTTTCCAGTCACAGATTTGGCATCACTAGGAAGAAAAAACTTGTCCTCCACATCCTCTCAATACGTGTTCAAGATGTATTTATAAACTGCAAAGGAACTGTTCATTACTCACATCAGAAATCTTCATTGATCGGCTGTCGAAAGAAACTAAATTTGGTCCGATCTGTTGGGCATTGTTATCCCTCCCTATTTCCCGCTTTCATCAATCACCTTCCTTTCCCAGGTGGATCTTCAATTCCTCAAGGTTCTGACCGGGATCGCTACCCAAGGAGCCATCTCCAAGGAGACCCTTAAGTCCTACTACGTCACCACCTTCAAACTAGAAGTCAGCACTAATGGAGAGGACTGGATGATGTATCGGCATGGCAAAAACCATAAGGCAAGGATCATATGATACATTTGTGTACTCTCTGTGTTTACAAGTGGCAAAATACCTAATGAACAGGGGCTGGATTCACGAAAATCTGTAAAGAAACTAAACATTTTATTCTACACAAAATATATTTTACAAAATAATTTGGACTAAAATTGTTAGATAATCAAACTGTCTAACTAAATTGTGTTCCAATTTTGAAGCTGATTTCACAAAAATAGGTATATGATATCTAATTTATGATGATTAATGTACAGAAAAAAAAAAGGAATTAAAAGCATGCCAAGTGTACAGGTTTGCAGGTTATAATTTAGGGTAACACTTTAGTTTAGGGTCCAGTTCTCACTATTAACTAGTTGCTTATTAGCATGCATATTACTAGGATATTGTCTGTTTATTAGTACTTATAAAGCACATATTAATGCCTTATTCTGCATGATCATATTCTACATCCCTTAATCCTACACAATACCTAAACTTAACAACTACCTTACTAACTATTAATAAGCAGTAATTTGGGGTTTATTGAGGCAAAAATCATAGTTAATAGTGAGAATTGGACCCTAAACTAAAGTGTGACCAAATTTAGAAACTTAAGAAAGTTTTGTGAATCCAGCCAGGTCACATAAACACAAACCCAACAATCCACATAAAAAGAACTATGATTTTGTGGACCAAGACCTTTAACTATATATTACACTAAAAGATTTTAACCACAATGCCTTCCCAAATCTATCATTTGTTTTCACTAAAAATGTGTACTTAAATGGATATATTCTTTGTTCTAATGGAATCAGTGGTTAAATATTCTGTTTTAGCACAAATCTATTGAAATGAATGAATGTAAACTGCTGTAGGAGGCAGCTGAGCATCTGCAGAAAGAAGTAACTCTAGTTCCAGGTGAACTTTGTTGGTCTAAAAAGAGAAAGTGACATGGGAATAAGTTGAGAGATGGTTATCTGGTGGTTGCGAACAATGCGACCCTTTATGCGCCCTTATCTCTCTGGCCGTTCCTAATGCCTGTGAGCTACCTGCCGTAAACACACCTGCGTGACCGGTCACACCTGGCCCTGCGTGGGATACGCTTATACGTGTTCATACGTTATCGGAATTCAGGGATTGGTCTCGTGATTTTGACCCATTTGAAGACCAGTAAAGACTGTGTTTCAAATCATTTTTCCTTTCTAGACTGATCCTATTAAGACTGCAGGAATTTGAAGAAGGCAGGAATTTCCCAAATTCAATCACGGAGCTTTGGACAACCCTCAGTAACTCCATCAAAAAATATATTTAAGACGGATATAGAGCATTTGGGTTGTGAAGATTATTGCGGCAAAGTCAAATTATGATGAGGACACAACTGAGCAAACCCGACAGAAATGCTTTTGTTTGGTTAGCATTAGCGCAGCTAGTAATTAAAGCATCAATCAACCGCCGTCGCTTCATTTACCCCGCCTGCCCAATGACATCCTAATCTCTGTTTGTTTTGACGCTGTCCACTGCTTGAAAGTTCGTCTTTCTCATTTCGTGACAACTAATCCCACTGTAACCGCGTTGGCCACAGTTTAATCAGAGCCTCGGAAAGATGCTTATGCATTTTAACTCTATGTTACGCCGAGGGGCGCCGTGTAATAAAAGTGCTAGGATTAACCTTTTGGTCATCTTTTTAGTGGATCTGCTTTTGATTAAAAGATTAGTCTCCTGTTTGGGAATAAGTTGCACATGAAAGTAGTATTGACCTGCAGACATGTCTGGGATTAGAGCTCCGAACATAGTTCTGGTCCCAAACCACAGTTATTTTTAGGGGGTGGGATGTAAATAGTTAAACTAGTTTGTTTGTATACTGGTTACTGAATTGTTTATCATTGTTTATCATTGTTTATCATTCTGAACATGAAGACCAATTTATGAGTAATGATGGTTGGTAAATTTGATGTTTTTTTTATGTTTTTCAGCCTTGAAAGAGCCTTGATGATGTTTTGATGTTTTCAGACTTTTGACAATATTCAGTTTATATTGAAATATTGTCAAAAGGCTGGAATTTACAGTATATTTAGGCAGCCCATATAACCGCTTGCTTCAAAATGATGAGATTTGGCGCACAGATAGAGGGTAGTCTGAATATTAAACAAAGCAAACCCCTACTAGGTACTAAATTTGAAATCTAATAAATTTATATAAATGTATGAATAAATTTCATACATAAATTTCTTATATATTCATGATGTTACTTATTATTTAATATAGCAATGTTCTACATTCCAAAATCATTGTGGAAGTATTCAATATATCTTTTGAGCTATATATTTTTCTCATTATTTTTTTTTTAATACTTTTCTAAATATTTTATTTTATCAAGCGTACCTGAGCCATGTAGACTCACAAGTGTACACTAGGGCTGGAGATTTAAAAATAATAATAATAATATTATGATATTTTCCACCCTTTTCATGATATTCAATACATATTTTAAAAAAATTTAATCAGAGAAATCATCATTTTAGCTGAACAGCTATTGTTTTAATGTGAGATCTAAAGGAATTTTGAATTGATTCACTTAGACAGTTTGAACTGATTCACTGATTCATTTTTGCTGCTGACGTTTGAAACAGAGATGCTTCTTGTACTTGCCAGTCATGACGCAATGAATAACTGTAACCTTATACCTTATTCACTTTTTTTTTTTTTGCTTAATTTGATTTTATACAGTAATCTCATCTCACATATTTCATGAATATTCAATATACTGTACCACTTTTTGCATAGATGCATCAATAAATGGCAAAAAGGTTCCTCAAGCATGAAAAATTGCAACGTATACTGTTTATTATTGAAATTCCTATAAATCCCTTGTGGACAGCAAGTAATAAATCTGTCACACGCTCACTTGATACATGATGAATATAGCATATAAAGCCATTTAGCCTCTGCGTTCACCACCTGTGACAGAGAAGTGACGACTGGGAGAGTTGAAAAGGATGGAATGAGAGACACAAAGATGAAGGAAGATGGGAAACGAAAAGATGAGAAGAAATTGGGTTTAAGGGGGGAGTCTTGTCATTTCTTTCCCCCATTGAGAGAATGCTCACTGGAGGGGGAGCAGGTATTGTTTAGTAGTGAGTGCATTTCATTCTCTCTCTCTCTCTCTCTCTCTCTCTCTCTCTCTCTCTCTCTCTCTCTCTCTCTCTCTCTCTCTCACACACACACACACACACACACACACACACACACACACACACACACACACAACTGTCTGTTTTCCTGCTCTTCAAGACGATGCTTTAGGCTGGTGAGCCGCCAACCGGAACCAGCTTCTACTGTCAACATCTTCATCTAGAGAAGAGTGAGAGAAAACAGGTGGACAAAGAAAGGAAAGATAGATTTGATTTGACGAAAGCCTGCTGAAAAGACTCACCTTAGCAGAAATGTCCATTTTAGTGGTTTTGCTGGTTAGTGCTGGTGTGGTGCTGGTTTAGCTGGTTGTCCAACGTATTATTTCTGGTATAGCTGGTTAATCAAGTTAAGACTTTTTTTTATTTTTTATTTTTTTATTTTGGCTGTTTGTTTATTCGTTTGTTTGTTTGTTCAGACAACTTTTTTTTAGACTATTTTATTTGCAATTTATTATTATTTATTATAATTATTTATTATTTATTTGACATTAAATGTATCATTATATTTATTGAAAACTAAATATTTGTATTTAGATTTATTCAATTTATTCAATCTGTTTTGGACTATTGGACTATTGCTATTGATTTTATTGTATTTATTTGACATTAAATATATTAAATATATTATTAATTATTTTTATTGAAAGGAAGACATTTCATTTTTACTTAGTTTTTTATTTGTTAAAAAATTTATTTACATCTTCAGGCACTCTAAATAAATAATTTAGGTCAAAGGCATTCAACAAAAAAAGGGAATCATTGAATTAATATGAGTATTAATAAACAATATTGCCGTTATTAGTTTATTTGTTTGTTTATTTATTTATTTTCATTTTTTATGTCATAAGAATTCTAATGTAAATGATAAAATCCGAGAATTACTCTGAAAAGGTTTGGCACCAGACATCAGAAGTTGGGTATTTTATAGCAAAACACACATTTCCTCCTGTCTTTGGCCAGACGTGCTCTTTCACGACTTTCATCAATACTTAAACACCTCGAGACCTTTTGTCCCCTAGCAGTCTGCATAGGATGTCTGTTCTGACCGGCCCAGGGGTGGAGACGGACTCACGCAGGGTTTCATCTCCTAGCATTGGAGGGACAGTGGAAAAAGTCTTTATAATTTCATGATCTATCACTCGTAGACTCACAACATGGCAGGTTTAATTATTTAGTATCCCTAGCTAGTGTTCTACTTTAACTGGATGGGTGGAACCATCCCGCCGTGGGCCGCCCCGCCACCAACTCTCTTGTTGTCAGGCAGATTTTGGTCTTGTTTACCACTTTGAATGGCTTAAAGCTTAAACGGCTTATAGCTCTATAGGTTATCTGTAATTTGCTTATGCAGTGTCATTTCAATTTGAAACACGTCTTTATGGTTTAGTACTAATCGTTTACTGGTTATTTGTGTGTTGTATTAAATTGCGCAAACTTTTCTTAGCAAACACTCAAGCCATCCATCTGCTTGTTATTCTAAAGGCCAGTCCTATAGGAAATATCTCCCATTATCAACAAAGAGAAATAGTCTTCGATTGATTTGTACAGGAAACAGTCATTATTCAAGCTGACTTGGTCAGACATCACATGTTGCTCAGACCTCTTTATGATCTTAATTAACCTTTGAACTGTGTAACTAGGCTTATTGACAGGGGTCAAAGATCGCCGCTGAACCACTGATGGAATCTTTGATCTTAGCAGGTGAAGAAAACCTGAATGCATTAACCATAAGCAATTCGACCTCTTGACTGCTTTTAAACTGTACCATATTTCTTTTCCTTATGTCTTGTGTTTGATCTACGTATTTAGTATTTTCTTGTGTCTAATATATCTTAGTAGATGCCATTTGATGAACAAAACAGCAAGACTGGTGGAAAAAGGAATTACGTTTTTTTCATGTTGGACTATCTTGAGGTTACAAATCTAGGTTATGTTTAATTTTCACCAGCCATTTTTTTTGTGAAAATGTGTGCAACTACATAATTTCAGTGTTTTTACAACACAATGATTCCCACACTGTAAAAAAAAAAAAAAAAAAGAATTGTTGGTTTAACTTAAAAAAGTAAGTTACCTGAGTTCATTGAAATTAAAAATTTGAGTTAATACAATGAAGGCAATTGATTTAATCAACAGAAACTCAAAATATTATGTTATCTGAACTACATTAATTATCTTGATTTGACAAAAGAAAAAATGTTGTGATAACAAATTATGAAAATATTTTTTTACACTGCAGGTACAAAAAAAAATAAGCGCTACATTCATTAAACGCAAAAATGTACATGCAAATGGTTTTACGAATAATTTGCACAGAAATGTGTTATGTAAATTAATGTAAAAATGGTTTTATGCACACTTTACACAGAAATTAATTGCATAGGAGTTACACATGAATGGTTTTTGTATAAATTCATTATATTTTTTTTGTGTAGAAATTATTACAAATTGTATACACAGAAATTGCACATATAGTGTACATTTTTTAAAATGATTTTCATGCAAATTTGTTTTACGTAAATTTACGTAAGAACGGATTTACAAGCAATTTACAATGCAATGTGTCACCTAAATGTACGTAAAAATGGTTTTACAAATAATTTACACTGAAATTTACAAATTTACAATGGTTTTATGAATGATTTACAAATACATTTGATATGTTATTAATGTAATTTACTCTGTCAAAATGATTTTTCAAAGCTGTAAAAGATTATTGAAGTATGTTTTAAAGAAAATGCTAGTCTATCTACTTCAAAATGTGCTACTTGCCTTTTCTTTGTAATTATTTGTGAAATTTATTAGCAATTTTTAAAGATAGTAAAAGATCTTTGAAAAATAGCTTCAAAGTAAACCTATTTTTATCAGTGTTGTTATATGGAAAATTTATACAGAAAGGAATGAGTCCCAGTGAATGAACTGTAATTCTGTCCCACTCAACCAATATGCCATTTACTCTGACTATGGGCCAGTCCTTCTTTCTCATATATTCCCAATTGTCCTGGTATCTATGATATTTTCTTCCCCATGATTTTTTCGTCTTGTTGATTGGTCTATGTTATCATCTCTCAGACCCTGAGCTCCTCCTCCCGTCTCTTTCGTTTAACCTCTGTCTTCTCTTCCATCGTTATCCGTGAACTCTTGCGGAGCTGCCACGATGTTTTGCCATGGAGTTGGATGGCTGAATGCGTCTTATTCCAGCATCTGGAAAGGGGTCATCCGTCTAGTCAGCTGTCTTGTCTGTCTGGCTTCAGCAGCCACAACACACTCGAGATCAGCATTTAAAAAAAGGGTTCGAGAAAACCTTCCCCCACCTCTCCATCCTTCTGCCACTGCATCATTGAAGCATTATGAGTGTGGTCCTTTGTGAGTGTGCCGAATTCCCCTGCTGGGAATACACACACACTCACTCACACAGAGTATTTGTAGCCTTGAGCATAGAGCACAGAAAAGGGATTCTTCCATATGGATTACTCTGCCCAGAGCCCGTAACTCTCGATGGGACGTGACTTATGGCCACTGGATGGAGAGGATGAGGTGAACAATGGGGATGAATGAGGTTTAGGCCTTGAGGAAAAAGGAACAGGGGGAAATTTAACTGTGGTGAAAACGAGCTCAAAAGACTCTTTGTTTGTCTTCGTCTAATCCACTACTTTTTCTAGTGCCACTTGACTTAATCAGCCCGTTTCACTGCATCACTGGTGTCGGTCATAGTCACAGCTTTGTAAGTGAGCCAGGATACTTGTGTGTGTGTGTGTGTGTGTGTGTGTGTTTGTGTGTGTGTGTTCGCTTTTGAAAGCCCTTACAGCCCATCTTGGCCTATGTTACACTTCATCTCAGGTGAGGAATGTTTTCGGTTGGCTAAGACACATCCATCGCTAAACCTCCCACATGGATGGAAGAACACGGACGAGTGTGTGTGGGAGGTCATGTGTTAAGTTCCAATCTCCTCTGTATGTATATATATATATATATATGTATATATATATATATGTGTATATATATATATATATATATATATATATATATATATAATGTGTGTATATATATATATATATATATATATATATACACACACACAGGATTTTAACTGTGACAAGATGATAGGCAGGGCAGTTTAAACGGTGAGAGGATGCAATCAACTATGTGCCAAATAATCCGTTAAAGGCACAGTTATTATTAGTTAATATATTAGTATTTCCCAAAGCTTGCCTACTCTTCTGCTACATCCTCTAAAGTACTTTTTCTTCACAAAATCAGTACCTGTTTTAAGAACATAGTATAAGTTGGGACAGCCGTCTTTATGACTGAGTCATTGAATCATTTACTTGACCGGTTTGTTCAAAACAGTGATTCACTCATGAATAAAACACGTAACTGGTCTTATCAATCCAGTCATCTGTTAAGTCGATGGCTGTCTCCGAAATCGCATACTATCTTGAGTATGTACTTACTTTGCGAGTGCTAAAAAGTACGTTCTATATAGTATGAATGTGTGTAGTATGAATGTAATCCGGACGTACTTCATTTGCCATGTTATCATTGTCATGTGACCTACCAGCATCAGTTGCATCGCTTCACCGCCATCTACAAATCCTCTCCCGTGGCTTCACGGGATATTAAAGTGCCCATCGTATGCAAACTTCAGAATCTCACCGGAAGCAGTAGGTCATCCGGGTACTTTTTGCCTACTCTTTTATAAGTACTGCCTTTTGTCACATACTGTTTTTTGCCTACTATATAGTAGGGAATTTCGGACGCAGCCGCTGGCTTTATGAATCTGGTCAGCTTTATGAAGTCGAGTCATTCATTCAACCAATTCATTCAAAAACACTGATTCATTCAGGACCCTTATGAATGGGTCTTTGAATTATTCGATCATCCGATTTGTTCAAAGGGACCGTCTTTATGAGTGAGTCATTAAAATATTTAATTATTCGTTCATTCGATTAGTTCAAAAACATTCAGAAACTAAGCGTGTGAAGTGAGTCATTGAAGAATTTGCTCATAGGATTCATTCAAAACACTGATTCATTACAAAACAAGCGACACGCTGAATTCAGTAATGCATACTAGTATACTACTTGTACTTCGTTTACCATATCTTTCTATGGCAGAAACAGTAAGAGTAGTATGCTAGTATGCAGTTCCGAATTCAATTATCTGAATCATTGATTCATTCAGAATTGCTGCTGCTGTGTGTTGCTCGAAGATGTGCGACAGCTAATTCTGCCATGGCTTTGTTTAGAGCTAGTTTCATTGGTGGCGGGACAAAAACAGACAAAGTGACTGTCAATACTGTGTCTAAAATGCAAGTTACTCTTCAACAACTGGTTTATTGGGACTGTTGTATAAATCTTTGTGAAGATTATGCAGTGCTACTTTCAGTAGCTTTAGAAACATTGTTTACGTGCCTCTAGGCAGCCATAATTCTTATCCTCTAGCTTTGATAGATCTGTTGTAATACCTGTTATGTAACCTCAAGCTCACTCACTGCACGTCTTCTGTTTTCCTAATTTTGAGGTCCTGTGGGTTTACATTTCAGTTATCTGTCAACCATTTGACTCTACATGGGAAGTTCATCTCTTATCTATAGTGATTTTTCATTGGTATTCAGTCTAATCTAGTCTTTATCACACTTTACAGAGAAGTTGTAGGATCTCTTGTGGTTCTGAGGTATGTGAACGAGAGAATGTGTTTTAGTTAAAGGGGACCTATTATGCCCCCTTTCCCCAGAATTTGTCTGTGAAGTTTGAGCTCAAAATACCCCACAGATCATTTATTATAGCTTGTCAAATTTGCCCCTATTTGGGTGTGAGCAAAAACACGCCATTTTTGTGTGTGTCCCTTTAAATGCAAATGAGCTGCTGCTCCAGGGCCCTTTTCCAGAAGAGGGCAGAGCTTTAACAGCTCGCGTTTCGGTTGCTGAACAACAACAAAGCTGGAGAATCTCACGCAGCCAAAATGAGGATTGTTAGTAATGGTGTTCAGCCTTACATTGTTCAAACCGGAGTCGACACTAAGAAGTTACAACTTCTAGAATGCATCTGGACGTTTCTGAATGTTTAGTGGATACATTTATGTAGTTACTGTGGAGTTGATTCAACTCATCGACTAGCATGTTTCTGTAAAAGAAAATATCTCCCTTTGCATTGAACTTTGAGCGTTGTAACTTTGCAGATGTTGTTTATGCTCAAACTGCAACATTACACACTAACTAAAGTTAAAAAAAAAAAATAAAAAATGGAAATCATAATCAAGGACCCCTTTAATTCTTAATGGCTATCAAACCAAAATATAAGATGGGAGTATCATGAGAGAACGTTTCCTTTGGGAAGAACTCAATGAATTGACTGGATGATACTTTGCAACAAGTGTAATCTGTGTTGTGTGTTTTCTTTCTTTTGCAGATTTTCCATGCCAACACTGACCCATCTGAGGTGGTTTTAAATCGTATTCCTCAGCCCGTTCTGGCCCGCTTTGTTCGTATTCGACCACAGTCGTGGAATAACGGCATTGCACTACGCTTTGAGCTTTATGGTTGCCAGATTACAGGTGAGTGTTTAGACTCACATTGTTTCTTTTCATTTTACCATTCAATGCAATTTTCTGAGGTCATTATATGATAACTATCGTCTGTTTGTGGAAAAAAAATTCCCCTCTGTTGAAGATCTCAAATCTGATTTGTGTTTGTGTACATTCAGTTATAAAGCTTTGCATATGTTTATTATGTTGAGTGTGATATTTGATACATCAGGCTTTTATGGCTCACATAGTTTGATATAGTGAGCTCATACCTGAGTGAAAAACAGCTCAATTTTATTCAGGCACCCAAACTGAGCAAAAATATGCAACTTGGTGCACTTGCTGATGTTTATATGGACAAAAATGTCTGATGCAATTCTGATAGCTTGTAATGTAAATCAGTGAGATCTTTATGAAATTATAGCAGACTACTTGCATAAAATGCATATAAAAAAATCAGCTGCTACTCTATATCTGCCAATAATATGTCTTAAGATGATATTTAAATGCTTAGTTTTATGATCAAATCTCTGTAGTTTTTAAAATGCAATGCAACATATTAGTCAGTTCAATACAGTGATGATTGAGAGATGTACAAATAAACATTCCTCAAAAGGAATATGTTCCTTCATCTTGAAATATTTCTAACAATATAAAAGACTTTCTAACAATATAAACAAGAATTTCTAACAATATAAAAGACAAAAAACAAACCCAGCATTATTAGAGTGTAGGCTTAATAAGGTTAACTATTCTTTAACTTCAAATTTCCCGGTAAAACTGTAATAAGTGTATTGTAAGACACTTTGGATATCAACATTTGAAGGCTGCAGTCGGTGTGTACATCTCTCTCATTCTATTTCGTCTCAGATGCTCCTTGTTCAGAGCTCCAGGGAATGCTGTCCGGGCTCCTCCCTGATTCCCAGATCTCAGCCTCCTCAGTGAGGGACCTTCACTGGGTCCCTGGAGCGGCACGTCTGGTGGCCAGTAGATCAGGATGGTTTCCCGGCCCTGCCCAGCCTATAGCTGGAGAAGAATGGCTCCAGGTGGACCTCGGGACACCCAAGACGGTGCGAGGAGTGATAACCCAAGGAGCGCGTAGCGGGGAGGGAGGAACCAGCTCAGAGAACCGGGCTTTCGTACGGAAGTATCGCCTAGCACACAGCCTGAATGGGAAAGACTGGAACTTTGTAATGGATAGCAAGACTAGCATGCCCAAGGTATTTCATTTGTCTATAGGTAGCATAATATAAACATAAGCAGAATGTTTAGCTCTCATTATGGAGCGTGATCATCCACAGCACAACAAGACCTAAAAGACTCTGCTGGAAAAAACAAGTCATTGTTTTACCATAGTTCTGGAACATACACTACCATTCAAAGGTTTGGTGTCACTAAGAAATTAAAAGAAATAAACCAAGTTGGTTTAAAAATGAACAAACCCAGCGGTTGGGTTGTTTTAACCCAGTGGTTGGGTTAAATGTTTGCCCAATGTGCTGGGTAGTTTTATTTAACTCAACTATTGTTTTTAAAATTACTGTTTTATTGTTTTAAATTACTTTACTGCTCACTTAAAATGAACCCAAATTAGGTTGGAAATTGACATTTATTAATATGTTTAATAAATGAACTTATGTTTGACCCAACCTGCTGGGCAGTGTTATTTAACTCAACAATTGTTTAAAAATGACTATATTTCTGGCTTAAAATGAACCCAAAATAGGTTGGAAATTAAAAATCAGACACATAATTACTAGAGGCAACAATAATAATCAAAAGGTCAATTTTTATTAATAAGCAATTTAATAAATGTTTATTGTTTAATTATTATTCATGAAACTTATTATAATAAGTGTTCATTTATTAAACATAATAATAAATGTTAATTTCCAACATACTTTGGGTTCATTTTAAGCAAGCAATACAGTAATTTTTAAACAGTAGTAGAGTTAAATAAAACTACCCAACCGCTGGGTTAAAACAACCCAGTCGCTGGGTTTGTCCATTTTCAACCCAACTTGGGTTGTTTTTAACCCAGCATTTTTTAGAATGTAATAATATTTCACTTACTGACCCCAAACATTTGAACAGTAGTGTAAGTGGTTTGTTGCTTTTCTAAGATGAACTTGGTTCAACTAATCATCATACATGACCAGCTAAAAACCTTGCAAGCATTTTCTGGGATTTTCCAGTAGGGAATCAACACAAATGGGCCACTTCAGGGGTTCCAACTAAATGCACTATCCAAATTCTTTTACTAAAAAGTTTAAACATCACCTGTGATTCAATGTCTAAATTCAGTAAGTTTGTGTATGAGTAGTCTCTTTTTTTTCCATAGATTTTTGAGGGAAACACACATTATGACACCCCGGAGCTGAGACGTTTTGAGGAGCTGCCGGCACAGTTCATCCGCATCTATCCAGAGCGCTGGTCTCCGGCAGGGATCGGAATGAGAATGGAAGTCCTGGGCTGCAACCTGCCAGGTAGGGCCCTCAGATACACCACTGTTGTGAAATCATAAGCTAAATTACTTGTTGTTGATTGGGCAGTTCCTGTTGTAGGGTGAAACTACAACTGACACTGAGCTGCTGCCCAGAAACGCATCGTCAGCTGAACCCTATTGCAGCCTGAACAATTTTTTTCTTTTCATTTATGGTGGGGAGAAGTAAAAAAAAAGAGAGAAGAGAAAATAGAAACGTAGAAACAGTGATTCTCTCTAAGAGAAGTGGATGAGAGAAAACAACCAATTTAAAATTGGCGAAGGCTGGATGAATTTTGTAAGGTAGAAGCTTTAGTGTGACGTCTCAGTTGCTTGTGTGCTGTGTATGCTACCGTTCACTGTTTCTATTTGAATATATTTTAAAATGTAATTTATTCCTGTGAACAAAGTTGAATTTTCAGCATCATTACTCCAGTCTTCAGTGTCACATGACCCTTCAGAAATCATTCTAATATGATGATTTGCTGCTTAAGAAACATTTATTATCATTGTTGAAAACAGCTGTGCTGCTTTTGATGAATAGACAGTTCAAAAGAACATTTATTTTAAACAGAATTTTGTAACATTATAAATGTTTTTCTTTTGATCAATTTAATACATCCTTGCTGAATAAAACTTCATTAAAAATAACAAAAAACTTTCTGACCCCAAACTTTTGAACGGTAGTGTATGTTTGGGACATTCTAACTCATTTAAGCATCAACCTTGTTTTAGATGTTTTTTAATCAAATAGCAATGATCTGAAGTGCTATGTATTAATTGGTATTCTAAGAAATGGCTGAGTTCATATTGAGATTTCAGCACAATCTGAGATCTCGTCTTAAAATGTTTGAAGAGACACGTGAGATTGCTGGGATCTTTTTCTCAGGACAAAAATCTCTCCATTTAATCTGATTCCTTTCTAGGAGACACAAATGAGAAATTAAAGAGATTAGCTTGCTGTGGGAGCAACTGCGTGTTAATGTTATTATGATCGATTTTTAGGGATTGTTTGTGCTTATCTGACCAGACTTGCTATAGAGCGTCAACCTGCACGAATACACAATTCCCATGTCTACAATATTATAAACATGAAAGACACACACAAACGCACTCACGCAGCTCTGCTATAATCAGACAGCTACCCCCTGTGCCAATTATCCTCTATGTTGTATAATTTATCATAGAGCTGCTGGAGATACATCTGATTGAGTGTGTGTGTGTGTGTGTGTGTGTGTGTGTGTGTGTGTGTATGCAAATGTACGGTATGCTCTACTTTTAGGTGTGAAAACCAAATGCTCAAAGTTCTAGAGACCTTCAGCATGGATTGATTGATCAGCATTGCAAATTTAGAAACCCTCACAATTACATAAATGTACTGTGGCGGTGCTAAGATTCAGTGATGGTATCAGATGGTTATTCTCTATAGATAGATAGATAGATGGATGGATGGATGGATGCATGGATGGATAGATGGATGGATGGATGGATGGATAGATAGATAGATAGATAGATAGATAGATAGATAGATAGATAGATAGATAGATAGATAGATGAATGGATTGATGGATGGATGGATGGATGGATCTCTAGATAGATGATGGATCGATCTCTAGATAGATGGATGGATGGATGGATGGATAAATGGATGGATAGATAGATGGATAGATGGATGGATGGATGGATGGATGGATGGATGGATGGATCTCTAGATAGATAGATAGATAGATGAATAGATAGATGGATGGATGGATCTCTAGATAGATAGATAGATGGATAGATGGATGGATGGATCTCTAGATAGATAGATGGATGGATTGATGGATGGATGGATGGATCTCTAGATAGATAGATAGATAGATAGATAGATAGATAGATAGATGGATGGATGAATGGATCTCTAGATAGATAGATAGATAGATAGATAGATGGATGGATGGATCTCTAGATAGATAGATAGATGGATAGATGGATGGATCGATCTCTAGATAGATAGATAGATAGATAGATGATGGATGGATGGATGGATCTCTATATAGATAGATAGATAGATAGATAGATAGATAAATGATGGATGGATGGATGGATCTCTAGATAGATAGATAGATGGATAGATGGATGGATCGATCTCTAGATAGATAGATAGATAAGTTTTGGGTGAACTGTCCCTTTATGAAGCACACCCTTTCTCTCTAGCTCTAACTTTGTTTTCCAATCAGTCTCTCTCTCTCTCACTTTCTCTCTCTCTGTTCCCACCATTTGTTTTCAGGGAGTGTTCTTGCCTGTGTAAATGTTTTTCTTCTGGTCCTGCTCTCATCACTTCTCCTCCTCTTTCTGTTTCTCATCAGAGACCACGTAACTCTCTTTCCCATGTTCTCTCTCCCACACACACACACACACACACACACACACACACACACACACACACACACACACACACACGCACAGTGTCACACAGTCACACACACACTCATATGTTCTACATGTTCGTCCCACAGAACAGCTGTTGTAGTGTATGCAAACATATACCTGCCCACACTGGGTTACTTAGTATGTACATGTGAAAAAACAAATCTCCCAGAAGTAATTGCTACAGTGTTCTGAGTGGTTGCCTTGTTCTTCATAAAATGTATATGAAGTTGAATTTGAACTTATTTCTTGGGTTTATCAGAATAGTGTCAAGTTTGATAAAATGAGATAATTAATCCATCTTTTTGTATTTTATCTCAGCCATGTGTCTGTCATCATATTCTCATGTCCTCAGGCTTTGTGTGCTGTGGTCATCATGAAACAATCTAATGCATATAATATATAGTACACTGCATGAGTCCCAGGTGAATTATGGGGCCCTAATGGCAGCTGTTTTATTTTCCCAGCATGCACTACTGCTCTCGGCAGCCCTGCCGAGCTCTGGTTAGCAGGCTGAAATATGCAGAAAAGCTTTATGCATAATTGAGGGTATTTTATTTATTTATTTATATATCTATTTTTCATTATTGATTTATTATTTTTTTGCTGAATCAGGTTCTTTGGAGAATGATGTGACAGTTTTCCTTAAGGAAGGGTGAGAATTTGATGAAAGCAGAAATGACAGGACAAGAGTAGAGAGAGAGAAGAGAATGATGGGATATGAGCTGAGAGAGGGGGAGCAGAACTGAATGGATGGAAGACAGATTACAGCTATCAATAATACGCTTTCATTTCTTCGCCTTACTTCCCATTACTTCCAACACACTCAGACACACACACACACACACACACACACACACACACACACACACACACACACACACACACACGAAAGGCAATGATCTTCCCGCTAGTCTTAATCACATTAAGGAAACTGCAGCCTGCGGTGAGGTGTACAGTTACACGTACGGTTTAAAAAGACGGATAACATATACAGCCATTTTGAAACAGCAATAACCTTCACTCTAAGAAAAGTCTATGAAAATATTTCCTGACGTACGGTGTTAATATGAAGGAGTTTTCTGTATTGATTTTCACAGGTGTTTTACCCATATTTTGACCTACTCATTGCCTTGTGTTTAGTTTTAGAGTTAAAGGAAATGTCTGTAAACTTAATGTATAATGTCCTGTTTTTTTTCTACAGATTTTTTTTCTTACAGTGTTTAGTAGGGGTGAATTCATGGTGATTTTGACAGTTTTTGCCATTGAGATGACTTGGGAAAAAGTGTCCCAATCCACCTGAATTTACCCTACATTAAGAAAAATGAATAAATAAATTCAAGGGTAATTTTTGGATCACAAACATTAGCATGTTTTGAAATTTAAAATATGTTAAAGGCTACTAAATTTAGCATAGTTAACACATTTAACTAATTTGGCATTAAAGGACGAAAAAGAAAATTCTGCCATATGAAAATTATTCATGCACCAGTGTTGTTATCTATGGAAGCTTGTTTCCGCCAAGAAACAAAATTTTTTTTTTATCAGAATTGCAAGATATAAACTCAATTGCGAGTTATAAAGTCAGAATTGTGTGATATAAAGTCAGAATTGCGAGTTATAAAGTCAGAATTGTGTGATATAAAGTCAGAATTGTGTGATATAAAGTCAGAATTGCGAGTTATAAAGTCAGAATTGCGAGTTATAAAGTCAGAATTGTGAGATATAAAGTCAGAATTGTGAGATATAAAGTCAGAATTGTGTGATATAAAGTCAGAATTGCGAGTTATAAAGTCAGAATTGTGAGTTAAGAAGTCAGAATTGTGAGATATAAAGTCAGAATTGTGTGATATAAAGTCAGAATTGTGAGATATAAAGTCAGAATTGTGTGATATAAAGTCAGAATTTTGTGATATAAAGTCAGAATTGTGAGATATAAAGTCAGAATTGTGTGATATAAAGTCAGAATTGTGTGATATAAAGTCAGAATTGTGAGATATAAAGTCAGAATTGCGAGTTATAAAGTCAGAATTGTGAGATATAAAGTCAGAATTGTGTGATATAAAGTCAGAATTGTGAGATATAAAGTCAGAATTGTGTGATATAAAGTCAGAATTGTGAGATATAAAGTCAGAATTGTGTGATATAAAGTCAGAATTGCGAGTTATAAAGTCAGAATTGTGAGATATAAAGTCAGAATTGTGTGATATAAAGTCAGAATTGTGAGATATAGTCAGAATTGTGTGATATAAAGTCAGAATTGTGAGATATAAAGTCAGAATTGTGTGATATAAAGTCAGAATTGTGTGATATAAAGTCAGAATTGTGTGATATAAAGTCAGAATTGTGAGATATAAAGTCAGAATTTTGTGATATAAAGTCAGAATTGCGAGTTATAAAGTCAGAATTGTGAGATATAAAGTCAGAATTGTGTGATATAAAGTCAGAATTGTGAGATATAAAGTCAGAATTGTGTGATATAAAGTCAGAATTGCGAGTTATAAAGTCAGAATTGTGTGATATAAAGTCAGAATTGCGAGTTATAAAGTCAGAATTGTGTGATATAGTCAGAATTGTAAGAAAAAAGTCAGAATCACGACTATATCTTGCAATTCTGACTTTTTTTCTCAAAATTGCGAGATATAAACTCAAGTCAGAATTGCATGATAAAAACTCACAACTGCGAGAAAAAAGTCAGAATTATGACTATATCTCGCAATTCTGACTAAAGTCAATTCTGACTTTTTTCTCGCAAATGTCGCAATTACCTTTTTTATTTATTTATTTTTGTGGCAGAAACAAGCTTCCATAGTTATCGTTAACTAAAATGCAAACTATTGAAATGGATAGTTATTGAAATGGAAGTTTGTTTGTTTTTTTAAGAAAACTGAAGGTAGATTTTTAAGTTTAAGTTTTTCACCTAATATTTATATTTTATTTTAATAAAATATAAACACTAGATAAAAAAAAAAACCTTAAACTTAAAATAATAAAATAATAAAAATAAATTTAAGCTAAATAGAAATATATACAGTATATAGAAAAATGACAAAAAAACGTCACCAAAACTTAAATTAAAATGAAAACTGAAAATGTGAAAATAAGTTAATTCAAAATATTTATAAATATCATAATATTATATAAATAATATTAAAATAACACTGCCATGCACATCTTACTCTTTATGCAAAGTCATAACATATTTGTATTGATATTTTTTTTTATTAATTTTTTATTGACTCATCCACCATCTTGGTTCAAACTTTTTAGTGAGCCCATCACAGAGCATTCTTACACTGCCCTGAAAGCTGCATACAGAGCTGTTGAAGATTGTAGAAGGATGCATAATTATGCTCCTACCTCTTAGAACAGCCTTGTAATGTGACGGTAGAAGTACAGCGCTTTGTGTGACGGCGTTCCCTGTATTTGTCTTGTATGTTGTGCTGACACGACTGTCACATCTCTGAAAGGTCAAAATCATTACACCGTGACACACAGCGACCTTTAAACCCTGACAGAACATCTTCACGGCACGGAGAGTGTTTGCACATCGCAAGAGCACAGTCCCGCGCAGGTGATGATATTTATCCGTCATCCCTGTACTAATTGAATCAGAAGACAAAGAAAAACAAATGGACACAGACTGCAGGTGTGGAGGCATATGAAAGAATGATCGAGGGAAAGAGGATGGCGTAGAGAGGGAGGCCGTTAGCAATAGGGCAGAGGAAGTGGTATTAGCTGGCTAATTGCTTCAGAAAAGGCCATGGCATTACAGTGACAAATATCACCAGCTGTGGCTCACCTTTTATGAATTCAAAATATTAATGTATGCACCGATTCACTTCCTTTGCAGATACTACTGTGTGAGTGACCGTTCAGTTCATATACTAGATGGACTTCTGTTCTTATTTAAGTCTAAAACATTTTCATTTAATGCAGTTTATTTGTTTCCTAGGCAGTTTTACAAGATTGCTAAACTATTTTCTACCCACTAGATAGATTTATATATATTAGGGGTGTAACAATACACAAACATGATGGTTCATGAAATTATTTTTCAATTATTTTTCTACTCCAATTCATTTTTTGAAATATGATCATTTACACAGTTACTGTCATAACTTGTTTTAATGACACATTTATTTAAATATAATTTAAATAATTAAGACATTACTAACAGGTAAAGTAAATATAATGAATATATAAGCTAATATAGTGCATATATTCAGTGAAATGCTCCCCTCTAGAGTTCATTTCTCTAGTGAACTAACATGCTGCGGACACTAAATGACTTACCTGAGGTAAATGTAATGCTGCGTAAGATATTATTCTCAAGCTGTTTTATTGATGTCTTTCCACGGTTGAAACACTGGTTGAGAGATTACACGTAAACATATCTATGCATGTTCTTCTTCTGCGCTTTTTCCTGTTGTGGCGGTTAGCAAACAGCGTTGCATTACTGCGCGCGCCCCCTTCTGGACTGGAGTGTGGATCACTTGTGACTGACTGTATTCGTCGTCTGACTGTATGAACCAAACCGTGACGCCCGTACCGTGATAGTTCGCGATGAATACATGTACTGTTACACCCCTAATATACAGTATATATATATATATATTCTCATATATTGTTCTTGTTTTAATGTTGAAAACATTTCAGACATTATAGGGGACATTTTGGTGCCTGTATGTTTTACTGTTCATTATTTTACAGTACCATTTTTTTGAACAGCTAAAAACTGGTGATACTTTTTTTTTGTTAGCATAATGGATTTGTGGTCCTATATATTAGTATGCATGTATGTATACATGTGTTGTTTTCATTCAACACCCCATGGTTTGTCTGTTTTTTCTCCCTACAGCAACGCCATCCATCAGTCTGATGTCATTATTTAAGACAGATGTAAAGACCTGCAGGCGATACGGGGACAAAATGATAGTTTTGCACAGTATTGCATACTGTGCACATAGTTTATATACCCCTCTGCGCTGACATAAATTCTGAGTTTGGAGCTTTATGATTTAATTTATGAATATCTGACTCATGGCTGGCTGCATAATTAAAATGAAAGGGAATCTCATTTGAAATGGAAAGAAAAGAGATTTGTTTTAATGGAAATGCATTCTGGTCTGGGTTAAGATAAGATTGTTAATTATGTTTCCATCCGCAGAAACCTCCACACCAGCTGTAGAGACATCCAAACCAACTCAACCTTCCTCTGTAGAAACCACCACAACACAGAAACCCAGTCCAGGTTAGTAGTTTTTTTACTCACAATACATGATTACTCAAACACCCTAAACCTCTAGAAATCAGCCACATTTTGGGTTGTTGTTGCATGCATATGTGAAATGGGAGCAGGATACCAGTAAGTCACGAAATGTTGCTTTAAGTGAAGTTTGATCCCTGATTGAATACATCACAACGGCATAAATATATGAATATGACCCGTAAGCACACTCACACCACTTTTTAATTCAATAAATATAATTTCCCTTTAACATAAGCAACACTATCATGATTTTCAGTGGATTGTTTTGGCAGAATTGTTGTCATTTCTTTATTTTTGAACATTGATGCAGCTGAAGTCAAAGGTCAGAGCTCAGTTTAGCTTAAAGTGCTGTTAGCCGTCCAATGTTTTGCCAGCATTGATGAATATTAATGCGGATGTATTGATGTATTCTCTCCGTCAGTTACCAGCGCTGCCCTGCCGTCTCACAAAGGACTGTGTGATTTTGAGCAAGGATTGTGTGGTTGGACCCTTGACCCGGATTCTGACCTCAGCTGGGCGCTACACAGCTCCAGCAAAAGCACCGCCTTGGGTCAAAGTCAAGATCTCTCCGTGGGCTCAAACAGTGAGTATCACACACACACATACACACATTCATATGCATAGAGAGGTTGTCATGCCTGTAGGCTCTCGGCTGTGTTCGTGCTTAGAAACACACTACGTTTACAAAACAAACAAATATTATATTATATTACATTACATTAAGTTAAGTTATATGAAGTTATATGAATTACATTATATGATGGGACAACAGTTAATTTACAGTTTGTTGTCATTATACAAAAATATGTAATATTTAAATAAATCATAATTTATACTTTTTGTTTC
Source organism: Ctenopharyngodon idella (assembly GCF_019924925.1). NCBI lineage: Eukaryota > Metazoa > Chordata > Actinopteri > Cypriniformes > Xenocyprididae > Ctenopharyngodon > Ctenopharyngodon idella. Next base: position 8,475,086 of record NC_067220.1, read on the forward strand.
TTTATTATATAGTGTATATTAATATATTTTGTGATTTGATTTTTATAATATTTTATACTGATAAGAAATATAATTTGCATTGACAAAAACTTAGCGTCATTATATACAAATATATACTATAATGTTTAAATAAAATATACTATAAAATAAATATAATATAGTATAATTTTTTTAATAAAATAAACCATATATAAAATATATAAACTTATAAAATATAAATTATATTTTATAATAAAATTTTTATAATAATTTATAATGATATTTCTCATTTTTACATTTTATTATATATTAATTTTAATTATCTTTAATTTACTGTTTTGAAATTTTCTTCACCAGTCTTCCTAACTAGTTTTACAAGCTTTACTGCCATGTTCTGTAAAACCTAACAGTGTAAATCGCTAAATAAAATAAGTTCATTTTACTTAAACTTTTTAAAAAGTTGATTCAACTTAACAAATATTTGTTTTGTGAACTCAAAAACGAATTATAGTAAGTAGAACTCAATCGGAATAAGTTACTAGAAATAATATGATATTTTAACTCTAAATTAATTTCTGTAATTTAAATCATTAATCTAGTAGTTTACATTTATGGCTGACCACAACATATTTAAAAGAAATTTGAACTTATTTCATGGTTTCTAATTTCTTTTAAACAATGCTTTCCGAGAAATTACATTTTTATAGCGTAGGTTAAGCTTTTATAGCTTTGATCTCCTGTTCTGTCATCATTGCTTTGCACCAATGATAGTTTTTGCTTAGTCTTATGTGACTTTATTACTTTGAGTTTGATGAACTTAAACCATTTAAGGCACTTGGTTTCCTTAAACCATTTAAGTAGCTATATAGTTGTTAAAACTTAGTTAGATTAATGATTGACTAAATCAACACTAAAATATACGTGAATGTAACTTAATGTATATGAGTTTACAGTACTCATACTTATTGGTTTTAAAACTTAAATGGTTTAAGGCAATCGGTTTCCTCAAATGGTTTGAGTTACCGTAATTTATCGGGTTTTACAGTGAGCTTTTCCATAAAAGATCATGTTGCCAGTTTTGGCAGTGAACATCTAGGCTTGCACCAGACATGTACCAACCAGAATAAACCAGCCTGGGTCCACATAGAAATTGATGCCAGTGTAAACTCAGCAGGCTATTTTGCCCCTTTTTCTTTGTATTATGACTTCATTCTGTTTCCAAATCAGTTTCCTATTAACTTTTTTATGCCTCACGCCAAAGACAAGCACCTGGACTGTTCCCAGAACAGCCTTTCCCCTTTCTATCCCCAGTACGTGCTCTCGTAAACTCCTGTGACCTCATTCCCTCTGTACACGGCGGTCTGCTTTCCACATGTCAGACACTGCCATGAGATCTAGAAGAGGAAAACAGGATGAATGCTCGGCATGCTTTCTCTCCTCCTTTCTCCCTCCCGAACACTGTCACACTCCCTTTATTTCTATCCCATGACACATCGCAATTAGAAGCGTACACCAGGAACAAAGCATGGCAGTGAAGACAGAAATAATCTTGGAATGCCGAAACAATCACTGTTTGATTGAGAGCTGGGAACCAGTGAGCCGCAGATTACTACATGTTTGTCAATAAGAAAGCAAAAATTACCATATTTACTGTCTTAATACACCCTCATGTTCTGGTTGTGAACGATTGTGAAAGAAAGAAATTATGATGAATTATACATCAGCTTACGGAAGTAAAATGGGTTGCCATTTCATGTTAGCAATATGCCACTCGAGGGCTTGTGTTACAGTGATTTCACCATGTTTGAGTCAGGTGTTGACTGTAAAATCACTGTAATGCTGGGTGTCGAGTGACATATTGCTCAGCAACAGCATTATGACGGAGACACCAATGTTCACTAAATAATTACATTAATTATTAACAGTAAACACAATAAATAATTCTCCCGCCTAGTACTATAGCCTAACCATAGGCTGTCTGTGGCTGCCAAACATTAATAAAGAATTCAGTTGATTTGAGGTCACTGGTTTGCATATGTTGGCTGTTTTACAACAGCTTCAAATGTGGCTCATTCTGTCAGATTTTAGAGATTAAACAATTAGTTTCATACGTTTGCATTCATGCTACTGATTTGAAATTTTCTGTATATTTTCAATTATACACTACCGTTCAAATGTTTTCTATTTTAATACACTCTAAAAAATGCTGGGTTAAAAATAACCCAAGTTCGGTTAAATATGGACAAACCCAGCGATTGGGTTGTTTTAACCCAGCAGGTTGGGTCAAACATTTTATTTATTTTTATTGAACTCAGCTATTGTTTAAAAATTACTATATTGCTTGCTTAAAATGAAGGCAAAGTTAACATTAATAAATTAACATTTATTAATATGTTTAATGAATAATGATTAAATAATAAACATTTATTAAATCGCTTATTAATAAATGTACACCATTTGATTATAACTATTGGCTCTAGTAATTATGTGTCTGATTTTTAATTTCCAACCTATTTTGGGTTCATTTTAAGCCAGCCATATAGTAATTTTTAATCAATAGTTGGGTTAAATAAAACTACCCAGCAGGTTGGTCAAACATTTAACCCAACCGCTGGGTTAAAACAACCCAATTGCTGGGTTTGACCATATTTAACCCAACTTGGGTTGTTGGGTTTAGAGTGTATATTTCAAAATGTATTAATGTAATTTATTCCTGTGATGAAAGCTGAATTTTCAGCATCATTACTCCAGTCTTCAGTGTCACATGATCCTTCAGAAAACATTCTAATATTTGCTGCTCAAAAAAACATTTATTATTATCAATGTTGAAAACAGTTGTGCTGCTTAAGATTTTTGTAGACAAAAGAACATAAATGACTACTGTTACTTTTGATTAATGTAATGCATCCTTGATGAATAAAAGTATTAATTTCTTTAAAAAAACAAAAAACAAAACAAACTACTGACCCCAAACTTTTGAATAGTATATATCATTATATTATATTAAATATAATATATCATTATATTATATTTAATATAATGATACATTATATATTTAATATAATCATTATATTATATTTAATATAATATATGTGATTTGCTAAGCAATATTGTTTTAATAATTTATTTTGTTCCAAAAACCTTTAAAAAGTCAGAAGCATTGCAATTTCCCAGAACTCCTTTCTGGAAGTTCAAAAATCCCTTATTTCAGTTTTTTCAGCTGTCGTGTGGCAAAGGGTTAAATCTTTAATTGACTTCAGAGGTGCAGATTCTTGTGGAAAAACTGCATTTCCCACCATGTATTCCAGTCCTTCACCTGCCTTCCAGGCAGATTTTTGCATAGACTTCCATGTACTTAGAGCCTCTTTCAAGAAATCATTATTCGTTTCCCCTTATAAATATAGTACTTACGATCAAAAAGGGGATTTTTTTTTTATTTCACATAAATAAAAGATATTCACTATTCCCCCCTTCACATCTCCTTATATATGCATTCCCAGTGAAGTTAAGGGGATTGTTATCCTAAACCTATTTTAAATTCATTGCCTTGGAATATTTTAAATGCTCTCTCTGAAAGACTTAACAAGCCGTGCCGACAGCTGCAAGGTGTTATAGGCGGTTTTTGACAGTTCTCAAAATGTTTAAGACTCCAATAGGTCACATGTCTCCTCCCCGTCCAATCGGATCACTCAGAGAGATGCCGACCGCCACCACATGAGCTGTCTTTTTGACCTTGAAACGTCTGGAAAAATTATTCACAAATATACAGAGAGATAAAAGAGTGCGCACCTGTCTCGCCACTCTTTCTTCACTGTAGGGGTCGTGCCATGCTCCCACTTAACGCTCTTTCACTCTCGGCTTAGCAAACAGACACCTGCCGTCACCTAAAGTGCCTACAGTAAAGCCTAGTGGGCTACCGTCGCTCACGAAAGACACTAATACTAGTGACGAGGTGCTTGACTTTTCCCACAGTGACACACTTGACTTTTCCGTATAATCACACAGCGTGATGTTTAGGCGAATCATGTTGCTCAAAATCACAGTTTGGGTTCAGGAAGTGCTCACCGGCTGTTTGATAGGTTGGATCCAAAGTGACACAAACCAGACTGTTAAAATGTCATGTGCTTAAAGGGATAGTTCACCCAAAAATGAAAATTCTGTCATCTTTTACTCACCCTCATGTCGTCCGTAAGACTTTCGTTCATCTTCAGAGCACAGATGAAGATCTTTTTGATGAAATCTGAGAGATTTCTATCCCTCCATTGACAGCTACGCATCTACCACTTTGGCGCTTCAAAAAGTTCATGAAGATCGTAAAACTAATCCAAAGCGGTTTAGTCCAAATTTTCTGAAGAGACTCGATCACTTTATATCACTTGCCCAGTAAGGAATAAACAAGATTACATGTAACTAACCAAAAGGCTGCAAGGTTTTCATCTGTCACTTGGTAGAAACGAATCAGATTAGACAGATGCAGACATGGACAGGTGATATGACACACTGTATTATGTTTGATCTCTCACAGGTTTGGGAAACTACCTGTACATTGAGGCCAGTCCTGAGACGCAGGGTCAGAAAGCCAGACTGTTCAGTCCCAGTGTGGATCCCTGACACCGGGCCTCTCTGCCTGATCTTCTCCTATCAGCTGGAGGATCAGGCAACCCTGAGGGTCCTGCTGCAGAACAAACACCAAGAGGAAACCCTCCTCTGGTCCCTCCGTGGAGACCAGGAGCCCATCTGGAAAGAAGGACGGACCATCATACCTCGATCTCCAAATGAATTTCAGGTAGGCAGATTAGACATTCAAATACAGTCAAAAAACAGTCAAATACATTTAAAACTGCAATGTTTGGTTAATAGTGTTGATAAATCTTTTCAAAAAGGCTGTACAATTAGGGCTGTCAAGCATGGTAATTTTGGAGATCATTGATCTTGAAAGGCATTATTACACATTTCTGTCATTTTCTAAAGACGGTCTTGTTTTCTTTCTTTAACTTTGTCATAAACAAAATAACTTCTGTTGAGATCACAAAGAAAATCTGTTTTTGATCTTGAGAAAATGAAATAATTATAATAGTAGTGTTCAAAATTTGAGATTAGTCGAATGAGTCCCACACATTTGACCCCAAATTCAAAAGAAAAAGTGTATTTTGTCTATTTTGACCCAAAAGTCTTTTTTAAAGTCTAATTTGTGCATTATTGTGATGCAAAAAATTTATTAAAAAATAGATAGATTAAATTGCAAGGGTAAATTAATTAAATTGTAAATTGTAACAATTTAAAAAATCAAATAATGGCACTATATTTTTAACACTACAATTAGGTTTTATTTTTGGAAACTTTCCAGGATTTTTGGGAAATTTTTGGAAACTTTTGGAAAGTTTCTGGAAATTTAACAGAAATGTTCAGCCCCTTTGCAACCCTAACTACAATACAGTCAAAAAATGAGGATCTGATGAGAATAACATGGGTTTATAATGGAAAGGAAAATTATTAAAAAGTATAATAAAATGTCACATTTCAAAAATTGTCATGCCCACAATAGATTTTGCTTTATTCAAATCATACTTTCTTATTTCTTTTGATATTTTAGTGAAATTCACCCCCAAAAATGTAATTAACTCTTTCCCCGCCACTGACGGAATTTTCCGGCTTTCTGTGTTTTCACTGTTATACGGTAGGGGGCGCTATTATGCATCTTCTGAAAGAGTACTGAATCTCCTGATCAAAACACAGGCAAAGAAGAAGCAGAAACAAGCGATATCATATGTAAGCAGATGCATATGTAAAATAATGCGATCATCAACATTGAACATCATATAAATCAAAACTGCCTAACGTTACCGAATGACATGTTGACCTAGGACGAGCTAAAGGACCAAAAATGCTGGCGCTGGCTGGCAACTTTTTTTTCAAACGTGCTGGCAAGGAAAGAGTTAATTATTCAAATCTATTGCCCAAATTTGAATCATTATTAAAGTTTCGACAACCCGTAAACCTTTGTTGTTGTATTTGTTTAGTCCTGGTAGCCTGACAAATATCATAGTGACATTTTCTGTTTTCTATGTGCTCATATTGTCATGTTATCACACAGGTGGTAATCGAAGGATTTTTTGAGGGTACCAAAGGCCACATTTGGATCGATAACATCCACATGAGTGTGAACACACCGCTGGAGGAGTGTACTCGTAAGTGTGCATGTCTCACCTTTTTCTTCCATCATTTGTTTTATCCTTTATGCTTTTGTTGTCATTTATAGCGACAACTTAAGCCAAAGCCTTGCATTATCTCTACCAGATGTTTCTCCCTGCCACGCTCTTTCTGGTTTCCTGTGAAGTCACCTTTATCTCTTCATTACAGATTGCACATATTCCAGTTCCACCATTTTCGCCATAATTTGTTGAGATTTTGAAGACACTCGCTCCATAAACCTCTCCATTTACTGTGATCAAACCTAGCCATCACAGCCACTATCTCAAAGAGCTTCTCAAAATAGAATTTATTAACATGAAAGGAGGACACACACAAAAAAATAGTGTGCCTCGTTGTTTGCCATCAAAAGCAAAATGTAGAATCAAATCTAGGCCACAAATGCCCCTGGGCCCCGATGCTAATCTATGTTTCATTATTTCCTTCGCGCTTCTCCTTCCATGTTTGTAAACAGAGATTTTTTAACGGAATTAGTCGATAGCCAGAGCTTTTTGAGGATGGATCTTGCACAGAAGCTTTGTGGTTTATGGTCTTAAGGATATCAGAATGTGACCATGTGCTCGCCGCTACTCCAATTCCTGGTCCATAACTAGAAACTCTTGATTTAGTCATTTTTGGCTCACAGCGCCGCTGCTTGGCTCGCTCCGAGGCTACGGGACTTGGTGGTTTATTTCGAATCCAAAAATTGGAAGCCTCCAGAGCTCATGTTCCACCATGTGCCTGCTGTGATTCTTCCCAAAGCATGCTGGGAGAGTTCTTATCAACCCGTGCAGTTGGACTTGGAGTTCCCGCCAAAAAGAGATCCCCGAGCCGCTGGCCCTCACGATAGTTCCTCGTCTTTTTCTAATTGTTTGTATTTCAAGAATTTAAGCAATGTCCTCCATGTTCGCTCTCCAAAACAAAACCTGAAAACATGAAAACAACTTAAAACTTGAAAACATGCTTCTCTGCCAACTAATTGAGAATCAAAATGCCTTATCTGATCACTGTATGGGAGATGGGACAGAGAATTTAGCTGCAGAAAAAAAATGCTTTTAAGCAAATCAGCACCTGTGTGAAGAACATGTCCAGGTCATATTTCATTCCAAAAATCAAGGACTGTGAAGATTTTTTGCATTGTTACATTATTTTCATGACTATTAGGCATGTCATGGAATATTTGTACTTTTAAAAATTCATTAGCAACACAGCAGGATCACTTAAAATGATTTAGTGAAGGTGTGATACACACTTTCCCGTAATCATTTATATACATTTTAATCTAGAATGGTTGATTTAAAGATATAGATATCATTTTGTGGGGAAGAGTCAATCATTTACAGTATATGTAGTAGTATTTGTTCTTGTTTAAAGGGGACCTATTATGCAAAATTCACTTTTATAGGTGTTTGAACACAGATGTGTGTCCACAGTGTGTGTAAACAACCAGCATTTAATGGTAAAAATCCACGCACTCCTTTTTTATAATCCACATAAATCATAAACAGTCTCTCCAAACGAGTGGTTCCAGATTTCTCCCTACACTTACATAAGAGTATGTTGAAGCCCCGCCCATGACTGGTGATGATCTGCCCTATTAGCATAAATCCCACCCTGAGTGAGCCATAACAATCCGCCATTTCTGTTTACTCGCTGTAGCAGCTGGAGATGTACAATGTCTGCCCCAAAAAAACATTACAACTGTTCTGTTATTGGATGTACCAAGAGACTCTTGGCATCTGAGCCACTGAGGACACAGTGTTTGAATTTCATTTATGAATGAAATGTGCCGAAGAAAGTCTGTAAAGTGTTCTATATTTGCGCGAATCATTTTACGCCAGACTGCTTCTCAAACGAGGGTCAGTTTAACACTGGATTTCCTCAAAAGATTAACATGACGGCACATGCTAGTAGATGAGTTGAATCAACTCCACAGCAACTACATAAATTTATCCACTAACCATTCAGAAACGTCCAGATGCATTCAAAAAATTGTAGTCTCTCCATCAGTGTCCGGTTTGAACAATGTAAGGCTGAACGCCGTTACTGACAATTTCTGACATTTTGGCTGTGTGAGATTCTCCAGCTTTGTTGTTGTTGAGTATCTGAAGCGCAAGCTGTACAGGCTCCACCCACTTTTGGAAAGGGGGCAGGGAGCAGCAGCTCATTTGCATTTAAGGGGACACACAAAAACAGCGTGTTTTTGCTCACACCCAAATAGGGGCAAATTTGACAAGCTATAATAAATGATCTGTGGGGTATTTTGAGCTGAAACTTCACAGACACATTCTGAGGACATCAGAGACTTATATTACATCTTGTGAAAAGGGGCATAATTGGTCCCCTTTAATATATAGGTTTTAATATGGCAATTCATTGAGAATTTGATTTGATTAATCGACACATTACAGTTATGAGAGTTTTGTAGTAAATTAATATGCTTAACTATGATGAAAATAATGTCACAATCCATAAAATCATAATGGTGCTTATTTCTTTCTTTTGATTTGAGGCCGAAATATTTCCGGAAAAGTCCTTTGATGTCCTCTGTGTCCTTGTTTGATTTCCTCTGTGGTCTCTGATGTAGGTTATTCATCATTTTATGAAGTTCAGTGCATGTTTTCAGAGTCATCAGTGTCTGATACAGTAAGGCAGGGATGTACCCCACCATTAACCTTACATTACATATTAACATTTTACTCTGTTTGTCTTTCTCTCTTTCTCTGCCTCTCCCCATCCTCCTCTCCCTCATCCAGAGCCTTTTGTCGCGTTCCCTCCGGACATGACCGGTGAGTTTAAACTCTCTGCCTCGGGTGTGAATGTTTGCACTTCCTGCTCTCTGCCCTGCTCAGCAGTTATTGTTTACAAGGAAGATATAGGGTTTGTTTTACTTCCTAGCATGTGGTATTTATGCAGTGAGTTGAGGAGCCTGGGTTTGGGTCGGTTATTTGAGGTGACCAATCCGTTTCTGACATATTTTTTTATGACCTGTCAAGGTCCCAATTGGGAAAGATGCCCAAACTTGGACTGTCAGGCTGCTGAACCTGTAAGTCTCATGGCAGAGACCCGTTGTGCCACAATATGACACAATTTGACATTCAAGGAATAATTCCCCATGAAATAATCAAAATTTCACTCTCACATCATTTCAAAACGTACTTTCTTGCATGAAATATTTCAGTTATTATTTGCTGAACATTGTCCCCTCTGTCATAGCTATCAAATCTCATACAGGTTGTGTCAAAATTGTACTGTTTGATGCCATTGAATACATGGCCTATATGTTGCAGTCCTAACCAGACGGGTGTCCTGTCAGTCTATTTTGGAGCCATCTTTCTCCCTTCAGCCTGTTAAGCAGCTATACTAACACACTTGTGCAATTTTACAGTCACTGAAAATTCGGGAAATATTCCAGGGTTTAAACATTTTTAAAGAAATCAATACTATAATAAAAGTCTATAGGAAATATAGAAAGGGCAGCTTCCTTTGTGACTCATTGGATGCCAAATGTTACTAACGGAAAATCGTTTCTTATGGGACGCAAGGTCTTCTTAAATGTTGTCTGTTTAAATCTTAATTTCGTATGTGAATGCATGTGCATTTGTGTTTTATTTGAGACATTTGAAATCTGAAGTGCATATTTTATTCATCTACTATAGACAGGTTTTTGAATGGTTGATCCTGCATTGACTTCATTTGGACCTATTTTCATTAGCAGAGCCGAATAACTGCACATACTGTGTCTAAAATGTATTTTAGACATGGACAGTTATAAATAACTTTTATAGAACTGTTGATTAAAAGCAATATCATAGTCGCAGTCACCAGTAATATTTTTATGATTGTGCTTAATCGTTTATCTGGAGTGCATTAAGGGGATAGTTCACCCAAAAATGAAAATTTTGTCATCACTTACTCACTCAAGCTGTTCCAAACCTGTATGAGTTTCTTTCTTTTGCTAAACATGGAATGTTGGTAATCAATCAGTTGACAGTAGGGTTTGGAACAACATGAGGGTGAGTAAACGATGACAACATTTTCATTTTTGGATGAACTGTCCCTTTAATTTCAAATATTTTGTACCTGACAACAGATCAAATGATTTTTCTAATGAAAAATCCTCATTCGTAATCACAAACGACTAGAAAAGTCATGGGAATTGTCGGAAAGGTGTGGGATCCCTTGAGGACAGAGTATTTGTTAGTGTATATGGACACATAGATGTGAATTTTTCCTCTTCAAATGACTGCAGTCCAACACTGGACATTGAGAAGCAGTGTGATGGTTTTTATATTTGGAGCTCCATTTTTTTTTAACTTGCATTGGCAAGAATACCTAAACAAGCTACCAGCATATTAGCACCTCCACTTCCTTTTGTGAAATGATTGTCAATAAAAGACACAGGCAGAGCCAAGTCGCTCTCCCTAATGAGTGGCTCAGTCATGCTCCGTGGCTGAATATAGCATAACAAGATGTCTGCCTGTGCCGGGTTCTGCTCAGATGGCAGCATTGCATCAGAGACTCAGGGTATGTCTCGGAGTCCCTGGAGAACTGTTTTTTTTTTTTGTCATTCTTTTCTCGAATGTTCGCTTCTCACACAGTGCTTACTAATCCATGAGATAGACAAAGCAGAGCTGACAAGAACCTCTGCTCCCACTTGTTGTGTGATCATAATGTTTGTTACTATTTTGGTTTCTTTCGTCAAGATGTACGGTTGTTTTTATTTTCAATGTGTCAGAAATTGGTCAGAGCTTTTTCAAAGTTAAATTCAACATGCGCCGTGTCACGTTGGCTTTAAATTAGAACAGTTGAACTCAACCCGCAGCAGTGTGGTTGCAACTCCTTGAGTTTTACAATATATGGTTTAATAATTGTAATTTAACTTACAAACTGGATGTGTGTACAATCTAAAAAATGCTGGGTTGTTTCTACCCAAAATTGGGTTTGTCCGTTTTTGACCCAATTTTGGAAACATCCCAGCATTTTTTTAGAGTGTAGATTAATTCATATATCTATAGCAATTATTATTATTTTTCTCATGATATTCTAACTTTTTTAACTTATGTATTTTATTAATTTAACTTATTATTTATTTATTTATGAGTGCATTCATATAATTTCAGTAGTTCAGTTAATAATAATCAAAATTCATCACATAAGTAATTACAAAATTTTAACCTAATATAATAACCGTAATATTAATTAACTACATAGACTTACTATAGAGTTATGGTTGGGGTTAGGGTTTGGTTTAGGGTTAGTTACTTGTAATTATGCATAATTTACTGTTATTAATATAGTAATGTTAGTAATATAGTACATGTAGTAACGTGTAACTAATTCACCTTAAAAGTGTTAACGAATTTCTTTTTTTTTTTTTGATTGACGCAAGTGTGATTTACAGAAACATAAATGCATGTTATTATAATTTAAAACATGGCATACTAGACAAAATTGGAGCGAAACCATGCCAAAAAGATTGAAACCTATTCCACAGAATCATTCTTGTATGTGGTTACACTGGGTCTAAATCTCAGTTGCAATCCATTTATAATATGCATCACAATATATTGATGAAGCTGGCAATGCCCAGCCCTGTTACAAACTTGTGCTATAGTCAAGTATCAGTCAGCATTCTGCAATAAGCAGAAGTCAAACTGAGGGAGAAAAGAATGCATGTGCCTCTGCTTGGCAAAACAGCCTCTTGTTTGAATGCAGCCCCAATGTACCCCTAAGACGTAACGGTTTAGAGAACTACCAGCACTACCTGCCCTATAAGTAGTCCTGGAGAGCCGCTTGTCCCAAATCCAGCATGCAAAAAATATGATTTATAGTACGGCATCCCCACTCCCCAGGACTAGAGCGGGGCAGTCTTTATTTGCAACATGCTTGGACTCTGACTCAGGTGCCTATTTGAAAGCACGTTACATAACAGCACTGCATTCACAGCCATTGTTTCACTGTACACGGCGCTATGCAACCCAACTTAGATCCCTCAATAACTGTTCCTCTCCTGGAAAGTGATCATTTCATGGTGATTTCGAACAGTGAAACATGGAGCATGAAGCTTCTACCCTACATGATCGTATGCCAAAACAGTCAATACAGCATCTTTCATGGTGTATTTCATTAGTGTGTTTGCATTTGAACCCTGGAGTAGTGTGGCGTGTTTCACAGTTTGTATATCTCTCCACCAGGGGGAGCCCTACCTGGCAAGAGTGAGCCAACAATAGATACCCTGTCAGTACCGGCTGTTTTGCCCAACTGGTATTACATAATGGCTGGTGGAGGAGCCATCTTGTTCCTGGTTATTGTCATTGTCATGGCCGTTAGCTGTCGCCATCTTACGGCCAGGAGGAACCAACCCACAATGGCCTACTACAGCCCACACAGTGCACATTACCCAAACGGCGGCGTGCACAGGTCTGGGGTGACACCCAAATTGACTGTATGGGTTGAGAAGGGCGATGGGAATTCCTACTGGTGAGAGACCTGGACTAAAGTTTTAGAGGTTTGTCTGCAAATGCTGACTTCTTGAAGGAAGTCCTTGATGAAGCAGATCTCAGACTGAAGAGTTGGAGGAGAACGCTCCCGGATGCTTGGATTCGGATGCATCCAGATGAACCCAACACTTCGATTTTTCTGTTTCCTCATTCTTTTCATGTTCTTTTCTTTCTTGGATACTAACGACCCTGTCTTACTGGTGTGCTCAGCTTGTTTACTACATCTAGCCAGCTCATACTCATCTGGAGGGACCTTCTCCAAGAGTGAATCCATATCCAGCCTCATGATGGACGCCGAGCCAAGAGGACGTGTTGTCCAATGACCTTAATCACTGATCCTGGACTGACTTTGATCCAGTGTGCTGTACTTATGTTAAATCAATGTGGTCAGAACATTGTGGAGTTAAGAGCTGTTGTGGACATGCTGTCTGACACAGTGTTTGCACTTTGACTAGTCCCTGAGATTGATTAAGAGTACCTCTTTACCTTATTATTGCAGAACAAGGGAACAGACCTTTGGTGAAAGAGAGAACACAAAGCTTTCAGATAAATTAAAGCATACAGGAGGGAGCTCCAATACTGAGAATGTGCTTCTTAGCACTTTTTGAATACAACGCAAGCATGATTTAATAATAAGGGAAGGTAAAGTATTGCATAAAAGGTTTCTGCATGTAAACAACTTGAGTTAAGTCTGGTAAATGGAGAGTCCACCTAAGATGATATATCCAAAAGCTGTCATGATGAATATTGCCTTTAAAGTCAACATGAAATCAAAATTGAGTTTCTTAATACATGCTCTTGGTCTTATTGTGAACGACTGATCAGTTCCTAAGAGAAAAATATTTGTGTAATGAGTTTCCTTTTCTGCTGACCTCGCTTAGATTGTGCCAGTTATTGGTTAACGTTATTGGTAACTTGTTTTAGGCTGCTGTTGTAGGTAATACAGCCTTTCTAAAACCTTGCCGGTTGTCAATAACGTAATAAAGACTGCTTCAAATGGTAGATTTGAAAAGTAGGTTTTAACATTGGGATTCCCAATCAAAAAGCTTCGTCAAAAGTGGCAGCAGTGGAGTAGTGCTCCACAAGCCATTAAAGGACAACTTTTCACCAGCCAATTACATTTTTTAGGGTGTGTTCACACTTGGCATGTTTGGTTTGATTAAAACGAACCCTGTTGCAATTGCTCTGTTAGTGCGGTTCATTTGAATGTGACCCCTGGTGCACGCCAAACAAGCGGACCGATACTGCTGAAAAGTTGGGTCTCGGTCCGCTTCCAAACAAACTCTGGTGCGGTACGAATAAAATATGAATGCAACACGGACCAAAGACTTGTAAACAAACCAAAAACTGGACATGATGTCACAAGATGCAACCCTCAAAAAGACTCAAGCATACCTTTTTTCTCATCATAGTCGTGATTTTGCCCATCACAGTTTGGTACTGGCATCAGAACCGCGTCTCCTCGCAGCAGATCTTCGTTTGTGTGTGTGACGGAGGGATTCCTGCTAGGGATGTCAAAAGTACCGACTTCAGTACCAAGTCGATACTGAAATTTAAAAAAATACCAGCATTACCTGATAGCATTTTGAGCGATGTTGAACGGATTTTTAAACACCTCTGATTGGTCATTGTGTTCATGTACTGCTGGTATCTGGGAATGGTGGTATTTTTAAATTTGGTACCGAAGTCGGTACTTTTGACAACCCTAATTCCTGCCACTGTTCTGACTAATTTGCACATTTTATAAGCTCTTCACGAGTTCTCAGCTGGTCAAAATACCATCATATGTAGGCTACGCACATACAACGAGCGCATTTATCCCAGCACACAGCATTGTTTTGGATGTTCGTTAAGTTCGACCAATCAGGTTGTGAACGTATCCCTCTAACTTTAGGTTCGGTGTTAAAAATGCCAATGTGAATGCTAAGAAAACCAGGACTAAAACGAACCGGACCAAACAAACCAAGTAAAGCTAACTACAAGTGTGAACACACCCTTCACGAATAAAATTAAAAAGTCCAGTTTTAATTGAAAATGCATCATTATATAAGTAAAACGGATTGTTGATGTTCTTTCATGTTGACTTTAAACATTGCATTAGGCATGGTTTCATATCAATGATGTGCTAAACTTAAAAGAATTGATGGCGCCACCTTTGAGATAAGAGAAGGGGGATTGTGTAAGGAAGTCTTCATGTTTTGTGTTTATTTCTGTGTTCTCTGTGGCAGTATCTAGGTTATTCCTTTGTATCTCGCATTTCTCACATTTTTTTCCCCAAAGATCCCCAAAACTGCGTTGGCGTGTGTTATTCTGAGCAAACGCTTGCTGGTGTTGAGGCTCCAAAAACAAGTCCCATAAACAAAGACAGCTGTTTCCTTTCTCCGACGTTTCCATGTGATGAGGAAGCACTGAGCGCTGGGGTGGGAGAGAACTTTGTGCAGATATCAACACCTGGTAGCAATTTTGGTTCACTGAAGCGTCGTGAAGCTTCAAGAGTGATTAGTAGTGAATGGTGTCCAAGACTGCCATATGCTTTTTCATAGCCATGTTGAATCATTTATTGAATTAAGTTGTCATTCAGTTTTATAGGATAAAGTAATCAGTTCTGTATTAGGACGGGGTGAGCATCACAAATAAACTGTGGCCATGCCATTTGATTATAATGTCTATAGTATTTAAAGGGGTAGTTCAATCAAAATAAAAATTCAGTCATCATTTACTCACACTCATGTCGTTCCAAACCCGTAAGACTTTTGTTCATCTTCAGAACACAAATGAAGATCTTTTTGATGAAATCTGAGAGCTTTCTGTCACTCCATAGACAGCTACACAACTGACACTTTGACGCTTATAACACTGATATAGCATAAACATTGATCAGCGAATATAAAAAAGCTCAACTGAACCTGCGTAACATGTGAGTTTATGTTTATATGTGAATAAATGCCTAAATTCAATCTGTTCATCATATAAAGCGATCGTGTCTCTTCAAAAAAATTTTGACCAAAAACCGCTCAATTCATATGGATTAGTTTTATGATCTCTTTATGAACTTTTTGAAGCGTCAAAGTGTCAGTTGCATAGCTGTCAATGGAGGGACAGAAATCTCTCACATTTCATCAAAAAGATCTTCATTTGTGTTTTAAAGATGAACGAAAGCCTTACAGGTTTGGAACAACATGAGGGTGAGTAAATGATGACAGAATTTTCATTTTTGGGTGAACTATCCCTTTAAGTGGTCCTCCAAGGTATTAATTACCATAGTACAATCTTTTTTAAAGGAATAGGTCACCCCAAAATGAAATGTCTTTCTTTTATGGCCTTCTTTCTTCTATGAAACACAAAATGAAATGTTTTGAAGAACGTTCACACTGCTCCTTTATGGGAAAATGACAAAAAAAAAAGTAGTTTGTATGACTAGAAGTCTTCTTGATGGCTTCATATGAACAAAAATAATGTAATTATTTGCTCAAATCTAATTTGCATAATCATATATTCTGGCAAGTTTGACAACAAAAATGACGGCAGTGATTATCAAATATGTCGTAACCAGAATCTTCTGGTACTTTTGACAGCATCCATCACTTTTATTTGATAGAAATACACAGTGTAAACATTTTTTTTTAAAACATTCTTTTGTCTTTCACATTTGAAAGAAAGTCATACAGGTTTAAAATGACTTGAGGGTGAGTGAAGTTTCCATTTTCATTTTTGAACTATACCTTTAAGAACATTCAGCAGATCTAGAATCAGGGCTCAAAGTAGCTTATTTCATTATGGGACATATAGAGCTGTTCAAAATGGAAATAAAAAGATAAAGACCCCTGGCTCCTCAGGGGCTTTTTAATGCCATTTCCTTTTGTGAGGTGGTAAGAGATGTTTTGGCACCGTCAAGCAATGTGCTTTTAAAGCAGCCACTTTATCGCTCTTTTCTTCCCTAAACTGTGTCCCCCACTTCTTTCTTCACTCTTAATATTTTTTAATTAGTTAATGGACCAGATACCATTTATTAAAGCTGCTATAGGCGTTCCAGGCCCCCGCCCCGTGCCTCTTGTCGACTCGGGAAACCACATTAATGAGTGCGAGCTTTCTCTTGAGAACGCCGTCAACACGTCACCCAGCGCCTCGCTGCCAAACAGCCATTCTTCTCGGGCTCTTAAATGCATCACGTATACCGAACCGAGAAGCTTCTAATAAAGTAAAACAGTCTATTTTTCAAAGAGCAGAGG
Source organism: Ctenopharyngodon idella (assembly GCF_019924925.1). Taxonomy (NCBI): domain Eukaryota; kingdom Metazoa; phylum Chordata; class Actinopteri; order Cypriniformes; family Xenocyprididae; genus Ctenopharyngodon; species Ctenopharyngodon idella. The sequence goes on from NC_067220.1 coordinate 8,491,986, forward strand.
ATTGCGGTTGATGCTCACACCCCTGCAAATGACTCACCAACTTTTGGACACGGCATCTCAGGGGTTGTCGAACAGTCAACAGCGTTCTCCTTGGACGTGGGGAGTTGGGTAGAAAAGATCACTCACAATGGATCCAGTCAGGCTACCGCCTCTCACATTGATTTCTCTGCTTTTAGACACAGCGGGCTCCGACTGAGACATTTTTGGAACAAAGCAACGCTGATCCATAAGGCCATTTGAAAGTTATGGGCCTTTTATTGTACCGCAAAGCTTACTTAGGTGGTGGTGGTGATGCTTCTGATACAGACTATGAATTTAATCATGATGATGAGGATGATGATGATGATGATTATAATGCACTTTGCTTTATGAAAGTACCTTCTAACTGTGGTCAGCCTATACCTCAACTTTGAAATTAGTAAATTGTTTAAAATGCGAATGTGAACAAAATATTTTTGCTTGATGGATTTGTGTCTTGAAAACCTGCTTTTAAAATGTGACAATAAAATCTTATTTTTCTAATCGTCACTTCTTTTTATATCCATTTATATCAGTGCAGTAACAATAGACATTGGCCTATTTTTGCTGCTATATTTGTGTGTGCCCTTAATGTGTAAATGCGGGTGTGCTTCAATTAGTAATTATGTAGGTCACATGATGTTATTTTCTGTACTCTGTAATTATGTTACAAATCTTACGTACCTTTAATAATTTATTACTTAGCCTCAAATCTCAAAATATACTCATTTAGATCTCTGTTAATCCAAGACTCACAACTCAAGTATGTGAATGTATTGTGTAAATCAGCTAGTACACTAGCAGGTTTGTTAAAGTTAGTTACTGTAAATCTGAATTCTGAATAATCAAATGTTGTTATTATTATGTCTGGCACAGATATTTGAAGAATTCACACCAAGTATGTAGTATGCAAACATGTGCATGAGTTGTGCAATGAGTTAGCCAAGCTTTCACGTCTGCGTACTTGTTTCTGGCCTAACATTTATTGCAAGTTTGCATTAATAATATTCCTTTGAGCACAAAACACATATTTTGTATTCTATATTTCAATACAGTGTCTTTGCTCCTTTCCACAGTTAAAAAGCCAACGGTTGGAAATGGGCGTCTCTTTAATGGGAAAGACCATATAAATGCAGGTTAGTTCCCACAATACATACTGTAAATACAATATATGACTGCTTCCTGGCAGGCTATTTATTTTAACCAAGTTTCAAAGAACGGGATCCAGGAATGAGAAATCTTTCATCTGTTGGGTATTTTTTTCCTCAAGGTTTTTAGATTATAAGGCCAAAACAAAAACAGATGGTTTGGACACATTTAACGTGAACATGAAATCACCCTAATTATTTCAATAATGCATGTTTTCCTGGTCTTGTTGTGAAAGATTTGTCAGTGCATATTATTTTGAATATTTAACAATTATTTTTATCTGTCAAATCAATTCCCAATCTTTTTTTTTTTTCCTCTTTGAAATCTTTTTTATTTGAAAATGCATCACATTATGTATTTAATTGGGTTGTGAATGCTGCTTCCCATTCTATAACAGCGATTCTGTGCATATGTTTGCATGGGTAGAGCTGACATGCTACAGTTTGTTTGTGTGGGTTCACACTCGAATCACCCTCACCCCGCATTTCTGCACAAAAACAAAAAAACGTCTCCGGTTATCAGACTTTCCGCCCTCCTTCTTCCTGCTATCACACAGTTGGAATCCATCTAACTCATAAAGATGTCTTTGTTTTGGCTCTTAAATAAAAAAAATAAAAAAGACAAGGATGAGTTAATTACCCGACCGAAATCTGTTCATCCTTACAGACTGTCAACCCCCTCCGTCTGTCTTTCTTTCACTCTCCCTGACTTCTTTTATCGATGTATTCCATCTTTTTCTCATTTCCCCTCTACTCTAATACAACGTAATGAAGTCTGTGTTTAGCTCACACTCTACACAAGCTGTCAATCACCTCGGATCCCATTTGTTGGAACTAAAAGGGCAAAGGGAAATTTGCTTTAGCAAAATGCAACAGATATCAGTCAATGTGCAAAAGCGGCTCAGCTGGTGTGAGTTTTGGCATCGGCTCGCTGTCAAAAGCAGCCTAATTAAGCCTAATGCAACCGCTAGCAAGACGCAGGGTGCCACAAAAGAGTTTACGGCTTAGTTTTGTCAGCTGAAAACATGCCGACGCCGTTCCCCTTCAGGCCTTGCCATTAGTTTGTTATACTGTGTCTGTGTCTTCCTCCATAGGATATTATGCAGGAAAACAAAAAAAACCTTCTGTTTAGCCTCCAAAGGCTGTAGTGTTGAACAAAACATGCTTATAAATATGTGCTATAGATGTACTACCACTGATTACTATATTAATTTACCAAGGTATATGTAATACCATGGTATTCTTTGAAGTACTTTGGAGTACCATGGTATTTACTTCACAATAGTTCAAAGAATACCATAAAAACATGGTAATACAATTCTACTTGAACTACTATGGTATTGTTAACATGTGCCATGTTAGTACTTGAAAGTACCATGTTTTACAACAAAAAATCATGGTATATGAATTTAAGTACTATGGTATTACCATCTTATGCCATTTCTGTACCATGGTACCAGGACAGTACTTTTTGAAAGTGTACAATCTAACACAATCACTATATTTTTGGGGGGATTATGACACCCCTTTACCATGATGTTACCACAAAAACATGGTAACGCCATGGTACTTTTTTACTTACAAAAAATGTTTTTTGGACATGGTACTACTGTGATGTTTTGGTCATGTATGGTAGTACCATGGTATTCTTGAAAATACCGTGATTTACCATATAAAAACCATGGTACATGAATTTCACTGCTTTTTTGTAAGGGTACCTGATACTATCACTATTTTTCGGGGGTATTACCATGGTATTATGTTCGAAAACAAAAGTTTATGTGCATGATTTTGTTGTGAACATCCTTTTAATGTGTTCTCCCCTCTTGCTGTTGTAGGTTTCCAGTTTCCAGAGTGGAGCACAGCCGAAACGCCATCAGAGCCTCCGGTGACACATGTGGTCGATAAGGACAACGCATGGCTGTACTCTCTGGACCCCATTCTCCTGACCATCATCGTCATGAGCTCTCTGGGTGTTCTTCTAGGTGCCGTGTGTGCCGGCCTCCTCCTTTACTGCACCTGCTCATATGGCGGCTTGACGTCACGCTCGTCCACCACCTTGGAGAACTACAACTTTGAGTTGTACGACGGGATTAAGCACAAAGTGAAGCTCAACCAACAGCGCTGCTGCTCTGAGGCTTGAGGAGAACAGATGGGGAGATATCAAGTATCCTAAAATGACCTCAAAATAACCCGATTTGACTCTTTGAAGAGATGAGCCTCATCTCTTAGTATTCCTGGAATGCATGTCCATCTCAGCTGGAGAGCTCCTAGACCGAACTTCTCCTGGAGCTTATTTTCCAAGCAGTCATGCTTACTCAGCTCTAGCGCTGCTGCCAAGGACTTCCTCGTCTTTCACTGGATTACATCAAAAATGGAGCATTTGGTGCCACAAGGATTGAAACCCTTTCCATGGCTCAGCCTCAAAATAAATGTTGATACATATCAATGTTCTGCTATTCCAAAAAGATGAGAGTATATCAGTTTAGATTTCTAAGAGGTCTAGTTTTTAAAATGGGAGATCTGAGGCTGGACATTCAAGCCACAAACTTCTTTCCCCCATCATTCCCAAAAGTACATTTTGTGGCCTAGGATGTGGTGAATTGTTTTAAAGGCTTTGATGGATTTGTTTAATGTTGCTTTATTGTTTTTTTCCCTCGCAGAGAAGTTCAGTAGCCCAGGATGATTATACGTCATCATTATTGTGTGTTTACAACCCATTGCTTTCAGCCCACCATTTTGTGTTTCTCTTGTCAGTTTGGAAATGGAAAAGTAAGATTAAGGAGCGAAGGGTTCGTAGATTTAGTTTTAGGCACTGTGTGTTTGGTAAATTTTGTTCTGGAAAAAAGGCAGCACACTTGTTTGAAACGACTAAGGATTTTGTCAGTGCAACCTATGGATTGCTGTAACTGGGAGACAAAGACTGCCAAGCTAATGTGTGAGCTTTGAGCTAGCAAACAGGCATTAAATTATGTGAAACAATGGTTGAAAGGCCAACAGATACTTAAGGGATGGGTTTGAAATGCAATTTCTCTCATTTTTACTCTGGGCCTTCAAGAATGCTACAGTTATTGGCTCAGAGAGGTTCAGGTCCACTGCTTGTATTTTGTAAAAGGAAAGTTCATTTTCAAAAACAGTCTAAAATCTACACCGGTTTGCTGTGCCAGTCATGTACAGTATATCTTGGCTTTTGGGTCAAACAGATATTTTTACACATCAAAATGATTGTTTAAAGCATCTGTACGAGTTAAAATAGTTTACATTTGGATCAATTTGAAGCAAAATAAAGTGTATAGGTAAATATTTAATATATTTTTTTCAAATCCTTTTTGAGAGGCCAAGTTGAGTGTTACAAAACCTGTCAGTGGTGAAAAACATGAATTAAGCTTAAAAACTTTAATAGTTGCTATTCTTTTAGGTTATTTTCAAACCGTTTAGGACCTAACACAGAGCCTTGAGGAACACCAGTACTTTCAAATGTACATCATACAGCAGTTCTTTCCTTTGTTTCATTCTCAATTGATTTTTTCCCCTCTTTTACTCAGTTTTATGTTTCCATGCTAAGGTTTTATGTTAACAGGAGACAGGTTTGGTTGTAAATCTGCTCCCCTGTGGTTTTCAAAGACTGGCAAAAGGTGGAAGACAGATGCCGTAAATCTTTACTTACTTGCTCAGATGGGATTCCTCACCTTCATTCATGCTCAAAAACAGATTGTGAGTTGGTGGAAGTAAATGCACCCAAAGCACACTACACCTCTGCAGAATAAGACACGTTATGAGAGTCTGGGATCTTCGATATGGAGTTTTGAGACACTGATAGGTGAGCCTGTATGTTTCTACTGACCCTGCTCCTTATCTTCTTGAAGACTCTTGCTACTGGACCCCTGGACTTTTGCAAGTGCCTTGGAGCTACTCTGTTCCAGCCTCGGCTCTGGACCTGAAAAAGACTGCTTTTGAGCTTTTGTCTGTCTTAAACACTCGAAATACTTGAGAATCACAGCACTGGGTAGAATTCCAGTCTCTCTTTGGACACTTTGTACAGAAATTTTGCTTTTTATGATGATGATTATTGTTATTATGATTATTTAATAAAGGATTGTTAACATACAGTAGCGGGTTGATGTGCTGTTGTACACTCCAAGGTGGATCCAAGAGGAGCATTTCAAGGTGACTGAGTTTGATGTTTTACAGTGGGTCTTGAGTTTCGAGGTTACAAGAGCAAGGGGTTATGGGATTGTTAAATGAGTAGAATACTTTGACATTGCTCAACACGCTCACACACATGCAATTGATGTTACAAATACCAGACCAGTGCATAACGTACCTCCGCTGACAACAAAAGGAGTCCATCAATAGAACCTTTGACTCCATTATACATCAACTCATTCAATCCCAAATACACACAAGCTCCCTCACTCTTTCTCTCTTTCCAGCTACGTCTGCTACAGTTTCTCTCATCTCCCCATGGGCTCCCATTAGCACGGACCTTCAGTCGCCTTCATTTAGGGGCTCACAACATCAAAGCTTTGAAGTGCCTAACTGTTCCACCCCCTAAAGTTCCCTTCATCCCTCCACCTCATCCAACCACCCAGTTGCATCCATTTAACTATTTCTCTACCTCAGCTTTCTCTCTGCTCCATAGTGTGCCTGCCTTTGCCTTTACCACTGTGGCTTTTTCACTGACTAATGATGTGTACAGTAAGATCTAGTAAGGTCGATCGAATCAGCCTTGTTCGAGATCCCAAGAAAATCAAAGACATTATTATGGCAGGCAAATAAAATATTGAATAGACTTTAAAAAAAAAACACCATCAAACATAAACCTATAACTGTCCTACAGCCATCCGTTTTACAATCAGGTTTGTCCATCTGAAACTATTTTAAGTTTTTCTTCAGTATCATAAGAACCACGTAAAAAAACTGAAATACTCATTGCCGTTCTTTCATCTTAAATGAATAAAATTGCGCTAAATTAATGTGTTTAATTAACATCAACAGTAGAAATGTAGGACATGGAAACTTTTGCAGAGTTTCTAAAAAAGGGGTCGCCAGTATGGACATATGGACATCATCAGACTCTGGACATGGACTGTAAACTTCAAATACTGTTCAGTCGAGCTTTGACCATGATCTAGATCTAGAGGAAAATCATTCACCCTTCTCACGCTTCTTCAGAATTCTGACCAGCACATCAGTCATTTCTAATGTAGAATCTCTAAAAGGCATTTTAAAGAAATAAATCAGTGATTTTCTTGACTGGAAGAAAGTCTTTCCAAATATTTCAAAATCTTCTATTGGCTGATTCCTGATTAATGAAGTTCTGTCTTTAAACTCAACCCAAGGCATCCGGATTTGTGGCTTTGATCGGCAGGCTGGACTGAGCGATGGAGAACCAGGAAATTGCTCTGAGGAGCCCGGCCGTCGGGCTGTGCTTTTCCTCTCAAATTATTCTAAACTTTTGTTTCGTAAATGTTGTTTTCCCTCCCTGTCAGATTGAAATCTAATTCTCCACTGGGGCCTTGCAGGCGAAGATCAGAGAGCTTTCTTTCTTTCTCAGTAAGCCGGACTTTCCATCAAAGCTCAGCCTTGCACGCTTGAAGCTTATAGGTGATCAGCTTTTGAAGAGGCCGCACTAAGAAATACAAAGAGCATGCGGCTAATTCATCTCTAGAGAGAAGAACCTGACAAATGATGGAGAACTATAGAGGCACACAACTGTACTCCTCCATTCCCGGATGTTTATTGAGTCTAATGTCAAAGGGTTTGGGGCGTCTGAACGTCTCTGTTGAGGAAGGGCTTTTCATGTTGCAGATTATTCATTTGCTTTAACTATTTTAACAGATGCTGTTTCTTAGCAAGGTCACTTACAAGACCTCCTCAGCTAGGGTAAAACTGGTTTTGCACAAAAAATTTAAGATCAAGAGTTCATGGTTTCTATCTTAAAAAACAAACAAACAAACAAACAAACAGCATATTGTGCCATTGACAGTCAATAACCACATGCTCTACTGGTACTTTTTACATCAGCATCTTTCTCTGCTCTGTCCTTGTACATCTAATGGACTGAATTGTTTCCAAACATCTGAGGTCTCAGGAAAAATAACTAAATGTGCAAAATTCATCTAGACTTCTTCAGCTCTCACTGGAAGCACTGTGTGTAAAATAGCTTGATATTATTTTGCCAAATCAATAGGATTTTAGGGGTAGTTAATGGTTAGGTATAAATTAAATGGTTACATGTAGTGTGTGCTAACAAGCTGAGAAAATAATTACAATAAAAAAAAAAAAAAATTCAAGAGTGTGGTAGAAAAAACAAGAAAAATTTTGAATATAAATAGACGTAAAATTAATGCAATAAAAATATCCATAAAATAGTGTTAAATAATTAAAAAGAATATTTTACCCCAAAATTATGTGCTATATTTAGATATTTAGATTTTTTTTTTTACTATGTGTGCTATGCATATTTTGACAAGCTCAGAAAATAATCATTTAAAAAAAATCCAAGATGGTGGACAAAACAAGAAAAATGTTGATAATATACTTCAAATTCATGTAACACTGAAAAATATCTATAACATAGCTTTAATTTAATTTAATAAAAACAAAATTGCTATTTTAACCTGAATGTATCTGTGCTGTGTATAATTATTATTTTTATGGTTATTTTTTATTATGTGAGCAATGCATATTTTATATTGGCAACACTTCTAGCAACAAAATACTTCTAAAGCATTTATTAATCTTCATTTCTACATTTACTAATACATTTTTTACAATTAAAAAAAAAATAATCTGATAATATTAATGAACTGTGAACTGTGAACAATTTTATTTTTAACATTAACATATAACATTAACATTAATATATATATATATATATATATATATATATATATATATGATTATTAGATTATAATATTGCTCCTTTTATGTGATATTGAACTCTTTTATTGGGTCTAGAGTGTTGCAGATTAGTTACTTATGAGGTTCTATTTCAATAAGGATGCTTTCTATGTAGGCAGCAGGCAACAAGGCAGCTCACTGTTTTGGAACAGAGCGAATATGTTGATCCAAAAGTATGCACTAATTAAAAGGTACCTCTATTAAGCACAAAACACTATCTTTATTTACCAATACATTGCAAATAACAGATCATATTGTCTGTCAATTATAGTATAGTACAGTATAGATTCATTTTTTACATTCTGTTCTCTATCTCAAGCTCTGCTCGGGCTCTTTGGCTCACTCAGCAGGTTGTGGGATGTCCTCCCAGAGAAGCAGCTCTCCTCTCCCCTCGGCCAGCAGTTGAAAGCTCTTATCTGGGTCAGTCGAGTGGGAAGGGATCGAGGGGGATCTGTGTTTCCACTGGAGCTGCTGACAGCTTCAGACCTCCTGCTCTCCTGCATCTTCATTATCAGCTGCGCATGAAATCAGCAGAGGAACTGAATTAGAAAATTGGGTAGTCAATGGAAACTAAACTGTTTTTATTATCAGTTTATTGTGTAAATAAAGTTCAAATGCTGAAATAATAAGTTAAAATCGTCTGTACTAAAAAAAAGTACCAAAAACATAGTGCTATCGTATATTGGACATTGTTAAAAGTTAAAATGAATCACACTGCTTGCCGTATTTGGTTTCACTTGCTCTGCAGACTCTTTAAATACAGTATAGACTGGAACAGATGTGAAAAGAATTACATGAAAATGTAGTGTTTATGTGAGTTGTGCATGTGTTACAGCTTTGAATGAAGTGTGAATTGAAAAAGGTAAGATTCAAGACACTCAAGAGACTCAGGAGTTAATGTTCTGCCCAGCTGTTTGGACCTTTAGTGTTGTTTCATCTTCTCCAGATCATAATTAATGTCACTTAAACACATTTATCAGCAAACACTCATTCTAACTGAGTGGAAATGCGTGTGTTCTCCAATACAGTATATATGTATAATGGACGCTTTATTAGATACACTTGTAAAGCTGCTTGTTAACACAAATATCTAATCAACAATCACATGGCAGCAACTTAATGCATTTAGACATGTAGACATGATCAAGATGATCTGCTGAAGTTCAAACTGAGCATCAGAATGGGGAAGAAATGTTATTTAAGTAACTTTGACCGTGACATGGTTGTTGGTGCCAGATGGGCTTGTCTGAGTATTTCAGAAACTGCTGATCTGCTGGGATTTTCACACACAACCATCTCTGGGATTTACAGAGGTCTGAAAAAGAGAAAATGTCCATTGAGTGGCAGTTCTGTGGGTGAAAATGCCTTGTTGATGCCAGAGGTCAGAGGAGAATGACCATTTCAAGCTGATAGAAAGGCAACAGTAACTCAAATAAGCACTCGTTACAACCGAGGTCTGCAGAAGAGCATCTCTGAACACACAACACAACACACAACTCGAAGCAGATGAGCTACAGCAGCAGAAAACTGAGGCTACAGTTCACACGGCCTCACCAAAATTAGACAATAGAAGATTGGAAAAACATTGCCTGGTCTGATGAGTCTTGATTTCTGCTGCAACATTCAGATGGTAGGGTCAGAATTTGGTGTAAACAACATGAAAGCATGGATCCATCCTGCCTTGTATCAACGGTTCAAGCTGCTGCTGGTGGTGTAATGGTGTGTGGGATGTTTTCTTGGCACACTTTGGGCCTCTTACTACCAATTGAGCATCGTTTAAATGCCACAGCCAACCTGAGTATTGTTGCTGACCATGTCCATCCCTTTATGACCACATTGGACCATCTTCTGATTACATGCCATGTCACAAATCTTAGATCATCTCAAACTGGTTTCTTGAACAAGACAATGAGTTCACTATACTCAAATGGCCTCCACAGTCACCAGATAGCAGATAAGGCAGTTCTGAAGAAGGGCATTCAACCGGATACTATGGTGAAGCATACTTAATAAAGTGGCCATTTGTGATTTCACTTGCAATAAAAAAAATACATTTTTGAATGACTTTTTAATTGAAAAATATGGAGCAGTCTCAGCATCTACTAGCAGGCGTTAACTAGATTTACATTTATCCTCTGATCTATATCATTTATATCCTGCAGATTAGTGCATTTAACACACTACAAACCAGCAGGTTGCAGAAAAGGCGTGTCACCACCAATAAAAAGCAAAACAAGAAGATTTTGTGTTAACATTTTTGTTTGTTCCTCACATAATACCCTTATACAGGGCTCGATTTGAGGGGGGATTTGTTGGTCATTCCCCTTGTAAAGCCGTCATCCCCCCTTACCATCCCCTTTAGATTAACAGTGTTATGTATTATGTAAAGAAAAAAGAGCCAGTTTTTTCAATGACAATTGATTTTCATTGTCAGTCAGTTTTGTTCAGTTTCGAGATCTCAATACAGTGTGTTTTGTTTTTACGAGATTTTAATGACAGTTGGTTTTGTTCCATTACAAGATTTCAGTGACGGTCGGTTTTATTAGGTTATGAGATTTCAATGGCGGTCGGTTTTGCTGGATTAAGAGATTTCAGTTACGGTCGGTTTGTTCCTCTACGAGATTTCAATAGCGACCGTTTTTCCATTATGGGATTTCAATGTTACTTGTTTTTGTTCCCTAACGAGATCTCAATGATGGTCGGTTTTGTTCCATTTTTTTTCTTTCTTTTTTGAGAGCAAAATTATTATTTTTTTTTTCAGGAAAGATCCAACATTGATAATAAATCAGCATATTAGAATGATTTCTGAAGGATCATGTGACACTGAAGACTGGAGTAATGGCTGATTAAAATTCAGCTTTGCATCACAGAAATAAATAATATTTTAAAGTACATTTAAATACAAAAACATTATTTTAAATTTAATATTTCACAATATTACTGTTTTTCTGTATATTTGATCAAATAAATGCAGGCTTGATTAGCATATGAGACTTCTTTCAAAAACATTAAAAATAGTAATGAAAAAAAAATAAAGTGGTTCCATGTAAGTTGTAAGAACTAAATAAAGTACTGTATCATTTGTGATGTGATGTAAGGGGATTATTTTTGCTCCAGGGTTACACCCCTTATTTTCTGGGGTTTATTTTAACCCTTTATTCGGTACAGTTTATGGAGACTGTACTGGGGCGTTGGGCAGTATGGGATGTACTGTATGGGCTATTTTACACCAGGGTCACACCCCTTACGTTCTGAGGTTTATGTTAACTCTTTATACAATACAACTTATTGCAACTGTACTGGGGCGTTAGGTCCCACTCAGGCCACAGGTTGATCAGACCCAATAGCCTCTCTAACACCTCTTTCTGCAGCTACCCAGTCTCAGAGGAGGTCTCCCATCCAGATAAAGAACGAGCTCAACCCTGTTTAGCTTCAGTGGGTGTGCAGGTGAAAGCTTCAGGTTGACCGCTGCAGGGTTTCTCAAACATCTTTCCAACCATAGGCCCTCTTACGGAGAAATATAAATCTCAACAATGGTGACATGCTTCATGCCGCAATGCATTCTATAACAGACTATTGTAAAGTTAAAAATGAACTGCATTACATCTACATGATCAAAAAACAAACAAACAAAAAAACACTCCCTTGCTATTGCCACAGCTAACACAATTTCAGCAGCAAGAGAAAAACTAACACTAAAGGTATGTTTACACGACAACGGTAAAGCTTTTTGTTGATCGTCACCATTGTTGAGATTCATATGCTGATTCTTGATGTCTGTGTGTCTGAATGATACTGTACAGCACGTTTTTTTTTTTTTTTTTATAATTCTTCAAATGATCAGATTATCATTACACTGCTGGAGTAAATGTTGTAGTCTCACATGATCAGAAGAAAGTTTAGAGGCACTAATAAAACTAAAACCTAACAATCAGTGACTTTATGATATCATTAATAAGCAGCAAGTGTCTGATTTCTGTCTTTCTTCAACACAACAAGCATGTTTTCTAAACACAGTGTTAAAACAACACGAAAAAAAAAGGTTAATTGGAAAGTTCAAGGATCAAGAGTACATATATATAACTAAGAAATAAGTCAAATTAGGTTAAATGAACATGAACTGTGGTATTGAAAACTTAAAGTTCACTTTATTTTTGAAAAGTTTTTTTTTTCTCAACTAAACTTTGTTCAAATTTGTCAAGTAGAAAACAAATAAAATTCTAAGTAAATGCAACAATACTGAGTCAATGTAAAAAGATAACTCAAAAAGTTAAGGTAAAGAAACTTCCTTTTTTTTTTTTTTACAGTGTATGGCCTGCCTGTGGCTCAGATCTGGTAAACAGGAGCGGTCCGCCAAAGTGCCATCATTCTACGCCACATGTGATCCAGATCATCATACCATGCAAGGCAGATGTGGGCCGGATTTGGGCCGGCACAAAGTTGCTATCTGTCATTTGGAACTCATTTATAGAGTTATTTTTATTACAAATATATGTTGATAATGATTAAACACTTTATTGCCCTCCAAAGGCACCATTTTAAGTAGCCTATATAAAGGGATGGATTGTGTGTGTGTGTGTGTGTGTGTGTGTGTGTGTGTGTGTGTGTGTGTGTGTGTGTGTGTGTGTGTGTGTGTGTGTGTGTGTGTGTGTGTGTGTGTGTGTGTGTGTGTGTGTGTGTGTGTGTGTGTGTGTGTGAGAGAGAGAGATTCTGGTGGTCACTCCAACACTACAATGAAATAAATTTTACGAATAATGCTTATTTTACTACTCTTTAAACCAATAAATAAAAATGTTTAAGGTACAGTCACACAGATGACCACAAATGGCATCAGTATCCTATTACTATTGAAATTATTGTTGTTGCAAGACAGATTTGTTGCAGAAGCATTAGGATGTCCACATATGTATGTAGGCCTATTTGTTTATTTATTTGGCGGGTAAAAATATGAATTCCTTGTTGGTTCCTGCTCATGAGGTTTATTTATTTGTTTAACCTTTTTTGATCACAATTTAATTTATACGTACTTTAATTTGTGCTATTTCATATCGTTTAGTATTATTCTAAAATTCGGGAAATAATACTAATAAATAAGCTTTTGACTGGTAGTGTATGTTTGTGAAGTCAAGGAAGTTGGCTTTATGGAGGTCCATCATCATGTGGACTGAATGAAAATGCAGGTAGTGAAAATACAGCGGGATCTGCAGAAGATAGTGTATTGAAGTGTGGGAAGTTGTGAGATGGAAATCTCTAGATAAGCTCAGGGAGATTTGAATTTTCCGAGTCTGCCTGCTGCCTATGAATCAAGAGCATACGATAAAGGCTTTTGTTAAGTAACAAAAAATGTTTCCACAGCAAAACAAGTGAGATAAAGACAGAAGATATCTGTTGAATGAAGGAAAACTAGAACAGTTGCCTACAAATGAACAACAAAAAAACAGGGGAATTGCAGAAAATCCCTCATGCTTCACAGGACAAAAGCTAGTAATAATAAAATCTGCAGTGGAAGAGATTTTCTTATATTCACCAATATGGTAAAATTAAAACTCCATAGTTTTACTAAAACCTTATCTTTCAGAAGATAAGCAAATCGCACATATGCAATTCCTTTCTGCACAACCCACACACACACACCCTGAGCCAGGAATACACACAACGGCCATCTACAACAATAAACAGTAGAATCCGCACACAAATATTCTCAATATCCGCTCTTTATTTAGTGAAAGGCGTTGTCATGTGTCATATGTTGGATCCCATGGGGACTCAAACATCTGTTGGAAAAAACTGGGCTAGTAAACTTCCTCTTTCTCTCCTATTCATTTATCTGTGATGCTATATTACACATGGCAATATAATTCAAATGAAATTTTACCAGTTGACATACATATGGAGCTCTAAAATGAATGCGGATAGTATGACTTGAGAAAACAATTAAAGGGTTAGTTCACCCAAAACTGAAAATTCTGTCATCATTTACTCACCCTCATGTCATTCTAAACCTGTAAGACTTTTGTTAATCTTCAGAACACAAATGAAGATATTTTTAATGAAATCTGAGAGATTTTTGGCTCTCTATTGACAGTCTACATTCATCAACACACACATCAGTTGTAGTAAACGGAAGCTCAAGCATGTTTGTTTAACGCAAGAACCAATGAGGTTCATTCTTGTGTTGCGCATCACGTTTGAACCAATGAGGTTTGTTCTGTTTATGTTTGCTGTTCAAAGTTTAAATGTATATAAAAGCCTAAATTCAGTCGAGGGAAAAAAATGTAGACAAAAAATATTTCGAAAGCAACAGGCTCAAGTTTGATATGACTTCAACTGAACGTCTCCATTTGCTTTTCATTTAGTCTCATTTTGGAGAAATAGTTGTAATACCAAAAAGATCTCATTTGTGTTTTCCTCTGGATGAGCATGTGATTTCCTACAGTCTGTCATATAACCGCCATTATATTAGCTGCTAACAAGGATCTTGCGGAATCAAACCGAATAAGCGTGCGGCTGATCATAGACCCCATCATCTGACAAAGCGGCGAGCCAAAAGTATCTCCGGGAGAACATGACAGAAAGCAGAATGTTTCAGGGTGGCAGAAACACGCCTCAGATCTGGTTAAAGCAGTCTTGGTGGCAGTTGTCATGGAAACAGAGGTGGGCGGCAGGGTTGTCACAGTCCCATTAGTCGAGGTGATGAGTGTGTGGCACGTGGGCAGCTCCGAAGTGTTGCACTGCAATAATAAGGCATCATATACTGTATGATATGTCATATTAGAATTTCATAAAGGTTTTGTACAAAAAACCTAGAAGTCCAACATCAAAATGTCTTTGCACTTGTTGTCCGATACATTGATGGAGGAGAAAAAAACATGCATCAAAGAGGGATGATATTCGGAAAGGAATATGAAATGAAATAAAAATATTGTAATTTAGGAGGAAGGGAAAACTGAGGTGGAAGAAGCAACACAAAGACAAAAGCAGAAAAAAACAATGAAAAAAACTAAACTACAACTACAATACAATTAAATGGAGAGCAAAGGGAGACTTTTGACATTTCATGCTTTTCAGATTATTTGCATATAATAATCTCACATGCGTCTCCTCTAGAGTTTAAGAAGAGAGATGAATTTCATCTAGTGGAAACGTTTGGTATAGCGCCCAAACAAATTCTTACAGAAAGCTAATTTTTTGAGATATCAACCTCAATTTTGGAACACAGCTTGTTTATAATTATGCCTTTGATTTTCTCACAGTTTCAGAGTAAAACGTGTTTTGGAAAATATGTATTTCATAACTCTAAATATATATTAGAGTTTAAGAAGAGATGTCAACAATATCTCAAACTGTGCTCAGATTTGCCAAGACACCAAAATCTGAAATAAAAAAAATCATTTCATAATAATCTCAAACATTTCTCATTAAGTTCTCACAAAATGATCTGAGCTATGCTATCTACATTCACTTTGGAATTATGATTTATTATTTAATTAATATACACTACCATTGAAATGTTTGTGGTCAGGAAGATTAATAGTTTTGTTCAGCAAGGATGCATTAAATTAATCAAATGTGACAGCTTTTATAATGTTACAAAAGATTTCTATTTCAAATAAATTTTCTATTTATCAAAGAATATTAAAGCCAAAAATATGTATCAATGCAACTTTCATGAAGTAAACTGTCACTAAAAGCCTTCCTTCCACCGGAAAAAATAGTCCCTGACCGTGAACAGCAACAGAAGTTACATTATTACGCCATTAGATGGCGGCAAAGACTGTCTTCATGAGTGTGTCAGTCAGTAGCAAAGACTTTTACATTGAAAAGACTGAACTGTTGTGTACGGAGCCCCGCACATGACATGCAAGAAAAAAAATTAAATCATGCGCACGATTTACTAATTTGTTCCCTCGATATACTAAATCGTGCACACGATTTGATAAAACGTGCGCACGATTTACTATTCCGTTCCCTCGATTTATAAATCATGCGCATGATTTATAAATCAAGGGAATGAAATAGTAAATCGTGCGCACGTTTTAGTAAATCGAGGGAACTAAATATAAATCGTACGCACGTTTTAGTAAATTGAGGGAACAAATTAATAAATCGTGCGCACGATTTAGCCTACTATTTTTTATTTGCATGTCATGTCTGGCGCTCTGTAGTTGTGAACACGGAAGTTGTGAAGACGCAACTTAGAAATGCTTTGACTAGCGCTGTCAGTCATGGGAAAACCCCTTAACTGTTAAAAGGACAAGATAATACATCAGACATTTAAACAGATTTTTTATTATGAACATAGGACTGACCTGAAGGAAAATGCTAAATCTGAATGGAGGTAATAAACTCGCTCACTCGATCTCTTTCTCACAATACTTTTCTACATAATACAGTAAGCTTCAATGAACAATATCAATTGAGAACATACAGTTTACATTGCTAAGAGTGGTTGCTAAGGGTGTTGTGTAGTGATACACAGAACCGTTGGGTGAAGCGGTCATAGCCGTGTTTTATCATGAATAAAACACAGCTATTAGCCAATCAGAATCAAGGTCAGGAACTAACCGTTTTATAAAATAAAATAAATCATGGACATGATTTGTAAAGGTTAATGGTCCTGAAAAAATAGTCCCACTTGTATTGTTCGCAGTCAAAAATGGCTGCATTGGGAATGAACGAGAGATGAATTTCATCTAGTGGAAACGTTTGGTACTGCGCCCAAACAAATTCTTACAGAAAGCTAATTTTTTGAGATATCAACCTCAATTTTGGAACACAGCTTGTTTATAATTCTGACTTTGATTTTCTCACAGTTTCAGAGTAAAGAGTGTTTTGGAAAATATATATTTCATTTAAAAACTGAAAATGGTATTTCACTTTTTAAAACTTTTTTTTCACTTCAGCAATAATTTGCCAAGTGTGTCTTTAAAAAGAGACCAAACTTAAAGGTGCAGTAAGCAATTTCTGAAAATCTCTGTTGATATTTGAATTCACCAAAACAAACTTAAAAGTTTCACACCCCTATCTTGATAGCTCCGCCCCAAATTCACAAACACACTATGCAGCACAGGCACCTCCCCCCTAACGATTTGACACGCCCCTTACTGCTGATTGGCTACAAGTTTGTTTTGGTACTCGGTCTGATCCACTTTCAACAGCGTTTCTCAGAAATTGCTTACTGCACCTTTAAGTCTGTGCTCCAAAGCATTCGAGATACAAAATATTAATTAAAAAATAATATAAAACTAAAATATAGTGCAATCATTTAACTGAAAAATAAATCAATAAATAAATAAAAAAATCGGTCATTTTTGACCATCACGCGAACAGTACCAGAGGGTTAAATTTTAATAATATTTTACTATATTACTGATTTTACTCTAATTTAAAAAAAAAAAAAAAAAATACAGCCTTGGTGAGCATAAGAGACTTCTTTTACATTGAACAGTGGTGTACATAATCATAATTTCTAAATTTATATATGTACTCTTGCTGTATGTCAATGATTTTCTGATTTTTGTTTGCTTTTATTTCTCAAAAAGAATGTAGGAGAGACAGTCTGAGTCTATACTTACTGTAAATACAAAACTAAGATCCCTGTTAAGTCTCCTGAGATATAAAAGAGAGAAAAGAAAAGAAAAAAACATTCCTGAGGGGGTGATTTAAATGTAATAGGTTTAGTTACAATTTATGGTTTAGCTATGAGTTTACGATCCAAAAATCACATTCTTGTGATCAGTAGATACATCATGACAAACGGCGTGTACTAAATGTTTTGACGTTGACTAATGAATACGCCTTAATGTTGCACATTAACGTACAGCACATTCCCACCACAGTCATGTTAAAAATGCTTTCTATAGCCTTCGAACGACAAGTAAAGTGAAAAAACTCAAGCCCAGCTGTGCGTCTATCACGAGACGTCAAGTCTGACTTCTATTTTCACCACTCCGAACGTCTCTTCACAGATCTGGCTGGAGCCCAGTGGACGATCATATTACCTTCATGTCACAGCACACAGCTATGATGGATGGCTGTTGTTGGGACTGTAACGCTCATGCACATTATTCACCAGCACTGCTCCTCCAAACAGAGATTGTCTTTCTCATACGGGGCCACCACAGCGCAGGAATGGAGATTGAGAGGTCTCTGAGAGGGACTGTTTCTCATGACGGTCCAATGGCCTGACTTTTGTTTTGGGAGATCTAGTTCATGAGGGTATAGTGGTGGTGCCATGGTTCAATAGCTGCGGGTAAAGGTTGAACGTCTGCTGCATGAGATCAGGGGTTCCCAAGCTTTTCTGTCAGCTGAACTCTTATGATATAGATGATTCGCTTGAAGAATTCACTTTAGACTGCAACTAATATTCGAATCTTTCTATACATATAATGAATAAAAAATTTAGTCATAATTTTTGTTGGTAACAAGTTATAATTTGGTTATCTCTAAGGTTATTTTTCTGTTGAATATATATATATATATAATAGTGTGTGTGTATATATATATATATATATATATATATATATATATATATATATATACAAACCTTAAAGATTTTTGGGTTAATAAAAAAACCTTAAAAATAACCAAAATCTAACTTATTACCAAAACAATTTATGACTACATTTTGTATTCATTATAATATAATCTTAAATCTAAATAAATAAATTTAGATTTAAATCTTAAATCTATATAATCTTAAAAATAACCAAATTCTAAAAAAAATTATTTGGTTAATAAAAATAACCTTAATTAATAATTCATTAAAACAACCTTAAAAATAACCAAATTAGAACTTATTACCAACTAAAATTTATGATTACATTTATAGAAATAATATATACACTATATATATATATATATATTAGATTTAATTTAATTTAATTTAATTTAATTTGCCATTAGTAGTACCCAGTACTATTATACTATTCATACTATGTATATGTGCAGTATATATGCTGTGCACATTATGCAATTTTTGGTTTTCACAAAATTGGATTTAAACCATTTATTTGCAAAATAATAACTGGACAACGCTCACAAAATTAAACAAGTTATGTGCAAAACAATTGCATACTAAACAATAGCATACTACAAAATGCATACTGTTTCACACATAGGCAGTTTATAGTATATATAGTGGACAGTATGCAGTACTCAGTGCACTAATATTCCATTCCAGACATAGCTGATGTCCTTGTTGGCTTTTGGCTTGAATTCAATGGACCAACACTGCAAAAAAAAGGTTGACCCCCTGACCTTTGGTCCAAGTGAACTGAAGAGAGGTATACTTTGTATCTTCCATCTTGATCTCTCTGGGAATTGTTAGTATCACGAACAGGGCATATCTCTGTTCTCTTTATCATCCAGTCAGTCAGTGATAAATAGAGGAGTTTCAGTGAGTCTAGAGCTGGCCTCTGTGTGTGTACAGGGTTGACACGAGGGAGATCTTATCACTCATTTCTCTGATATGTTTAACTTCTGTGCGGTTGTGGAAGGAATGTCTGATCCGTCCCAGAAGCACTGATCTGTGTCCCTTTTCTTTAGTTATACCTTTATTGTTTTATCTTATCTGATGCTGTTGATGTTGACAGCAGTTTATACAAGAGTTCAACCAGTGATTTCTGTGTATATACTGCCATCAGCTGGACAAATGGAGCTCTGCGATAAATATTAAAAAACACAAATAATTTCTCACTAATATAATAATGCTAAAAAATGTTGTATGTTTCTGTTTATTAATTATTTTATTATTTAAATTAATTTTCCCTGCTTCCTTGGTTACAGGTCTATATATCTATATTAAAATATATAAAAGTATTTGAACACAAGCCACACTTAAAAATATTTTATTACATTCCACAGTGAAATATCAAACCATGTGGTTTCTGCACAGTTATTTAAGCATAAAAGAAAATCTAAAACGATAAAATTGCATAATGCAACAAAAAATGTGACAAAATCCATTTTAAAACACACTAGTGCTTGAGATCCATAGGGCCGTCAGTGTTGTGCACAATGTGGCTGTGACTGTAATCGCTGCACTTTTGAAATTCTTATCATGGACGTAGTTTATGATGGACATTGCACCCTGGTAAGCTTCTTGACATGTGGGCTGGATTTGATCCTCGGGTAGAATGAAGCCGTGCTGCCCTTCGTCCCTTAACTCAAAGGTGAAGGAGTATGGGATCCCTATGAGTCTGGCAAAATCACGTGAAGAGCCGGAATTCGCATCTGTGAAGAAAATGAAAGCATTTTCACAAGTGATAACTCACATTCATTTTATGTATCACTGGGTGATGCGACAGGCCAATACGGATGAGCAAATAATTATTTTCATAATGTGCAGTTAGTAGTGTGTTGAAATTCGTGGAAAAAATTCAGCAAAAACAAAATCAAGAGATATAAACAGTTTTGACTTTTTTCCTCAGAACTGGACTTTGTAACTTTATATCTGGACTTTCTGAGTTTATATCTCACAATTCTGATTGCAAGCAATTCTGACTTTATTTCTTTACAATATATCCTGCATTTTTGACTTTTATAACTCGCAATTGCTAGTTTATATCGCTCAATTCTGAGAAGAAAAGTCAGAATTATGAGATAAAACATCACAATTATCTTTTAAATTGTTTTATTCTTTGGCGGAAAAAAGCTTTCATAGATATGTATATACAGTATTTTGCATCTCTACTTGATATTGACACAAATAAAATGCAGCATCACACAAAAGCAGAAGTTTTGCTTACCAATGCCATTGTAAAACAAATACAGTATTTTCAGATATTTCGTGTCTAATAATGTAAAGTTTACCAGGATAAAATGAACAATATTTGGCTGCTCATGTGATTTCAAAATGGCAGCCGCCATGGGCAGGGATTACCATTATGTGGATTAGAACAGTTTCTTCTCAATCATTGTAAACATACTCACACAGCACATCAGGGGAAGTGCCCACTTTGTAGCTCTTCCCATGAACTGCTTTGATGGCTTTAGCCGCAGCGAGACCTACTTCCATCTGCAGACACATTGACAGACGTGCATATTTCATTTGAAACAATGTGCGGTATGCTGGAAAGCTCCCAATCCTAATTTATTTCTACTTACCAGTTCATTGTAATTGGGTGCTGAGATGTTGGGGTGCCCGTAAGGGACGAGGATCAGCTGACTGTACGAGTGGATGGTGAGATAACAGAGTATTTGGTTTTGATGTGCTCCCAAAAAGTCAGTGACGGCTTTGGCCTCTGGCTCAGACAGAGCAGTCGGACCGTTATAGATCTCTGAACAGCAGTTCCTGGAGATCCCGACCACTATGCGAACAAAGACAAATAGAAATAGACTAGATCATGATGTGATGCTTTTGACAGTACTTACGTCAATGTAGGTGTAAAAAATATATTATCAGCTACTTTAGCATTGGTTGCATGTCTGCTATATCATGCTTGACAGCTACTTTGCAAAATCACAGCAAGTGAGAATGATGGGTTATCCTTGTAACTTTTTATTTGTTTACTATTACAACATTAGGTTTATCTCTGCCACCTTAAGCCTGGAATCTATAACCTGTAGAGGGTGGGAATGTAGGAAAGACAAGATTAATAGAGTACACCGAGTGCTGTTAAGTCATCTGTGGATGTTATATCATTTTTATAACCCTTATCTCTCATATATAGCTGATATTTACATTTTTCAGATGCCAAACAGTTCATTCGGTTATCTAAACTTGTTTCAGTGCTGGAAATTATTTTGGCAAATTGCTTGTGAATATTTCATACTCTCATGTGGTTTATTATAGTTAACTGAAACTAAAACCATAAAATTATTAGCAAAAAGAAAAAAGTTACTTACTCCCCCAGTTAGCGTAAAAGTTGCGGTTGAGATCAGTGCCAAAGCAAGTGCAGTTTTCAGTGCCTGGTGATCTGGACTTCCTCCATAGTCTAGTCTTTAAAACACATCACATATGTTTGCTAAAAACATGAAAACATGATCATCAAATATCATTTAATATGTCAGAATAAAGTACTCGAATGGATGAAACTCACTGTGTTATCCTTCCAGGAATAAATATATCCGTCCATGTTCAGCACTGGGGTGATGTAAAAGTCCAGATTTTTAAACAATGTGTTCACCTTCGAGTCCGTTTTGTAGGAGCCCAGGATCTTTTTTTGGCATTAAAACAGTTTAAAGTTGTATAGGTGGAGAAACATATAAACTCTCTAAAAGCATTATTAACAAATTGAACTCTTATAACCACATAAAAATAATGCATGATTTAAAATTACTTTATTTTGCCCACACAAAATACTGTGTCACTCACTTCTCATTGTTTATTGTGCACACCCGTGTCTTATTTAGCCGTTTCATTTATTTAGCATTTGTAATGGTATGACTTTGTGAATTCTTGCCCTTGTATCATTATCAGGGTGACCAAGCTACAATAGGAGCTTCACATCCATTATCAATCAGCAGTATCAATATTTGTAAGCTCTACACATATTTTTTTGTAGTTCATATGTACAAGAATGTAACATAAGCATCCAAATCCAGAGCATTTTTAGGATAACAAATTGTTCCTGAGTCCTAAAAACATTTAAACTCAGCAGTGGTAATGCATTCACAGACAGAGGCAGTACATTATAAACAATGGCCTGTCATGTTATGTAATGGATGTCATATTTTTGGGAATAACAAGTCAGGTGTGTGCCATAATTCATAATAACTTCCCTGTACTAAAGTCTCACCTCTTTAACAAAATGCTGACAGAAAGCTGGAGCGATCCATTCTCTGGCATGAATCCCACAGTCCATCCAAACGGCTTTCTTTGGTGTGGTGCTGTTGAAGCCGATCTGCATATCAGATTCAAACAAATGAACAAGAAAGTACTATGGTAATACCATGGCATTATTTCATGTACCTTGTAATATTATCTTTGCATGATGGTTCACCACAGAACGGGGCATGAAATCTGAGTTGTGCCTAATAAATACAATGATTAGGTTGGTTGAAATCCACCAGTTGGCAAGAAGTTCACTCTGGCTGTGTCCGAAATTGCATACTCTCTTGAGTAGGTACTTATTTAGTACTTTCTTTGCGAGTGATCACCCTGATCTCAAGAGGTGCACTGTCGACTGACACTAGAGACTGCGGTGTTTGGCATCCTTGTTAGTGCACCTGACTCCCATGCTGGAGACGCCGACTCAAGTCCTGTACGTCGCAGGGCGAATAGGACCGGAGGGGTTACATTGGTGCCATGACCCAGATGGGAGTGAGGTTTATGGGGGTGAGTGTAGGTCACTGTGATTTTGGCAAGTAAGACATATTCCTGGATCAACATATTTTGTTGATCCTAGAACAACATTCCTGTCTGAAAACTTAGTCCTAAATCTATCCCTATCCCTAAACCTAACCCTGCCCATAACTTATCCCTAATATCAGAGGGAAATGATAGGTGAATAACACTGATGTTGAAGCACCTAACCCTGGTTGTAAGCCAAAACTTGACATAAACTGTAAATTTGTCCCTCAAATCTGATTGGTTGATTGGAATGTTGTTGGAACATGTACTTGGTGAAATCACCTTCACAGTGAGTGTAACAGAGACCAGCTAGTGAGAGCTGTGCAGGTAAACATCACTCCCCTGATCTCAAGAGGTGCATTGACGAATGACATTAGAGACTGCAATCTTTAGCGTCCTTGTTAGCACCCGCCTCCCATGCCAGAGATACCGGTTAAAGTCCCGCATGGAGCGGGGTGAGTAGAGCCAGAGGGGTTACATTGGTGCCGTGACCTAGATGGGAGTGAGGTTTAGGGGGTGAGTATAACGGAGGCCAGCTAGTAAGAGCTGTGCAGGTAAACCTCACTCCCCTGATTTTAAAAGGCGCAGTAGCGACTGACGCTAGAGACCGCGGTCTTTAGCATCCCTTGTTAGCGCGACTGCCTCGCGTTCTGGAGACGCCAGTTCGAGTCCCGCACAGAGCGGGGTGAGTAGGACCAGAGGAGTTAGATTGGTGCCATGACCATTATTTAGGGGGGTGAGTGTAACAGAGGCCAACTAGTAAGAGCTGTGAAGGTAAGCTTCACTCCCCTGATCTCAAGAGGCACACTGGTGACTAATGCTAGAGACTGTGGTCTTTAGCATCCTTGTTAGCGTGCCCGTCTCCAATGCCGGAAACCCTGGTTAAAGTCCTGCACGGAGCGGGGCGAGTAGAACTGGAGGGGTTACATTGGTGCCGTGACCCGGATGGGAGTGAGGTTTAGGGGGGTGAGTATAACGAAGGCAAGCTAGTAAGAGCTGTGCAGATAAACCTCACTCCCCTGATTTTAAGAGGTGCACTAGCAACTGACGCTAGAGAATGCAGTCTTTAGCATCCTTGTTAACGCGTCCACTTCCCATGCCAGAGACGCAAGTTCAAGTCCCGCATAGAGCGGGGCAAGTAGGAACATAGGGGTTACACAAGCACTAAAAAAGTATTGTATAGTATGAATGTGTGTAGTATGAAGGAAATCTGGACGCACTACATTTGCCATGGTGTTATTATCATGTGACCCTACCAGCGTCAGTTGCGTCGCTTCACTTTCATTCACAAATCTTCTCCTGTGGCCTCATGAGATAGTAAAGTATCCATCATATGCACACTTCAGAATCTTGCCGAAAGTAGTAGGTCCTCCGAGTACTTTTTACCTACTCTTTTATTAGTACTGTGAATTCGGACATACTACTCTTGCTGCATACTGTTTTTTGCCTACTATATATTAGGGAAGTATACGATTTCAGACGCATCCTCTGTCTTTTATTTGTTGATACCAAATGGAGTATTGCACTACACAGATAGTACCTTTAGTAATTTAATGTTCCTTTTCTCATAAGTTTGTCCATACGTCATGCTGGACACAACGTCTGGGTTTTCCGTTTCGATCTGATTCATCCAGTCTGAAATCTGTGTGGAGAGATTTATCGGGTCAATAAATGTATCAATCAATCAATGTGAATCAACAGCAGCAAGTACAGGATAATCTCACCTCATCCATGGTGTGGTACTTTGTGTAGTCATAAGATCTGTGTTCCAGTCCACCAGCCAATCTGTAATGTATTAAAATACTTTACTGACTCAAATGACGGAAAAGCAGGCTCTTTATGCATCAGATGTAATGCTTAAAAAAAGACAGATCTTATCTATCCAAATGTCTTTGCATTCAAAGGGTATCCCATGTCCTAATGTCAGATATTTACACAGAATGATCTAGAATGAGAACTTTTCAAACAAAACTTAATTTTTTGTTCTTAATTCAACCTCTGGAGTCCATTAAGGCAATGCCATAACCCTAAAATCTTACCTTTCCTGGGCCACTAGAGCCAGGATCACCAAAACAGGCAATATTGAGCCCTGCATGGTTCTGTTTGTTATCCAAGCTTCTTTTCAACCTGACAGTGTGGACCTAGTACAGTCTGACAGTGACTTATAAAGCCATCCCCATATGATTGAGATACAGTCCCAGACAACACCTCAACTGAGAGCGAGAGATGCACAGATAACTGTGTTAATATTTAAACCCAAGACATTTATCCCCACCCAAAAGTACAGCATTTCGAAGCAGAATTTTAGCATCAAACTTATCGTAAATCTGGTCTAAAACTGTTATTAATCAGGGTATTGTGATAATAAATACTAGAAATTTCCGTGATTAACCTTAACTGTGCAGTCAGCTCATGTACTTTATCTGGTAATATGATATTTCGGAAGTTTTGTTATGTGTGACGGGTTCAAACTGTGCACTATGTCCACAAGCCATCAGCTCACGTCATCAGTAATGACATCTGAGTGATTTAACATCATATAGACAATCTGTATATATTCAGCAATCACTTATCAACAATAATGAGTATTTTCCTTGGGCTGGGCATCATTATAGCACTGAAGGTTATATCATTTTATTGTGATATGACATATTTTATATGACATCCTATAAACAGAAGCAGTCCAATGGTCAAAAGGTCATGAATGTTGCATTTATGACTTTTCATTTTTATGGATGCAATGCTTAGTACATTTTTTTTTTTTTTTTTCAAAATTGGGGAATGTATAGATGGATAGTTGTTATTATTTTTAATATTATTATTAGAATTATTATCATAATTTTTTTGCTTTCTTTCTTTTCATTTTGAAAAGCTTGCTGCTAAATGAGGAGGTCTACGCTATGTTAAAAAGTATCATTTTATTTTTTGAAAATAATGGTGGTACTAATATCAAGCTTTGTAGTGTAAAAATAAGTGTAGTTAAATATACTGAAATATTTGAAATTCATAGTGGGTCATATCCAAGATATACATTAAGGCATAATATATTGCAAACAATACAGGTAACTGAAACAGAAGCCATTGATAATCTATAGCAGTATGTCTTTCTAAGGAATACAACCACTAGATGGCGACAGAGGTGTGTTTAAAGCATTTTACAGAAGGTTTTTTTTTGCCCATATTTTCATTGAATAAGAAATTGCTGTATTGAATTGAATAAAAATATCAATATAATTGTATTATATAATATTTGTTTTTTATTTTTAAAATAAATAAACTATATTATTAAATAACAAGTGAACATATATTATGAAATCCATTATAGTTACTAATCATAAGGTTTCAGCAGGCAAAAAAAAAAAAAAAAAAAATCTTGAGAATGAAATTAAATCAATTAGTAAAGATTTAAAAACAGAAAGTAGTAGGTGGACAGAGCAATTTAGGTCTGCTGTTGTTATTGGATAGCATCCATTAGTTTACACAGTTAATTATGGTGCAGCTTTGCAAAGAAACACTCATAAAATCCTTCTCCCTTCAGCTGATTTTGTCACTAGCACATTTCAGGCCCCGTGCTGCAGTTTGAACATGATGCTTTGGGTAGGATGAGTAACAGACCTCTGTTTATGAACATTAATTTAGACAGGAAACCACAAACTTTGAGCATCACTTGTGTAGAGAAAAGATAAAGGCTAAAAGCACAGTGTGAGTGTGTGTTTTGGTGGATGTCTTGGCATGCAGCGTCATAAGTAGTTATTATTTTTTTAAATCCAAATGAGAAAACGACTCTTTGGGACAGGAAATGTCTCGGTACATGCTGTTCATGCCAGTTTGCGTCCAGCTGATAATAGTTATTATTACAGTTTAATGTGTTTAGAGACCACATACAGACTTTTCTGTCCATTACTGTCTTTCACCGAATTTGGTGGCAGGATGTGTATTGTATCATTGAAATCACTGAAATGATAATAAAATGAAAGAAAATTCTCAGTTAACAAAATAAAACTTTCATTTCTGCAAGTGGGTCGTATTGTCAAAAGAATATTTGTAATTATAAATCATGGAATATGGAGTAGTAATAAGAGGTTAAATTACATTTTAGGCAGACCGCAGCTGCAGATTCAAACAGGTTTGTGAATTAATTATGTAATGCAATACTGCTCAGACAGTCTTTTGTTTCTTTGTTTCTGCACAAGCTGTGCATGGAAGTTATATCATGCCTGCATGGTCATCGTAATGTGTCTGGTATGTTGGGAAAAAGATCCACATTGCTCTCAGACAAGAAACAGAGCAACCCCTGCTGTTTTACTGTGTGTGAGAGAGACGTTTCTGTTAATAAGCTTTGTTAACGAGTCTAGCTTGTTTACATAGTTCTGTGCATTGTTTACATAGTTTCCTTATACTGTTGTTGTGAAAATAAAGTCAAAAGTATGGTATTACCATAAAAATTACCATGGATAAACAATGTTTATTCCTGGTAATGCCATGGTGTTTGAAGAAGTTTATAGTGTCATGGTATATCAAAGTACCATCTAATGAGACTTCAGGGCAGGACAGTTAAACTTTTGATTGCCTGTATGCATAGTTTTCAAAAGAACTACAGGGATGTCTGTTATGTAATACAGTCAATCATTTTTTTGGCAGGGTGAATTAACATGACTTAACTGAATGAAATTACTCAACGAAAAAACTGTATGAATGTTGGAGCTACATATATTCGCTGCTGGATATCCACAGATTTGTCAATATGACAAATAACCCTGGTGAAATATCACTTGGCATGTCCTGATTCAAACATGCACTTTATTTGTTAATGCTGTGCTGTCTGTATACATTCACTTATGTACATTTAATGTAGTCATTAGGTCACTAATTCATGTTTATAAATCAGAAAAGAAAGAAAATATTTTTACAAGTAACATTTAAAGCACTCACCCAAACAAATAGCAGCAAAACAAACTAGCGGCCCATGAAAGAGAATAACAACAAGAGTTCTTCCATCATTGAGAGCCATTTGTGTAAAGAGCTTAACCTATCAACGTAAATAATGATGAATTTATGACAGTATGGGTGCCATTAGCAATCTGGGAACTCTAAAGCCCAAAGTATAGTTCACTTTTTACACGTACGCGAGGGTCAGTGTACAGTGCGCGTAATACGAATTTCATACACGCGTACTGTATGCGCACCGCCGGATTTTTGTAACCGCGCGTACAAGTACACGCAGGTCGCATATGCGCATTTCATTTTTTATGTATTTATTTATTTTTGTTGCAGTAATTAGTTTATGCACAAGGTGGCAACCGTGTCCTGGGGGTGTCAATTCACACTGTAGTCAAAGAAAAACTGCATAAACAGAACAGACCGGAACGCATGCAATCTATAGCGACAATGGAGGCCTACATAGACGAGAGATTGTGCCAAGAGGTTAGAAAGTACCCTCATTTGTACAACTATAGTGTGACAGAATACAAAGTTATTTACAAGGGTTGTAACTCGTGGTGAAAAACTGCGCATGTGTCGAACGTCTATATATGCTTACGAGTCAAAATAAGTATACTTTCCAAGGCTTGTGCGTTTGACTAAAAAAAACAAGTATACCCAGGGCTTAACAGACACAACAATTGATATTCTGTTTATTTTTTCTCTATAGTGAGCTTAATTCTGGCGTTTTGTTTTGTTTTTACTCATTGAATGTCTAAAAA
The DNA here is from genome assembly GCF_019924925.1 of Ctenopharyngodon idella. Classification (NCBI taxonomy): domain Eukaryota; kingdom Metazoa; phylum Chordata; class Actinopteri; order Cypriniformes; family Xenocyprididae; genus Ctenopharyngodon; species Ctenopharyngodon idella. The sequence continues at coordinate 8,521,055 of NC_067220.1, forward strand.
ATTAATAATGAAAGCCTCTCGCTTCTCAGTGCTTGTTTTGGAAAACTATTCAAAATCATAAATATCAGAATTTAAATACTTCTTGAAGCCAGTGTATATACTGTATAACATTTTCTTTCTTTCCTTGATTATTACTTTTTTTTTTTTTTTAAACAAGATATAATAATGTCACATGTTACATTTAGAATTTTGATAATTGTAAAAATCTATGGCAGGCAGAAGGTTCTAAATTTTGACTCCATTATCTTTCCCTCAGGATGTTTCCTGTGTAGAGGAGCTCTTTTAGAACAACTCTAACTGCATGTCATGTTGTTGTTGTTAACCTATGTTTATGAATATGCATATTAGTAACTTAAATTTCAAATCAGAAATACTTTGCAGGGTTTTTTGCTGCTGGAAATGGAGGTCTTATCAGTCAGGTAGTTTCCAGACTGTTGATGTTTTTTTCCCTGTCACCAAAACAGTCTGGCACATGTCGAAACCCAACTGTCAGCACCATCCTAAGAGGGAGATAAGGGATCTTTGGAATTATGTTTACTGTATTTCACTTCCTACTGAAAAACTGTATGAAAGGAATAGTGCAGGATTTCTGGATATCATCCTATTTGATTTATGTATGAAGAATAGACCAATTCTTCTATAAAGACTACTACCAGAGGAGAGTTTCAACTTAAGGTTCTTAGTTGTTTCATTTAAGTACCAACTTTGTCTCAGAGGTTTCTTGTAAAATTCCTTAGGAGAAATAAAAATAGACACAAATGAGACAATAATTGTTGAATAAAGTCAGAGAGCTCATTTTAAAAATCGAACCTTTTAAAGTAACAGGAAAAAATGAGCGTCTCTTTTAAAAAGCTTTGTTTGCTTATCAACATCTTGAGTCATAAATCTCCACAGTGATCTCAAGCCCTGAGGAACAGGCTGTTCTCTGAGCAGATAGTTTTTCATCATGGCTTGACTGGACGAGTACAGCTGCTGATTGTCAGACACGAATGATCACTGAGACAGGAGAACAGTGCTGGACCCAGAGGAAACCTGTATTGCGTAGAGGTTTATCTGTCATTGCTCAGCAGATTGTGTATCAGTCGTGGTTGATCTATCAACTTTGTTTCAGATGTTGCTGGCATACAGTAAAGATAAAAAAATTCCATCTGCTGGTCTTGAGATATATTTGGTGAGAAATGTTTGAGATCTCTTGACTTTTCTATCTAAAACAAATATGGAAAATATTTAATGATTGAGAATGGAGAAATGTTCTCTAAAAGATGCCCAATTTGTGTCATTATAAGTACTCAAGAACGGTGTTGGGGGAAAAGCATTACATGTAACTTAAGTTACGTAATCAGATTACTTTTTCAAGTAACTAGTAAAGTAACGCATTACTTTTTCAATTTACAACAACATATCCAAGTTATTTTTTCAAACAAGTAAAGTAAGTTACGGCTCTCCTGTCTCCATGTTGAGAGAAATAAAGCACAGAGGTGTTGTGTGCGCTGTGTGAACATGATGGTTATTGTAGTTCTAGACATGCATTTACTCATCTCATTTGCACAAAAACATTCATTATTCCTCAAAGTGAAAAGTGAAATGCAATCTCAGAATTTTATGCAAACCTGTAATAATTAACTATATTAAATTACACAAATATACTTTATGCATTTAATCTCACTTTATTAAAGGATTAGTTGACTTTCAAATGAAAATTAGCCTAAGCTTTACTCACCTTCAAGCCATCCTAGGTGTATATGACTCTCTTCTTTCTGATGAACACAATCGGAGATATATTAGTAAATATCCTGACACATCCGAGCTTTATAATGGCAGTGAACAGGGGTCACAAGTATGAGCTGAAGAAAGTGCTTCCATCCATCATAAACGTATACTCCGCACGGGGGGTTAATAAAGGCCTTCTGAAGCGAAGCGATGCGTTTGTTTAAAAAATATCCATATTTAACAAGTTCCGCCAGACCGCCTTCCGTATTTAACGTACGAAGAAAGTGTAAAACTCTTGCAGTTCAAAAAGCTTACGCTACGTCTTACACCTTCCCTATTCAACTTACGGAAAAAGTGTAACTGACGCGACTCCAGTTTACACTTTCTTCGTAACTTTAGATTAGAAAAAAAAAAAAAAATAGATTAAATTTAGAAATAAGAGTGTTGAACTTCCATGTCCTGTATCCTATTCTTCTTTAATCCAGAATGGCAGCACAGCTGAGAGGTTTGTTTGAGCTGTGCCCTCTACTGTACAGGCGTAAATATGCATTTCCTTCAGCCTGAGGCTTATTCATTTCACTTTTGGTGTGAAAGGGCCTTAATATTTGCTAAAAATACAACTGTTTTTGTTATTAAAAACAAACAAGCAAGCCCAGCCCAAATGAGAAAAAGTAGCGGAAATGTTACATCATATATTACTTTCCATTAAAAGTAACTAAGTACTACAGTCTCTTGCTAGACATGGGAGAAATATGCTTTAGAAAAATATTGGTGGCAGGCTGTTGAATCAATGCATTTACATGCACATGCCTTCATATGACACTTCATGTTTAGTCTGCAGACTCTGTTTTGGTAAACAAAGACTCACCTCATGGTCATTTTTGTAATGTACCACCATGCGAATGATATTCCCTTAAAAACAAGTGTCGGAATGGACAAGTGGAATTTTGCATTGACTTTGTCTCACGTTTTCCCTAGAATTACTTAAAAAGTAGGCACACAAGAGACTGTACGTTTAATGGTTAAATGTTCTGCTGGGTAATTTTACTGCACTGAACCGCGATGATGTCACACCTTCTGGAAGTCTCGTGGCACTTCCCGCTTGTGGCTCATGAGCCGTGTCTCCTCTCCGGCTCTTTGTTTGGCCAAGGAAACAAACTGTACCTCACATAACCACATTAAACTGCAGGCTTATTTGGTCGGCCTTGTCCTGCCAGTATACAGTCTTACCCAATGTTGTCGCTGTCTGAGGTTTGACCATCGCTCTTTGACTGTACGCACACATACTGTACGCTTTAAAAAACCATGGAGAGACGGAAAGTATTTATTTTCTCTCTTGGCTCATGTCTAACAAAACCAGACTTGTTTGCACTCAGTCTGCTTATTAGATTATGTAAGACTCACTTCCCTTAGAAAGCAGGAGTGATACACACATCACAGCACCTGTGGGCTCTATATTATGAGTGATCATAAACATTACCTTTCATCACCTTTCGCAGGCAATCCGACTGATACAGAACGATTGCCAATGTGATATTGGTACAGAGTTTAATAACAAGAGATTAATACTGATTAACTTGTATTTTAGACACAATATTGTTAGTTATTTTGTGTACGTTTGCTTCTGCAATGAAAATAGTTCCAAACAACGTTAAAAAAAAAAACAGTAGATGCATTCTTGAATGAATCAGTTGTTTTTGAACAAATCAGTTGATTAATCACTGTGTCCCTCATAAAGACAGATGTTTTGTTTATGAATGAATTAGTGTTGTTTAACAATTTGGCAGAATTAATGATTTAATGTCTCGCCAATAAAGACAGTTCCTGAGAGAATGAGTGTTTTTGAATGGATCGGTTGAACGAATGATTCAATGACTCACTCACAAAGACAGTCACTCGATTCTTTCCTTTTGGCCCAATCGGAACCAAACCAGTGCAGCGAGATTGTCTGGAGTCTGATAATTATTGGAGTCTGTAATTATCAAAAAAAAAAAAAAAAAATGGATTCACAGTCCCTAAGGGCCGCAAAAACGTTCTAAGTGGGTGGAGCTACTTTTACTAAAATGGCTATAACTCGTGAATGGAGATATTTTCACCAAACTCAGCACACCTATGTAAGAGCTCATTTTGTGGTCGCATGAAAAAGAATGCGGCGACTGGCCACTTGGTGGTGCTATAACAGAAAAAAACACATGAAAACGGCTATTAAGGATTGTGTATAGCACGATTTTTCGCACACGCCACGACATTTGTACCACATGGTATAACTTGGAGATTATTTCAAAAAACAACTTTGACGAACTAGTCCTAGGTTTTTTGCTCAACCTCGACAAAACCACTGCGGCACAATTCTCTGAACTCTCTAGGTCAATAGTTATCAAAAAATTGTTGAACTTTGGCCTTTGGATAGCTATAGCGGGGTCATTTAATCATAATAAACACACTGGTTTGTAGCGCAAATACTTTTACCATTTACTGCACTTTGTTATTTCTCTAGTTATTTACATATAGCAGGTAATGAATCAAAAGTCTTGCACATTCAAAGAAAAAAACTTCCACGCTGCAAAATAAGGTGGATAATGAGTGTATGCTTCTTCACAATAGTTAAATGGTTACATATGGCTTCTATGAATATTGCTTTATCTAAAAAATGAACAACAAAGATCTTAGCCTCTGCAAAAATTACAGCATTTTGATTCCTGATGTTAAACAAGTGCATTCAAGTGATATATGATTCTGAACAGATGTCCTATTTAATAGAAACATACAAGTTTTGGGGAAAGTTTTTGGGGTGCCACTGGATAAAAAAAAAGGGTAAAGTTTTTTAATTCTAACATTTTTTTCCTCAGTATTGTGTGATGTAAACTCGCAATTGTGAGTTATAAAGTCCATATTGCGAGATATATAAACTTGCAATTCTGAGAAAAAATGTTTTTTATCCCCCTCAGAATTGGACTTTTTAACTCGCAATTCTGAATTGCAAGAAAAAAGTCTTTTATTAGTCTTTTATTATCTCGCAATTCTGACATTATAACTCGCAATTCATAATAAAATCAAATGGGTAAAAATGGAGCAGTTTCTCAGTATTTGATCAGAACTGATTTGATCGGTATTATTGCTGTTTTTATTGTGAAATAGCTCAGCCTTTACTGAGTGGAACAAACCTAGCGTGGGAATGGTAGATGGTATCAGACGGTTTTGACGGTACTAAATGAGTACTATGTACATGCATTTAGTTGGTACTCCATGGTATATGTCTAAAAACCATGATGTTGCTATGGTACATGTCCAAAAATTGTATTTCAATAAAAATCATGATGCAGTTTTTTCTTACTAAACCTATAGAGTCATTTACTCTGCATGGCAATGGTTCACTCCCTGGTGCCAAGCTAGTTTTTGCACAACGTCAAATGCACATTCCAGTGCCATTTTCCCATTATACTCTTAAAGGTCACACTGAGTCCAGTGAATGCCTTGGAATGGCAAAGTTAGTAGGCTTTTGTTGCAGAGCATATTTGTATTGAGCGATAACGGCATCGTATGAGAGCCACTGACATGTTGAAAATAAAGCTTGACACAGGGCACAGTATTTAACATGGGCCTGTTTTCTGGGTTCAGTTGAGTTCAGGATCTTACCATAAATTCATCACAGTATTTTAGGAATTGAATCGTTCCGATGGTTCACACTCGCACACTTCCAAAACAAAGCCAGTTATCAACCGCACCCTGGACTCTCCTTTTAACACAGGAACTCAAGAAGGACAAAAAAGGGGAAATGCAAACAGCAGTCAGTATGCTGGCTTTTGTTGGACTCTTAACGGTGGAGTGAAAGTTTCTCTCGATTGGAGCCGAGTCATTTTTGCTCTCCTCCACATGACTCAGACTCCGTCTGACTGTGGGAGGCGTAGACCCGGTGCTAATTAAGGTATTTCCCAGCAACCACCACTCCTGTTTTGGGAGGGAATTACTGCAGGGACTTGTTTTGCATTTTGTGTATTGCCAGACATTTTCCATATGTGGGTGCTTAATGGTATTTCAAAAGTACTATCTTCATAAAACTGTTCAAAAACTGTGCAAAGAACTCAATATTGTTATAGAAATTTGCCTTCGCTAATAGTCAATATTCATTCGAAATGAATATTCTAATAATGTCCTACTCTAACTTTAAAAGTGGCAGTTCTGATAGATTTGTTGCTCATACAATTATATAAATATCATTTTATGCAAAATGTAAATATTTCTTGTGTGTGTTTTTGTGGATTTTCCAGTCGTTACCATCTTTTTGTCTAACTAATGGAATCTTTATGGGATCTGTTGATGAATGCAAGAAATGGCTGATGGGCAATTGTAAATACAAATATAGCTGCGAGCAGAAATTATCAGGGTTCAAATGTTTTACGGCATTAAGCCAATGCGTAAAAAAAGTATTATGTTTTATTTAGCAAGCATGTAACCACTTAAATCATAGAAGGAAAAGACCATTTACAGCCAATACAGGCAATTTACCATAGGAAATATATGGTTTTTAAAGCTTTTTTAACAGTTATAGTGCCACCTATAGACCGATCTCCATAAAAGTATGCATGCTTCTTTAGAATCATGTGCCACATGTGCTCACCTAATGATGCAAAGCTCTGAGTTTTCGTTTAGGCTTTTGGGTAGCCTGTTTTTTAATTAAAATAATATAACAAATGCCAGTTATCAAGCAGCATAATAGACTGTTTTTGGAAAGGTAAAATAACAGGAAGCAAATGACACCGGAAGCCTTGAACATTCAAGTTACAAAAGGCTGAGCCGCACGTATGTTAAAAATATAGTGGATAAGGCCAATGCTGTTATCATGTTTGGGTTCTGGTTGGCCAAGAGTTAAAATTGCTGGGCCATTGAACCCTTAAGAAAGGAGATTGATGCAGGGAGACTGTCCTTAAATTGGTGTGCTGTAAGTACTTGTTTCCACGATTAGATGAATCACAGCCGAGCATGTGTTTGGTACAGATTGTTTTCATGTTTTGGCTAGAAGAGATTCGGATGTCTAAACCTTACTTTTGTGTGGTCCGTAAGTTAATATCTGCTTATTTCAAATTAGTCATGTATGAAGACTGGCTGTTTATCAGAGAAAATGTGCTGTAAACAAGGTTAACTTCAGGGAGCAAGTGTTTCATGTTCACTGAAGTCTTCAATGCTCTTCTGTTGGTCTAAAGTTTGCTATCCTTTGAATTTTGTTCTCCAGATAAACAAACTGAAGTTTTTAGGATCAAGCCTTAAACAAGCTGATTATCTCATTTGTAAATAGTCTGGAAGCTGAAATACTAGGGCGTCCACAACACAAATGTACAGCTGTTGTGTTACGTCACCTACAGATAGAAATGACATCTGAAACCAATTGTCCTGATAAATGATGAAAAGCTGAGCTTGCTCAGCTGTGAACAATCTCCTCGGCTCTTTTGGCTTGTCTCACTGGATGTAATAAAACATTCATTTCCAGTTAATGCAGTAAGATTTCTGGGTAATTATACTCTTTCTGAATGCAGTCATTAAAGATGGTTTTGTCAGCCCTTATGTGATTTGATTTGCAACATTTATGCTTAAAACATGCTTTTGTGATTGGCCATACAAATCAACTTTTGTTGCTTTAGATGACAAGCACTAATACAGCTTCAACTAGAGGATCACAGAAAAGATTATTAGCAGAGCGTTCATTAACTTGCCTTTGGTTGGATGTGATGACTCAGGACATTTTTGCTCTTGGCTAGCAGAGAAAACACAGACAGCTTTGCCCATTTTAGGCATGTCTCTTTCACCCCAACCTGTGTGTGTGTCTGTACATTTGGAGAACAGAGAACGCTATTAGTACCAGCGGATGGTCGGGTCATACTATCATCACTCACTAAATCAACATCGCATAGGCATGAAACTGTGGCCTGGTCTGGGCAAAATGTCCTGAATGTTGCCAAATAAAGAGAGACCACAGTCATCAGGAAGGACAGCAAGAGTAGACTGTGTTAACTAACAAAGAATTGTTTGGTGAGTAGATTTCATCATCTATGATACTTATAAGATATAATGATGAAATCTAAGTTATATATTACAATTTAAAATGAGGGTGTATAAAGGACTATTTGAAAAATGTGTGTGGGGGGCTTGAATGCATGACTCAAAAAAAAAAAATTATTGAGGGGACAAACTTAGACCTTTCTATAATTTATAATGGTTGTTACGCCCCTGAAAATGATTATATTTAGATATTGTTAATTACTGTGTTTATATATAACAATACAGTGGCCCTGAAAAGTATTTAGACACATGCACCATATGTAAAACTGAAAGCATTGGATACAAAAAAAAACTGGCATTTGCAGAGAAAAGATGCTTTTTTCCATTACCCTCATTGACTATATTAATGCATTTCACAACCACAGAGTGTTCAAAAATGTTTGGTATATCTGTTGTATAATCATTTAACACCTAAAAAGCTTATTTTTGTGATATAGGAAAAGTGTTTGTGCTAATGTTCTTTAAATTACCACTTGCTTGGATGTTTTAAAATGATACTCATACATTTAAGGGGCCGTTTACATGACACCGTTTTAAACTAAAAATGTAAAAGTTTTTATGACGTTTGGCTAGGGGTGTATCGGTACATGTATTCATCCCGAATCGTCACGGTACGGACGTCATGGTTCGGTGCGTGCAGTCAGACGATGAATATAGTCAGTCACAGGCGATCCACACTCCAATCCAGAAGGGGGCGCACACAGTAATGATTACAAAAAAAAAAGTCTCACCATTAAAAGCCATGCCACAAGCACACAATTGTAATGTTCTCATTATAATCTTATGTAGCCTATATGACAGACTTTACTTAACTGTATTTTCCTTTCTGAAGTGATTTCAGTCATATTTCAAGCAATTCAAAACCATAATGGCAGACAGTGCACATCTGAAGTGTCTCAGCTGAAGGAAATAATCCATTATTTATCTGCTTTAATATATCAGCCAAATTTTCTTATCAGGCCGATAATGATAACATTAAAAATAAACATACAGGTGCTGGTCATATAATTAGAATATCGTGAAAAAGTTCATTTTTTTATTGTAAATTATTTTAAAAAATGAAACTTTCATATATTCTAGATTCCCTACATGTAAAGTAAAACATTTCAAAAGTTTTTTTTTTTTAATTTGTTGATTAGAGCGTACAGCTCATGAAAGTCCAAAATCCAGTATCTCAAAATATTAGAATATTTACATTTGAGTTTCATTAAATGACCATCCCTACAGTATAAATTCCGGGTATCTTTTGTTCTTTGAAACCACACTAATGGGGAAGACTGCTGACTTGGCAATGGTCCAGGAGACAATCATTGACACCCTCCACAAAGAGAGTAAGTCACAGAAGGTCATTACTGAATGGGGTGGCTGTTTACAGAGTGTATATCAAAGCATATTAAATGCAAAGTTGACTGGAAGGAAGAAATTGGGTAGGCAAAGGTGCACAAGCAACAGGGATGACCGCAAGCTTGAGAATACTGTCAAGTAAAGCCAATTCAAACACTTGGGAGAGCTTCACAATGAGTAGAATGAAGCCGGAGTCAGCGCATCAAGAGTCACCACACTCAGACATCTTCAGGAAAAGGACTACCAAGCCACTTCTGAACCAGAGACAATGTCAGAAGCATCTTACCTGGGCTAAGGAGAAAAAGAACTGGACAGTGAACAGTGGTCGAAAGTCCTCTTTTCAGATAAAAGTAAATTTTGCATTTCATGTTGAAATCATGGTCCCAGAGTCTGAAGGAAGACTGGAGAGGCACAGAATCCAAGCTGCTTGAAGTCTAGTGTGAAGTTTCTGAAGTCAATAATGATTTGGGGGGGCCGTGACGTCTGCTGGTGTTGGTCCATTGTGTTTTATCAAGTGCAAAGTCAATGCAGCCATCTTCCAGGAGATTTTGGAGCACTTTATGCTTCCATCTGCTGACAAGCTTTATGGAGATGCTGATTTCCTTTTCCAGCAGGACTTTAGCACCTGCCCACAGTGCAAAAACCACTTCCAAGTGGTTTGCTGAGCATGATATTACTGTGCTTTAATGGCCAGCCAATATGCCTGACCTGAATCTATGGGATATTTTCAAGAGAAAGATGAGAAACAGTCGATCCAACAATATACAGATGATCTGAAGGCTCAATAGTGCCTCAGCAGTGCCACAGGCTGATCACTTCCATGCCACACTTCACTGATGCAGTAATTTGTGCTAGGAGCAAGTCATTTGCTGTAATATGTCCTGCCGATCAAGTATTGAGTGCACAAAAGAACATACTTTAAAATACTTGAACTTTACTGTTTTGCAAATCCATTTTTTGATTGATCTTAGGAAATATTCTAATATTTTGAAATACTGGATTTTGGACTTTCATGAGCTGTACGCTCTAATCATCAAAATTAAAAAAAAAAACTTTTGAAATGTTTTACTTTACATGTAGGGAATCTAGAATATATGAAAGTTTCATTTTTAAAAATAATTTATAATAAAAAAATGAACTTTTTGATGATATTCTAATTATATGACCAGCACCTGTATATCGGCCGATACGTATATGGTGGCCGATATATTGTGCATCCCTATAAAAAAGTAAACAAAAATGTCTTTAAAATTAAACATAAAATGTATTCATATTACCGTCAACTGCACAGGCCAAACTATATGCAAAAGTAGTGTTTATTTTCTTAATGTCCCTTGAATTTTGCCGTTTCATGTTGTTGTCAGCCAGTAATTCATTTTACTAGGTGCTAGAGACAGATGAATCTAGATACAGATGATAAAGATGCACAGCCTTTGATGTCAACGACAAAAGATAAGGGAAATGTTTTCTCCTCCCTTTTAAAAGATGATACGCCTATTCATTTTTCCATCCTATCTATGCACAATTATATAGTTGCACTTTATAATTTGCATTTAGATAATCTCTGCTGTATGTGGCCCATTTTTGGTCTACATCCCACCTGTTATAAGTAGCATTTTCGCTAGTGTCTGATTTTAAGTGTGGTTAAGAGAGATTGTATTTCTATGCAAATATAAAGTGTATTTCTCTGCACTGGGTTTAGTAGAGAACAAAACTTCTGTAGAACCACAGAGTCATTCAGACATTTTAGTGGTCGCATGAGATGTAAAAAAAGAAACCAGTCAGACACCTTAGCAAACAGCACCTCCCAGGTCTTGTAGAGGCAACTGTTTCATTACTTCTCTCACCCTGTACCTGCAGAGTGAGTGTGTGTGTGTGTGTGTGTGTGTGTTCAAGTCCCACCCTGTCCTGCCAGTTTCCAGACACTGTTTAGACTTTACTAAGGTGTGCTGACTGAAATTTGAAGTCTTGCAATCACCTTACAATGGAAATGACCCCTCTTACATGACCCCTCACCCCCGGTCCCAGAATTTTTGGTGTGCAGATGATAGTGTGATGCATGACTTTAGTATAAACCTACACTGCCAGGCTAATAAGGTTTGAATAATAGGTAAAGAATCATTTGAGAAACCCTTAGTTTGCACTAACCAGATACAGTCTTACCAGCAGTGGTGAGCATGAGAAAAAATTGAACTGTTCAGATATTTTATTTGAGGCATGAAAAAGTATATATGTATATGTCACCAGAACACAATGAGTGTTGAATGAGCTTTGTTCTCAACATACTGTGCTACCATGGTATAATGATGGTACTGAATTGAAAAATGATGCCACTGGATTACATTTATATCTATCCATTTCGCAGTCACATGTTTTCAAAAGTGATTTACAAACGCTTGAAAATAATACAAGCAGAAGCCATTAATATCCGAGTGCTGCTGGGATGATGTTTTTTTGTAGGCCAACCCAGAGCATCACCCTGTTTTCCTCGATAAAGAGCCAATAGAAGCCACTGGCTTTTGTATTATTGCAGAAATTAAGCTCTGTGACCAACAAAAGTTTATGACTCGTACATGTTTTGTTCATCAAGATAATCTTCACAAATAATTTCATGCCTAAACACAAATGCCAGAAGAACAAATCTAAAGTTAGGCTTTAAAGAACTACACCACTGTCGCATGACTTCAAAATATCCACCACCAAGCTTCTGATAACTTTATGAAACTTTATTTAAATCTACAATTGTAAAGTTTGAGCTATAAAGCCAATAAGGCTGTGAAAGTTTACCTAATGGTGTGATGATGTTTAAAGTCTTTGACAACCTCAATAGTCCTATTTAGCCACTTGTTAGCAGCCATCTTTTTCAAGACACGTAAAAGTCACAAGTGTGGCATTACTGATTTATTTTGTCGTAGAATAAAATGTAAAAATATCTTGAGCTTGTGTTAACCATTGACTTTATTTCAGGCATTTAACCAAAAACCCATTAACTTTTCCCAGCCATTGACAGAATTTTGTTTTCACTGTTATAAAGTAGGGGAAGCTATAACGCATCTTCTAAAAGAGTACTGAATCTCTGGACCAAAACACAGGCAAAAAAGGAGCATAAACAAGAGATAAAAGCATTGCTTATGCATGTTGTAGTCTTTGAAAAAACATGATTTTCTCAGCTTTTTGTTCCAAATGTTGCATTTTTATGAAAATTACCCACATTCAAGTGTTGATAAAAAAGAATTCATGAAGCTAGAATAAAACGTTGGTTTTTTTTTTTTTTTTTTTTTTTAAATCAGAGGCTTTGTTCTTTCTTTTGATATATTGCATGTTCAGATATTCATTAAACAAAATATTCTAGAAAATTATCAAAAAATGCTGGCTGTGGCTGGGAACTTTTAAAAAAAAGTTGGCAGGGAAACAGTTAAAAAAGCCCATTGACTGAAGGGGAATGAAACCGGAAGAGCAAAAAACACATTTTTGTGAGTTTTGTGAATTATATCATTTGTTAAATAATAGTGATTTAGCCTATTTTCAGTGCATACACTTCAAATGGAATATTTGTAAGTCTTAATGCGCTCTATAGAAAATCAAACCATTATTTCTTTTTGTTTTAATGACAGTTGTTGATTAATTGAACTGGGTGTTTATTGGTGAACTTTCAGATGACCTAAGAAAGGCTACATTATTTCCCCCAGACATCATAACACAAGAAACAAGAGACATCATAAAAACCAACCATCTGCAGAGACAAGAGCGGTCTGGAGGTCAAGAACGTTGCCGACACTGTTGAGTGACTGAACAACCGTCACCATTCACACACCGTCAACAAACACACACTCATGTCTACCTGAGCACAAACGCTGAGTCACTGAGTTTCCCTGAGGATAATATGGTCTCGCCACTACCAGGCTTGGCCGTCCGTTCACCATAGAGTGTCCCGACAAACAGGAACTGGTTCAGTGGAGCATCGTGTTTATGTGGAATCCAGCACGTTGTCAAAGCTCCGTCAGCCCAACATGAGCTGGATGAGGCGAAGTGACTTCCTGCGAGATTAGTATGGAGAAACCGGAATTCTGTGTGTGAATGTAAAACAATTTTCACGTGAAGGTGAAGAGTGAGGAAGAGAGAAAGAATAAGTGGCGGACAGGAAGAAGAGAAGGACTAGACAAGTTAGTCAAGACAAACTTTGGTTTTCAAGAGCAAAAACCTTGTCTGGAAGTAAAGAAAGTTAAAAAAAATTACCTCACTTCACTGCATTTTATAACTGCAAGCAGAAGATCATTCATCCTTATTACACAATGTGAAATTATGTCATTAAGTTTGACTTCTTAATCAATTTGCCATCTTGGGAATAGCTCAGAAATGCTATTTCTAGTCATACAAATAAAGATTCTTTCTGCCATCTATTTTAATGGAGAAAGACCAAAATATCCATAACTCAGACGATCTGAGTGCTTTCTTTTCTCCTATTCATTTTAGACTGGACAAAGTCAGAACTGAATAGGAGAGACCATTACTATATATACTGCAAAAAGAGAATCTACAAAAAGACAGATTATCCTGGGTGAATAGTGTATTTTCGATATATGGAAGAAGTTGTTTTTGTCCTTTATATACTAATTGCAGTAACATCTGGCATTTGAACAGTAATTTAGCCCATCTATGTGACTCAACGGTTTCTGGCTAAACATTGTGTTTGTCTACAGAGACTCCATGGAAACATATCTATTACGTTTAAAAGAAATCTGGTACAAATATCCCCTAAAATGGTTGACAGTGTCTCGCAGGCTTTATCCCTCTGACCGTAAATGTACTCCCACCTGGTCCTGGCAGGACATGAGATGAAAATATCTCAACCACAATGTACCACAAATGAGCAGTGATGACATAGAACATTGATATCACTTTTATATAACCGTTTCATTTTATGGAAGTGAAGGTTCTCAAGTGTAGTTCGCAGTGTAAAGTGCAGAGACTATAAGGGCCTTGTCCCAAATGGCACACATCATATGCATTTACGGTCTTGTGGACTTACATTGGCTGCTGCTTGCGCATGTCTGTTATGTCCATGAGACCGTAGGGTGTCCCATTTGTCATTTTAGGTTTCAGAAGGATGCTCATGAGTGCCCCCTAATGGGGCCTCGATGCAGTCTTTTGCTGAGCCTGCACAGTCAAAGCAGCATTACGTCATGAAAGTGCAGATTCGTATGAAGATCGTGAGTGTTTTGGGTGCCATTTGGGACAGGGCCAAGGAAGCCATTTTTAGGGTGATATACCTGAAATCACCGAACTGCTGTTTGAGCATTTTAAACAGTGGAGAGAGTGCAATTTAAATGCAATTTAGGCTCTATTGAAATTTGTCCCAAAAATGCTATGATATGATGTCCTACCTGCCTGTCAGCATATGTATTTCCATACCTCCACGCACCATGTTTCCGCAGACATCAGCGCATTTTTTAAGGCTATTCAGAGTTGTAGACAGACATCAGTCACCGAGCACCACAAACAAACAGCGGCCATCTTTAACTGTACTCGAAGCCGTTCACATCCTCAGACTCGGATTTATGAGTTTCTTTATCAACACTATCAATGCCAAAATGAATCTGTAAGTTGTTTATGTTCATAATTATTGTAATTTAATGTGCCTCGAGACATGAGGTAATTTAACACCATATCTCAACTCGTGATTGTTTGCAGACTCTGCTGTGTGCGTTCATGTGATTTGAAGGAGGCGTGGCTTTGGAGACACTCTGAAGGGAGGGTGGGATCTTATGCTTTCAAAGCTAGCTTGCTTTTACTAGCCTCTCCAAAATTGCCTACCCTACCTTTAATCTTTGGAACACAAATGAGGATATTTTTAATATAATATGAGTGATCAAGGAAGTACGTCAAGTATGACTGTTTACCACATTTGAGTGCTCTATGTACTGTATGTTCGCTGATCAATGTTTATATGTGAATAAAACCCTAAATTAAATCTAAATTCATCATATGAAGTGATCATGTCTCTTAAACCACTCGATTCATATGGGTTTATTTTACAATCTCTTTATGAACGTTTTGAAGCATTTTGGATCAATAGACTTTTAATGGAGGGACAGAAATCTCTCAGTGGTTTTTGTAACAGAAGAAAAAAACCTCACACCACAAAAACAGTTTTCCAGTTGCTACCGGCCTTATTAAGATGAACAAAAGTCTTAGTTTTGAACGATATGAGAGTAATTGATGACAGAATTTTTGTTTTTGGGAGAACTACCCCTTTAAAAATCAGAAAATTCTTTCAAAAATGAAGGTCTTTGGGGTTTAGGGGTTAATCTAATAGTCATTTCTAGTCGAATTGCATACAGTGATGTCAGAATTTTACATGATAAATGATAGTTATTCTGCTCTTTTGTATATTTTCTCATATCATATTTAGCCAGTCAGGCGTTCACACAGAATCTACGTTCACAGAACTCTAGAAACAACAGAGACTCCTCCAGTGATTTAATGGTCAATGAATGTGTGACTCTGTCCAGGTGAGTGGATCTCACACAGGGTTAACACAGGCTTAAGCAAAAATACATCAAAATGTATTTTAAAATAAAATACCAAATACTTTAATTTTAAGTGTATCAAAATAAACTACAAAATAAAGCAGCCACACCATGTATCAAAATAAACTACTGTATTTTTGTATTTTAAAAATACTAAAAAATACTTTTACAAGGGAGCATGAAATTTCTTCGCAAACCTTCCATTGGCCTATTTGATGCAATAAAGTCATGCAATAAATCTGACATATGCAACCAGTTAAAGGCACAATATGTACAGCAGGATTTTTGGATTAAAATATCCAAAAACCTCTAGAACAATGTTGTATACAGTCAAACCAAAATTTATTCAGACACCTTGAACATTTAATTCATTAATACAGTTTATTCACTATAGTTTAAATAAAATGGTAATATAATATGACGATCTCAAAGTGTAACTGTCAGAAAAAAATGATCTTAATTATGTCAGATAACACTTAAGCAAAACATGGTCAGGTCAAAGTGTCTGAATTATTAATTTGGTTCCAAATTTTTATCAATTTTACTGGTAGTCCACTGTATGAAGAATTTTTGGGTACAATATGTCACAGTTTACTTTATTTTGCTATCCTCACTTACATAAATGAACTATAGTGTCCTATAGTTTATTTTGTAGAAACCATGGAAACACTAAAGACACATTATATTCCTCATCTGCTTAATGAAACACATTATATGTTTTATTAGACAGATGAGGAACTGTTTGGATTCATTCATTGACAGAAAACGAATCATGTTATGTAGCTTTTTGTTTAAATCTCGTTTTCTTGATTTACCGTGAGTACCATGTTTTACCTTGACTAATATTGATCTAGTTTACAACAAGTGTCTCATAGCCGAATGAACGCAGAGTAGCACTATAACAACTTTCAACATGCTCAACATGCTAGACCGAATAAAGCGGAAGCGGCGACTGTGGCATAATAAAAGCTCTGCTGTTCTCAAGACATGGTTTGTGTTCGTCTCTCATTATCAATTGCTCCAGCGGTCTCATTCAGCTCCAACATCACTCGCCCTGCTCTGCTTCATACTACAGTAACGTTAATAATCGCATCCATGAACATGATTTTTGCCCGAGTCCCGTCCTGATTCTTTTCCACTGGCTGTAGACGTGAAGACAACACATCCATGATTCCACAAAATCAAAGATAAGCGACTGAATAAGGGACCTCTAGCGATTGAAATTAACATATTGTGGCTTTAATAGATCAAATATTCACATATCCCTGTGATCTCCCAGATAAAGGTTAATTTTAAAGTAACCAACAGTTTAATGTTTAACAGTTTATGAATGACTCATAATTGTATCCTAATTTAGTTACTTGGTGTTTGGTAATGAAGGGCCTACTTTGCATCAGCAACACTGACTCAATGACAAAGTCATTCATAAGAAGACAACTGATGGCACCTGTATTCATAGCAACTAGTTTCTAACTAGTTAATCATTTGATTGTTAATCATAAATATAGGGGGCTGCTGCTTGGTTTCAAGAACATTATGAAAACTGGTAAACTATTTATAGGCTACTAAAACAAACAACAAAACTTAACATCTGTTCTGAGCTCAACAAGACTGGGCAAGTCTGAGCACCAATCAGAGGCCGCATTTTTATGATGTCATCATGTAGACTTCTTACAAAGTATTTTACAGTATTTTAAAACTACAAAAATACAAAACACTAAAGTATTTTGATACAAAATACAAACCAATTTTCATTAACCCTGTCAAATACAAATTACAAAATACTATTTTGTATTTGAAATACGTATTTGAAATACATGTATCATAAATACTGCCCATCCCTGATCTCTGATCCTTCCTTCCTGAAAGAACATGGAAAATCACTCCACCTCGCAGACATATGTGGGCGTCGGACAAGATTCCAAAGTCTCCTCACAATGCCGGGTCTGGCTCGAAGCTCAAGCTGACCAAACACTTCAGTCCTGGACATTCTGCCTGCATGTTTATTGAAAAGCCCTTACTTAGATACATGAAATAATTCCTCTACAAGGAAATTTGTAGAATAGTTATTTGTTTTTTTTAATAGTATTTTAGTGTTGTTGCACTTCTCATAACTGTTTCCAAATAATTTTTATTTGTCATGCATTCTTGCTTTCTTTCTTGTCTTGTATAGCACAACCATCAGCATAATGGCTAGTCCACTTTCCATCTTATTCTGAATCACTAACTTAGACAAAAAGAAGTCATCTGTCATACTGTTCAAAAGTTTGGGGTCGGTAAGATGTATTGATCAGTAATATTGTGAATATATTATTACAATTTAAAATAACTTTTTTCTATTTTAATATATTTTAAAATGTAATGCGATGCAAAGTTGAATTTTCTGCATCATTACTCCAGTCTTAAGTGTCACATGATCCTTCAGAAATCATTCTAAAATGCTGATTTCATGGTAATATTAATGTAGAAAACAGTGGTGTTGCTTAATATATGTTGTTTTCATGGAAACCATGATACAATTTTTTTTTTCAGGATTCTTTGATGAACAGAAAGTTCAAAAGAACAGAATTTATTTGAAATAGAAATCTTTTGTAACATTGTAAGAGTCTTTACTGTAACGTTTGATCAATTTAAAGGTACACTACGCAACTTTTTTCTTCAAAATTAACAAAATTTAAATAATGAGTCAATACATCATCGATCTTTCTTACAAAACGTGTTTTGTTTTACCATGATTCACTCTGGTAAGCACACTATCTTTTTTCAGTTATGAGAAAAAACTACATTCTTCCGCACAGTCACACAGAGCCGAAGCACAACCAAAACAATGTTCTTCTGCAAAAATGCAAGCAGTTTTTTTTAACAGCTAAAGGGCCAAAAGTTAGATAGTGTACCTTTAATGAGTCCTTGCTGAATAAAAGTATTAATTTCTTCTTCTTCAAAAAAAAAAAAAATCACGGTATGCTGTTATATGCTGTTAAGTGGTGGGCAAATTGACAAAAGAACCTACAACTAAGATGAACATCTATACAAATTACCATCACCTCCATAACTCTTTGACAGTGTTAAAATATATAAAACCATGGCTGGCAAAAGTGGGCGATAGCACCGATACAACAGGGCTGAACTCTGGGTGTGTGGGTGGAGATATTTCATCGTTGGGTTTGTGCATTGCATTGACCATTACATACATCATACTCAAGTACTCATACTTCTGTTGCCAACAGAATATGAAAAATGTGGTGAACAAAGCTGTTAAGTGTTGAGCATTTTTCAGATGGCTTGGCAAATCCAAGCCAACTAAGAAATACTTGTTGTTATCTGTAATTTGTCATTTGGGAATGCTTTAACTGAGAAATAATTTAAACAAACAGTTAATAACACTCAGAAGATAAATTCAAATAATGGTCAAGGAGGGATGGTCCATCTCACATTTGACTAAGACTGATTCAGTCACTTACTGCAGAAAACTGCAAAACTACAACCAGTTACAATAATGTTCATGAATTTTCTCTCAGGCAAGGTGAAAGAGCCTATAGCCCGTCTGGGAGTCTTGGAGAATGTCAGCAAGGTGTTCTGGGTTATATCTGTGACTGTGCACTTACATCATTGTTAAGGCCCGTTCACACCAAGAACAATAACTATAGATAACCATAGCGATAACTATATTAGCGTACACACCAAAGAACGATAACACTCTGTTTGTTATAAGCATGCACTGAGTTTTGTCGTCTGCAGCTTTAAATGCTTGAGCTCTTTAAAGGGGACATATTTTCCGTGTTTAAGTGCTATAATTGGGTCCCCAGTGCATCTACCAACCCAGAAAACTTGAAAAAGCACAACCCAGTAACTTTGTTTTGGCAAGCCTTTCTTTGCAAAAATGTGGAAAAAACAAGCCGGTCAGATTTCGCTGCCCTTGTGATGTAGGAAGGGGATCTTATTATAATTTTACCACCCCTTAATCTGCACGTTTCCACCCACAGCGCCGCCATTTTGTTTTTGCAAGCGACAATGGTGTACTAGTTCTAAGGCCATGGCAAATGTTTGAGCAAAGCATGTTAACTGTTCTGTCATTGGCTGCACAGACGCGCACAGAACACTATTTAAAGTCTCGTTAGCTTTGATAGCTTGCAAGTTGGCCCTGGCAAGCTCGACTGCTAAAAAAATGAGCGTTTCTGTCTGAGCGTTATTTTGGAAAAAATATTACACCATTCACAGCAATTGATAGCAATCACAAACGTTAGTCTGGTGCATATGGCTCTGTTTGGCAAACAGGTACGCTATGTATAGTGGGTGTCCATACGGGTTTGCACAAAAGATTAACATGACGGCACATCCTAGTCAATGAGTTGAATCAACTCCACAGCAACTACATAAATTTACCCACTAACCATTCAGAAACGTCCAGTTGCATTCTAAAAGTTGTAAAAGTTGTCCGACTCCGGTTTGACAAATGTACGGCACCATTACTGACAATCATCATTTTGGCTGCGTGAAATTCTCCAGCTTTGTTGTTGTTGAGCACCCGAAGCGTGAGCTGTTAAAGCTCCGCCCTCTTCTGGAAAGCTTGCAGAGAGCTGCGGCTCATTTGCATTTAAAGGGGCATGCATAAAAAACGCTCACACCCAAATAGTGGTAACTTTGACAAGCTATAATAAATGATCTGTGATCTGTTTTGAGCTGAAACTTCACAGACACATTCTGGGGACACCAGAGACTTATATTACATCTTGTGAAAAAGGTCCCCTTTAAAGCGGAATGGATTCTGATTGGCTGTCAACGTTTTTATTGTTCATCAGCTGTAAAAAGTAAAGACCTGTTGGCACCAAGAATGATAACTATAAAGATAACAATAATGATATAGCTCTAAAAATCGTTATCAATATTAAAAAATAGCAGAGTTCACAAGTTCACACCACAGCTACAACGATAACGGCACAGAGAAAGTATATCGTTGGAATTACTTTCAGAATGATTTTATCCAACTAATGAACAATAAAAACATTGACAGCCAATCAGAATCCATCCTGCAATAACGAGCTCGAGCATTTAAAGTGACAGACAAGAACGCGCTTAGAAAAAACAGAACAATATCATTCGCACAGTATTTTTCAAAGTGCTTTGACTAGTTTGGATCTTTTATTTTTGTTTTAGATCCACAACCGTGAAAACCCCAGACTGTACAGGGTTAGATTTTGAACTCTATAAACTCTATGAGTTGAACATGAATTCTAAAGAATTGTGACATCTACACATGGATAAGCAAATTGCTTAGTGAACAAAATATCTTGTTGCACTTGACGAAACAGAAGGCTTGTAAACTTTTGGAGAACGTTGGGCGGCCCTGTCAGTGAAGTCCTGTTTTGCATCAGTTTTGAGGGGAAAAGTTCAGCAAAGTGTTACGGAGTAGATGTACTGCACACACCAATCACACTGACTTTATATTAAACTAACTCTGCACAGATCCACGCTGTTATGCAACTATATACTAGAGCAAGGCTTTCTCAATGACATTTTGTTTAAATAGTGAATCCTCTGTTGATTCTTTAGCATATACATAAAAAAAATTGCAGTGAAAAAAAAAAACCAAAAAAACAGCTGGAGGCAAAATCTTGTAGAGGCCGTATCTTGATGAGCTCACCTGTCTGTCGTTGAGTCACTGCCTGTTATGTCAATTCACTTCTGAATCATGAGGTTTTTGAACTTGTCAAATGGTCAACGTGCCTTTGCTCCGTGCCTGCGGTGTTTGTGCGAGTGCTTGTTTGCTTCTGATTCAGACGGTCCCTTACAACACTGCTTTACTGTAACTGGATATGGGGTGTGAGACAACTTCATACACAGAAGACCTTGTGAGTATGCACCATACAAAAAAAAAAAATGGTGTAGAGTTTTCACTCAGAAATTGCTAGTAAATTTCACACAGAAGTAACGCATTGAATTGAATGTTAATATTACGTGGAATGCTTGAAATATTATAATGTAGAATGTTGTGGAATGCTTGATTCTGATTGGTCAATTGTGCATGAAGTATTTTGCTTTTTTTTTTCTCATTTAACGTAGCTTTTTTCATTACAAATTATATTAGCTTACAATTTTAGTGAACAGTTGAACTGAAAAATATTTTAGTTTATGAATGTCTTAGTACTTGGTTTGTCCTTGAGCAGCACTCAAGATTTCATGGACTTTATAATGATTAAAAGGATTATTCCTAAAAATTCTTCTGATGTGTTTCACAGATGTGAAAAGGAAAGAGTTGGATGACAAAACTGAACAAACTTGCAGCAGTAGACCGCTGGAATTGAGAGTTTTATAATGAGTCGCATGCCTAGACATGGACACCACTGGACATCAGTTCCTGTAAATGAACGTTTGTGAAGGCCTCATAATACTAAATCATAAATAATACAGCTATTTCCCTTTCTACTCAGTAACTTCCAGAATCACCTAGGCTAGACGAAAACATGCATCAGCAATATCACATATTTTCCACACATAAAAAAAAAAAAAAAAAAAAAAAAAACTCAAGGCATGATGGGTACGCAGTATGACCAGAAGTGCTCTGCTCTCTTTTCTCTTTATTCAGCATGGAGGATAAATCTTAAGCTAAGCAAATTAAAAAACATAAGGGCTAAGGGAAAAGATAGCACATTTGTTACATGTGTATTTTAAAGAGTACACCAAAGACAAACAGTATGAAATACTGTTGAAATGAATGAAATACGGTATGAAGTGAATTTTGTTATTTGATTGTAATCCAAAATAGATAGATAGGCCTACACTGATTTTTTTTTATAAATACACATTTATAAAGATATATAGATAATCTAAAATATTTCTAATGTTAATTTAATGTTAATGTAATAATGTTAATGTTAATGTCAACTCTGCATAATTGTGAACTCTAGATGACAGTACCTGCGGGTTTATGACTGCGCAGGTGATGCTT
The DNA here is from genome assembly GCF_019924925.1 of Ctenopharyngodon idella. Classification (NCBI taxonomy): domain Eukaryota; kingdom Metazoa; phylum Chordata; class Actinopteri; order Cypriniformes; family Xenocyprididae; genus Ctenopharyngodon; species Ctenopharyngodon idella. The sequence continues at coordinate 8,543,639 of NC_067220.1, forward strand.
GTGTCGTGCCAGATTTCCCGACATTTACGCACGCAGAGACTGGAGAGGGTGAGATATCCCTCCCCTCAAGCCCCTAAACACACACGCTCTCTCTCTCTCTCTCTCTCTCTCTCTCTCTCTCTCTCTCTCTCTCCACACTGGGCTGGATAAAATCCCCCTTTAAAAGAGCACTCGTCCCACATCAGCTGGACGGCGGAGGTTCAGTACAGTCAGGGGAAGGCAGCTGAAAAACAAACGTGCGCAAAGATAATCAGCCTCCGCGAACCTTTCCGCGCCTTCCTCTTCAGTGCGCAACAGAAAATACTGCACATTGACACACACATACACACAAAATATTGTTCTCCTTAACGGGTGAAAATGACCCGTATCTCAGTAAAGAAGCTTCTGCTCCTGCTGTGCATCGGGGGATCTGTCCACTGTATGCCAAAATCTGCAGGGAAAAGTACAAGACAAACGCAGCAACAAATCAGTCTGGACCCGGTCTACGAGGAAGCCAGGAGTTTAGCCATCCATGAAAGTAAGTTCATCATCTTATTTATTTGAAGAAAAAAAATTATCTAATCTAACAAACTTTCCAGGGCATATCATAAATCAGACCAATGTACAAGAAAAAAGTTGACTACATAGGTGTTGTATATAGGAATATATACGCTAATTTTATCTTTTTAACTGTAGATGGATGCAACGACAATGGTCGGTTTTATAGGATGAACGATAACTGGGAGCGCCCGTACATGGACAGCACTCTCATCTGCACTTGTGAGGGGGCTTCAGGGGTCAAGTGTAAATCCAAACCTGCAGGTGACCGTTTTTATGATTAAGACTCTTTCATTCTGATCTTTGATACATTAAGGTTGCGTTTTTTCCTAATGCGTTTCTGTGACTGCGCAATACCGCGCAATTACGCACGGCGCTGAACTGACTGTGTTTAATAGGCTATGAAGCTTTATTTAAGTAATAAATTTGTAGTATTTTGTAAATCAAGTTATATGTCGTTTATATGCTAATTTTTGGCACCTGTAGCTGAGGAGACGTGCTATGACAAATTCAATGCGCGCTCCTACCGAGTCGGAGAGACCTACGAGCGACCTAAGGATAGCATGATATGGGACTGTACCTGCATTGGGTCCGGTAAAGGCAAAATTAGCTGCACCATCGCAAGTAAGTCCAATAAAATAAAATAAAAGTATGAATTGTACATTTAAAAAAAATGCTCACATTAAAGTGTTTTTTTTCCCCCTCGTTATTCTACTAAACTGATCAGTTTTTTTTTTTTTTTTTTCTGTACAGATCGCTGCCATGAAGGAGGTAATTCATACAGAATCGGGGACACCTGGACACGACCCCACGACACTGGAGACTACATGCTTGAATGTGTGTGTCTTGGCAATGGAAAGGGAGAGTGGACCTGTAAACCCGTTGGTGAGACAGTGTTTACCAGTGCATTTGTCTTTAGACTAATAGGTATTCCTGTAATTCTGTATAAATATTGAAGTTGTTTGCAAACAGCTGTAAAGAAGGGATTAAGGCATGACTATTTTTAAAATAATTTTAAAATGTCACTTAATTTAATTTGTATTTCTTTGAAAGCTTATGCATGTATTTTTATTCATTTATTTAAGGTTATGTATAGGCAATGACTTGTGGATTTAGTTATTATTTGTTTGTTAGTTGCTTTGTTTATTTGTTGCTTGGTTGATTATGACTGTTTTCGGAAATTTGGCATGCCAGCATGCCAGCATGCCACACCCGAGTGGTAAGAACAAGATGCTAAATTTACTGTATCTTCACAGCGGAGCGTTGCTATGATGACTCACAGGGATCTTCATATGTGGTTGGTCAGACATGGCAAAAACCCTATCAAGGATGGATGATAGTGGACTGCACCTGTTTGGGGGAGGGCAACGGACGCATCACCTGCACATCCAGAAGTAAGAGTCTTCTTTCAGCATTGCATGTGTAACCGGTCCTACTCGACCCGCTCTGAGCAGGACTCGAACCGGCGTCTCCGGCATGGGAGGCAGGTGCGCTAACAAGGACGCTAAAGACCGCAGCCTTGAGATCAGGGGAGTGAGGTTTACACACACAGCTTTTACTAGCTTGCTTCCGTTACACCCCCCCCCAAACCTCACTCCCATTCGGGTCACGGCACCAAGTGTAACCCCTCAGGTCCTACTTACCCCGCTCTGAGCGGGACTCGAACCGGTGTCTCCGGCATGCGAGGCGGAGACACTAAGAAGGACGCTAAAGGCCGCAGTCTCTTGAGATCAGGGGAGTGGGGTTTACACACACAGCTCTCACTAGCTTGCTTCCGTTACACTCACCCCCCTAAACCTCACTCCCATCCAGGTCATGGCACCAAGAGTAGCCCCTCAGATCATACTCAACCCGCTCTGAGCGGGACTCAAACCGTTGTCTCCGGCATGGGAGGCGGGCACACTAAGAAGGACACAGTCTCTTGAGATCAGGGCAATGAGGTTCATATGCACAGCTCTCACTAGCTTGCTTCCGTTACACTCACCACCCTAAACCTCACTCCCATACGGGTCATGGCACCAAGTATAGCCCCTCAGGTCCTACTCACCCCGCTCTGTGCGGGCCTCAAACCGGGGTCAATGGTGTGGGAGGTAAGTGCACTAACAAGGATGCTAAAGACCGCAGTCTCTAGGTGTCAACCACTAGCGCACCTCTTTAGGCCAGAGGAGTGAGGTTTACATGCACAGCTCTTTCTAGCTTGTTTCCATTGCACATCTTCAACATCAGTAAAAAACAAACAAAAAAAAACTTGAAATTTGTGAGAGATTTTTTAAAAACACCTCTTTGTTGTGTTTGTTGCTCAGTAGACGCCTACTTGTTTCTAAGGTCCTGTTTTTTTTTCTCCAAAGCACACATTTTTCCCATTCACACATTTTCCCCATCCCTCTTCCCATCTCCTTTCGTGACTTTGTAGTTATTTACATGACACACCCTTATAATTACCAATGAGCTCTGTAGAGCTGCAAGCTTCCTGTAACTGGATGAGATTATGCGCATGGAAAATTACAGCGTGCACTAGTTTGCAGGGCTATTGAAGTTGAAGTCTTGCAGTGAAAGGAAGTGGTGTGGGTGAAGAAACACTATTAAGATCTTGGCTTCCTTCACCTGTTCTGCTTGGAAAGTGTCGGAAAACACTTCATCATGGGTCATAAATAAAGACCTACTGAAGTGTGATGGTGTGAAAGTGTTTCCTAAACAAGCTTGTGCCAAGCATGACGATCGGAAGAGAAAGGGTGGGATGAATGGATATGAATGTTTCTTAGTAAAGCGGCTTCTCCATGTTTGTTATGTTCCACTTACCACTTACTACATGTCTTGCACTGTCTTTTCCAGACCGCTGTAATGACCAGGACACCAGAACCTCCTACCGTATTGGTGAGACTTGGACCAAAACTGACTCCAATGGAAACACTCTGCAGTGTCTTTGCACAGGCAACGGTCGTGGAGAGTGGAAGTGTGATAGACATGCTGCTTCCCATGCAACACCTGCCATTGGTAAGTGTGCAAAGTCTGCTGTCAGATAGTAATAATTAATTAATTTCAGTAGGATAATAGAATCATATTTCTCAATGGGACTGATCTGACCAATAGGAACCCAGTAACACTTTATTTTACAGTCCTGTTCCCCATGTACATACTATGTACTTACAATAACTGGGTAATAACTAGGTGCTAACCCTGAACCTACCCCTAAACCTAACCGTAACCCATGTAGTTACCTTATATTACCCAGTACTTTCTTAGGTAAGTACACTGTAAGTACACGTAAGTGCACTTACTTTAAAATACAGTGCAACAAGGAACCCTTTAGAATTTTTATTCCCACAAGGCAATTTATTATTATTTTTTTGGCCATAAGCTTAAACGGCTTGTCTCTGTTGTCTTTGTGACTAGGTTCTGGCTCTTCCGTGGCTCATAGAGTTACAACAGTGATGAACCAAGTCAACGTCCTGTCTGAACTTCTTGAGGAGGGTAACTGTAAAACCGATTCAGGTGTGTCCTATTTCAATGGCATGAGCTGGATCAGAACTCAGGGCAGCAAGGAAATGCTGTGCACTTGTGTTGGAGGAGGAATCAGCTGCGAGGAGCAAGGTGATGTTTAAATTCGGGATATTTTCTACACTTAGTGTGTTATACAGTTCTTAGAACTTAACGTGCATGTTTACTTTACAACCTTGTTGAAACTTGTAGGTCATGTGACCAATGTAGGTTCAAGTCCTTTCTCACCCATTTCTACTATTTCTATGGATAAAATGGCAAAAACGTTTACTTTTGTGCATCTGGCATACGCTTCATCCAAAGCGACTTACTAAGCGTTTAATTTGCATATTACCAGTTAGTACATTCTCTGGGAATCGTTCCAATGAACTTGGCATTGCTAGGCCTGTGCTTTACTCTTTGAGCTATAGGGAAAAGGCCTAAAACAAACTGTTTTGGACAACCCATTGACCCTCATTCTGTACCCAATGACACATACTGATTATCTCCCAAAAAGTTGGGGAATGACTATAGAATTTTTTTAAATATTGGTGGGACATTTCTAATGATTGATGCTATCCTCTCTTTGATTTACGCAGATGGACAGTCCCAGGTTTATGGTGGCAACTCTGGTGGGCAGCCATGTGTGTTCCCCTTTGTTTTTAGTGGGAACACCTACTACTCCTGCATTTCTGAGGGCCGAACCGATGGGCAGCTATGGTGCAGTACCACGTCTGACTATGACAGTGATGGCATGTACTCATTCTGTACCGGAAAGAACCGTAAGTACATTTCAGAGCCTCTTTCTTCATGTTCCCTGCAGAACAGACCAACTTAAACCAGCAGAAATGTCTATACTTGTCCATACTTGGTTTGGACCACCCTAGCCACATTGCACTTTCACATGTCTTTCTAGTAAAGCTGGTTGACCAAGATAAAACATGGTGGCCTGCATCACTAGAGTAATGGGTCAAGTTTTCATTCTTGGTTTGTCTGATTGTTCTTTCTTTGGTCTTTCAGAGCTTGTGACGACCCGTGGAGGAAACTCTAATGGCGCTCTGTGCCAGTTCCCATTCAAGTATAATGGACGCAACTACACCGACTGCACATCTGATGGCCGTCGTGATGGGATGAAGTGGTGTGGTACCACTACTGACTATGATGGGGAGCGGAAATATGGATTCTGTCCTATGGCTGGTGAGTTTGTCCATTTTCAACCCAACCTAGGTTGTTTTTAACCCAGCATTTCAGAGTGTAATATTGGAAATATATTAGTAGCTTAGAAATAAAAATTTTCATCACACTTTACATTAGGGTCCAATTCTCACTATTAATGAACTATTAACTACGACTTTCACCTCAATAAACTCCTAATTACTGCATACTAATAGTTAGTAAGGTAGTTATTACGTTAAGGTATTAGGTAGGGTTAAGGGATGTAGAATATGGTCATGTGCTTTATAAGTACTAATAAACAACCAATATCCTAGTAAGATGCATGCTAATAAGCAACTAGTTAATAGTGAGAACTGGACCCTAAACTAAAGTGTTACCAAAATTTCAAACTGAACTTTGAGTATACTGTAAATACTCAAAGATTTCAGCACATAGCTACATAAAGATCGCATTTTTACAGATTTCATGTACTCAGTGTGCCAGTAGGAGTATGTGGATTGTTATCTATTTAAATTTACTGGTTCTTTTTAATGCATTTAGCTGAAGTCAGGTTTTATAGACAGTAATAGGTTTTTTGGCCTTAATTGGTCATTTATGTGCTCGGGCCATGACACTCAGTGGCCTGCAAATGAGTTCTCGAGCTGTATTTAAGAGCCATTAAGGGAGTTGGATTTTTTAAGACCATGTAATGTGGTACTGATTTGTGGCTCCGCTGACTGGATCTATGGGGTCCGCCCTTGTCAGGGTTTTAAGCCTGGCTCCACTCCAGACCAGACATGATTCCTGGCTTTGATCCAGGGAGAATGAGATCAGAATGGACACCGAACATTACATGCATTCTGAATAGAAGTCCGTGTTATAAATATTTGTTTTTTTAACGCAATCATAAATTCACTTTCTGCATTTTAATCCAGCTCATGAGGAAGTCTGCACTGTGAATGATGTAATGTACCGCGTGGGTGACGAGTGGGACAAGCGCCATGACACACTTGGTCACATGATGCGCTGCACGTGCCAGGGCAATGGACGCGGGGAGTGGAACTGCATTTCCCACACTCAGCTCAAAGGTCATTCGATGTTCCCAAATACACTTATCTTACAAATATACTGGTGATTTTTGAAAAACAAAAAAGTAGTTCTGGACATGACACATCATGAAATACACTAAATACAAAATATGTCATCATAAACACGTTCAAAAACTAACGAATTTCAGACCAGTGCGTTGTGAATGGACAGACATATGACGTGAATGAAACCTTCGAGAAGCGTCATGACCAGGGCTACATGATGAACTGCACATGCTTTGGCCAAGGCCGTGGTCGCTGGAAATGTGATGCCATCGGTAAGCTGGCATTTGCTAATTTTGTTGCTATGCTCAGCCTTTTGTTCTGTTTTCTTTTTCTAACCTTTTTCTCAAAATGTTAGAACTTCCCTTTATACATTCAAAGTATTTTACAACATGAATGGTCCATGTTTCCTTCAATTCAAATCGAACAGACTCATTCTAAACAATAGTTTTTGTAGACATGTCAGAGTTGAAATGAAAGAAAGACTATTTTTACTTTGTCTGCACAAACTATTTATTCTTTTCCTTTAGACCAGTGCCAGGAACCCGAGACCAAGGTGTTCTACCAGATTGGCCAGACATGGAACAAGGTCATCCAAGGCAGCCCGTATAGATGTTCCTGCTATGGGAACGGCATTGGAGAACTGGCCTGTGAGCCTCTGCAGTCTACTGGTAAGAGATTGCACAGCTTCATAAAAGACCTAGTTTAAATAAAATAATGTAAATGGCAAGAAGCAATACTGTTAATGCCAACAGTTTATTGGCATAATTTTGTCTTAAAAAGTGGTGGGTACCATGGTGATTTTAATGGGGGGAAACCTGATGAAACCTAAATCTAAATAGAAAAACCTAAATTTTATCATGATGAAACCTAAAATTATTGTAACTCTATATATAATATTCAAGCACTTTTATGATAGTTTCATGTAATTTGTGTACTCCATTCATGAGAGTGGTAGGTATATTTAATCTAAATATGTAAATGGAAAGCTTCATCTCTTTACTTCATCTTTTCGAAGGTAAAAGAGTGCAATGCGCAAATGTATTTTGTGAAGCATGTATGAATGAACTCTTTCCCAGCCATTGACGGAATTTTCCAGCTTTCCGTGTTTTCACTGTTATACGGTAGAGGGCACTATTACGCATCTTCTGAAAGAGTACTGAATCTCCTGATCAAAACACAAGCAAAGAAGAAGCAGAAACAAGCGATAACATATGTAAGAAGATGCATATGTAAAATAACGCGATCATCAAAATTAAACAGCATATAAATCAAAACCACCTAACGTTATCGAATGAAATGTCGACCCAGGATGAGATTTAAGACTGTGCATGCTTTGGGGGGTGTTGATGGACTCAATCTACTCCATTTATGTTCCAGATGTAGTCTTTGACAAAAATGCGATTTTCTCAGCTTTTAGCTCAAAATGTTGCTTTTTTTTGTTGTGAAAATTACCCACATTCACATGTTGATAAAAGAATGCATGAAGCTGAAATAAAACTGATTTTTGTTTGTTTGTTTGTTTAATAAATTTGTAAGATATTGCATGTTCAGATATTCATACAACAAAATATTCTGGGGACCATAAAAATTTTTGTGAAAATGATCAAAAATACTGGCACTGGCTGGCAACTTTTTTTCAAAAACGCTGGTGGGGAAAGAGTTAAAATGTAATGAAAGACGGATTGGAGATGCTGTTTCTTTGTGTTGTAAGTCTGCTATTATTTAGTGGCTTTCAAAAAGTGGTGAGGACAAATCTGACTTTGGCAAAAAGTAGTGGGGGAATGTCCCACCCGTCCCACCTGCAAATTACGCCTATGCAACAGTCACTTTCCCACAATTACTCTTCTTTGACTTGAATAACACTTGATTATGTATGTTTGTTTTTCTTTTAAAAGCCTCAAATGGTCTCACTAAAAGAGCTGTCACCCATCGTTTACCAAACAACAACCTCTTTGAAATTCAGCAGATGTAGATCAACCTCTATCTAACCTCTCAACAGGGGAAACATTAACCATTTGAAGTTAGGCAGATAGGACAGATGTTTATGCCATTTTTTTTTTCTTTCTTCCATGGAGGACAAAAGATGTTTAGAAGAATTTGTAGGCTGCTATTTTCTAAAAAAAAAAAAAAAAAAAAAAAAAAAAAAACACATTTAAGTTACTAGCGCTTTTAACCATAAAAGTAGTTCATATGATTCGTGCACTACTGTATATTTCACATCTGAAACCAAATTACAGCTTTGTGGTAGAAACGGACCGAAATTTTAGTTGTTATTCAATGAAAATCCTGCCTTTGATCAACATTAGAGTTTTATTTTAGTCTATGGTTTCGGCAAACTTGTGCAAAATACCAAATGTGATTCTCAAACAGAATTTATAGCTTTTAATACCATGGTTTGATGTTCAGTTGCGATTCTTTGCAACCAAATGGCTTGTAGGGGCAGCAATAAGTAATGTAAGACAGGTTGCCATTTGTTAGCAGTTTGTCTTTTTTGAGGAAAGTGTGAGCTGTATTTTTACGACCTTCACAGAACCTAAAAAGTACAGCCGCACTATGTACACAGACCATCTGTAAATGATTGTCTTTAACACTATATGTTGACGGTTGTGCTTTTGAAGGGCCACTGTGAATTTGTATCTGGGTTACCATCTTCCCATTTTGGTTTTGATACCACAAAAGCTGATGTATTTTCTGCCAAAGGTGAAGGAGACATCAGAATTGTTCAAAATGATCTCACCGCCTTGAATTGCATGCAGCTGTTAACCAAACTCTGTGAAGGCCTATGGATAATAAAGGGTAAAGTGGGTGCAGAATGTTTTGGCCAGGTGTGATTTTTAACACCACACCCATGCAATCATCCTCTGGACTGTTTAACACCCCTCACTTGACAAACTGGGGTAATTTTGATCCATTTTCAAACATCTGGCCAGACAAAAGATTTGATTGCCTTATCCAAACTTAATATGAAACAGACTGTTTTCAAAGTCATCTCTCCTTTTCTTTGTTTTCTTTTCCTTCACTGTGAATTAATCACATGTTTTGTCTCATATGTCATTAAATACAGCTGCAGAGTAAATGACATTTACAATATGAAACTAGCTAATCAGTCAGTTAACAATCATTATTTGTTTATCGTCCTCCTCAAAAGCTCCTGTTCGGGTCATCATCACAGAAGCTGGAAATCAGCCGAATTCCCATCCCATCCAATGGAACGCTCCCCAGTCTGCCCACATTACACAATATATCCTCAAGTGGAGAGTTGTAAGTCTTTTTGTTTTGTACATTTCTCATTGAGGATTTTCAGATCTGGATTTTTCTGGTATATATGGTAATATAGTTTAGTGACAGTTTATGTCAGTAAAGAAGATTCGAACAGCATCGATTTTAATCCAGATTCCTGGAACAAGAGACATTTTGTCCCTTCAGAGAATGTTTGTGTACCTCCGTCGGCAAGGGATGATCTCCTATACTAAAAGTGCATGATGAGATTTCATCACACACAAACAAGCCACAGTCCTTGAACTTAAAAACACACATTTACTCTTCAAACTGACACAATGAATCATGGACTTCAGTGGAAAGTTGCAAAATTGTGCTTTTTTTTTTTTTTTTCTGATTAGCTAAAAGAAAGGCTTTCCAGGTTCCACAGATGTCAAAAACATCAAGTTACTAAACCTAACAATAAAAGCAATGTTAAAACAGTATAAAAACAGCTGAAAAACAGCAAAAAATCAACCTTATTAATTATTCATGCCCCAGTGCATGATCACAACACCAGTATCAGAAAAGTTGAGTAGGTTTTACTTAATTTTATGAGTACTTGAATTGAATACTAATATAGAATGTACTTCATGTTTTAAATTCTTGACCTAATGTTTTCATGTAAAAATGTTTTTTTCTGTAGCATTTACTTCACCACAACACCAATCATTTTTATTGTGTTCCCAGCAAACAAAAAAACCCAATATAGTGATTCCACAAATTTCCAAAACAGAAAAAAAATTATATATATATATTAAGAGATTGATTACAGCAGTCAGAAAAATTTACTATTGCTCCCTCAGCCACTAGAAACATCCTCACGCAGTATTAATACTTGTTTGTGTAATTTAATGCCAAATGTAACACAAAATCTTGTCTTATAAACAAACATTTTCCTTTCACAGAAAAATACACGCTCACCCTGGAAGGAGGCAACCATTCCTGGCCACATCAACTCCTACACCATTTCAGGGCTTAAACCGGGCTTGACCTATGAGGGTCAACTGATCAGCATTCAGCGCTATGGACCTAGAGAGGTCACTCGCTTTGACTTCACCACTACATATGGCTCTCGTATGTAGATTTTCCACTTTGTATTATCTTCAATTCTGTTTCTATTTTATAGGAATTTCAAAAACCTTGCTATTGAAACAAAAAATAAAAACTTCATTCAACATCATTCCCCATTTTGCAGTGGCCAAAGCAGAGGGTGAGACCACCCAGCCTGCGCCGGTGGTGGACACCTCAGAGTCCGTTACCGAAATCACCTCCAGCAGCTTCGTCATCTCTTGGGTATCTGCATCCGACACAGTGTCTGGTTTTAGAGTGGCATATGAACTCTCAGAAGAAGGAGCCCCATCACGTGTGATTGGTGAGTATAGTTGGAGACATGCCACTAGTTAAAAAAGGAATAGAAATATTAATGCCCAACATGACGGCTGTGGGAAGGAAAGCTCTTGCATGATCTTAAATGGATAGTTCACCCAAAAATTATCCCATGATTTACTCACCCTCAAGCCATCCTAGGTGTATATGACTATCTTCTCTCAGACGAACACAATCGGAATTATATTAAAAATATCCTGGCTCTTCCAATCTTTATAATGGTAGTGAATGGTGCTCACGATTTGGAAGCCCAAAAAAGTGCATCCATCCATCATAAAAGATATCCATACGACTCCAGGGGGTTAATAAAGGCCTTCTAAAGTGAATCAATGGGTTTTTGTAAGAAAAATATCCATATTTACAACTTTATATTCTATAATATCCAGCTTCCGTCGACTTGCGGCAGAAGCATAACATCTGATGACTAATGACACTCCTCACTCTAGAATTCCCATGAATATTGGCTGGACCAAATACATTTTTTTAGCCTGATATGAAGTAAAGAAGCTAAATTTATGATACCTTTCTTATCCTTACAAATGTATATTATCTGTTACTGTACATTACTGGGAATTAACCAAAACTGATTACACCCTTTATGAATATAACTCTCAGGTTTTCTCGTGACTTTGTAAAATTGAATTGACTTTTATTAATTACTCTTGCCCCCCCCCCCCCCCCCCCCCCCCCCCCCCCCCCCCAAATTCCACAGACCTCCCAAGAACAACTACATCATTGAACATCCAAGATCTTCTGCCTGGCCGTAGGTACAACGTCAAAGTTTTTGAAGTCAATCCAGAAGGAGATACAAATCTCATCCTGACAACAACTCAGACCACTGGTAAGAGGACCATCACTGTGTATAGGGACCATAATTAACTTTTTGAGACAATTAAACAGCCATGAATATTTTGTACCAGGCATGAAACAGTATTGTGCATTTAATTAAACAATTTTACTGTTTAGGTGCTTTTCACATTGCATTTGCAGAGCAAACAGCAAAGTTCATTACTGACGTGATTTTGTTGCTCAAAATTTGTTGTTGGTTTGATGCTAAGAATGGGTTGCCACTTGAAGTTCTTGATTAAGACAACCTGAACTTTTCAGTTGTTCAAAACAAATTTATTACATTTACCACCCAACTGCTAGAGGGCAGTCATCAGATTTTATTGCACATTAAATTAACTGTCTGTCTATTCACAGCACCTGACGCTCCAACCAATTATGAGGTCTCAAATGTCCAAGAGACGTCCATCGTGATAAGATGGGCCAAACCCCAAGCACCTATAACTGGTGAGCAAATTTGTGTACCAACATTTGTGAATTAAGATATTAGTTGTATTCTAAAGTTGCATTTTTAGTTTGTCTGCTGATAATGTACAGAAATGTAGAATCAACAATTTTTTCATGTAATGTATGTGCGCAGGCTATCGTGTGGTGTACACACCCTCAGTGGAGGGCAGCAGTACTGAGCTCATCCTCCCTGAGACTCAAACATTTGTGACATTGAGTGACCTTCGACCTGGCTTGTCATACAATGTCAGTATTTACTCAGTGGAAGACAACATGGAGAGTGTACCTTTGGTCCTACAGGTCAGCACCTCTGGAGAGCAACAGCCTGGTAAGAGTTCAGAAGATCCTTTTTTGGGATTCTCTTTTGTTGGATAGATATAGTAGAAAGTGACAGGAAATGATCTGGAGACAGAGGAGGACATGTTGAGACATGTTGCAGGTTGCACCTCCCAGTTTAATTTTTGTTTTTATAGCTTTCTGCTGCTCCTCTTGTTTTCAGTTAGTTCAACATTCGTATTCGTACCTCTGATTGTGTCAAAATGTTTTACACCCACACACTCCTAGCAGGCCCGGTTCCAGAATAAAGTCACTGAGGTGCTTCTGAAATTACTGAGGGTGCTCTAGTAAAGTGCAGATGTAGGCTAAGCAATGGTTCCACCATAGCAGATTAGCAAGATTATTATTATTATTATTATTATTAAGTCATAACGCTGTGATTTTGTCAGTTCATCGCGATCTCACAAAGTTCTGTTATAATCAATGAAGCTGCCAACAATGCACAATAAATATCTTACATCATGTCTACACTTTGTTTGTTTCATGAGCCTGCATAACTCAGCACTAAATAAAAACTTTTTATGGTTTTGAGTGGTGAGTGGAGTAAACACCTCTGATTGGCCGTTGCATTCAAAAGATCAACAGCTATGTCTTTGATTGGCTACATTGCTCACCGCTGCAAAAACACGTTGCAAATAGATACATTTGACGTGCTCCAGAGCGCAAACACAAATATGCAATGGAGCGCTTGCCAAATCTGTTTCGCCAATATATTATTACAGTATCAACTGAGGGTGCACTTGCTTGCTTGCACCCTCATAGAACCAGGCCTGACTCCTAGTAGGCTATTTTATGTCTGCATTTGAGTTCAAACAACTTTATTTACTCAATTCACTAAGCTAGTGAAAGTACCCAAGTTTCTCACTCACGTGTAAAGATGTCTGCCAGTTCTCTGCCTCCTCACGCTGAGAGCTGACTCTAGCAAATGACTGAGCTATGAGATTTAGTGCTTAGTCAGAGCCAAAACAACTTTATAAGGATGGACTGGGAAGTTTTGAGTGTCTTTCTTTTCTTGTCTTGCCAGTTGACGTCTTTTTACCAAAAACACACTTCCTTATGAGAACTGTGAAAAGTCTTTTCTTCCTTGTGGAATCTTGTTTTTCTTTTGAAGCTAATAGAGAGCTCTATACTCTTTTTGAACTCCAAGAAAGCATGCATTGATTACCTTGCTGAAAAATCCAGCATAAACAAGCATGAACTCCATGTTGGTCCAGGCTGGTTTATGCTCGGTTTAAGCTGGTCTAGCTAATGGATCAGCTTAGTCATGCTGTTCTCAAGCAAAACTAAGCTGGTGTAGCACTCCTGCTTCCCATGCTGGGGACCAGCAATGCAGCAACTTTTCAGCAGGAGATACAGACATTCCCAATTAAATAAATATTTAGTGGTACTTGTCAAACTAATCATCACTATTTTTTATTTTTGCTTATACTTGGTTAGGATTTAAACAGACACCTAATCCTAGCTTGCCCAAGTAACTCTTGTGTTTACATTACTGATTATTCATACCTTTCCTTGTAGTAGAGCACTGAAATATTGCTATTTTGCTTTCCACCTCATTAACAGAGGAGGTCCAAGCTCCCACAGACCTGCAGTTTTATGAAGTTACCGATGTAAAGATCACCATCACCTGGACTGGTCCTCCTAATGAGGTCTCAGGATACCGCGTGAACTTTGCGCCTGTAAGCACAGACGGCCGGGCCCAGAGACCCCTTCAGCTTCCTGTGACGCAAAATGCTTATGCTGAGCTCACGCACTTGCATCCTGGCACACTCTACCGTTTTCATATTTATGCCGTCAGCGGAGGAGTGGAGAGTGAACCTTTGGTTGGGGAGCATTCTACAAGTGAGTGGCATCCATACCTTTGACTTTGAGCTGTTCATTTTTTAGAGTGCAACTAACAAAAGATGCTAAATCTGTTTATAGTTATGTTTATGTCATACTTACCATCAGGGTTTGACATTAACTTTTTTGCTCACCAGCCACTGTGGCTAGTGGCTTTCCAAAGTTACTAGCTACTCAGCATTTTCAATGGCCACAATTTTGACATTTATACCATGGGGAAAACTGCCATATAGATATTTTTAATAATATCTCATAATTTGGCAGCAGGTATGTTAGGCTGCTGTCACTTTAAGACCTGACGCGCTGATCCATTATGCTGTTACACATGCGTTTTCTTTCTCAACTGTTTGCGTTCATATAAAACATAACTGACTTTTTAAAAGACTACAATTGAAAAATGTATATATTATACATAAAATTCAACCTGCCAAAGTGGCTTTTAAGAGTGACTACGTTGTATGACACTGCTGAAATCCACCCGCATTTGGCGGATGTTAATGTCAAGCCCTGCTTACCATCTAGGTCAAAGTTTTCCCTACATTTCCTTGGTAAACATCAATTCAACATTCTCTTCCTTCAGAGCCTGATGCCCCTACTGACCTGCGCTTTACTGATATCACTGATGACAGTGCTCTGGTCATCTGGTCCGTCCCCAGAGCTCAGGTCACAGGTTATCGTCTATTCATCAGCATTGGCAGCTCTAGCCCCAAACAGCTGAAGGTCCCTGGCCATGTGTCTCAATACCAGCTTAGCAACCTTCAGCCTGACACTGAGTACAGAGTCACTCTACACTCAGAGCAAGGAAGCACGCTCAGCGAGGGAATCACTGATGCCTTCAGAACATGTGCGTAACCTTTTCTCCTGAGGTGAAACAATAGTGTAGTAGTGCCTTCCAAGGAGTGCTCATTTTGAATATCCTCTCTTTTGCTTTTGTTCTTCAGCTCAGCCAACGGGTAATGCTCCTCGATTCACCACTGAAGTCACAGACACGGCCATCATCGTTACCTGGATCCCCGTAGCACGATACAGCTATAGGGTATAAACACTTAATTTACAATTTCCTGGTTGCCACATTAGCAGTTTCTTGTGTAAAACAGATGAAGAGATCATAGCTATATTGTAAATGTTATATATCTGATGGCACGTTCTGGAGTTTGCATATGGCACTCAGGAGTTGTGGAGGTACATCATCTACCTTTCATTAAATGTTTCCATTCCCTGCTGGAAAACCCAGCTTCTTATGGTAGCTGGTTTTATATGGATACTAGCAAGTACAAGCTGGTCAATAACGGTCATAAATGGAACATCAGGTTCTCCTAGTGAACAGTTCAAGCTGGTAGACCACCCTGGACCAGCTACCATTACCAAGAACCAGCCTGACCACCTTAAAGGGATAGTTCACCCGAAAATGAAAAATAATCCCATGATTTACTTACCCTCAAGCCATCCTACAAGTAGGTGTATATGATTATCTTCTCACAGACGAACACAATCTGAGTTGTATTAAAAAAATATCCTGGCTCTTCCAAGCTTTATAATGGTAGTGAATGGCGCTTACGATTTTGAAGCCCAAAAAAGTGCATCCATCCATCATAAAAGTAACTCCAGGGGATTAAGAAAGCCCTTCTGAAGCCTTCTATCCTTTTAAGCTCTTATCATCAGGATTTTCCAGCAGGTGTTACAGAAAAAAAAAAAAAAAAGTATGTATTTCCCTGTGACGTTTCAACTTTGACTTCCTGTCTTAAGAATATGTATCCTCTTCTCAGATGTCTGTGAGGCCCAGCCAAGGTGGTGAGGCTCCCAGAGAAGAGACCTCTGGGAAAGGCAGAATTTACATTTCCGGTTTGACTCCAGGATTGGAGTATACCTACAGCTTGCAGCCCCTGTTCAATGGCCGACAGCATGGCAATCCTATCACAAATAAAGTTGTGACATGTAAGTTACTGATGAGTCTAATTCAAGTCAATCCTGCTTTGTCTAAATGTTAGAGAGCAAAAAGTGCAGGCTGGTTTATTTCTAGACCTCTGAAGAAAGAGATTAAATGAAATGTTATTCAGACTTATAGCCTGTATTGAAGGGCTCAAAGTAGTACATACATTTTCTAATTCCTCTTTGCTCTATCACACTAGCCCTATCCCCACCAACTGACCTGAATGTGGTGTCTAACCCTGTCACTGGTAACCTCAATGTCAGATGGAGCAGAACCAAAAGTCCGGGTAAATATTGACTGTACACCCACTTCTTATCCTTGTTCACCCTTTCTTTGAAGCATGCTATTGAACCTTGGCCATCTGTGTAGGCTGTGTGTGTATGTGACTGGTTGCAAATATTGAGGTTAATTTCATCCCATTACTTCTTCTTGGGAATTATCTGTTCTTCCAGTAATCCTTTGCTCCAACTATTCTTTGTGTGTTTACTTATCTTTCATCTATTTGTCATGTTTATTATTACATTTAGTGTGTTTAATTCTAACTCTTTCTCTTTTTTGTATATGCTAAACTCTACACACTCTCTGTTAGCCTTTATTTTTATCCCGTTATTCATTGTATTACCAAAAAATAAAAAATAAAAATACAAACCATAGTTTATTGAAGAACCCCATGGTGTTCTTTAAAGAACCTATATACATAATTAACCTAACCCTGTGGTATATGAATATGGTAATCAAATGGTATTACCATCCCTCAACCATAGTACTGTCACAATAATATTTTCCAAGAGTCCATTTTTATTTTTTATGCTTGAAATATCCCCTTTATCCTCTCAGATATAACTGGCTATAGAGTGACGTGCACACCAACCAATGGGCAGCGTGGAGCTACTCAAGAGGAGATTGTTCAAGGAGAAGAAACCTCATGTACCCTTGACAACCTGAGTCCTGGAGTTGAATACAATGTCAGTGTCTACACCGTTAAAAACCACATAGAGAGTGAGCCTATCTCCACCACCATTACGCAAGGTAAGACCCCATCTATAGTGAACAGTATAGTAATAAAAATAAATAAAGGTAAGTTCAAGCCATGCTCTGCTGGATCAAAACCACCATGACTGATCCAGAGAATCACCTGATTATCATGGACCAAAAAGTGAGCCAAAAATAGGTGTTCACATTGACTGCAATTTGGCATATATTCTTGCCATTTGCTGCTTTTAAAGCATTTCTGATACATAAAAGACTGTTGATCACAAGTATGCTATTTAAATATCAAGAGTGAAACCAATAGGCCTTGTTATTGTCAGCTTTGCCACGGCAATCTCAATTTTTTTGCTCTCTCCTTGTGGTTCAGTGCCTATGAATAGACCCAGGGATTGCGTCAACAATGGACAATTAAATGGCAACTAGCTAGTAAACCTATCCTTACAGTTATATATAGTATCAGGTATTAAACCTAACCAAGATATGACTTTCTGTGATACAGACAGCAACTTTGCTACTCAGCAATAAAAAGCTAAGAAGAAGTCATTAAAGGAAAAAACAAGCACTGAATGAGAACAACAAGCACATCTCAACAGATGGCATGTTATTCCTGCAAGATGTTATGTGGAAGCCAAACCACCATGTTCTGTCCACTAGTTAGTGCTCAAGGCCACAATGGTGATAACTCATGGCTCACTCCTCACACGGCTCCAACCAAAAGCTCAGTCTTCAGCCCTGAACTATGTCCACTACAACACATAATCCTGCTTCTGCTCTAGTTAAATGCTGCAGATCCTTTTAGATGCATCACACACACAGCCTGTAAAGATCCACAAAGACAGCTGCTTTTAATATAGAGCGATAAATTACTAAGAAAATCCAGTAATGCAAGTCCTTGGTGTTGTTTAATCTGTTTGTGCATCATGAAAATAATTGTGTAATTCTCAACAAGCATGGTTGTTTCACATTTGGTTATAAATGTTTGCAAATATCTATTGCAATTGACAGTTGCTAGAGAAGTTGGAGCTTGACATTTTCTTTTTTTGTAGTATGCTTGAGATCTTTTTTGTAGTATGACTAATTCAAATCGAAAGCCTGTTTATTTTCCATTACTGTGTGCATGTCTTCTCATTATTAATTAGCCAATGATGGCTTGAGAACAGTAATTTGCTGCTTGTCTTAATTATTCGTTGTCATTGCTTCTGTGTGTCTTGTCTTGTCTTCTCTCTCCCTTCCCATGAATGCATCTTTGTAAACCGATTAAAGATGTGCCCAAGGTGGGTGATCTCAGCTTTGTTGATTTCACGGATACCACGATTGGAATTAAATGGACCCCACTAAATTACCCAGCGGTTACTGGATACCATATTACAGTTGTTACGGCCGGCCAGAGTTTTCCTATTTTGGAAGATATGGTGAACTCCTCCGTCAGCTATTACACTATTCGTGGATTGGAGCCAGGCATCAATTATGAAATCAGTGTGTCCACTATTACAGATGAGGCGGAGAGCGTGCCCTCGGTGATCACACAGCAAACCCAAACTGGTGAATTATCCCACATAGGTTTATTATTACATTTCGGAGGGTGGGAGTAAAAGAAGTGGGAAAGGAATGGAAAATATGGACGTAAAAGAGAGGCCGAGACCCTCATCCCCCAACCATCATTCGCTTAAACCACTTTATTTGATTATTTCCTCGCTAGCCAAGATTGTTAGCAATTTGCTATTTCTCAAACTCCTTACCTTTTTGAATATGCTTACATCAAAATACTGATGAATTTCTAGGAATATTTTTGCATTTGCATTCACTAGGTGGCGTATCAAATTGTTTGTCTTCATTGTATTCCTGTTTCATGTTAAACAGCATTTTTGTAAGCAAATTAGCCAACACATTATAATCAGTGCTGACAAACTTTTGACTTAGTTTATGACATTATTCTCTCTCAATGCCCTCTTGTTTAGCTGTTCCAGCCCCCACAAATCTGCGCTTTTCTGAGGTGGGCTCAGACTCCATGCGTGTGTTATGGACCCCACCTTCTGTTCAGCCATCCGAAATTACTCGTTTTGTCATCCGCTCTCATCCCACAAACAACGATGATGACACTCAGGAAGTCAACGTAGGAGGTGGCACCAATAGCTACGTCCTTCAGAGTAAGAGTTTACTAATGCTTTCAAAGTTCTTTATTTCACCCTTTAGGAAACAAATCACAAGATGGCTGGTTCCATGTGCATTTTACAGTCCAAACACGTTTCATCTACTGATTCTGAATTTTTTTTTTTTGTTTGTTTCAGACTTGCTGTCAAACACAGAGTATCTGGTGAAAGTAGTGTGTGTCTATGATGACAAAGAGAGTGAACCTGTAACTGGTGTTCAGAAAACAAGTATGTATTTGAATATAAGAAATGGTATTAAATTACTAGTTTTCTTACCACTCTCTGTTCAAGTCTGTCAGTTCCTCCACTTAATTATTTTTCTCCTCATCCTTACAGAATTGGATTCCCCGACAAATCTGGACTTCTCTGATGTCTCCACCAACTCATTTACCGTGCACTGGCTGGCCCCACGTTCCGTCATTACGGGATACCGCCTACGCTATCAGTCAACAAGGGATGGGCGCCCTAAAGAGGAGAGACTTCCCCCGACAAGAAATTACTTCACACTGGTGAACCTGGCCCCCGAGACAGAGTACACTGTCTATATTTACGCTGTCAGCAGCAATGTAGAGAGTCTACCTCTTACTGGAACGCAAGCAACTGGTAAAAAAGTTAGGAAATTAAAGATTTTTTTTTTTCTAAATATTTGTGAGGTAGAATGATGCGACTCCTGTTTTACTTCCTGTAGTCTCTGACGCTCCCACTGACCTGGCTGTGACGTCCTCCACTCCCACTAGCATCACCATCTCCTGGGATGCCCCTGCAGTCACTGTACGCTACTACAAGATCACACATGGCGAAACAGGTATGACAAATGATTTAAAGGTGAACTATTATGCAAAATTCACTTTTACATGTTGTTTAAACATAAATGTGTGTCGGCAGTGTGTGTACACAACCACCCTATAATGGTAAAAATCCACCTCCTCCTTTTTTAATCCCCATAAATCATAAGCAGTATCTCAGAATAAGCCATTTGCAGTTTCTACGGAATGTGACATCACATGGCACAGGCACCGCCAACGACTGCTGATGGACTATTTATGCCCTATTAGCATAAACCCTGGCCTGAATAAGTTGTACACAGTCTGCCATGTTTATCTCCTTGCCAGAGCATTTAACAGCAGCATTCAAATAAGAAATGTATTCTTATTAAAGCTACTAAAGTTATTCAGTCAAGATCAGTGAGTAATTTTCTTGGCAGAGTATCCGAGGCACAAGCTGTAGGCTCCGCCCTCTTCTGGAAAGCGGGGTGGGGAGCAGCAGCTCATTTGCATTGAAGGATACATTGTTGTGTTCTGCCGCTGCAAGTTCACTTAAACTTGTAAATGCAATTGATTCCTTCTTATTGACTCCCAGGGGAAAGAGATGCACCCAGAGAGTTCACTGTTCCAGGAACACAGTCCACTGCTACCATCCAAGGCTTGCGGCCAGACACCGATTACACCATCACGCTGTATGCTGTGACCGGCAGAGGGGACAGCCCAGCCTCCAGCACACCAGTCATCATCACACACAGGACTGCAGGTGGAAGTAAGTGCTCATGCACAAGTCATTTTTATCTATTACAGTTTCTTACCATTAGCTTACCACAACTTTCTTGTGACTGTATTGTCTTTTCTCCATTCTCAGGTGTTTCATCCCCATCAGATTTAGATGTTACTGATATTCAAGACAATACCTTGACTGTCCGCTGGAGCCCAGCTAGAGGTCCCATCACAGGGTACAGAGTAACAGGGATGCCCAAGGATGGGCAAGGTCCAACATTCTCTGAGGTGGTCGGCCCTGGTGAGACATCTCTTGCTCTTTAAACTTTTATCAATTTTTATTTCTACTCATGACCTTGACGCTGACTTGGAAGAATTAATTCTTAGTACTTGGACTTGGTATAATAACTATTCTGTTTCTGCCTTTTTTAGAGCGTACAGAAATGACCATCAGAGGCTTGGTTCCCACAGTGGAGTATACAATTAATGTGATTGCTCTCAGCCAGGAAGGAGAGAGCACCCCAGTGGTCCAGAAAGCTACAACAGGTTAGTGTTTTTTTATATATATATTTTAACCCATTGAACATCTTAACATTTGAAATCATTGTTCAGGTCTAGCTTGTCCTACTGGAGCAGCCTGGAGTTAAGTGTCTTGCATAAGGGGTCAATGGATCATGGCTTGTTCCTTATGGGGCTCGAACCAGCATCCTTCCAGTTAATATTGCTAAGCTTTAGCAACTATACCAAACCACCCTATACATACTCCCTTAACACTCCCCTTTCAAATCTCTAGCAAGTTTGCAGCATCCAAGAGACCTGACCTTCTCTGATGTGGGCTCCACCTCCATGCTTGTGACATGGGATGCTCCACGGGTTCCAGGAGTGACCTCCTACAGGGTTCTGTACTCTAGTCCAGAGGAGGGAGAACGAGAGTACCGACCAGCCCCAAGTGGTCGTGATAACAGTGTAGTTCTCCAGGGTCTGCGCCCAGGAACCACGTACAACATTAAAGTCATTCCCATGAAAGGACGTAACCCAGACCGTACCCTTGAGGGCATTCAGCAAACAACCCATGAGGAGACTCAGCCCACTGGTATGGCACATTGTAATTCAGCTTAGCTTTTCAAGCTAGTCAGTTAATGGGGTTGAGTGTTAAGGGGGATCTGTCCTGATTTGTGTTCTTTCACCTTTCTCAGCGGTTCCTGCTCCAACCAATATCCAGTTTTTGGACATTAGTCCATCTTCCTTTATTGTCGCATGGCAAGCACCCAGTGGCAGACTTTCTGGTTACCGTGTGGTGGTCTCCCCCAAGAACCAGTATACCACAGCCAAAGAAATGAATGTTTCACCTGACTCTACACGAGTCTTAGTGCCCGGGCTTATGGTAATACGTCTACCTTCTTGCATTTACAAATACATTAATCTTTGTGGTCACAAGTAAAAATATTTATTGCCAGGGACAATGTTCAAATCTCAGAATGTATTCCAATAAACAGGTAATAAATATAGGATGTCTGACACATTGGTTGTTGCATTTCAATGTTATAAGAAAATGAGAACCAAAATGAGTCCAAACATTGCTATTTTTAACCAATCATGACTAATATTTAGTCCTAAATATCTGCTGTTTACTTCCAGGTGGCCACCGCTTATGATGTACATGTCTATGCACTGAGGGGTTCAGACAGGAGTACTCCACTCACTGGAGAAATCACCACCGCAGACAGTAAATGGGTTTCCCCATAATATGGATTATAGTAGAGTGTTTTTTAGTATTGGTATCCTGTAATAAATAGAAACTGTAATCTCTTTGGCTCCACAGATATAACCCCTCCTCGCCGAGTCCGTGTCACTGATGTCAAAGACACCTCATTCACTCTCACATGGCGCGTCGTCAATAATGAGCCAATGACAGGTTTCCTTATTGAAGCGACACCCAAAAATGAAGGAAACCCCACCTTCAGCCAAACTATTCCTGCTGACCAAAGAATCTACGTTGTCACTGGTACATAATCCAAGTAACGCCTATAGGCCATCAGTTTCAGCATTAATTGTTAACCACTGTCAGCTCAATGAGTAAACTGAACCTGGAATTATCAACTTCTTTGATAAGTTATTTCAAAGAATACAATGATATTATCATTATGGTAGTGTCCAAAATCTTTAGGGATAACATGGTACTTTTTGCAAATGTTGCATCCTGATTGGTTTAGATAAACCCAAAAATGATTTCACCATGTTTGGGATTATTGCTGTTTATTGAAAGAATTTTAATTCATACTTCAGGTTTGCAACCAGCCGTAACGTATGTGGTCAACATGTACACACTGAACAGAAACAGTCGAAGCCATCCATTCACAATGACTGTAACCACAGGTACAACTAAGCAAATTTGTCCATGTGGGAAGAGTAATACACTGTATTAATGCTAATGCATGAAGTCTCAAAATAAAGTGATTGACATTTTCCATGAACGACCTTTATGAAATTTATTTTTGCCCTGTTTCGTCACAGCTCGGCCAACTCTTCAGTCTCCTACCAACCTTCAGTTCACCTCCCTGACCTCCAGTTCCATCTCGTTTACTTGGCAAGCCCCTCCAACACAAATTACAGGATATTACGTTACTTATGAAGAATCAGGTGGTCGGCCTCATGAGCTTCTACCACGTCCTGTCGCTGGCCAGAACTATGCCACCATCACTGGTAAGACCCAGACTGCATCACGTTACACCCACATGTGGTATACATAGCTGTTAGAAAACAAAAATCACAATTGACTGTGTGACCATATTGTGCTATTTAATTACAGGTCTGAAACCAGGCACTGAATACATCATTAAGATCTTTGCCCTAGTGAATGCCCAGAGGAGTGCACCACTGGTTGGCACTGCCACAACTCGTAAGTATTTTCTCAAATAAAAACATTGATTTTCCTCATTTGTAAGTCGCTTTGGATAACAACGTCTGTGTTGTAGCCATTTAGGAAAATGTATTTAGTTTCATATTTTTGTTTCAATATTATAATATTATTTGCTTATGTTTTGGTTTAATTTAATCTATGTTAATTAAGAAAGAAAATAACATAAATTGGATGTCATAAAAGGAGGTGGAAATGGATTAAATGGCAACATGTTGGGAGATATGGAGTGGGTCAGAGACAATTTTTGACCACTTCAAAAATAAATAAGAAATAAAGAACGCCAGGAGGAATGAAGTGCGTAATGAAACACAAACCCACTGCATGATTCAGTGGCCTAACCGGGCCGAAACAGTCTGCTTACTGAATAATGTAAATGTAAAATGTTAATGCACATATTGATACGTAAGCTGTACTCCACTATACTTTGTTGCCGAAAGGTACAGCACATTTTGTTAAACTAGCCAGCACTGTATTTTATAAAAGCTTTGATTATTGCACTTGCTTGCCTTTTACTAGTAAAAGATACTTGGCTAAGCCATAGTTTTTCTTAGTTGCAGTGCTTAGCTTTTTAATGGTGAAATGCATTTAGAATTGAAATACAAAATGAAGGCAAACTGCATTTAATGTTGCTTAATTGACACACTTGCTAGCTTATCACTACCCTGTTGATTCTAACTAAGTGTTCCCTCAGTGGACTACTATGATCAAAAACCTTGATCAGTGTTTAAAGGGCTGGTCCATACTATATATTTAATCTCACTTTTGCCAATATTTTCACTCTGAGGAGAAGTGTATTCTTTGGACTGAATCTTCTTATGTCATATCATGCACTTCCTCCACACTGTTTAATTGCAAAACATTGGTTTGAGAAATTTCTTGGACCTACAACCCTTTAAAGTTACGTCAGCAAGTACGGTCATTACTTGACTGGACTTTCAATGCCTTACTGGCTTGTAGATGCAACTGTGGCTGCCTCTTTTCCCGCTGCTTTGCTTTTAACACCTTTTTCCCGCACAGAGCTGACTTCTGATCTGCCTATCCATGGCGGCCGAGACAAACTGGATGTGCCTGAGCCTGACAACAGAGTTCATGTAGTGGTTCCCACTGGGCATGAAACACCTGATGAGCACGGGCAGCATGTGGAATACACAGAATTCAATAATCAGCCCAATCAACCCAACAGAGGCTACCAGCCTCAACATCATCAACCAACCTCTCAACCTAAGCAAGCCCGACCCCAGCCTTATGTGCCTCAAGTTGGGGAGACCCTAGTATACATCCCCAAGGTGGGACCCGATGGGGGTCGTATACCTAAGATTATTCAAGTTAGTGAAAGGCCTGGCGACGGCCATCCGTTTGGTTTTACAGAGGACAAGACAGGAAGACCGCAGGAGGCCCAGACCCAGACCACCATCTCATGGCAGCCTTACCAGGAGAGTTCTGCTTACCTGGTGTCCTGTCAGCCCATTACCCATCAAGATGAGAAGATGTTCCAGGTAAGGACCTAGAAAGAATGTACAGAATTTCTTTATCACCTCACCTTTGCTCTTAAGATTGACCTTTTCTTGTTTTGCAGATGCGTCTCCCAGGAACTTCTACAAGCGCCACCCTGATTGGTCTCACATCTGGTGCCTCTTATAATGTCATTGTGGAGGCCTTGAAAGGAGCTCTCAAACACAAAATCTTGGAGGAAATTATCACCGCTGGAAACACAGGTCAAGAAAGGATCTATGAACTTTGATGAAAGCTCATGGACATGCTTATGATGCTTATGTATTAATGTTCCTTCATTTTGTTCCCTATAAAACCAACAGTTTCAGGAGATGTTTCATCCAGCAAGGACTCTTGTTATGACACCTTCACAGCCACTTACCATGACGTTGGAGAGGAATGGGAGCGCATGTCTGAGACTGGCTTCAAACTCTGGTGCAGATGTCTTGGCCTGGGAAGTGGACATTTCAGATGTGACTCTTCCAGTGAGTAACTTCACCTGAAGGTTAAATGGTGGATTTTATCCTGTCTATCAAGAGCGTATGCACTCTAAATGCCTGTTTTTACACAGAATGGTGTCACGACAGTGGAAACAACTACCGCATTGGTGAAAAGTGGGAGCGACGGGCAGAAAATGGTCACTTGATGAGCTGCACTTGCCTGGGCAATGGTAAAGGAGAGTTCAAGTGTGAACCACGTAAGTACTTCTTCTTAAGACACTGTATAGTCAAGTTTTTTCAGGTCCAAGCAGTGGAATTAAAATTTCTTGCATTTCGTTATAGATGAATCCATATGTTACGATGACGGAAAGATGTACCAGATCGGAAACCAGTGGCAGAAGGAATACTTGGGGGCCATCTGCACTTGCACATGCTATGGAGGACAGCAGGTATGGACACATCATTTAATTCATGTCCATATGCGCAGACAAATTATAGAAAGAAAATTTCAAAACAAGTGTTTCAAATTTATATGCTTGAGTCTGGTGAAATGCATTGTGTACGTGTTGCTGTTAGGGCTGGCGCTGTGAGAACTGCAGAAGGCCTGGTGCAGAGATTAGCTCTGAACTGCTGAAACCCGTCCGCTTAAACACCGGCCACAGGGTGGTAAGTATCTGCCTTCAAACATTTCAAATGGCCACAAAAAAAAATATCACCCTTAAGCTAGTCAAGGCAGTTTTTCAAGATGCGAATGTTCCCGTTTCTTTGGTAAATGTGCACTGAACAATGCATTGCCATGGTTCATACATGTTTGAATTTATGCATAAAATAGCTCTTGTTTTCATAGTATAACATATTTCACTTTGTTCTTCCAGAACATTCAATGCCCCATCGAATGTCTCCGACCTGAGCTTCTTGCAGATGCTGTGGCCAATCCCAAAACCCAAGAGTGAAACCTTTTTGACAGAACTGCACCATGACTTCCTGCCCCCATTATGCAACATTTAACGTGGGACATGTAGTAAAGATGTGATGTTATATGAGAACGTACTAATCACATATTGCCTTAAAGCCTCCCTGTTTGTTACCACATCTGTTCAGCTGCTGCTTTACAAAGTGTCTGTTGTGATGCATCATTCACAGCCTTGAGGAATTTGATTGGCTTTTACTTTTGTGTTTGCTAGTGTGGTTTATACATTAAATTTAAAAAAAAAATTGCAATATTAAAACAAGATATTACCCATTGCAGTCGGTTAATACTGTCTACTTTTTGATAAAACTACAATGGGAAAGAACAATTTCCTTGTTAATATGCAAGAAAAAAAAGGTTTTTTTTGTTTTTTTTTATGCAGATTTCTAGTTCAATTAAATTTACAAAAAAAAACTACCTTACCAGTATTTTCAAAGGATTTCAGCCTTTATGAATTGATATGGTCAAAT
The DNA here is from genome assembly GCF_019924925.1 of Ctenopharyngodon idella. Lineage (NCBI taxonomy): Eukaryota > Metazoa > Chordata > Actinopteri > Cypriniformes > Xenocyprididae > Ctenopharyngodon > Ctenopharyngodon idella. The sequence goes on from NC_067220.1 coordinate 8,570,868, forward strand.
GAGAGACACAGTAGGAAAATAAAGCACTGTTTTATAAGAATGTTAGAGCACCACTGGGGTACACCGATGTACCAAAAATCAAGTCTCAATTTGTTAATCTCTTTTTTTTTTTTTTTAACATGGCTCATTGATTATTTAGAGTCAGCACTGTTTTTAGATTGATACTTTTTATTAATTTCCTAAATTCTTTGACTATTTATCCCCTTCATTCAGAAGTGTTTGGTTGTATAGAATGTTATTTGTTTCATCAGACTGTCAATGTTATACTGTCAACACCATTTTCACTACTGTTAAATCCTTTTTTCTTTTTCTTTTTTTTTGCAAAACTCATGACAAATTGTATTTATAAAATTTCACTCAAAGCAAATTCTTTTGGAACGAGGTTCTAAAGTAGACCTTGCAAAAAACAAAACATGTCAATAAATGCAAATAAACCCTTGATGGAATCTTTGAGAAACTATTATACTTGATTTGTGTTTTTATTTTGTAATGCTCACGAGACACTTGAGGCAGCACAATGGAATGCATCAGGAAGTGTATGGAGACAATTTCATATTAGAAATGTTGAAGAGGAAAAAAAAAAGGACATATTAAAAGGAAATTATGTAATGTGTTTTCTTTGCAATTAAATGAAATAATTCTTAGTGTGTCAGTATTAAAGAAGCCATATGTGAAGAATATTTTGCAGCAAAAAAAAAAAACAAAAAACAAAAAAAAAACACTTTGCTGTTGGCTTTAGGATTCAAGTAAAAATAGAAACGTGACAAAATTCTAACATTTAAACTATTGAGTTAAAGTGGACAGACTAGCAATTATCCATTGGGCTAAGTTATGACATATGGGTAAGCAACTTGGAATTACAGTAAATGATGTACATCTAAAAAGAAAGAAACCCTAAACTTTTGTAACAGTGAAGCTAGTTGGATATTTGTATTCAACTGGATGTTTTGAAGTGTTTTTCAGTGATGGAAAAGACGGATGTTGGTGTGCACCAGGGAAATGCCCAGCTCATTGCAGGCATTGATGACCACCTCATCAGCAGTAGAGCCAGAGGGGGCGGCAATATACTCCACACCACTCTAAAAACACACAGATAGAAAATTGTCACTTTTATATGCCATCTTAAGTATACACATACAGAATGTATAATATAGCAACAAGCTACTTTGATGACACGTATATAAGTGTACATAAGACAGCATGGATAAATTAGGTGCACAAAAGGAAACAATGATTTGAGCTTGTATCTAGGAGAGGCCGTTTACCCGTTTGGCACGGTCAACGTTGTCCCGGAAGGGGAAGAAAGCATCAGAGCTGAGGGCCACAGCCTGCAGAGAACTGATCCAGTTCTTCTTCTCCACCTCTGACAGAGGCTCAGGAATCTCCTCAAACAGACTCTTCCAAACCTCCATATCTGGACCCTGACGTACAAACAAAAACTCAATGCCATCGGAAAACCTGTCGCACATAAAATAATTTCTATCACTGACCGCAACTTCAAAGATTCTTTTCAAAGAGATTCTTTTCAAAGTTCGCAAAAAACCAAAAGTGAGTTAGGTGCGTTTCCACAAGTTGTTTGAGTGGAAGACGGTGGTATTGATAACCTAGTATCCAACAGTAAATAAAACACCATCAGCGGAAACAGCCGATTAATCATGTAGGTTTAATGTTCGCTCCGTCAGAATTTATTCTGAAAATGTGTTTCAGTCTCGCATTAACTCTTTCACACAAATCAAAAACCACCTCAAGTGAGCATTTTGCTAAGTGACTTTTTCCTCTGAATTTGGCATTTCCATTACTCGTTTCTGATGCGATACTTCAAAATGTGCATAAAAACAGGGTGATGGAAACATAGCTAGTGACATTTTCACAATTAAGCAAATTTTTCTCCCAAATTTCCAACTAAATTCTGTAATTTCATGCATCATTGTCTGTATATTTCATATTACCTTTGGATGAATCTCATGAAAACTGTACAGAAAACTGTCTGGTTCATTTCACCTCAAAATCCAAATATATAATTTCATGATCCAAAATTATCACAAAATAAATTATCACTTTTTATGCACAATAACTCTTCAAATTCCACATAAAAAAAAAAAAAAAAAAAAAAAAAAAAAAAAAGAAATTTGAAATATTTTCTCTGAAAGTTTTGGTCAAGTATGTATGGTTGTTGGCTGATGTAGATAAGCCAAATAACATCTGATTAATTAGGCTGGCTAATATATTCCTCTCTGACTAGTACAAATTACCACTTTTTGGATACAATACCTCTCCAATTGTTCCGCTGACATACTGATCAACGGCATTAGCCATCTCTGCACGCTTAACTCCGCTGCGGAATTTCATATTGAGCACTCTGGGATGGTGCCTGAGCCACCAGTTATCAGCCTTGTCTCCGGCCAGCCGAGTGCAGTGGATACGAGACTGCTGCCCAGCGCCGATGCCAATCACCTAACAAACACACACCATACTAATGATTTTATCATCATTTTCATACAATTACATGGTTCAAAATAACTCAAGTAAAAAAAAAAAAAAAAAAAAAAAAAAAGTTTTTGGTTACCTGTCCATCCTTTGCATAACATACAGAGTTGGACTGAGTGTACTTCACTGCAATACTGGCTACAATCAGGTCTCGAAGAGCACTCTCAGAGAGCTGCAATGAGATAAAAATCATTATCTGTGTTGAAAATAAGTTTCCTTATATATTAACAATAATATCATAGCCTTCCTTCCACAGTACAATCAATTTCCAATGGATCACGCCCCTTAATAGAGTTTCTTACCTTGCCCTTTGACACAATGTTGCTGAAGAGCTCTTTATCAATGACGGCTCCATTCCTCTTCTGTTTGAGGTACAAACCAAACAACACCCTCACCTCCTCATCATCAGGCTCATAGTCAGGATCCATCTAATAGAACAGGACATACATTATGAAGGCTTAGACAGAGCTGTGTTAAAGCACATGGACCAATATACTTAAAAATCTATTTCAAATAAATGCTGTTCTTTTGAATCCTGAAAACAATGCACCACAGTTTCAACAAGTGTTGATCAGCACAACCATTTTAAACATTGATAATAAGAATGTTTCTTGAGCAGCAAATCAGCATATTAGAATGATTTCTGAAGGATCATGTGACACTGAAGACTGGAGTAATGATGCTGAAAATTCAGCTTTGATCACAGGAATAAATTACATTTTTAAATATATTAACATAGAAAACTTATTTTAAATTGTAAAAAATATTTTCACAATTACTGTTTTTACTGTTTTTTTCAATCAAATCAATGAAGTTTTGGCGAGCATAAGAAGCTTCTTTCAAAAACATTTAAAAATCTCAGACCCCAAATTTTTGAACCACCATAGTGTATACATTATTATATATGTATATATTAAAGTACCATGGTACAGCATTACTATACCAAATAAAGCAAGTGTTTCTATTTAGTAAGGGCTGTTTTGACCAAAAAGACAATGCAATGTGAAACAGTGGAGCAAACTTGGTTAACATAGTCCAATAACAGTCTAGAGACTATTCTTCTGTCTCTAATCAAACAAGCATGATTTACCCGAAGGACACAATAGTTTCCATTCTTCTTTTTGGAGAGAATTCGCAGTGCTTCCTCCTCATAACCAGGAGCGACGATACCATCTGACACCTTAAAAAAAAAAAAAAAAATGGTCAAAGTTGTGTATAAAAATGTATAAAGTATTTCAAGTATTTGTTAAATAAGAGGCTAATTCTTTGTGAGAATATGAACTCTTAGATGTAACTTTCAGTGATGAATGGCAAAGTTATTCTTTGTTTCTCTCTCACAAACCTCTCTGGAGATGATCTTGGCAGTTGGGACGTCACAGATGTCAGACAAAGCGATGAAATCTCCAAAGGAGGACATCCTGTCAGAACCTACAAGACATTTTTCAGATTTTTCCATATTTTTTTAGGCTTAAACATGCCAAACTACATGTGAGATTAATGCCTGACGATTCATTCTTCTTACTACTAATGTGAGAAAATAAAGTGTGGAGATGCATGGAGAGATGTTTCACCTCTGGCTCTGGCATATGCAGTGGCGAGAGGGGTGAGGTCCTGGAGCATGTCATTCACCATACACACCTTGGCCTCGTCTTCACTCAATGGGACGCCAACTGCAGCTCCTGAAATGTGAAAATTTGTCAGATCTTTGCTGAAACTCTACAACAAAGATGTGAGCTTTCCTGGCATCTGGGAAACATGGAAGCTTGTTTCCACCACAGAAAAAAAAAAAGGAATTGCAACTTTTTATCTCACAATTGACTTTTTTCTCAGATTTGCATGATATAAAGTCACAATTGCGAGTTATAAAGTCAGAATTATGAGATATAAACTCGCATGTGACTTTATATCATGCAGTTCTGAGGAAATAAAATGATAAAAGACAAAATTTAGTCTGAATTGTGGGGGGGGTAGAGAATTTGTTTATATCACGCAATTCTGACTTTATAACTCGCAATTGCAACTTAACTTTATATCATGCAATTCTGAGAAAGAAAAAAAAACAAAAAAAAAAAAACACTCAATTGTGAGAAAGTCACAATTACCTTTTCGGTTTTTTATTCAGTGGTAGAAACAAGCTTCCATTGGGAAGCAAGCAGTGTTAATTTAGTTGACGAAAAATGTGTCAATTTTCGTAGATAACTTTTTTCACTGACGAGAATGAGACAGTAACTAAAAAAAAAAAAAAAAAAAAAACAGTTTTGAATAACAAAAACTATGATGCAAGTCTATGGACATTTTCATCAACAAATAAAAACGAGATGAAAATGTTAAAGGGACGGTTTGGGAAGAGATCCAGTCAGAACTGATGTCCTGCGTGGTCGATGCGCACATTTGAATTGTAACCTGATCTAACCGGCGGGACATAAGTTGGCATACACTTGCTACACGTCTCATAAAACATTCAAAATTGTGAACATCTGGGAGAAAGAGAAGAGCACACATATGCATAAATGTGAAAAAGCATGACAACGCGAAAGAGTTTCGGTCCGGTTTCTGTGCGCACACAGAAAGCCACCTTTCAGACAGCGCACGAGTACTGAATTGAGCTCTCTTTTGCATCTTTTTGCGCTTGAATGGACAAATACGCATAAAATTATGTCAAAATATCCGTTATGGCGAGTATTCATGTAAACACAGTCGGTTACGTCTTAAGTGAACATAAATAGTTGGGAGAATATCGGATGTGTATCATATCTGTGCATTTGGCCTTAAAGTGACAGTAGCCTAATAAACCTGCCACTGTCCATCATTAATGTTAATCAAATAACAAAAGAAATGCGAAAATCACTCAATGTTCATTACTGAATAACTTTAATAAGGATTAATCTATATTTAATTTGTACAAATACATATGTCTGCTTGAAAGATACATGTTAATAGATGTTTTCTCCAGGAGTATATAATGAGTTTGGAAATTTTAAAGAAATGCTTAATTGATGCATTACAATTCAACTGAACCCATTAGATTTTAGTCGACTAAATCTACTGTAGATTTAGTAGACTAAAATCATATGATATTTAGTCGACTAAAACTAGACTAAAACAATTCAGATGACTAAAATATGACTAAAAATTTGCTGTCAAAATTAACTCTGGAAGCAAGTTTGTGTTCATAGCTTTAGTAGTAGCAGTATAGTTTTATTTAATGCTATGTCAGCATCTGAGGCTATCTTCGTGGCATGATCAGAATTACAAAAATACAAGAGTTACATAAAAGCAAATATAAAAAGCAAGCAAATACAGCAGTTAATATTATACAAGGTTTTTTTTACATTAGTTTGTGTTCATACCTGCAGGGCTGACGTGTTTAAATGAAGTGGCGGCTGGCAAACCAAGAGCTCTCTTCAACTCTCTCACCAGCTGCCAGGCGTTCAGAGCGTCACACAGGTTAATGAAGCCTGGAGATCCATTCAGCACTGAGACACAGTCAAAAATAGAGAGGAACATTAATATTATACCTTTTGTGGTTGAATATTTGTCTGGTAGTAGCAAGTGCAATCATATACCGGAAAGTGGAAGTGCTGGGCGTATAGTGTAGAGCTGAGCAGGAGCTTGATGGGGATTCATGCCGTACCGCAAGGGCAGCTGGGAAATTCCTCGACTGTATTCACGTCTGAAGTAATCAGAGATGGCCTCGTCATAGTGAGCAGTGTGTGTGAAGGCCTGAGATATTACAAATACAAATTCACACACAAGGATATTTCAACAACTGAAATGGAAGTCCTTGTTATTTGTCTAACAAAATAGAAACCCTTAAGCCGATCGATGGGTTTATCAAGGACAGATGCAGAGAGACGTCTAGAGAGTGGCTAATATAACAAATAAATACAATCATTTAACAGCAGATGAGAGATACATAAAATTAACAGTTATACACAGTGTTGGCAAGTCTGCGGTTTTCCCACGGAATTGGGCTACTTTAACACTGTTTCTGCAGGTTATTTTTCATGTCCGCAGGTTGAAGCGACCCCAAATAACATGATATTTAGCCCCTGGAATATTAAATTTATGTGGATTTTTTGTTTTGATCATCGTTCTGAACCCCATCCAGATGTAGTAAATGCCATTTTCTCAGCTTTTTGCTCAAAATGTTGCTTTCTGAAACGTACCCATATTCAAGAGTTGATAAAGAACGCATGAAGCTAGAATAATACTTTAATAGAAACAGAAAAAATACTTTCTTTTGATATATTGCATGTTCAGATATTCATACAACAACATATTCTGGGGGCCATGAAATTGTGAAAATGATCAAAAACGCTGGCAGTGGCTGGCACAATGCTGGCAGGGAAAGAGTTGAGTTAGATTATGATTAATAGATGATACTGTCTGTTTATTTGAGGTAAAAGGGCACAAAGCATGAAGCAGAAACGAGTAAGCGTACTGCTCAGTGGTAATTCATGTCCAAACATGATTTACCACACAAATCAGAACATTAGCTACTCAGTAACATATTTAATTCATTTAAAATTGGAAAGCAAATTAGAACAAAATGAAATCTCATGTAAATAGTCTTCTTTCTAACTGGAAAGCCATGCTACTGGTCTATAATCAAGGTCAGTATTACATCAAAATTCGACCCCCTCGGTTGAAATCGCATTCCAGGGGGTGAGATGGGGGAGGGGCCCCCCATCGGATTAAATCGTGGGGCTCCCCTAAGAATTGTCACCACATTTCGCCCCACTAGCGACAGTCACGTCAGGTGGGGTTCACAGAGTTTTGGATGTGCACAAAGGTCAGTGGGTCGTCAAAGCTTGATCAAATCTCCTCTCAGATAGGATCGCCACATTACCTTGAGTGCAAGAGTTTTGCGTGTTTCCACTGTAGTATCATGGTTGTCGGAAGATTCCATTTCCTTGGCAACAACATCGTAGTCGGACGGATCACAGACTACAGTGACTCTGGCGTGATTCTTCGCTGCTGCTCGAAGAAGAGTAACTCCACCTAAATATGATTGTGAGATTAATGGTGAAATTGGAGTGAATCTCACACAGGCTGCCAAGAAAAAGATGTATGTGAAACATTTGAACCAAAACCCCCCCCATTTATTTATTTATTTATAATATATATATATAATTTTTTTTTTTTTTTTTTTTTTTTTTTTGCTAGACATTTTAATGAAAATCAAGCACAATTCCCAGAAATTCAATATGTTACAAATAATAAATATAATAAAAAAATACAATAAAGACTACCACATCTGTTATTTTTAACCAAAACTATTAAAAAAAAAAATGTTTTCATTAAATGAAATAAAGCTTAAATGCAATAAAATACAAATGTTAGATAAACTTACACTTGGGAAAAAAAATTAAATTAGAAATGTTGCCTTGGCAAAAAAAAAAAAATAAGTTGATGTACTAAAATAAAATAAAAAATAAAAAATGAAATAAGTTGATGTACTAAAAAAAAAATAAAAAAAAAATCACTAAATCTGAAATAAAAATGCCTAAACAGAAATATTATTAATAATATTAATAAAAGTGACTAAAGCACATAACAAAATTACTAAAAATAAAAATAAATAAAAAATAAAATAAAACAAAACTTAAAGCTTATTCAAAACTACTATAATTTAACAGTAATTATAATAAAATAACACCACCATAAACTGGTGTATAGATACATATGTTCTGAATGTAAAATGCATAATATATATATATATATATAAAAACACTGCAATAAGAATGGGAGGGTGGGTAATGTGGTCAAATGTTATGAAAAAAGGCTTCATTTTCTGTGCTTGACAGGGTTTCTTAGACTCAATAAAATAAATGCATAATTTCATAATTTAGTTTACCATTACACTTATAATCTTCACTCTAAAGCACATTTTAAGTTTTCCTACATTCTAACATTCTTAAACATACAAAAGCATAACATTGTTGAATTCTAGTCAAGGAAAATACTAAATAAAGGGTCAATTATGAGCCCTTTAATTAAAACCCTGTGAACAATTACTGTAACACTGTACTGACCGATGTCAATCTGCTCAACAGCGTCTTCCACGGTCACACTGGGGGACGCAACAGTCTTCACAAACGGGTAAAGGTTGCACACAGCCACTCTTGAAGAACACATGTTTACATCAAGATTAGGTGCTACAGTCTTTTCTCTTGATGCAATCATTTAAAAAATTGATTCACAGGCTACAATGAACAAAAACACCTAGACTACAAGCTTAACCAGCCATGATTGCACCATTACGACCCATTCATAGTTCACAGCGCTCATAGTAAGATCAAGACTTTTGGTCACACCACAGCAGCACTATTTGAATTATCAGTGATTAGATTACCAGAGTCTCTACTTCTAACAAAAAAACCAATGGAAATCATGTTAGCACCACTAAACCTGATTATATCTTGCACTGGTGTCATATGACAATCATTCATGAAATACCATGACCTGGATTTAAAAATCTATAAAGCAGAACTTGCAAAACAAATACCATGTTATTACCTCTATAACACAGATAGCATTGGAAACTTTTTCTTACTAAACAGTATTACCTGACAAGACTAAACCCTAGTTTTTCCATGTCAGCCTTATCAGAGGGAGTTTGTCTGGCCAAAATGCCACCATGGACAGCGGGATGAAGGGTCTTGACTCTTCCTCCAAGCATCTCAGGAAATCCAGTGAGCTCAGATACATCCCTGTATGGAAAAAAAAATATATAAGTTCTCATTTTGTATGAACTAGCCCTTTATTATTTAATAGTTTAATACTAAATCTGCAAGATGTCTGACCTGACAGTGAGTCCAGCATCTCTGAGAGTTTTGGCGGTGCCTCCTGAAGCCACTAATGACAGACCCACTGAGACCAGCCGCTTGGCAAACTCCACCAGTCCGGTCTTATCGGACACACTCAGCAGTGCTGAAAGAGACCATCAATTAGTCAATCATAACTGTGCATGCAGAAGACAAATTAAAATCTGATATTTTAACAACTGCAGCAAGATGCAATCACCTGTACTTCAATTACACGTGACGCATCACTTTTGCACAAATCCAAAATTTATCAAAAAGCAAAACTATGATGGAATCAGATGGCATTACTTTAGTATGTTGATACCATGGTACTACAGTAAATAAGTACCATGGTATAGTAATGACACTGAAATTCATGCATGGAACGCTCTTATAAAAAAAAAAAAAAAAAAAAATGCTGGGTTGAAAATGGACAAACCCAGCAGTTGGGTTAAATGTTTGACCAGCATGCTGGGCAATATGGCTGGCTTAAAATGAACCCAAAATATGTTGGAAATTAAAAATCAGAAACATAATTACTAGAGGCAACAATAATAATCAAAAGGTGAACATTTATTAATAAGCAATTTAAAAAAAAATTTATTGTTTAGTTATTATTCATTAAACATATTAATAAATGTTAATTTATGAAGCCAACACACTTTGGCTTCATTTTAAGCAAGAAACAGTAATTTTTAAACAATAGTTGAGTTAAAAAAAAAAAAAAAAAAAAAAAAAAAAAACCTTGTCCTTTTTCAACCCAACTTGCGTTGTTTTTAACCCAGCATGTTTTAGCATTTGACATTAAAATAATTCCAAGATACCATGGTATTTACCCTCAGTACTTTGATACTATACTGTAGGACAGACAAATTGAGACACATTGGAATATGGTATTATTATAATGGCAGTGTCAAAAAGCATGGTATTACCATGGTGTTTTTTGTTTTTTTTGTTTTTTGTTTACTAGTGACGAGACATCAGTTCAGTGTTCAGGATGCAAACTCTTTTCTAAACCTGATACTGTCTATAAAGTTGTATGTTAATATTGGTAAAAGCTGTGACAGATCAAAATGGCATTACGTGCTACATCACCCAACAACAACAAACACAACGAAAAGTATCTGATTTGTAAGCAGAAGTGTGCAGAAAGTAAAAACGACACAAGATTACCTAGTTCAGATGCCATGCTGCAGGTAAAGCAGAGTAAATTTGAGATTTGTGCTGTAGAGTCTCGTGCACCGCGCGCTGTTAATAAAAACACGTGGACGCAATAGTTTTATCCGCGTAGATGCATGATGGGAAATGTAGTTTTTATATCAAATGACGCTCCCACTTTAACAAACCACAAGGAAGTGCTTGTTTGACGAAAAATATGTATTATAAATAATCATGTAATACTAATGATAATGCATTAGCAAACTTTATTGTAAATACAAAGTTCACAAATCACACAGTCAAGCACGGAAAGAGAAACGCAGAAGTAGAAGAAGAAGAAGAAAAAGGTATGATACGGGCTTCATAGTGCACTTAAATGAAAAATCATGGCGTTTAACTTTGCAAACACACCAATAGATGGCGCCTCTTGCACACCTTGCGTTTTGACAACACGTCACATCATTTGTAAGCAATTTAATCCCTTTAGAAGCTCTTCGTTTTGTCCTTCTCCTTTCAAACGTGTCCTCTTGAGATCCAGCAGAGCACGAGCAGTACAAAGAGATTGACATGATGATTTCATCTCAATAAATGGCGCCAAAAATCCCACAAGCGCTTTTACAGTTGCATGTAATGTTACCAAATATCTGATAAAAGCCATGTAAAATAAAGATAACACAACCACACACATATACTGTTCCTATAATGAAGACAAAGAGTATTTGAACATATAAGCCACAATTAGGCTATACTGTAAAATGTATTAATTGCATTAGAAAATATCAAAATGTACAATGCATAGAATAATTATTAGTAAAGCGAGCTAGCTCATTTTAAGGCATAGAGTGTTTCTTTGAAGCAGGTCATTAAATGTGTTGAAAAACAGTCAGGAAGTGGAATTTATGATTTGATTGTACAACACTTGGGTTGTAACCACTGTACATATGGGCTTTTTTACATCCTGTGAAGAATTCCACATATTTTTATGACAGGAGAATGATAGATAGAAGATGCAAACTCCAAAGGCAAACAAGTGTCATAAAAAAAAAAAAAAAAACTACGGTGTGTTTTACTGATGAAGTTCATTTAGGGCATCAGACTAATAAATCATATAAATGTATACATCGTTATACATCATATCAGCTTTGAGATAGAAAGGCCTATTTTTAAATAATATAAATTATAAACTCTATTGTAAATACCATTTTTCACTCACCATAACCTATTTATTGAAATTCTGCATAGCCCCTGCTATACTTTTTATTTTAAATTTTTATTTATTTATATTTATTAAAAATTGTATATAAAGAGGTTTTAAAAAAAACTATTTTTTGGTAGATGAAATCATATCAGCTTTGAGCATGAACATAGGTCACTGATTCTTGAGATAAGTGACAAAACATGTCCTACACACAAATGCCCTCTTTATGTTAAAAATAAATAAATTCATCAAAATAAAAATACTTAAAAAAATACATCTAAAGGAAATCTGGATACTTAAGACATTCATTGCTTTTACTTTTAAATAATTTTGTTAGTATTATTTAAATACATGCTCTATACTATATTTTATACAGTGTTGAAATCTCTGTGGTCACAGCTTTAACATGTCGACTCCGTCATCCCAGTGTAATAGTTTCTGTAAATAGTTGTGGGATTAATCTTGGCATTTTTGACATGTTCATTAAGGCAGCTACAACTGAGAAAGAAAACAAAATTGCTGCACTGTACAACTCATGGTTAAGGTGGAAAAATATTCAATTTTGTCAACTCCGTTAGACGTCAACTCTGTCAGGTTTTATGTCTGATGGTTGACACGAGTGCTCTCAAAAAGTCTATATAATGTGATTTAATATGTTTTATTTTTGCATATGGTAATTCTTCTAATGTTGTTTCATGATTCTATTTACATATACTATAAATTTGGCCCCAGCTGGACCTTTGTCAACTCCGACAGTATTTGTCAACACGTCAGTATTTGTCAACACCGTCAGTATTTGTCAACTCCATCAGTATTTGTCAATACCGTCAGTATTTGTCAACTCCATCCATATTTATCAACTCCGTAGTATTTGTCAACACCGTCAGTATTTGTCAACACCATCAGTATTTATCAACTCCGTAGTATTTGTCAACACCGTCAGTATTTGTCAACACCGTCAGTATTTATCAACTCTATCAGTATTTGTCAACTCCGTCAGTATTTGTCAACTCCACCAGTATTTATCAACTCCATCAGTATTTATCAACTCCGTCAGTATTTGTCAACTCCATTAGTATTTATCAACTCCGTCAGTATTTGTCAACACGTCAGTATTTGTCAGCTCCGTCGGTATTTGTCAACACCATCAGTAGTTGTGAACACCGTCAGTATTTGTCAACGCCAAAATTTTTTTTTTTTTTCACTTAGCTCCTTTACTGAACACCATTATTACATAACTGAAGACTTTACACTGTTGTTGGATAGATCAAATTAAAATATCATGCTTTTTAATGCGTCTGATGGAGTTGACACAAATTAAGTTCCGAAGTGAATAAATGTACATTCTAAGAAAAAATATGTTCAGAAAAATCTGTTCCCTTACATGGTTCATTTGCTGAGACCTTTGTCTACAAATTTATCAGTTTAAAAAATAATGTATTATTAAGCAATAAAAACTAACCTTTAAAACACGTTTTGTCCCTTATCTCAAGAATCAGTGAGGTAATACTATTAGCATAGGCAATAACAAACTTAGACAAAATCTAAAATATAATATATGTAAAAACAATTGCAATTTTAATTTTTAAGACATTTGGTGATCAAAATGAGCTGGTGGAGGAAATCTGCTGGATCACAAGCCAGATTCAAACTCAAGTTGGCGACATGAGCACCAGAGCACAGCATTTGTTCCACCGCTCCAATTACCACTTCATCTTCAGGGTGGACATTAAAATCAGAAACCTCTCGCTTAAATTATTCGCTTCTGCAAAAGCCTTGAGTTTTTACAGTAAGCTGCATGTCTTCTGCCAGCTCAGTAATTGGTGTGTTTGGGTTAAAATACATAATGAGTTCATTAGGGCACATTCCAGTAATCAAAAAGGGTGTCGTTTTAATTACTGGGCTTGTGCCAAGCCAGCGCTCTTACGACTTTTGGAAACCTGTCTTTGTAATTTAATTAAAGTGAACAAATGGCATGCGCAAACTTGGCCCTGGAGGGCAATTAAGACAGAATTGTGAGCGAGCGAACCCCAACTGGACGATTTGCGCCACCTATGTCAGTTAAGTTGATTGCATCGATTTCATTGATTTGCAACAGCTTCAGGCTAATTTCATCTCCAAAGGTGTGCACTCTATCTCCAGAGGCATTACTTGTTTATTTATTTATTTATTTAGCCGTCCACCTCTTTAGTTTTTGCCAAGTGATTAGATGAAAGTGTTTCATCAGGGGCAACAAAAAGTCTCTTTTGCTAAGGGTGCCGTGAGGTTGGCGGAATCAATAACTTTTTATTTGCCTCAGGGTCAGCACAGGTTGGATGTTATTGATGCTCTTAAATGCATCACAACTCTCTTTAGTCGAGGAGTGCAAAACGCTGAGGTAGGCGAGAAAGTGGCCTAGAATGGGGAAAACAACATATGTTTTAAAACCCACTTATATACAGTATGAAACATAACAGTGGAGTATCCTGGAATGCTCGTGCTAACATTCTCATATGTAACATGATATTATTTGAGGATGCTTTTAATAAAAACCTAGGATGGTTTCTAAGGTGTTGCTAGGTGGTTGCTAGGACATTCTGGGTTGTTGCTAGGCGGTCAAAAGAGTATATTCTGTTCTATGCCCCTCTTTACACCTGGTATTGGTCGATCGGATCACAAGTAGACAAGGGAGACACATACCTGTTTACACCTGGTGTTTTAATCTGTCTCTTTTGTCCACTTTCATCCACTTCTGTCCTGATTTCTTTGAGGGGAAGGTCTATAGGCGGGTAAATGTATGGGTTTTTTTTTTTTTTCAGATCTTTCGATCTATAGGACAAAATAAGCTCACACAATTTACATATGAACTCGCACAGAGACGGCGGAAAAACATATGGAGAGCGTCAGCTTTAGTTTCTGCTCTGACAGCCGAAAGACCACGCTGAACGCTTTAAGTGTGTGTTAGAAATCAGGAATAGTGAGAGAACATTGTGCTTGGTACGTTTTTTGCCTTCAAACCAAACTTGGGTCTTCAGCTGACAAAGTTTAAATCCTGTCTGGCTAGAGCGCTTCCCATAATGTTTATGTGTTAGGTCAGTTTTAGTAGACAGCTTTTTGTGGCTGTTCGAACACATTGGACCACATGAGCGTTTACACTATGAAAGCAATCCGGATTAATGCGTTTTTGACTACCTCAATGAATCTCCTAATAAAATGTTGGAAACCAATTGAGCATAAACCCTAACCCTAAGTATTAAACTGTGTTCTACTGTTTGTGCTAGACCACATAAGCGTTTACACTACAAAAGCAATCCAGATTAATGCGTTTTTGACTACCTCTGGAAGTGGTGGAAAGTGAGTCAAAACTTTTTAGACCCCGTTTACACCTGTATTCAGTGTCATCCACTTGTGATCCGATAGACCAAAACGCATCTTAATACCAGGTGGAAACAGGGACTTCCAGAGGTAGTCGAAAATGCATTTGACCAGATTGCTTTCGTAGTGTAAACGCTCATGTGGTCAAGTGCGTTCAAACAGTCCCAAAAGACCACCTACTCTCCACCTACTGACCTAACGCGTAAACATTATGGGAAGCGCACAAGCCAGACAGGATTTAAACTTTGTCAGCTGAAAACCCAAGTTTGGTTTGAAGATGAAAAACATACCAAGCACAATGTTGTCTCACCATTCCTGATTTCTAACACACACTCACAGCGATCGTCGTGGTCTTGTGGCTGTCAGAGCAGAAATGAAAGCTGCTGCTCTCCATATGTTTTTCCGTTGTCTCCGGTCGCATTCATATGTAAATTGCACAAGTTTATTTTGTTCATTAGATCTAAGATCTGAAAAAAAAAAAAAAACATACATTTACCTGCCCATAGACCCTCCCCTCAAAGAAATCAGGACAGAAGTGGTTGAAAGTGGACAAAAGAGACGGATTAAAACACCAGGTGTAAACAGGAATGTGTCTCCAACATCTATTTGTGATCCAATCGACCAAAATGCATCTTAATACCAGGTGTAAACAGGACTGATGATATTTGGCTCTTGATATGGTTTTATCATCCTTTAGATGAAAATTGTAAGTTTGGCCACTTAGAAAAGCAAAAACTCAAAAACTGCATGGTTTGAGGTGTTATTTATGTCTGTATAGCACAAACAGTGCAGGATGCAGTTTAATACTTAGGGTTAGGGTTTATGCTCAATTGGTTTCCAACATTTCATTAGGAGATTCATTGATTCATTGATAATAAAGTCACCTCCTACAATACAAATCTTGCAACCTTGACACCAAATCTAGAAATCAGCTTCCGACAAAACCGCAGAAGTCCTTGAACTGTCCTTGCTTACTGTATCGGTCTCTCTTTTAGTGTTTTTTTCCTCCAGCTTGGCTAGTGTGATGGTTATATTTATCTTCTGTTCCACTGTGATTGCTTCTAATTGGCAGATCAGGACTTCATTAAAGCAGATTAAGTGTGAGGGAAGATGGGCAAAACACAGTGTTGTATCGGTGAACGGGGTGACGGTGAAGGAGAGAATTAGCTGATTAAAATGGACAAGTGCTTGGACATAAGGTGGGAGGGGCTGTGGGTGATTGATGGGTGGTTGTAGCAGGTTGAAGTGTTTGGGTAAGGCCTGTCAGCGAGCTGGTAGAGAATGAGTGAGATGTCTTCATCAATTTAGAGCCATTATCATGTCAAAAGGAGAGATGCCATCTGCATGAGACTGCTTTGCAGGCAATCAATCTCATACGAGAAAAGTGTGTGTGTTTGTGTGTGCATGCATCTATTTCTTTGCATTGTAATGTCATGCAAGCATGCACAATTACTATGTATGCATACAAATGCATCCAAATGGAGGATGCCGGGTCTAGTTGTCTCACAAGGACAGGTCTTGGGTCAAAAGTCAAATTTTTTGTGTGTTTTTTGTATGTTGCATGTCTTAAAAACAAAGTTGAAATTTATTTTATAGGTTTTAATTCACAAAAACATTGACAATCACACACACACACACACACCTTACCTTACCTTACCTTATAGTGTATAGCGGGGCATGTTGTCATGAAGGTCCCTTTTATTACCTGGGATAAATAACTGAGGATATATAAAATAGATTTGTTTTTAATGTCTATACAGAGATCGACTTTCACTGCAGTGAAGTACTTTTTCACTGCGGTAAAAGTGTGACAACTAACCGCGGTCTCCCAAAGTCTATTTTAAGTGCTTATAGCACTTTTGCATTTGTGTTAAGCAGATGTTATAAACACACACACACATAAATTCATGCACGCCCCTCCCTTGCAGAGCATCTTTACCGTAAGCCTGTTTAATTTTCCTGAAATAGGCAGCTGACAGCCGCTTCATATTGATGGAGTGTGCGGAGACAAATGCAAAGATGGAGTGACACGCTGTTATCTGTCTCTGGATCCTCTCATCTCATTGCATATACACAAACACACACTCATCCATCCAGTTACTTTTTAGTATCACTTATCATGATTACAGTGAGAAAGCGGTAACCATTTGCGTTAAACGTCTTGCTGGAATGTTGACACAAACAGTTGATAAGAGTGATATTATTTGATACGGATATTAATGGTCAAAATGCACCGTTAAGAGAATGTTTTTTTTCACCTCTTTAACAAGTTTATAAATGACTGTATGAACTATACTCGGCTAACAAAAATAAGTTCTAAAAATGTTTTGCTAATGTTCCCATTAAGTTTTGAAAACGTCATTTCTGAATGGTCTCTGTTCAAAATGTCCAGTTTTGATTCCTAATCTTGGTTAGGCTATACAAACGTTAAAGGGTTAGTTCACCCAAAAAATTAAAATTCTGTCATTAATTACTCACCCTCATGTCGTTCTACACCCGTAAGACCTTCGTTCATCTTCAGAACACAAATTAAGATATTGTTGATGAAATCCGATGGCTCAGTAAGGCCTCTATTGAGAGCAAAGCCATTGAAACTCTCAAGATCCATAAAGGTACTAAAAACATATTTGAAACAGTTAATGTGAGTTCAGTGGTTCCATCTTAATATTATAAAGCGACATGAATACTTTTTGTGTGCCAAAAAAACAAAATAACGACTTTTCAACAATATATTGGTGGGCCGATTTCAAAACACTGCTTCAGAGCTTTACGAATCGAATCAGTGGATCGGAGCGCCAAAGTCATGTGATTTCAGCAGTTTAGCCGTTTGACAGGAGATCCGAATCGCTAATTTGAAACAAAAGGTTCATAAAGTTCAGAAGCTTCATGAAGCAGTGTTTTGAAATCGGCCCATCACTATATGCAAGAAAAAAATAGCAGGCTAAATTGTGCAAACAATTTAGTAAATCGAGGGAACAAAATAGTGAATCGTGCGCACGATTTAGCAAATCGAGGGAATGAAATAGTAAATCGCGCACACGATTTAGCAAATCAAGGGATGAAATGGTAAATCGCGCGCACGATTTAGCAAATCGAGGGAACGAAATAGTAAATCGTGCACACAATATAGCAAATCGAGGGAACGAAATAGTAAATCGTGCACACAATATAGCAAATCGAGGGAACGAAATAGTAAATCGCACGCACAATATAGCAAATCGAGGGAACGAAATAGTAAATCGTGCGTACAATTTAGCAAATCAAGGGAACGAAATAGTAAATTGCGCACACGATTTAGGCCTACTTTTTTTCCTTACATGTCATGTGCAGGGCTCCGTAGAAACAAGTAGTAACATTTTAAAAATGTTTGGTAAACATTCAAATAAAACATTTCAGAAAAGAAAAAAAAGATTGATGAAAAAGATTCCAAGATTGATGTATAAATAATGTATTTGTGCTAATGTTTTGAGAACATTATTAAAGACCAGGACAACTTTGAATGAACGTTCTATTAACGTTACTGGAAGAATATTCATAACTTTGAGAGAACCTTGCCAGAACGTTAGCCAAAGTTCTGAGAACGTTCCCTGTTAGCTGAGTATGTCTATGCATTTCATGCAATTGTGTTTATGATGCTGTCTGTTTGATTTCTAGAATGTCTTACAATGCTGAAAAACTAATTAGCTGTGTTTGGAATCATCACTGTTACTACTGCTTAAATGATCTTTATTACTAGTTTTGGTATACGCTATCAATTTTTTAGATGAAAATACAGCGATCAGGGGAAGACATTGAATGAGGTGATGGAATTCAGGATGGCAGCACCTTTAATGGGTGTAATTATACCAAGTGGATGGTTCCACTCTGGATTACAACCTTCTGCCACAAGGTGAAGTGCTCTGATAAATGAGGTGTGTAATCTCTCAAGACACACAAATACACAGGTTTACACATATACATGCACACATATGCACATTCATCTCCTTGAAGCTTTGCACAAGAGTATTTTACCTGTCTCGTGAGATGTATTGGACTGCAGAAATTTTCATGTCATTTATGTTTTGCATCTAGGGCCCTGTTTACACCTGGTATTAAGATGCATTTTGTTAGATCGGATCACAAGTAGATGAGGGAGACACATTCCCGTTTATACTGGTGTTTTAATCTGTCTCTTTTGTCCACTTTCATCCACTTCCGTCCTGATTTCTTCGAGGGCAGGGTCTATGGGCGGGTAAATGTATGGGCTTTTTCAGATCTTTCGATCTAATGGACAAAATAAGCCCAATTTACATATGAACGAGACCGGAGATGATGGAAAAACATGGAGAGCATCAGCTTTCGTTCTGCTGCAAAGACTGCGCCGAACGTGGTGAGTGCGTGTTAGAAATCAGGAATAGAGAGAGAACATTGTGCTTGGTATGTTTTTCATCTTCAGACCAAACCTGGGTCTTCAGCTGGCAAAGTTTAAATCCCTGCTGGCTAGCGCACTTCCCGTAATGTTTGCGCATTAGGTCAGTAAGCGAAGAGTAGGCGGTCTTTTGTGGCTGTTCGAACACTTGAGCGTTTACACTAAGAAAGCAATCTGGTCAAATGTGTTTTCGGCAACCTCTGGAAGTGGTCGAAAGTGGACAAGCTCAAAACGTTTTAGATCCTGTTTACACCTGTATTCAGCATCCTCCACCTGTGATCCGATCGACCAAAACGCATCTTAATACCAGCTGGAAACAGGGCCTAAGTGTTTGTGGTTAATCCGGGGTGTGTATTGTGAAAAATACACTGAATCATTTATTCATCTGAATCATTGAGTCACTGAATCGTTTATTTAACCGAATTGTCCAGGAACAAAAAGCTTCCGGTAATGGTCTTACACAAATAGAGTTCCAGCGGAAGAGTGACCTCTGACCCGAAGTATTACGTATTGACGAATAATCTTGAAAAATCTCGAGCCCCATTCATTACCGTTATAAAGCTTGGAAGAGCGAGGATATTTTTTAATATAACTCCGATTGTGTTCGTCTGAAAGAAGGAAGTCATATACACCTAGGATGGCTTAAGGGCGAGTAATTCATGGGATAATTTTCATTTTTAGGTGAACTATCCCTTTAAGATGAATGTTAGATTACATGTGACAAATGTTGTTAAGTCAACAAGTGCCAATACCATAAATAAAATTAAAATTGCTTTAAAATGGTATTGTATGGCATTTGGGAGGCACTTAAAACTAATTTTCCTTTTATTTTATATTAGTGTGTGCAATGACTAATCCTTTATGTTTAAGCCTGGCAGTGTGCACTGCCTCCAATTCTTGATTAAACATGTTGAATGTGTTTTATAAGGGGGCGTGGCCGCTCATTTCAGTCAATTAGCTGCCGGCACCAGGGCCAAGGGGCCATCTGTGTAAAAAGACATGAACTAATTGACCCGTCTTCCTCTGGACGAGTGCACGAAAGAGGAGGATAGGAGGAGGAGAGGGGGATGGAGTGATGAGAGTGATGAACGGCAATGTGTCAGTTCGGCACACAGATTAACCTCAGGTCCAATCGGGCGCCAGTTAATTAACCCTACTGATGAAATGAACTGAGTATTATATCCCCCCCACAGCATCTATCAATGACACCGCTGACTGCCTTTATCTTCATGAGACTTTCCAAGAGAGGACTGGGAACTAGTGGATGGGTCAGTCTGAGCAAGTGGATGGGTCATTTGTGCTACAAATTTATGGGGAAAATATTTATTAATTTATATTAATTAAAAATATTTTTTTTTTTTTTTTTTTTTTTTAGAGTGAATGTAATAGTTGTAAATAGAGACATGCATTCTGTGAAGTTTTGATTTGATTTTTTTTTTTTTTATCTTTTATTGCACATATCAAAAACATCTACAAAATCTATCAAATAATGTAACTACATTCTGTATCCGTTAGTAAGGCATGGGGAGTCATTCGGCACCGTTTTCTGAGAATGACCTGAAAATGAACACATTCTTTAAAAATGTCACAAAT
Organism: Ctenopharyngodon idella; assembly: GCF_019924925.1. NCBI lineage: Eukaryota > Metazoa > Chordata > Actinopteri > Cypriniformes > Xenocyprididae > Ctenopharyngodon > Ctenopharyngodon idella. The sequence continues at coordinate 8,591,875 of NC_067220.1, forward strand.
AAAATTATGAATGCATGGTATATTTGCCAGTGATTAATCAAAAAGCAAAGAGGAACAGCTGTCTTGCTAATAATATACAGTAGTGAGCTGTGTCAACCTGTGCTCATAAATGATATAATGATTCAGTCAGAAGTCAATATTAGGTTCATTGCTTTTCCATACCCTTATATTCTAATGCAGCCACTCACCGATGCTGTGGCCTTTACTCAGAAGCTGTTGATGAATAAATTTCATCCAATAAGAGCTTGAGAGAGATGTTGGACTCCATTTTATCACAGCTAAGGTGACACAGACACTCAATCGAAATACTGCCACCAAAAAGCCATTTGTTGTCCAGACAATTTATGAGGAATTGAATAAAATTCGTCAGCTTGACTGAGTAATTGATTTTTTCATTTCACAATCCGATAGTGGTCAAAGCTCGACAGTCGGCAGTGAAGTGCAAAACTGGCACATGTTGCAATTTCAACAGGGTTTCTATTGGCAAAACCGTTAGACTACTTAACTCAATAACCTTAGTCTATCAGGTCAATAATTTGGGCATAAAGCTACTCGGACAGACTTCTACCCAGACATTGTAAATCAGATTTACATAGCACAGAAAGAATTTATGTCTCCCTTGAAGTCCACATTTATGTATGACAAGGTCCTGATTAAAATTAGCCATAAGAAACAGTTATATTCCATATTTGACATATTTCATGACTGCATTCACTTGATTATTAGTTGTTTTTTGTTCAAAGACCCAGACTTTGGATGAATATTGATATACTTTGACATACACAGCCCACAGGATAACAAAAAATTAACAATTAAAGGAGTCATTTCTACCTGATCTGACTGATAAAAATGCAAAAACGCAGCGCTCAAGTTCAAATCAGTTCAACTTTTAAAAAACACGCCGAGACCTTGCGTTTTTCACCGATTCCACTGCCCACGTCTTGCGTTTTTCAAAGCAAAAACGCGTTCTGTGTGAACTAGCCCTTGTTGTGTCATCTTAAATTGTTAGTTCACCCAAAAATGAAAACCATGTCATCATTTACTAACCCTCATGTCATTCCAAACCGGTATGACTTTCTCCAGGTATTTTGAAAAAATGTCTGTTTGTTTGACCATACAATGAAAACAGTGGCGTGCAGTGGTGTTCTGAAATGAGGAAGCAACATTATTTATGAATCATAAGTAAATTCATGTGCATTACTCTTAACGTTGACACATCTTCCTTGGTAAATAAACATTACTTTACATTACATCAAAAAAGAAAAAAAGAAACCAAATACAATTCTATTTTGTAATTTTACATTAACAATGTATGGTAATGTTCTATTTATCAAAACCAAGTCAATCTCATCAAGTTAGTGTTTTAAGCATTTCTACATTCATTCCAAAATAATAACTAAAGGCAGTAACAATTTAAACAATACATTTTTTTGTGTGTATTGATGTTTTTCTTTTTAATAGTCAACTATTTTGGATCATCAGTCATGCTCCGCAAACACCGTCTGTCACAGACACGAAGATGTATTTTTAATTTCAATTTTTTTCAATTTTAATTTTGATTTTGATGTGACATAAAGTGGTGATATCTAACTGGGTGATCTGTTTACTTACTTTTCAATTAGTCTTCCCATTGATGCCATCATTTGTTCATTCAAACTGACGCGCGGAACGTGCATGTAAACAAGAGGCGGGATTTATCGCACAAACCAATCATATCCAATCATAGCCAATTACATCCAATCACAGCGCGATGGAGACATTGCCTCCTGTCACGTGACTTTCCCCCATTCATTCTCAATTACCCCCCACAAAACCCACTGCACGCTATAGGAGTTATAGGAGTTAGGTTTTCTATGAGTGGAAAGGGAGGCATGACTCCTGCTGTAACTTTACCTGCGGGTGTCGCTGTTGGGCAATGTTTCTTTAGAAATATGAGTGACTTGCGCTCTTTTTAATGTCATAATTTGTAATATTTGCGGAGGCACTGCCTCCCTTGCCTCCTCGGAGGAAACGCCCCTGAATGAAAATCAATACAGTGTTCTTCAAAATATCTTCTTTTTTGTTCGACAGAAGAAAGAAAGTCAGGGATGGTTCACACAGAACGCAACTTTGCATCTAAAAACGCGAGGCAGCGCTCAGGAATGTTTTTTTAAAAAGTGCAGCGCAGAACGCGAGGGTCTCGAGACGCACTTATGCAATAACGACAATAATGTAAATAATAGAAATAGGCAAACAGAAGAATAGATACTATTTTTGACATGAAAATAATCGCATTGGATATGGCCTCCTCCGCCATGTTGCCGTCAAATAAAACAGTCGCCATACCAACTTGCTACTGTAAACAGAAGCTCGCAATGCTTGCCCCGCCTCCGAGTTCTTCTGATTGGTCCACTGTTTTGGAACTGACATTAATGAGCTGCACTGCATGTAAAAGTTAAAATTGTTTTAACTTGACACGGCGTCTTAAAAACGCGGTGCTCATCTGCGAGGCTCTGCAAAAGACGCGAGCATAATGGTCATACACGTCCGTCTAGCACGTGTTTACATAGAAAAACAATGGAAAAGTAGCGCATTGGAATAGAAAAACGCGTTCTGTGCCCCATACAGGTTTGAAATGACATAAGAGTGAATAAGGGATGACAAAATTTTCATTTTATTGTGGGTTGGGGGGGTGGACTTTCTTTTTTAATTTCTGCAAAATTATATGAAGCTTCTTGCACGTTTTGCATTGCTTTTAAAGTGAAATGTCCAGTGACATTTCACTTTAAAATTGAATTACGTTGGTTGTATGTATCGCAGCAATTTGCTAAAAGGTTAATGCTCTATCGCGTTTGAAAATGACATACCACCTACGCTAAACCTAACCAATAGTGTTAACAAAAGCAAACGTGAGTTAAAAACACATTTTCTGATGCAACTATGCCATTTTATCAAGTGCAGTGCTGTACCAGATGAGCTACTGAGCAAGTTTACTATACGTCAGAAAAGCCATGCATGTGGGGCATGTGATACAAACGTAAAAATGTATTTGTTCACATATCGTATATGGTAAAATTGTTTTGAGGCATAGCATTATGCAAGGAATTGTGCAAAAATAAGTGTTTATTAATAGATAATCTGCATCAGTATTTTGTGAAAAGGAATAAAAGATATGTGCAAAAAAATGTGCAAAATTAAAACTTAAGAATTAAAAAATGTAACACTGTTGCAGTCAACTGTGATCTTGCATGTTCCTTTAAAATGCAATTTCTTTCACGAGTATTTCAACTCAACACATGCTCTCGAAATTTCCATTTTGGTTCAACAGATGGTTATTCTTTCAGCCTTTATCATAATCAGACAGTCTGATGCCCACTCTCTGCATGGATAAATAGATGTCCTGTTCGTGAATATCCATGCAAATTTTTACCAAGGACAAATTGAAGTGGTTAATAGATGGTGTCAACATCTGCTGCCCACACACACTCACATTTTAACATAACATGCCTATATCATTAATCAAGCCATTTAGGCGCTGTGTGAGCTGTCACAATTGTTGTCTGGGAAGTCTTCAATTCTCACAGGTCATTAGAGGGAACGTGTGAGTGAGACAATGGAAGAATAGAGAGAGCTGGTGGTGCATTGTTCTCTGAGGGCTGTCCTCTTGTAGGATGTGGAGATAAAGCTTTCAGACTAGAGAGGCAGAGAGAGGTCAATGTCTAACAGGAGATGATTCTCACCCTTCTCTGAGAATGACAGAAGCTGCTTTATTCAGTCAAACTATTCAATCCACTGTGTCAAGGATTAAACTAATACAGAAACAAAAACTTTGTTTGTGGAAAACTAGGTGGTTGCTAGTGTGTATTGTTGTTATTGTTAACTAAAAATAAAACTATTAAAAATATTTTTTGGTAATTGAAATGCTAAAATAAAATAAAATAAAATAAAATAAAATAAAATAAAATAAAAAAAAAAATAAAATAAAATAAAAAAAAAAAAAAAAAAAAAAAAATAAAATAAAATAAAATAAAATAAAATAAAATACAAAACAAAACAAAACAAAAAAATAAAATAAAATGTGAATATTAGATCAAAACTTCAAGGAAAGAAAAAAATTAGAAATATGATGGCCTTGGCAACTAACTGAAATAAACAATAATAAATTAAAGCTAAATAAAAAGATAAAAATACACAAATACACAACAAAATTACTTAAAAAACTTAAACCCACATTAAAATGAAAATTAAAAATATAAAAAGAAAAGCTCAATACTATAATAGTATTTTAAATATAAAATTAAAAATATATAAAAATATTAATGAATAGTATAATAAATAATACTAAAATAACAGACTCCTATATCCTTCTGATAATAAAAATATATATATAAAAAATAAATAAATAAATAAAAGTTGACAAAAGCACATAAATTACTAAAACTTAAAGTAAAATTACATTAGTCTGAAAACATAAAAATATTTAAATAAAATAAAAAACAAAAGATGTTTTAAAATATAAATAAATACTATAACAGTACAATCTAAAAAATGCTGGGTTAAAAACAACCCAAGTTGGGTTAAAAATGGAAAAACACAGCAGTTAAATGTTAATGTTAGGTTAAATGTTTGCCCAACATGCTGGGTAGTTTTATTTACCTCAGCTGTTGTTTAAAAATGACTGTATGGCTGGCTTAAAATGAACTCAAAATAGGTTGGAAATGTACATTTATTAATAAGTTTAATAAATAATAATTAAACAATAAACATTTATTAAATTACTTATTAATAAATGTTCACCTTTTGATTATTATTGTTGCCTCTAGTAATTATGTGTCTGATTTTTAATTCCCAACCTATTTTGGGTTCATTTTAAGCCAGACATATAGTCATTTTTAAACAATAGTTGAGTTAAATAAGACTGTCCAGTAGGTTTTTCTAACATTTAACCCAACTGCTGGGTTAAAACAACCCAATCGCTGGATTTGTCCATATTTGACCCAATTTTGGGCTGAAACAATCCATCGTTTTTAGAGTGTACACTCTAAAAAATGCTGGGTTAAAAACAAACCAAGTTTATTTACTCAAACAACCCAGCATTTTTTAGAGTGTATATAAATAATAATCTTTTATATAAATAGCTCTTCTAGTGTGTTGCTAAGTGATTACTAGGGCATTGCTAGGGTGTTCAGGGTGGTAGCTACACAAGTCACATGATTTGAGGTATTATTCGTGTTCGTAGCACAAACAGTGGGACCAATAACACACCGTGATCTATTACTTATGGTTGAGGGTTTGTTCAAATCTCTGTAAGCAAACTGATGCTTGCCAGAAGACAGCACCACTACCACTAAAAATATATTAGATGATATATCACTGAGTAAGTATCATGATGACTTGCAATCAAAAGACCAAAGGCCACATCATTCAGCGATTATGTAGCGATTTGCATGCAATGTTAAAGTTAATTAATAAAAAAAAATATTTTGCATTACAAAATGCAAGGTTACCAAAGGTAACATAAATCTGTGCTATGGTGTAGGTTAATTCGTTAAATTGCTGTAAAAATTGCCTTGAACTTATTTGACATGTTGTGTTTTATAGGTCACGATTCCTTCTATGTAACAAGTTGAAAGTGTCCCGACTCCATCCCAACCAAAGGTTGCCATTCTCAGACAAATTAGCCAATAAAGGCCACACTTACTGTGTGCTAATGACTTTAACTTCCTCATTGACTTTATATGTCACTTTGCCGCCCAGCTTCAAAGGCGATTCATTGTAATCCATCGCAAAACCAATATCAATTAGCACATATGCTGTAGGTAAGTGGAGATAATGAAAGATTATGGAGAGCGGGAAAACGGGCAGGAGGATACACGGGGAAAAAGGAGACTTCAAAGCCCTCAGTCTTCTCTCTTAAGGGAAGAGATAATGGTGCGTTGAGATAGCAGGGATATCAGGGTGAAAGTAATTATGTCTTCATGTGTGTGATTGGTACAATATGGGTTGTTTATCTACAAGCACACAATGAGGCCCTTGTGTGGGGCCATAAAAAACCTGGTTGTTAAAGGTGGCCCATTAAACCGCCATAAACCTCACACCATCTATGAAAGCGTAAGGTGTGTTTGTTACCTGCATGGAAAAAACAAACAGGTGGCTGATTATACTCTTTAAAACAATGAAGGTGCTTTCCATTTAAGGAAGTATTTTTTATTAAATGTATACCGGACTTTCTGAAATATGGCCAAGCTCAGACAATATCACTGTAAAAAATTATTCTCATGATTTCTTATCACATTTTTTTTCTTTTTTTAAAATCAACTTAGATAATTAATGTAGTTCAGATAACATAATATTTTGATTAAACCAAATTGCTCTCATTGTATTAACTCAAATTTTTTATTTCAATGAACTCAAAATTTTAAGGTAACCAGGTAACTTACTTTTTTAAGTTAAACCAACAGTGTACAACTATAATTTGATTGTTTATCAAATTCTAAATGATCAGGATGAAATAAACAGCCATTTCTTATCCATTTTAACCATCTTTTGACATTTTGAGATGAACACACAGATTTCAGTCATTTTATCTAATAGGACAGATGTTTAAAAGTGAGACAAACCCAACTAATACTGCAAAACATCACAGAATTCATCAAGTCTGTTAATACTTATTGATGTTTGTGCTGTTGTGTTCCCTCCAAAATAATGATGTCTTCCTGAAGGATGATGTCGGTAAAGAACTAACGTTTGGTTTTACAAAACACTAACAGAATAGAAAGTGCATGAGGAGGACACAGGAAAAATGTATAAACTGATGACCAATTAAAACAATATTAACATGTAAATATTATAATTAAAGAAAAAAAAAAATCAATAAACACTTGGAATATTTTTTAACATTTTGCCAATTTGCTGTTGTGTTCTCTCCAATATATATATATATATATATATTTTTTTTTTTGGAGGGAACACAGCAAATATATATATATATATATATATATATTCAATTTAAACATGTTTTCTTGGGAATATTGTTTTATATCATCAATTTGGGGGAGATTTTTATATCATCAATTTTGGCCGACATTTACTATATGATATACTGCATAAATGACCCTGTATGTAAAAATAAAGAATGTATTTTTACAGATGGAGGACAGAGGAGGTGTCATAATTGTCTTTGAAGTCGTCTTATCAGAACGAATGACTGCTTCCTGACCCATCACAGAGTCATCGTAGTCATGACAAAACTGATCAACATAATAAAGCCACATCATTTAATGCCAGCCTAGATGAATTTATGAGTCCTGATAAAAGCATATTACGTTTAGCAGCACAAATTACACTGAGAGGTGCAAATCGAGGACAAAAACATTGATAAAGAATGATTTTAAGTTGCTTTCTGGCATTTAGGTAAAAGCTGGATATTTATCAGTGTTCAGAAGCGCTGCCAAGAAAGGACCTGTCCTCAGAGATCGTTCCTGAGCACGAATAATTAGTATAATGCATTAGATGAAACCTCACACTAATTTTTCAAAAGTTGGTACACTGAAAGGGCTCGTGAATGACACACGTTTAATAAAACATCTAATAATAGACTCGATTTTTACGTTTTCTGATGTGAGGGGTTGTGTTTGGCCACGCAAATATTACTTCCAGGATATTATTATTGCTCCACACATTGTAATTAAAGTGTTTTATATGTGTATAGTGCAAAATAAAGATGGCCAACAGGACTGGAATTTGGGTCATGCTAAATCAGACTTACGTTTTATTTCCATGGAAAGAAACTGCTGACTCAGACAGAGGGTCAAACAGAGGTCATGAGGCACTAGGACGTCCGCCGGTCACGGCTGTCTGATCACTGCTGAGCTGCGATAATGACCGCAGAATATGTCTGTAATCAGCGATAAGGCCTTTAATGTTCTGTAAACACGACAGGTACTAAAGTTTACAGGCCGAAAATTAAATGATAAACTTTGACTTTGAAAGGCACATCAAGAACGCACTGTGTGATCTTAAGGAGCTGTGTCTGTCCTGTATACATACATGAACATTCAAATAAGCATTGATCTTGACTACATCAGAGTGAAACAGAACATTATTTTAAAGCATTCATTATTTTGTGTGAAATAATACACTTTCTATGATCTCAAAAATGTGCTTAAACATCCCGTCTGCGGTCAAACTGAGATATGAACTATTTGAACACTTTCTTGAACTTGAACATTTCTCATCAAGTCCTTGACAAAAACATTTAGACTATGCTATGCAGAGCTTTATACTCTTAAGGCCCATTCACACCAAGAACGATAACTATACAGATAACGATAACGATAAAGATATAATTCTAAAAATCCTTCTAAATATAAAAGAATAGCACTGTCCACACCACAGCTATAATGATAATGATATAGAGAAACAATATCATTGAGATCACTTTCAGAAAGATTTTTAATGATAAAACACTGACGGTCAATCAGAATAGATTCTAATTCAAGGGATCGCGCATTTAAAATGGCAGACAACGTTGCGGAGAAGTTAATCGCTGAGGTCCAGAAAAAAGCCACCATTGTTTGACAAGTCAAACCCCATTTTCAAGGATACTTTAAAGAAAATGGATATATGAAAAACAATCGGTCATACCCTCTGAATAAATGCTGAGAAGTATTAACGATGAGATCATTATGCCAGGCTAGCAAACAGTGTAACATAAAATTACCTCAGATATCCAGCGCTAGTTTTGACAACATTGCTTGCTTCCTTTGACATTGCAGTGAAAAAGACTAGGTGTTGTTGTTTTTATTCCATTGACTTTGTCAGCTAAATTCACTGTTAGATTAGATCGATTACACTAGCTATTCACTCGAAACATAGCATGCTGAAGACATCAGCTGGTGAAGGCCATGTAAATGCAACAAGAACTGCAAAAACATGTTACACACTTTGAAACCGCAGTGTGTGAGCTTTGAATAAACAGACCGTTACCGTTCGTTGGTGTGGACGCAAATATAGTTATCGCTATAGTTATCTTTATAGTTATTGTTCTTGGTGTGAACAGGCCTTGTACACTCTAAAAAATAATGTGTTGGCACAAAAAAAAAAAAAAAAAATTACTCAATTGTTTTGAGTTATGACAACTTTGAGTGAATTTATGTTCAACCAACAAGCTACACTGAGTTAGAGGAACTTAATAATTTGTAGCATAAACACAAATTTTTAAGTTGATTACTTAAAAAAATTAAGTCGCTCCAACTTCCAGAGTTGTAGCCCTGGAACCAATTAATCTTATCTATTTCAGTTCAAATCAACAGCTGTATGTGAACATAACTTATTTAACATGTATATTTAACGAACAAGTAAGATATTATTTGTCACTGCATTAGCGCAGTCATTGCTTATAGAGTCAATGAAGTATTTACATTCAGCACAATGGTAACCCACGAAAACTTCAACATTACAGAAACTCTTTTAAATGTCAAACATAACAGCATTAAACACTAACAGGTCTTTCCCTTCACTAAAAACAAATAAATTAACACTTTATTTCGACATTTATTCTCCTTATCCAGTCCTATGCAAAGCATGCTGGGAACTAGAAATCCACTGCCTAATTTCCGAAGTTATCAAGACAATTTCATTAAGTTACTACAACTTTTTTTTTTTTTTTTTTTTAAAGCCAATTAACGCAGAAATTTAAGTTTAAATTACAGACGAGTTGATGTAATGATCAACATTATTATGTCAACAGAACTCTACAAAATAATGCTTGGAACTTAAAAGGTTTAATTAAAACAATAAATTTGAATTTTTAACTTGCAACCACGTATTTAAGTTGTGGTAACAGGTCCCCTGAATTACTTTTCAGAGTGTACTGTATTCACAATTTTAAGAACACATCTGAGACAGTTGATCCTTAACTGAAGATCTCCATTAAGTCACCTGAGCTATAAAAGAGCAACATATGAGCAATAAAATCTTCCCGTGGATTCAGATATGTTTAGAAAGAACACAATAAAGTACAGTATCATGCATCTATTTACATCTTAAAATAAATCTAAACATTTAAATTAAAATAAGAATACAGACATATATCAGATAAATCACAATCATTCTTGTTACAGATATATTTTAGCAATGCCTGTCATTGCAATGAATCACTGGTAAGCATGCAACAAACCTGCATGCGTGTGTGCGCGCGCGCGCAATAGGCCTACTTAAGAGAGGACGTGACACGAGGCCGGTGGTGCCATTGATTCAATTTAATTTGCGCACCTCTGTCACAGGGTGCCAAAGACGGATTTACCAGTGGCCGGGCTGTTTAAATTACTTTTAAATCATAAAAGCAGCGCAACGGTAGAGGGGAGGGAGAGGTAGAGGTTGCTGGGAATATGCGGACAGCACTTGATTTCTCTTGAGCAAATTAGCTCCACGGCCGTGTCTCAAAACCTAGTGAGTTGCCTAACTGGACAGCATAGGCTATTTGGTAGCCACAGAGATCGTAATGGGAAAAACGTCTCGTATAAAGACTTATTTTTATTTACTATTTATTTGCTTTTTGATGTAGGCTACAATGTAATAATATGTACAATATCCGCCATATTTTTTTAGGTAAGAGCAGGCGCGGCCATTTGTAATTTGAATGAGTCTGGCTTCGGTGTTATTTGCTTCGTTATTTTTAGCTGTACAAAACAGCTTGTATGCTGCTTGATATTGCAAACTGGTATTTCTTACCATATTATTTTAATGTCGCCTATTGTCTTAATTGTAAACAAGCTGGTTTGTAGTGCAAACAGTTTTAGCCTACAGTTTAGCCTACTTTGATATTCTTATTTAGCGGCTAATAAATCGGAAGTCTCGCACATTCACACAAAACACCTTCCTTCCGCGTTTAAAAATAAGGTGGATATACGCCTACTATAAAAAGACATGACGGATGTAGACCGCTTCCTCAAACATGCTGTCTAGGTAGGCAGCACACTAGATTTTGAGTCACAGCCAGCTTCAGCACCGCAGCCCGGCGCTCATTTACGGTATAGAGGGGCGGGATGCTCCAATCTTCTCGGGTCAAGGCGAAAATATCAGAGTTTCGGCCTCACGTCGCCTGTGCAGACTGTTTTCCATGTTATTAATCCACCGCCGTTTCATGTAGGCAATATTTAAAATAACAATTGCGAATTGCAATTCATTTCGTCTCGATTTATTGGGTGTTTACGACAAGCTTCATGGATGGAATGAAGGTTTTGAATGAATTGCCTGTATTTCATTTATTACACATAGGTTTACAACTATTTTTATTATTTGTTTTTCCCCCATGTAATACAAACTGTGTTTGAACCTATACAGAAGCGTGTAAAATATATCGACTACAACATATGTTAAGTCAGTCGGAAATTATTTTTGTTTATGTGTTTTTTTCGAACCGACTATTCTGTCTCAAATTAATTTATTAAAAGACATCTTAATACCCCTCATATATGCTGGAATAAATAAGTCCAATAAAATGAACAACAAATTGTATTTTCGAGGTGATGAGATCTCATATGAAAAGATAAATTCATCCAGTTCAAGAAGTTATTATAATCAAGAAGTTATTATAATAATAATTATTATTAATATACTGTAAAAAAGTATATGCATGCTGCCGTTACTTTAAGTAGCATCTTGACCTTACACATATTTTATTTGTCTAAATCCATATAGTCTTAATTCAGTCATAAAATTGAACGAAACCGGATAATAATTTGGATGTCACCTTATATTTTTAGGTTATGTGACAAAACACTTTTTAATCATACCATATAATGCTGCGAACATCTGACTTATTATAGGCTAATGCGTAATTTTACGGACTATGTACAATATAAAGTCATAAAATTCAATTATATTGATATTACAGCCGAGATTAAATAAGCGGGTCGTAAAAAAATATTAGGTCACATTATTAGTATTAATATGTAGGGTACATCTTGGACAACTGCTCAGTGAGATTATTTTTTATTTGATATATTATGTGAGATACTGAATAATAATAATAATAATAATAATTATTATTATTATTATTATTATTATTATTATATTATTTTAAAACCTGCACCAAATGCAGGTTTTAAGGAATTACAAATAGTAAAAGCATCATAATAATCTTACAAAATAAATAAATTTATCGCGACAAGAAATTATTATGTCATTTATTAATTTATTTAGATTATTTTTTGATGATTTAGGGGTAGTTTTAAACTTGCAGTTGGTGCGATTGAGTTCCTGTAAGCCACGAGAAACACTTTGGAAACTCCGCGGGCGTCTTTGCTCTGATGACAAGTCTCAGTCCAAGGACGATCTCTAAGTGTCTGTAGTACAGTATGATTAGTTAATTAGAAAACTGTCAAGTGATCTACTCCCGCAGGACATCCCCTGCAGCCAATCAGCGCTCACAACGGCGTTATGACATATATTTGAACGAGCAGAGAGGTTCAGAGAGCAGAGTAGATGACAGAGATACTGTTCTAAACAAGAGAGAGCTGTGATATAGCACGATCACGCGCTTGTATCCTTTCTGGACGCATTTTCTTTCTTTTTTTTTTTTGTGCGTAAAAGTTTAGAGATACTTTATTAACTATATAGATACTTTGGTCGTCTCATGGGCTGAGTTCCGCATATCAGTTAGACTCATTTCCCACAAGTTATAAATAGAGCAGAAAGTATCACTAATCGTGTTTAAAACGCATGCATCTGTGCGTAAAACACAGCTATCCAACTCCAAACAACCTAGAAGCGTCGCAATGGAAAAATCAAAGAACTTCAGGATCGACGCTCTTCTGGCTGAAGAACCCCATCGAGGGACACGAGAAGTATCACCTGGACTGAGCAGCGACAGCCCGACGGGTAGCCCGGTGTCCTGCAGGCGCGCCGACACTCCGTCCCCCCGCGGGACCCCCGGCGCCATACACCTCCAAACCGGAATCATACCTAAACCAGGGCTGCTCAATCTCCCACACCCGGGACTCACTTCAATTCCAGCCATGTACACGACGCCCATGTACCCCATTTCAGCTTTGGGAGGTCAGCACCCTGCCCTGGCGTACTCGGGCTTTACGCAGCTGACGCAGCCGTACCCGGAGCACCTGAAGGCGGCGGCGATGGCCGGATCTTTACCGCTGGAGCACTGGATACGAGCTGGCATCATGGTACCACGACTGCCCGATTACACCTGTGAGTGGGGTAGCATTCAGATGAGTGGGTAACTTTGTTAAATCATTACTAAACATTAAACAATCGTTAAATCATCAGTTAATGTTCATAGAAAATCTAATATATGATTAATGAACGTTTTATAACTATTTGAATGCATTAATTTATCTGTTAAGCATTACATTATTGACTAATTGTTATTCTTATTTATGAAATTTGAAGCATCATAACACTTTGTAAACTTTAATTAATAATTCATTTAACATAATGCTGCTAAACCGTCGATCTACAGTTACATATGAACAGGCCATATATGTAAATATATGAATTGTACACTGTAAAAAAAAAAAAAAAAAAAAAAAAAAAATCATGATTTATCTCAACAATTTTTCTTTTGTCAAATAAACTTTAATAATTAATGTGGTTCAGATAACATATTTTGAGTTTCTGTTGATTAAACCAAATCGCCTTCATTGTATTAACTCAAATTTTTAATTTCAGTGAACTCAATAATTTAAGGCAACCAGTTAACTTACTTTTTAAATGTATGTATGTATGTATATGTATATATATATATATATATATATATATATATAGAGAGAGAGAGAGAGAGAGAGAGAGAAGAAAAAAGATTTTTGATGCTGTTCAACAATTTATTTTGATTCAACACCATTGTATCAGGTTTCTGGTTTAAATGTAATTGCTTCATTAAGTTAAATTGACTTGAAACGGTTACTCTTTGACTTAACTTGATGTTTTCATATTGAAATAACATGTTTCAATCAAGTAACCCAACCAGGAGTTAATCAAACAGGACTTTTACTTCCCATCATGCTTTGCAAAGGGGCTGAACTGAGAGAGTAAATGTTGAAATAAAGTGTTATTTTAAGCATTTTTTAGCAAGACGAGAAAATTGAGTGTCTTTTTAATGGTTATTGTTCTATTATGTTGGTTTTTAAAAGTTTCTGTTATGTTAATGGTTTTTAGGGTTACCATTGTGGTGAAGTGTTGCACTTGTGCTTGGGTTGAGGACCTGCTAACAAGAATTAAAGTTGTTTTAATAATAAAAACAACTACTTTGGCTATGCCATGGATATAACAAAAGCATCTTGGTTAACACCTAACAAGAAAAGTCTTTACAGAGTAAAGCTTTTGTTTCAGTGTTATTCTTAGATAATGTAAAAATTGTTCTTGAATGCATTCACTAAATAACCTAATCAATTAAACTGGATTATTTTTTTAATTTTTGTTTAATATTAATTTTAGAATAATTGAACATAATAGTTTTGGACAAATTAAGAATGTTAACCTGATTCAACTAAATGGCACTGAATTAACCTTATGTAATAAACTTAAGTTTACTGAAATAAATAATGTTAATTAAATGCAACATAACTCAGTTACGTGGAACCTGTTGACATAAAAAAGTTCAGTAAATCCAACATATCATTTTTTTTATTGTACTCAGAATTCACATGAGCAAATGCAAATTACAATTTTTCTGAAATCAAAAACAGCATCTGATGTAAATAGAAAAAAGTAGAAGAAAATAGAATAAGGTGTCACTTTTCTCCAAATCATTCAGAGTGCATATATCGTACACCTCCATCATTATAGCATCATTATTACTGTCATACACCAAATTTTGTTGCATTAACGCCACTGTCAGTTTGAAAGCAAACATTGTAAAAGCTTGTGAAATCCTTTTCAACATAATCAAAGGCAAGGAAACGCAAACAGAGGGAGAGAGATGTGCTTACACACCTGTGACTCTTGAAAGATGTGGAGTTAATTTGTCACTAAGCAATTATGATGTTTATAACTCCTGTTTGATGGATTATTAAACTGAAATCATGGTGGTCACATGTGGCGAAATTAGTTTGCTGAATTATAAATGACAATCTAGGTGGCTAAATGATAAGACAGTATCAGGAAAATATGATGCATTTGAAATTAAAATAGCTTTTTAAAATTGAAAGCAGAAATTTTAAATGTATAATATAATAGAAAATTACATACAATAGCCAATATATTTTACCATCTTTAACAGACATGATTGAAAGATGATATTATCCACAGATAGTTAAAGAAACAACAACTCAACAATAAAGTCAGTTTGACAGTGACTGAACAATGGTCTGTATAGTGTTGATTTACACCAAACTGTAATAATATAATTTTATTTTTGGCTTCTTTATAAAGCCATAAATGTCAGCTCGATGGAAATTGTCTTTGTGCGAGAGAGAAACTATAAACAAACACCTTAAACATACTGTAGTTCATCAATAAAATCCCAAAAGCGTTCATTGAATTTTCATTAAGTTAATGGCTTGCTCTTGCATTTTATGGCCGCCCAGCCCTGCTTCCACTGTGTTTAACAATAAGCTGCAGTAAAGCTATTATGGTAAATGATAGCTACAAATTCTAGGCTTTCTTTTGTGTGTGTGTGTGCAACCCTGCAAGTCCTTGACATTATATAAAAGAGACAACAATCTCATAAAAATAATCTAGACGTGGATTACAGTATCTTGCATCCCTTTTGGCTGGTGCTTAATTTTTATATACAGGTACAAGAGGCCTCTTATTAATATGGAAGGGATTTACAGTTTTAGCAATGACGTTAGTGCAGGCTTTTAAGTAAAAATGCTGCTAAACGTTTATGCCCTTAGTTTAAAGTTTATATTAGATCAACATAAAGTTATGTTAAACTTGAGCAGAATATTCGCAGTTATTAGTGTGGCGCAGACTTGAACAAACCCATAACCCAAAGATATGAACCACTATAGAAACCACACAGAAACATTCTAACAACACAACGAACTCAATTTAATGGTCTTTTGTGTGTAACCTGTTTATAATTTAAACCACCTATTAATGTCCGCCTTCCTTCTGTTTGTCTTACAGCCGCCCCCCAGTCCGGTTTGATGGGTAAATGTCGTCGGCCACGGACAGCATTCACCAGTCAACAACTACTGGAGCTGGAAAACCAGTTTAAACTGAACAAGTACCTTTCCAGGCCCAAACGCTTCGAAGTGGCTACATCTCTCATGCTGACTGAGACACAGGTAAATAAGTGTGAAAGTGAGCGAGTGCAAGAGTTTTGATATGGACTTGACATTAACACCCGCCAACCCGCCAAATTTCAGCAGTGGCGTGTAACACAGTCACTCCTACTAGCCACTAGTTGAATTTTATATATAATATATAAATTTTTCAATTGTAGTCTTTTAAAAAAGGCATCTGAAATAATAAACTAAGTGCAATAGCGATGTCAAAAATACAGATTTTTCGATACATATCAATCTGAAACGCTTCCAATACTTATTTTCCGCAGAATAGATAAACAATACCAGCTGCTCTTTCTCTCTCTCTCATCTCTCCGACAGCGAGTTGACACACAAACCCGTCTCATTTCATTTGCTCCGGATGAATACTGTTGGTGTTACAGGGCTTGAATTTCGGCGTGTGATTGCGTGTATTGCACATAATTTTACTAATTCCCACAGATTTTGTTCTCACACCCAAAGTGTGGCACATAAAGCCGCCTCTCAGTACTAAATTGAGTTCTTTTTCGCTGCTGATTGTATTTAAACAGTCAAATACACACAAAATAATGTCAAAAATGCTGGTCTTCATGTAAACACATTCAGTTATGTTTTAAGTGAATGTAAACAGTTGAGAAAGAAAACGCATGTGTAACAGTATAATGGATCCGTGCGTCAGGTCTCAAAGTGACAGCAGCCTAATATACCTGCTGCCAAATTATGAGATAATATTAGAAATATCTATATAGCAGTTTTTCCCCATGGTATCGATGTCAAAATTGTGGCCAGTGAAAATGCTGAGTGGCTAGTAGCTTTGGAAAACCACTTGCCACAGTGGCTGGTGAGCAAAAAAGTTCATGTCAAGCCCTATATACAGTATACTACTGTTCAATGATTACCATATTTACACTATTGTAGTTTGGGGTCATTTAAAAAAAAAGAAAAGAAATTAATACTTTTATTCAGCAAGGGTGCATTAAATTGATCAAAAGTGACGGAAGTAACAGTAAAGACATTGTTACTAAAGATTTCTATTTCAAATAAATGCTGTTCTTTTGGACTTTCTATGCATCAAAGAATCCGGAAAAAAATGTATCAAGGTTTCCACAAAAATATTATGCAGCACAACCGTTTTCAACATTGATAATAATAATAATAATAATAATAATAAATGTTTCTTGAGCAGCAAATCAGCATATTAGAATGATTTCTGAGGGATCATGTGACACTGAAGTAATGATGCTGAAAATTCAGCTTTGCATCACAGGAATAAATTACATTTTGAAATATAATAAAATATAAAACAGTTATTTTAAATTGTAATAATATTTCACAATATTTGCTGTGTTTTTGATCAAATTAATGCAGCCTTGGTGATCATAAGACACTCCTTTCAAAAACATGAAAGACCCAATATTCTACTCATTAGGTTGGACAAAGGGGGGAAACACTGATTTGGTATCACCATTATGGTAGTGTCCAAAATTATTTTCTATATTTCTCTATTTGATTATTGTTTCTTTAGCTATTTTGCTGATAACCTTTTGTGTTTGTGTATAAAACAGGTCAAGATCTGGTTCCAGAACCGGCGAATGAAGTGGAAACGCAGTCGCAAGGCTAAAGAACAGGCCGCGCAGGTCGAGGTCGAACGCCAACGTGGCGGGACCAAATCGACCAATGAGAGGCCAGGAAGGGACGGCCGCAGGGCTCACGCTCAGAGTGTGGAGGAGCACGAGGAAGAGGACGATCTTGACGAGGACGATGAAGAAGATGAGGAGGAAGGGCCACACAAGTTTATAAACGACAACCTAAATATACCACGTTCCACAGACTTTCTGCACCACACATCTGCGTTAGGATACCACGCTGACAGCCCGTTCTCTGAGGACGACATGGAGGAGGTGGGAGCCGGCGATAGGAAGATTGGGGCAGGGTTATGAAAAGATTTCCAAATGGAAACTGAGACTGCATGAACTCACAGCAGCATTACAGTCCTGTGCTGTGGTTTGACTATGGCAACAGTAAGATGAAAAAACTGAGACTATAAAAGCCAAACCATTTAGCCACCTAAAGACACATGAAAAGACAACCAAGTATACAAGGGACTTCATTGGTGTTTGAGGTGACAGAGAATCTTATACAGACAAGTAGACATTTAATAGTATAACAAATAACAAACATTTAAGCTGTGTTCCAAAACCTATAGACAGCAATTTAATATAAAATTAAAAAGTTTTTTTTTTAAAAGAAATTAATACTTTTATTCCGCAAGGATGCGTGAAATTGATCAAAAGTGACAGTAAAAACATTTAGAATGTTACAGAAGATTCTGTTCTTTTGAACTTCCTATTCATCAAAGAATCCTGAAAAAAAAAGTAACATTGTTTCCACAAAATATGAAGCAGGACAACTGTTTTCAACATTGGTAATAATAAGAAATGTTTCTTGAGCAGCAAATCTTCATATTATAATGGTTTCTGAAGGATCATGTGACACTGAAGACTGACGCCGGAAAATTCAGCTTTGCATCAAAGGAATAAATTAGATTTTAAAATGTATTAACATAGATTTTAAATAATTTGCAATAATATTTCACAATATTAGCATTTTACAGTTTTTTTTTTTCCTGATAAAAATTAATGCAGCATTTGTGAGAGAGACTTCTTGCAAGAACATTAAAATATCCAAGCCCAATTTTTTGAACGATAATGTATTATTAATTCAATAGCAAAAAGATAATAATAAACAGCTTAAAATTGTCTGATTCACCCAGTATTTGCTATATAGAATATCATGTTGCTATCTTCGCAACATGCTAACGTTAAATGCCATTAGAATCAATTGTTCACATAAGGTGTGCTATTTGTGAGGCAGTTGCCTGTGTAGGCAGTAAGGCAGATTACTAGGTTTTGGAACAGAGCTTTTGATTACACTTTTTGAGAGCTATGTCTTGTTTCAGCAAGACTTACATGTTAATTTATTGTTTTTGTTCATTGTAAATAGCATCAGATGTTCTGTGTCATGCTTACATGTGTACAGTTTTTGCAGCAAAACACTTTTCCTTCATTATTACTGATTACAAGTAAACCTCAACTAAATATAGGCTACAGCTATGCAAAAAAAAAATATATGATTTTTTTTTAATGCTGGTGAATATGGAATCTAAATGACCCTATTTGATTTCTTAATACACACCTGGTGCATGATTCAACCGTGCACATTATTCCAAAGAAATATTGTTTTGAGAAGTGTCTAAAATTTAATTCAGGTTAACAGTAATATTAACAGCAATAATAGCAAATAATGACAGATTTGAAAAAGAAGCATTACCAACTGGGAAACGTCAAGATGTTCTGGTATGAAATGGGCACTTTTCATGACTCAATCAATTCCTGAGGCTATAAGGATACACTCATTATGTGCCAAAACATCATTTATATATTTTAAATGCATGTAGTAATTTTATGTGGTGTCAAACCAAAACAACAAAACATTAAATCAGTTTGAAATTCATTGTTTTAGAGTTGACTAATTATACAACATGCATACTATTTATTTGCATTAAAATATGCAGTAGCCTATAAATGAATATGCATTTCTCTGATGTCTCTCCACCTATGCATCATTTACCTGTGTGATGGAAGAGAGCTGGAGGCATGTCTATTTCTAAATGTCATGGTTACATTCATATGTGGCTCAGTGTTTGTTCACTTTAATGTTATTTAAGCAAGTTAAAGTGTGTGTAATTTATTTCCATTGAAGGATGCAAGGGAGGTCGATGCACAGTATAATAATGTTATATTTGTCTGTGTTGCTGTAAATTGCTGGAAATAAACGAAAAGAAAAACAAAAGTGTGACAATGATTGTCTTCAAAATCTGAATAAAGTTCCCTTCAGAGGCATCAACACATGTTCAGATAATAGGCCTATTTGGATAAACTCATATATATACATACACACCGATCAGGCATAACATTATGACCACCTTCCTAATATTGTGTTGGTCCCCCTTTTGCTGCCAAAACAGCCCTGACCCATCAAGGCATGGACTCCACTAGACCCCTGAAGGTGTGCTGTGGTATCTGGCACCAAGATGTTAGCAGCAGATCCTTTAAGTCCTGTAAGTTGTGAGGTGGAGCCTCCATGGATCGGACTTGTTTGTTCAGCACATCCCACAGATGCTCGATTGGATTGAGATCTGGGGAATTTGGAGGCCAAGTAGACACCTCAAACTTGTTGTTGTGCTCCTCAAATCATTCCTAAACCATTTTTGCTTTGTGGCAGGGCACATTATCCTGCTGCAAGAGGCCACAGCCACCAGGGAATACCGTTTCCATGAAAGGGTATACATGGTCTGCAACAATGCTTAGGTAGGTGGTACGTGTCAAAGTAACATCCACATGGATGGCAGGACCCAAGGTTTCCCAGCAGAACATTGCCCAAAGCGTCACACTGCCTTTGCTGGCTTGCCTTCTTCCCATAGTACATCCTGGTGTCATGTGTTCCCCAGGTAAGTGACGCAGACGCATCTGGCCATCCACGTGGTGTAAAAGAAAACGTGATTCATCAGATCAGGCCACCTTCTTCCATTGCTCCGTGGTCCAGTTCTGATGCTCACGTGCCCACTGTTGGCGCTTTCGGCGGTGGACAGGGGTCAGCATGGGCACCCTGACTGGTCTGCGGCTATGCAGCCCCATACGCAACAAACTGCAATGCACTGTGTATTCTGACACCTTTCTATCAGAACCAGCATTAACTTCTTGAGCAGTTTGAGCTACAGTAGCTCGTCTGTTGGATTGGACCACAAGGGCCAGCCTTCGCTCCCCACGTGCATCAGTGAGCCATGACCCTGTCGCCGGTTCACCACTGTTCCTTCCTTGGACCACTTTTGATAGATACTGACCACTGCAGACCGGGAACACCCCACAAGAGCTGCAGTTTTGGAGATGCTCTGACCCAGTCGTCTAACCATCACAATTTGGCCCTTGTCGAACTCGCTCAAATTTATACTTGCCCATTTTCCTGCTTCTAACACATCAACTTTGAGGACAAAATGTTCGTTCACTTGCTGCCTAATATATCCCACCCACTAACAGGTGTCGTGATGAAGAGATAATCAGTGTTGTTCACTTCACCTGTCAGTGCTCATAATGTTATGCCTGATCGGTGTATAATATAATATAATACAAATCTTTGTTTAATGCTCACTTGGATTTTTCTTGGAATTCAAATATCAATATTGAAGATCCCATTATACAAAACTGCTGTCTTTTAATTCATTGACTGGAAGGGCAGCAAGACAGCTGCCTTCAGATTCAGACACAACCACGAGGCTGATTAACATGCTGGAGAACGGCAAATCTGCAGCCCATAATAAAGCAGCAGAAAGAGGTTATTTACAGCCCAGCCTCTCAAATATGAATTACTCAGGCGGGTTTACTGATAGTCAAATAATTAAGTTAATGAAGAGGAAGTAAAGTAATCAGCCCCTTGGTAGTGATGTCATCACAGTAATTTCATACACACACAAAAAAGCAAGAAAAAAAAAAAAGAAAAATTATGGGAATATGACTAAAACAAGGCACTTTATTGGGCGTTTGTATGAGGGTGGTGATTAAATGCACAACAAGTACAGACAGCATAACTTCTCTGTCACGGAGGCTACAGGACAGCATGTTTATATAGTGATTAAATGCATTTTTAACTGGCCTCAGAAAGGTGCCTCTGCCTTGTTAAAACTGAACCAGACCGGGACATCGAGGACAGTCTCTGAGTGAGTTTTTTACTCATTTTCAGAGATTGGACTACACAGGTTTATTTCCTGTGTAAGGCGAATAGCATACGCTCCTTGACGGGAGACTATAGGGCTTTACAGTTTGAGAGTTGTCAATGAAACCCTCAAAAGTTTTACATAGGATAGGTTTTAAAGTCAAGAAAGTCACTCCACATAGTGTCTACCTGATTAGGTAAATTGCACGTTAACATTTGCATTACATTTGGCAGACACTTTTATCTGAAGCAACTAACACAGTTTATGCCTGGGAATCAAACACATGACCTTGGAGTTGCATGTATCAAAATAGAAAAAGGATAGGAGAGAGCCTCAGAAAATTGTGGTTTTAAAGCGTACACTTGTAGTATACACTGCAAGATGGACACAAGGTTACAAAAAGTTGTTTTCGCAGTGATGCAATAGAAGAACCATTTTTGGTTCCCCAAAAAACCTTTAAGTGAACAGTTGTTAAGAGAACCACTTTTTTCTTAGTTGGAAGAACATTTTTAAAATCTAAAGGACCGTTTTTCACTATAAAGAACCTTAAAAGGTTCCATGGATGTTAAAGGATCTTCATGGAACTATCAATGGCATTAAAGAACCTTTATTTTTAAGAGTGTAGCTTTATCTTCCAACCATTACGGCACTGACCCAAAGTCATGAGCACATAGCATTGAAGATATCCAGAGTTTATGCATGGCTCCGCTTTCTGCAACGGCCATTTTATCCGCATGAAAATGTCAGTTTCATAGTGAAATAAGTAAATGCGACTCTACCAATTTGTCTGCCGGCAAATCAGCAACAATAAGTTGAGCGACATGACCCCGTAAAATATTTATACCCTGTAGTTTAATCAATCAGACTCATTACGGGAATATGAACAGATTGTGTGATCTTTTAAAGTAATCACCCTTATTGCTTGAGATTTCCCTCGGCCTTGTCGTGTCACTTAAGCTAATGGGAAGGTAAGAGAATGAGAGACTGGCCCCATAAATTCACATCTGTCCCGACTTTAACCGCAGCTCAAACACACACAAAAAGGCCAAGTTTTAGTAATAAACTTTATTGAAAAAGGCTCAGCCTTTTCTCTTTAAATGCAAGCTTGCGTTCAGGACAGGCATTTATTATGCTTGCGGGAAATCTATCAAACAGATGCGAAATGTGGCTTAATAATCAAGATAAGCGACTAGCTAGCCGTCACGATGATTATGATTGGCTTGGAGTCAGCAAAAGGCTGTGTTTGTTTTTCCCTGCCGCAATAAATAATCAGCCTATCCTTGAGATGTGATTTCTGAATGTACACGTAGAAAGCGCTCGATGTTTACTTTTATATGCTAGTGGCTAATTTCAATGTTCGGGCCTACCTAAACTTGAAGCGAATGCAGTATATTTATAGCTGATTGCACTATGACTGTTTTAAAGACATAAACTTCAGCCCAGTCCTCTATTGCGGTGTCAAATAAAGCAAGATTCAAGATTCAAAATCAAATTTAAACCTAGAAATAAACAACGGATATGAACGTTACAAAGAAATAGTGTCAATCAAAAAAGGGTCCAATCAATGCAACATAGAATATCCACAGAATTTTACTAAGAATTTTAAACTGCATTCCCTACCCCTTCCCTTTATGGCACATCTGTGATTTACTGAACGAGAGAAGCACTGAGGATCAAAGGCACTCAACATTGACCCATAATCCCTGGCTAATTAAATAATTCACTAATTGATTCATCACCAAATCAATAAAGCAGGAGAGATGGTTTATGGTGTTGGTATAGCACTCTGTGACCAATCGGTTGCAACCAGGAAGATGTATTTTTATTAGCGGTGTTTGACAAGGCATGCATGATTATTACTTTTGCTGTTACTGTAGGCTTTTGCAAGTGACACTAACAGTGACAGTTTTTTTTATTTATTTTTTTTTTACAGAAAATGTAAAAGTTTAGTTTTTAAAATACAGTTATTTCATATAAATGAGCAAGGCATCCCTGTCGGAAAATTCAAATAAAACCAGTGTAAGGTCGTGGTAGGTTTTACATGGTTTCTAGCTGGTTGTTTATGGTCATTAGCTGGTCTAAAATGGATTAGATGGTTGATAAGATGGACTACCACCAGGTGGATGTAGTTTTGACATAATAGAATATTGGATTAGGAAAAATAAGGGGAAAAAGTCGAGAAACTTATCAGGAACTTGGATGGATGTTTTACTTCCGAATCCTTAAAGAGAGGGGATAAAGGGGATGGATGGATGGATGGGTGGATGTTTTACTCCCGAATCCTTAAAGAGGGGATAAAGGGGATGAATGGATGGATGTTTTACTCCCGAATCCTTAAAGAGGGGATGGATGGATGGGTGGATGTTTTACTCCTAAATCCTCAAAGAGTGGATGGATGGATGAATGGAACATGGATAGAACAATGGATAGAACAATGGATGATTGGAACAATGGATGGATGAATGGAATGTGGATAGAACGATGGATGGATGGATGGATGGATGGATGCATGACATTTTCAGGACAATTAAGCAATCGTTGCCCTCAATTCTCATTACTGTAATGTGTAAGAAAATATTATTATAATGCAAAAAATACAGATTATTTAAATTGCAAAGCATTTATACATGTCTGTTTTCATTAATGCTGATTTAAATAATAATAATAATAATAATAATAAAAATGATAGCACTACAGTAATATTAAGATTTGTAGGAGATTTTTTGGACCAGGAGATCCATTCTTCATCCAGCAACAACATTGCAAAAATCAAATCGTATCCATCTTACATATAAGGTATATATCTTTTTTTCCCAGCAGTGATGCTGATTAACATACTGAAAAGTATTATCCTCAGACAAAACAAAGGTAGGTTTCGTTTGACCTTGATGTGGACTATAACATGACATCATCTCATAGCCTGTGGGATCATGAAAGCAAAGACGGCCGACCAATGGAGGACAGTCCCACATGCTCCCCAGACCATAAACATTGTTTCTGTATAATGAATGATTATCCAGAGAGGGCAGACTAGAGTTAAAGTGGGATGGTTTGCATGGATGGAAATGCTAATTAAAGTGCAATTCATCCCACTGGAACTGTATCTACGTCTGTGCATTATACGTTGGCTGTCTGACTGTGGCGATGTCTAGGTGAACATGTGTGTCCATATGCAGTTTATGGCTTCTCTTTCCCCCGCCGGTGGCGTAAGGTCATTGATGAGATTTATTAAGATGAACATTGAGTCAGAACGTCACTTTTGACCCTCACAACCCCTGTGAATAATAAATTCAGGTGCCTAAACAGCCTGTAATAATTGTTTCATACCTTCGAGTAATAGTGTAGACCACCCAAAGGGGTTTGACCAGATCTTTTTGTTGAGGTTTCGGTAGGTGGTCATTGACGAAATGGTTTTTGTGAAGGTCAGCCACTAAATAAACAATATTAAAATGTCACAGTTTCAGAGCCAAAACAGCAAACATTCACTGATTTTTGAATGCCTTCCTCAAGTCATTAGCAGAGAAATTCTGAATTAATGTCCAATACAAAAGCTCTGTCTAAAGAACAGGTTACAGTTTTTTAATAAAGAAGAATTAGAAAAATAAATAAATAAATTGCTGCTTACTTTCCAAAAATGCTTGTATAAATACTTGTCTTCATGGTTTTTATTAATTCTGAATTAATTCAAACTATCAAGTGTCTTCTTCCCACAATTAGACCATACCGATCTACTCCTAAGTGTAGCAACCATCTAATATTAAAAATATATCATACATAACAGTTTAAGGAAAATATCATATTGAGGAGCTCTTCCTTTGTTATTCTCCCTTCTCCAAAATAATAATGAAAAAAAAAAAAAAAACAAACAAACAAAAAAAATCAATATTTATATGTGAACAAAAGCCTAAATTAAATCTATTCAGCGTATAAAGTGATCGAGTCTCTTCAGAAGATTTGGACTAAACTGCTCAATTCATATGGATACGTTTTACGATCTCTTTATGAACTTTTTGAAGCATCAAAGTGGTAAACACTTAACTGTCTTTGAAGGGAGAGAAAGCTCTCAGATTTCATCAAAAAGATCTTCATTTGTGTTCCGAAGATGAACTAAAGTCTTACGGGACATGAGGGTGAGTAAAGGATGACAGAATTTTCATTTTGGGTTGAATTAACCGTTTAGGTGGTTCAATTGTCCCACGTGGTTACAACCGTATTTACATTGTAGGCCTACTCCAAAGTACTTCGAAGTATTACATGGTATTAGTTTCTAAAACACCATGGTATTACTGTTTTTGGGACACATATTTACATATCAATATCAATATCAATATGAACAAAAAAATTGGAAAATGTCAATACTCACCAAACCCCGTCTTCAGTTTGCTACACTTGACATCTAGAGATCAGATCACAACACAACTTGAGCAACATCTCCCCCGTGTGGTGACACTGAAACCTTCAAGAAAACCAAACCAATTCCATCGGTCGCTCTTTAAATCACACTTTATTCACCATTTATAAAAGGAAAGAAAACAAATGACATTTAATGAATGCCAAGAGACATGTCTCCAGTCTTATATCCCATAAATTAAGAGGCTTGCATAATTAAGTGTTCCTGAACAGAAACAAACCTGGACAAGTTAAAATGTCCTTTTTAAACAACAAACTTCTAGTGAAAACGAGGAGCCACCACAAAGAAATCTGCAGTGAATCTGAATATTAAGGTAATTTCTCTGAAATAATCAGAAAATTATTAATGTTATTTAAAAAAAACAAAACAAAACAAACACACACACACACACACACACACATTTAGGTCCTTGTTCACAGATAAAATTCCGACTTCATTATATAGTATATGGAATGCTTCAGTTAATTTAGTCATGAATTATGAAACAGCATGTGATTCATGATAACATGTCCAGTTGCCACAAAGCCAAAAACAAAAAAAGTAATGGTCCTAAAAACAGGCTTCATTTTAATTCTTTTAATGCAAAATATAATTTATTACCGATTTCTTTCTGTTTATATTGCAGATAAAATATGACCCGGATATTTTTTCATCCACACTAGCCAAGCCTCATCAAACATAAACATGACTGAATGCAAAACATGACTGAATGCAAAACATTTCTTGCCGAATTAAAATGCATTACAACCTTTATTACACAGTTCCCTTTAAAGAACACCCTAATACTGTAAGCAATGAAAGGAACTTCTTGCTAAATCAAAACAAATTCATATTTATGCAGTCATTTATACCACTTAAAAAGAGAAAAGGGAACACATCATTCTTGCAAAGTAATGTGAACTAGTATTAAGTATTCACAGGCATGACCATTCATTATGAATCCTCTCAAAGTCTCACACAGAACACCACTTTCACATGCTAATAAAAGCTGAGCGCTATAACCAACCGAGTTAAAGTTAATAACTTACTCTTTAATTTTTCAGCCATTTTTTTCCAGACTCATTCATTTTACATGAGCAGAACTATTTTTTCAATGCTACAACGTACATACGAATGCATTTACAAACGACTGAGACAGAAATCCGTTCTTGATTTAAAGACCAATTGCAGTTTTATCTTTGAACCTTTACAACACAAAGTCTCTAAATCTCTGCTCATAAAAAGCCTCGGATGTCTTGCTTTACCAGGAGAACTGTTGTTTAAATAAACAAACTAATGTCAATTACATTTCAAACAGCTAAAATGTCGATAGAGTTGTTCAGGGATGACGTCAAAACCCGGAAGACTAATTCGCCAGTGATTCCCTCGAGATTTTCCTATGGGTTTTTCAATTTATGAGTAAAATAAAGTCTGTGGTAAACATAACTTGACAATACTTGGACGTTTTGTTCTACAACGTAAACATGCACACACTCCCATCCCAAACATTCTTATCTAGTTACATATTAAAAACATTTTTTAAAATAAACATAACAGCTTCAAAATTTGCGTTTTTATGGAGCCCCGCACATGCCATGCAGGGAAAAAAAAATTAGGTTAAATCGTGCGCACGATTTATAAATAGAGGGAATGAATTAGTAAATCGTGGGCGCGATTTAGCAAATCGAGGGAACGAATTAGTAAATTTTGGGCGCGATTTAGCAAATCGAGGGAACAAATTAGTAAATCGTGCGCACAATTTAGAAAATAGAGGGAACGAAATAGTAAACCATGCGCACGATTTAGCAAATTAAGGGAACAAAATAGTAAAGCGTGTGCACGATTTAGCGAATCCAGGGAATGAAATAGTAAATCGTGTGCATGATTTCAAATCCAGGGAACGAAATAGTAAATCGTGCACACAATTTAGCAAATTGGTCTTTAAATCGTGCACACAATTTACTTTTTTTCCCCCCTGCATATCATGTGCGGGGCTCTGTACGTTTTCGATATGGGGTGTATGCAATTTACATTGAGCAAAATGTCCAAGTATCGTCATGTTATGTTTACCACAGAGCTTATTTTACTCATCCCGAGGGAATCACTGGCGAATTAGTCTTTTTAGGTTTTGACATCATCCCTGCAGCACTCAGTTGAAACTGTCATAAATATTTTTTTGGTTCCTAAGAATGTACAAGCTAAGAAATGTGGAAAAAGACAGAGAAGCCAAATTACAATCAGAAAACATCCAGTTTGATGATACGTAACAGGTGCCATTGTGGTGAACAGAGGTTTTGCCCTCTCGTGTGGTTTGCGTGGCATAAATCAGGAACATGCCCAACTCATATTTTATCCCAAAATCATCAGATAATTTCATTGCTCAAAACAGATTTTGGGGTAAAAATGTGAGATTCACCAACAAATTTGTGTGTGTAACTAAGGCATGCTGAGCTCACTGAGGTAAGAGAGAGCAAATGTTTGCAAGGCTTGTGATTTTTGTCCGAAAGAGAGAGTGCATAGTCCAAAAAGTCTGGAGTCCACTGGAAAACAAGCATGAAATCTCAGTGGTAGCATCATACTCTGTTGGTATCTACATCTGTACCGTCTGAGCCTCGAAGGTTCTGGACCTGGTCAAGCACCCAGCTGATTCTGGGCCTTTCCTGAGGATTGGTCACCATAGTGGAGCTGAGAAGGGTTTGAAGACCTTGAGAATAACTGTGTCAAAGATAGAGACAAGGTTATACAGTATACACAAGGATCATGTCTCTTTGGCAGGTAGCATTTCTCCGGCTAAAATATGTTACCATTAGAAAACTTTACAATGTTGTGCCAAATCCTAGCCTCCCATTTCATGACTAAAAGTGTTCAATAACAAGCTGTTTTCTGAAATAAAGAGACTAGTAGTTGACTGGTAATATGATCTGAAATAGCTTTTATTAAACTTAGTGTTCATAATCTCTTGTAAGTGTACATCATTTTAAACATTTTCTCAAAAATGTTTTTTTTTTTGATGTGTAAAATTGTTGTAAAGTACTTTAAAAGATTTAAACATTTTAATGAGGGAAAATGTGTTTAAAATATAATATTATAATATTATTTAAAATACAGTATTTTATTATATTTAAAAATAAATAAATATTATTTTAAACATAATATTCCACATTTGAAAAAAAAAACAAAAAAAAGAAAGTGAGTGAGTAATTTAAGTTTTTTTTTTTGTTAAAATAATGTGGGAATAAGTTTAAAAAATAATATTATAGTCTATTTTTTAAACAGAATATAATATTGTTTAAATAGTCTGCATTTAAGTTTATGCATTTTTTAATGAGGGAAAATTAGTTAAACAGAAAATATAATTAAAATTGCAATATAAACATTTTCCCTTATTAATACATTTTACATATAAATTATGTAGTTGAAATGCGGATTAATATATTTAAAAATATAATATTTTAAATAAAATAAATTTTATAGTTAAAATATAATATAGTATTTAAAATATAATAATTACATTTAAGTTACACCATTCTTATATGTAATTGTGTTAATGTGTTAATGTTTAAAATACAAAAATAATATTTAAAATATAAATTAATATTATTATTTAAAATTAGCTGAAAATGTTATACTATAATATTATTTAAAAATAATATTCCACATTTAATTTACACAATGTGTAGTAGTTGTTTTTTTAATTAGGGAAAATAAGTTTAAAATATAATATTATATCAAATATAATATTACAATATAAAATATATATTACATTTGATTGACGATCATCTACAAAAAAAAAAAAAAAAAAAAGATCTTGCACTGCAAAGAGCTGCCTCTCTCAATGAGGTCCAAAGAGGTTGAATTTTACACAATAACAGCCCTGAAAGATCTCAAGCTTACCTGCACGGCTGTGGAATGGAGACTGGATTCTGGACGGCGAGAGCCACGCTGTCACCCTTCTGAAATATCAAGTCATACGGTCCTTCCAACATCATCATACAGTATAGTACACAACCTAGAGACTGCAGACAGAAAAAAACAAATGTTACCTACAGCAGACATAACAGACTGTCATAGACATAACATCACGCTGATCAGGAGCAGAGATGAAAGGATGAAGGATGAGGTTTACTAACATTTACAAGGCAACATTTGACCTGTGCAGACATAACAGTCTGTGTGTATAGAGAGAGAGAGAGAGAGAGAGAGAGAGAGAGAGAGAGAGAGAGAGAGAGAGAGAGAGAGAGAGAGAGTGAGTGAGAAAAAGAAGAGCTGAAAAGTCAGTAACTATTACACCCATAAAAAGAGAATTACCCAAATATCTGTTCTCTCATCAATGATACAGTGGCTCTCCACATTAAATAGCTCTGGTGCTCTGTAGGAGATGGTGCACCTCTGAGCAGCCCAATCCTGAAAGGGAAAGTGTAAACAAAAGAGGATTCATTTAATGTTTTGTTTTACTATGCTATGCTATGTTTCCATCCACCTATTTTTATGCACATTTTGGGATAT
Organism: Ctenopharyngodon idella; assembly: GCF_019924925.1. Taxonomy (NCBI): domain Eukaryota; kingdom Metazoa; phylum Chordata; class Actinopteri; order Cypriniformes; family Xenocyprididae; genus Ctenopharyngodon; species Ctenopharyngodon idella. Next base: position 8,622,755 of record NC_067220.1, read on the forward strand.
CACATAAGCACCGATCGCACCAATAAGAAGACATGCATATAAACTACGACGGAAACACATTTACCAAATAAATCCTTTGATGCACAACAAAAAAATTTCATTGCACAGCATCTCAAATCATTCTGAAATGTCTGAGCCAAGTCCCAATATGCATACTATCCATCCTAAATAGTGAGTTTAGAATAAGTGTGTTCCAAAGCATATATGTTGAAAAGAGTATGCAAAAGTCCCGGGATGGTCTACTATTTCCGGTAGATTTTTGAAGAGTGGATCAGTGCACACTATAACGGCTAATATTGCTGACAACCCATTGCGCATTGGAGGAGGATTCGGTTCAGAACTACAAACATGAATAAAGTGTTAAAAACTACAAACATAGCGGATGTGTGCGACAGACGGTGAGAGGTTTAGATAAAGGTCTGAGTGACTAATAATCAACATTTAACCTGATAAAAAATATTTACTTGATGTTATCCGTGTTATATTTCATCTGCAACAACAAAGTCAACTTTTCTAAAGATCCGTTTGGCCATTAACTTTTAAATGCATCATTATGCAAAAATATGAGGAGAGTTCTCCACATGAAAGATCCATGTTGTGCTACTTCTTTTCTCTCCAATACGGCAGGAAATTAAATGAAATGAAATGTGGAGGATTTTAACTGTGACAAGATGAGTTTATGAAAAGCATGTACTTTTTCTTCACAAAGAGAGTACATACTTTTATGGCGTAGTATAAGTAAGTAAATTGGGATGCAGAACATGTAACGTACATGATTGCGTTCCCAAACTCCAGGCATCCGAATGCAAGATAACATGACAGCGTTTATTGCGTTTCGTCATTTATAAAGTAGGTAAAAAGAGCCAAGGTGGCTTCCCTGATTGCAGCAACTTCCACTTTCCCAGGAAGCAACAATTTTGTTCTCTTGAACACATGGGATGGAAAAGCAGATTTATTCGCAAATTTATTCTGCTCTGACCTGGACTGTCATGGCCTCCCGTGACCCTCGAACTTCAATCCTGGCCTTGTTCATGGAGCCCAAATCCATTAAAAAAGGCTGATCGTTCTCATCCAGTAAAACGTTGGTGGGTTTCAAATCCCTGTTTTCAGAAATAAAACTCATGTTAGAGAAATAATAAGTACAGGAAAACACAGCCAAATATTTCAGACTGAAAACAAGATATTCCTCAAGAGGTTTTCTGTCATTGGTTAAGCATCAGGTCAGCTTTTGTTGTCTACTTAGATATATAATATCTCTTTGAGTGTAACTGTTATTGAAAGTCTGCCTAGGATTCATATAAGTGGGACTTTCATTTATCCTCATCTATTTTTATTTGACTTCAGGTCTTCAGTCTGTGTTGAATGATGCATACTCCATCTTTTCTTCAGGGATTTACTGGGGGCAGGATATTGTGTTTCAAACTGATTTTACAGTTGGGTTATTGAGTCTAAAACTATTTCATCATTAATACTACTTAAAAATATTACATAGTATGCCAAAAATATTATTTTAGCAATAAAATCAGACTGAATCAGCAGTGTTGTTCTCATTAACTAAAAATATTAAAAATAGAGTTGTCAAAAATACCAACTTCGGTACCAATCGGTACTAAAATTTTAATTTTGAGCGGATTCGTAAACACCTCTGATTGGCCATTGTGTTGACACGCTCATCAGATACGTCTGTGATTGGCTACAATGATCAACTCTTCAAAAACAAAGTAAATAAACATCAATGACACTCATCACAGAGCGCTTACACAGATACACACGGGAGCGTTTGAAAGCAGGCGTCTATCGTGGACCAGTCCACTGATAGACGTATGCTTTCAAAATACTATAATAGTATAGAAAAAAAATATAAGGAGCCTTTAAAAAGCTTTCTTATATACTGCAAATAATTTATTTTAGTAGGAAATTGGACACTGAGATTACTTGGTGGCAAGATTTTTATTATTTATTATTATTATTATTATTATTATTATTATTATTTATTAAACATTGCCATCTTTTATCATAAATGCAGTTCATGGTGCATTAAGTAGCTATCTATTATATATTAGTAAATGTTGAAATGGATATTAACAAACATTAAATGCTGTAGAGGAATTGTTCATTGTTAGTCCATGTTAATGTAGTTAAAGGGATAGTTCACCCAAAAATGGAAATTATCCCATAATTTACTCACCCTCAAGCCATTCTAGGTGTATATGACTATCTTCTCTCAGCCAAACACAATCAGAGTCATATTAAAAAATATCAATCAGAGTTATATTAACTTTTTTTTAAAGGGGCCATATAATGCCCCTTTCACAAGATGTAATATAAGTCTCTGATGTCCCCAGAATGTGTCTGTGAAGTTTCAGCTCAAAATACCCCACAGATAATTTATTATAGCTTGTCAAATTTGCCCCTATTTGGATGTGAGCAAAAACATGCCATTTTAGTGTGTCCCTTTAAATGCAAATGAGATGCTGCTCCCGGCCCACTTTCCAGAATAGGGCGGAGCTTTAACAGCTCACGCTTCGGTTGCTCAACAACAACAAAGCTGGAGAATCTCACGCAGCCAAAATGAGGATTGTCAGTAACGGTGTTCAGCCTTACATTGTTCAAACCGGAGTCGACACTGATGGAGAGACTCAGGAAGAAGTTACAACTTTTAGAATGAAACTGGACGTTTCTGAATGGTTAGTGGATAAATTTATGTAGTTGCTGTGGAGTTGATTCAACTCATCGACTAGCATGTGCCGTCATGTTAATCTTTTGTGCAAATCCAGTGTCGAATTGACCCTCGTTTGTGAAGCAGTCCGGCGTAAAATGACGGCATGACAACAATGATGTCACTAACCCGGGAAGAAGCTTGTTGTAGTCCTTACCAGCCGTTTGTTGTAGTCCTTAAAAAGCAATTTCTGTAAAAGAAAATATCTCCCTTTGCATTGAACTTTGAGCGTCGTAACTTTGCAGATGTTGTTTATGATCAAACAGCAACATTACACACTAACTAAAGAAGAATGCCATATACACCTAGGATGGCTTGAGGGTGAGTAAATCATGGAATAATTTTCATTTTTGGGTGAACTATCCCATGGAACCTATTGTAAAGTGTTACTAATTACATTAACTAGTAGGCTAACTACTAAGTAACTAGTCATCTTTACAGTTTCCATCTTTAATGCAGAACCAAGGCAATTTGGGTTCAGGATGAATGAATTGTACTCTCAGTAGTACCTGTGTGCATAGTCTTTGTCATGAATTGCTTTGAGGCCTTCACAGATGCCATGAAGAATGTGCAAGATGCGACTCTCAGGCATAGAGCTCCCCTTATCTCGCAGCTTCTCAAGAACAGACCACAGACTTCCCTTCTGCACAGGAACAATTCAGCAAGTGAAACACTGCACATCTTTTTAGATGTCTGGAATGGAAAGCAGAACACAGTCCACTTACACTGATGTACGGGAGCAACAGCCAGGCTTCGCACTTTCCGCCACGCTCCATGAAGGTGTGTGAGGTCAGGCTGAGGATGTTGGGGTGGTTGAAGAGGCGGTGCATCTCCACCTCGGTCTGAGCCTCCTTACGGGCCTCGCGGTCATGGCAAAGGATTCGCTTTAGAGCATAGAAGCGTCCATCATGTGCACCCTCGACCAGGTCAACATAGCTGAAACCTCTAGAAGGAGCGGAGAATTTATGAAAATTGTCATCCATAATTATCAAAGATTGACCATATTTTTGGGCTCAAATTCAGTACGCTTTCAAGTATTTTAAGGACCGAATTGTCTAGTTGAGGAGTCTTACCCTTCTTCTAGTTTCTGGAGGAAGAAGTATCTCTTGTTGTCAATTGTGATGACACTGCGCGAGCAGATACACAAAGCTTGTCCCATTTTCTCTGGAGCATTGCTTAGGACCAACCATGGATGGAGGAGAGGCACTGAAAGTGATCATGACTTTATTACTTATATTCATGTTTTCAAAATGTATTTTATTCCATATTCACATTTTTCTGTTTTTTATTCTATACTTCTTATTCAGAATGCCAGTTAAATACTGCATGTTCACATAAGCCACTGCCAGTGTTCAATTTTTCACTAAAATAAATTATTCACCTCACGGTGTAGAACGGAGCTGTCTGATTGGCTCTTTATATTTTTCCTTTATGACGTGCGCTGTTGTTGCTTTCGAAAACGTGACACATGCTACTTAATATAGTTGCTATGCTAATTTAGAGTGAATTTGCCACGTTAATTCATGACTCTGTTGTTCTACACATGGATCGATTCATGAATTCGCGTCCGCAGTAAACGTGGCGTCTTTCGCAGGCAGTGTATTCACCGAGCGAGACCCGTAATATTCAGATATAGACTAGGTTCTTAGCTAGTTACTTGAAGCTCATATCGAGCCATACAGTATAGATCTAACTGAAGAATTAAAGCGAGACTCTGTTTACCTGAGACGCTCTCCTTCTTGTCCTCCGCTGATTTCTCCGGTTTCTTCCGTGTACAAAGAAAACGTAACAGTGACGTATACTTACGGCTGCCGGTTTAACCCATTAAATGCTGGCGCATTCCAGAAGACAGTTTTGCGTGATTACAGTCAAATACTCATTTAAATTGGGGTGTTCAATATATAAAATTATTATAATTGTTAATATTATTATAAATCTAATTATTAAACTATTAATATTGTATATATTTAATATGCAATTGTTTATAATATAATATGCAAGTATAAAAAGTGACTTAAGTCTATGTATAAAAGCATTTATCTAATTATCATTTTTAATTATTAGTGTTTGTATTATTAATGCTCTTTCAGTAGATACAAGTTTTGTATGGTTTACAGTTCAATACAGTATACACCATTTTAATTATCAAATTAATTTACATAATACAGGCCTACTTATTATTATTAGTATAAAACTTATGATTAAATACTCATGATAATATCCAATATTATTAAATATATAAAATGAATATAACTGTTAATATTATTATAAATCCAATTATTAAATCATTATATATATATATATATATATATATATATATATGTAATAAAATTGTTTATAATGTACACATTTAATATGAAAGTATACATTTGTGTAGGTCCATAAAAAGTGACTAAGAAATCTAGGTATAAAAGCATTTGTCTAATTATCATTTTTAATTATTAGTGTTGTTTTAAGAATGATAATTACATATATATATATATATAAATATATATATATATTGCATGGTTTAATTATAATTATCATTTGCAGTTCAATACAGTATACACCATTTTAACTGGGTAATTATTAAATAATTTAAATAACACAGGCTTAATTATTATTATTAGCATAAAAGCTTATATGATTAAATAGTCATGATAATATCCAATATTATTAAATACATAAAATTAGTATAATTGTTAATATTATTCTAAATCTAATTATTAAATATATATATATATATATAAATTGTTTATAATGTACACATTTAATATGAAAGTATAAATTTGTGTAGGTCTAAGAAGTCTATGTATAAAAACATCTAATTATCATTTTTAATTATTAGTATTTCTTATTAATGCTCTTTTCGTAGATAAAAGTTTTGTATAGTTTACAGTTCAATACAGTATACACCATTTTAATTTGCTACTAATTAAATTAATTTAAACAGTGTAATTATTATTATTATTAGCATAAAAGCTTATGTTAAAACAGTGATGACAATATCCATTATTAAACATTGGATATTAATCGTTTAATAGTTTTTTTTCTCCATCATTGATTAATTGCAGTGATATTGTTTCTTTATTATCAGGGTTTTTAAACCAATGGTCATATATAAAATAAATGTAGTACAATAATGATGTTAAACTTACAAAAGTTTTATAAGATCTGTATCTATGATATTATATAAGATTTAGATCATAATAATGTTATAATGTCATTAGGGTTAAGTTATTAGCCTATAAAGAATTATCAACCAAAATCTAAAATCTTTTCTATATTGGAAGGAATTGCCTGTATTTGACAATGTCACCAAATTATTAAAAGAACCACCACAACAACAACATAATTTAAGCTATATTTTATTTCATTTTTCTGGTAGAAAAATAAACAACACTTTTACATTTTAGTACTCTTCACCCTCCTCATCTTCCTCGAATGAATCAATGCCCACTTCTTCGTAGTCCTTCTCCAGAGCCGCCATATCTTCTCTGGCCTCAGAAAACTCTCCCTCTTCCATTCCCTCACCCACATACCAGTGCACAAAGGCTCTCTTGGCATACATCAGGTCAAATTTGTGGTCCAGACGAGCCCAGGCTTCGGCAATGGCAGTGGTGTTGCTAAGCATGCACACTGCTCTTTGCACTTTGGCTAAATCTCCACCAGGAACCACAGTTGGGGGCTGGTAGTTGATGCCCACCTTGAAGCCAGTGGGACACCAGTCCACAAACTGGATGCTTCTCTTGGTCTTGATGGCGGCGATGGCCACGTTGACATCTTTTGGAACCACGTCTCCCCTGTACAGCAAACAGCAGGCCATGTATTTTCCATGGCGTGGATCGCACTTCACCATCTGGTTGCAGGGCTCGAAACACGAGTTGGTGATCTCAGCCACAGAGAGCTGCTCATGGTAGGCCTTCTCGGCGGAGATTACCGGAGCATAGGTGGCGAGCGGGAAGTGGATACGAGGGTAGGGGACCAAGTTGGTCTGGAACTCCGTGAGGTCGACGTTCAAGGCACCGTCGAAGCGCAGAGAGGCGGTGATGGAGGAAACGATCTGACTGATGAGCCGGTTGAGGTTGGTGTAGGACGGGCGCTCGATATCCAGGTTCCTCCTGCAGATATCGTAGATGGCCTCGTTGTCCACCATGAAGGCACAGTCAGAGTGCTCGAGGGTGGTGTGGGTGGTCAGGATGGAGTTGTATGGCTCCACCACAGCCGTAGACACCTGGGGAGCTGGGTAAATGGCAAACTCTAGCTTGGACTTCTTTCCGAAGTCAACTGAGAGACGCTCCATCAGAAGGGAGGTGAAACCTGAGCCTGTGCCTCCACCGAAACTGTGGAAGACCAGGAAACCTTGCAGCCCTGTGCACTGGTCGGCCTGTGTGGAAGAAGGGAGGGAAGTTGCATTTTAGTTTCTGTTATTTTGATCTCATTTGTAAGCAGGGCTTGACATTAAATTTTATGTTAACCAGCCACTGTGGCTAGTGGTTTTCCAAAGTTACTAGCCACAATTTTGACATCAATACCATGGGGGAAATCTGCCATATAGATATTTTTAATATTATCTCATAATTTGGCAGCAGGTAAGACCTACATTTTGACATTATTTTGTGTTTATTTGACTGTTTAAGCGCAATAAGCAGTGAAAAATAATTTAGTACGGAGAGGCGGCTTTATGTGCCGCACTTTGGGTGTTAGAACAAGATCTGCAGGAATGAGTAAAATTATGCACAATTCATGCAATCTCACGCCGAAATTCAAACCCTGTAACACCAACAATATTCATCCAGAGCAAATGAAATGAGAGAGTGAGGGTTTGTGTGTCAACTCGCTGTCGGAAAGCACAGCTGGTATCGTTTATCTATTCTCTGGATAACAAGTACTGGTATCAATATGTATCGAAAAAAATCAATATTTTTGACAACATTTCAGATGCCTTTTTAAAAGACAACAATTGAAAAAAATGTATATATTTTGTATAAACTTCAACCCGCCAAAGTGGCTAGTAGGAGTGACTGCGTTACATGCCTGCTGAAATCCACCCGCATTTAGCGGGTGTTAATGTCAAGTCCTGTTTGTAAGTAAATGTAACACTATTTTTTCACATTACCAGTTTGCGTATGCGGTCCAGCACAGAGTCAATGATCTCCTTGCCAATGGTGTAGTGCCCACGGGCATAGTTATTCGCTGCATCCTCTTTGCCTGAGATGAGCTGTTCAGGATGAAACAGTTGGCGATAGGTGCCTGTGCGGACCTCGTCTGAAAGAATAACAAGTACCATATTAAGTTAGAGCAAAAAAAAAAAAAAAAATCATCAAACCCTGAACAGTGTTGTTACTGTTAACTAAAACGAACACTATTATAAATAATCTTCGGTATTTGAAATAAAGCTGAAATAAAAAATCTAAATATTAGATGAAAAACTTATATGTAACAAAAACTTAAAAATTAGAAATGTTGCTTTGGCAAATAACTGAAATAAAATTACTAAGTCTAAAACTGAAATAAAAATAAAGCTAAATAGATAAAAAATACTTAAAATAAAATTACTAAAACTTTAACATTAAAATAAAAATAAAAACCAAAAGATAATTAAATATATTAATACTATAATAGCATATGAATACTAAAATAACACTGTTCACGACCTCTATCCCTCTGGGGGGGAAAAAAAAAGAAAAAAAAAAAAAAAAGAAAGTAACATTTAATTATCAGTGATACATACTAGATTTGCCCATGGTCATGTTATTATAATATTAATAATTTAGATTTAATTCAATAATTATAATTTTATAACAAAATAATACTGTCACAGTTATGTTCTGTTAAATTCATTTTCACAGACTTTTAGTTTGTTTATCTTCAGTCACATGTTTCCAGCCACTCATCTGTTTCCATGGACACTAACTCAATCATCACAGCTGTTCGTCATTTAGTTTATCACCATTGTGTATTTAAGTTCCTCCTTGTGCACTCTTCATTTGTTCAGTATTGTTTGTGTTTTAGTGGCATGCTGTCTCAAGTGTTAGTGTCTTGTTTAAATAAACCTTGTTATTGTTTTTATTAACCTGCCTTCATCTTTGGACTATCCGTGACAGAATACTAGACCAAGTAATGGATTTTGCAGCTCAGATCACTGCTTTGGCCCAGAGTGCCCTGAGCTTTATGGACTATTTGCTGCGGCTTTGCAGTCTTGCCATCAATTCCACCCATGACGATGAGACAAAAGTCTCTTCTGGATTGGGGCCAATTATCACCACCCATATCCCTTTTCCACCAGCATGAACCGGGTGCTAGTTCAGAGCCAGTGCTATTGCCGGTTCGGAGCTGGTTCGAGTTATGAGCCTTCTAAGAACAAGTTTGCCTTTCCACGGGCTAGAGAGCCACCACAGAGCCAGGTCTTATGTCATTGTCATGCTAGCGCGGCAGCGCCAAACACAAACACACTACGTTAGTACGTGATGCAACGGCTTCTCGCAGACCGATCAGCCCATGACATCAAAGCACCGCGAGAGCGATCCAAAAGCACAAGGAGTTGTATGCTCTCCAAACGCTCCTGCAGCACTCCAATGTCACATGTCGATCGGTCCACGCAGCTCTGATGCATTTCGAACATGCCTTCCATCAACAATGGCGGACGTTGCATTACTATTGATGCTCATTGCTTTGCGAACCTATATCGGCATCCAAACATGGCGAATCCAACGCGTCTGTGCAGCTCGTCGTAATATGTATAGACGGAGAATACAATCGAGCTGCTATTAGCTCGATTAGCTGCTTTTTCAAAAATGGCAATCACAACAAGTTTCTGTTCGTCTTGTTGGTCATGGTAACCCTGCCCCCAGCTCCTTCGCAAACGTTTTTTTTGGTGCTACTTACGAACCACTTTTCCTGGTTCAGAGCTGGTGCTTCGGGTGTCAAAAGACAAAGAAACTAGGCTCTGGCTCTAAACCAGCACTTAAACTGCGTTGGTGGAAAAGGGGTACCAGTGGACCTCCCAGGCCCCAAAGGACTGAGTTGGAGGGAGGCCATCATCAGATGTCTGGAGAGTGTCTACCCACCCTGAATCATTTGTCTGTTGTTCGTCATCGCTGTTTCAAGACAGCACTGAGACTGTTTCATTGAACTGTGGGAAGGGGAATTACCCTTATTGATCATGTCAAGCTTACCTCTGTCACCTTCACCTCAAAGCTCAGCCAGGCCTCCAGCCCCACATCTGCTGGATGCCCACAGCCCTTCGTACTCTCCGGGAACGCCTTGCTGCAATGTGAAGCCTCAGGCCGTGCAACCACCAGCCTCACCCTAGCGAAAGGATCTTGTGGCTCCGCCTCTGATCCATTCGCACCACCTCGGCCCGTCGGCTCCACCTTGGCTCCTCCCACCCTTGGCTCCACCAGATACCCTCGGCCTTGCGACTCCACCAAGTTCCCTCATCCCACCAGCTCCTCCTTGGTCAGTCGTCACTCTGCTTCCGCCACGGACTTGCGAGCCTTCCGCTGCGCTCCATCTCTCCACCCCTACGGTTTCAGTCTCCTTCCCTCTGGCTCCGCCTCTGTTACACCGGCTCAACCTCAGTCCTTGGGCTCCACCTCGAGCGCTCGTCGCTGCACCCTTGCCTTGGTCTTCAGAGCCAGCAGTGTCACCCGTCGGCTCTCCATCTCCCTCCCTTGACTCCACTTCTAACGGCTCATCTCTGTTGGTCGTCGTCTGTTAAGTCGCCATCATGGCTTCTCCCTCCATCGACTCCGCCGTGGGCTTTCATTCTGGATATGCTCTGGGTCACCACCACCTGGCCACTCCTTCCATCATTGCCACCCTGGTCTCTCCTGCCTGTTTGTCTGCCCTCTTCCAGCCCTTCGCCTGCTCCTCGTCCGCCTCCAAAGCCTCCACCTTTGCCTACCTCGTTTCATCTCTTACGCCTTCTGAGAGGGGGCGTACTGTCACAGTTATGTTCTGTTAAATTCATTTACATGGACTTTTAGTTTATATTCAGTCATATGTTTCCCTGTTTAGTTTCCCGCCACTCATCTGTTTCCATGGACACTAACTCAATCATCACAGCTGTTCGTCATTTGGTTTATCACCATTGTGTATTTAAGTTCCTCCTTGTGCACTCTTCATTTGTTCAGTATGGTTTGTGTTTTAGTGGCATGCTGTCTCAAGTGTTATTGTCTGTTTAAATAAACCTTGTTTTTATTAACCTGCTTTCATCTTCATTTTTGGACTATTGTGACTAATAATAATAATAATAATAATAATAATATATTATGAACATTTTTATATATTAATAATTTTTTAAAAAAAGTTACACTGAATTTAAATAATTAAACACCGTTATCTTATAAAGATTTAAAATAAATTATAATGTCTATATATTTAAAATATCTACTCTGTATCAGTTTAGCAAAATTACTAAAACTTAAACTAACATTAAAATGAAAATTTAAAATATTTTATTTCAAAATATTAATACTTTATAAATTATATTAAAATAACAAGGATCTTGACCCCCATCCCTCTGTAAATAAAATGGTGTTTAATTTGCAATCAGTTTGCAAAATGATTGTTTATTGTGATAATAAATGTAATTAATCGATTGAGCACTGGTGTCTTTTGTCTAGCTGCTTATAAATGCAACATTTTTCACTGCCCAATGAAGACTGAAATGGTTGAAAATGGTTTATTATTAATAAATGTTGTGAAAGCATTATAGCAGTGTGCTGTCCCTTTTTCTTTCTATTATAAATGCAAAGTGCTGCTTGGCACTGCAATGATTTTACTCAGCGTTAAGCTAAACATGGTAAAATGACAAATGCATGACCTCTTATGGCTTGTTGCCTTTAATGTAACACCATGACGATATTTACCAATGACCGTTGGTTCAAGGTCTACAAAGATGGCACGTGGTACGTATTTGCCAGCTCCAGTATCACTGAAGAAAGTGGTGAACGAGTCATCATGGCCACCCACTGGTTTGTGGCAGGGCATCTGGCCATCGGGCTGGATACCGTGTTCCAGACAGTACAGCTCCCAACAGGTGTTGCCCATCTGGACGCCAGCCTGGCCAACGTGGACAGAGATACATTCACGCTGTGGAGAGGAAACAGATTATTAGTAACTGAGTAATGCTGCATGGCATTGCAAACATAACATAATAGGTGACGATACTTTCTGTAGTGTTCCTCCTAAACTTAACTAACAACCTTGATGGGACATTTAGCGGTCAATATGAAATCAAAATAATTTCCAAACCCAATATGAAAATCTAAATCATATGAAAGCTTGTTTCTGCCATGGAATAAAACAATTTAAAAGATAATTGCGACCTTTTTTTTATCTCGCAATTCCTTTTTTTCTCAGAATTGTGAGATATAAAGTCAGAATTGTGGGATATAAACTCACAGTTGTGAGAAAGAATTGTGAGATATAAATTCGCACAAACAGAATTGTGAAAAAAAAAGTCAGAATTGCAAATTATAATGTCAGAACTGCGAGATATAAACTCACAATTCTGACTTTTTTCTTGCAATTCTGACTTTCTCAGAATTGTGTGATATAAACTCGCAATTGTGAGAAATAAAGTTAGAATTGCGAGATATAAACTCGCAATTCTGACTTTTTTCTTGCAATTCTGACTTTCTCAGATTTGCGTGATATAAAGTCGCAATTGAGAGTTATAAAGTCAAAATTGGGAGATGAAAACGCAACTCTGAGAAAAAAAAGTCGCAATTAACTTTTTTTTATTATTCAGTGGCGGAAACAAGCTTCCATAAAATCAGTCATGTATACTCTTTTCTGTCTTTTCTGGTAAATGTTCATCCAATAAAGATGCATATAAAATATACTGATTGCATTTAACAATAACACACACACAAAAAAAAAAAAAAATGCAGCTGCTTTTCAGACTTTTGTTTTGCCCACCAGGGGGCAGAAGCAAAAAAGGCTCTTAACAGTGGGAGGTAGGTTTATTACACAATGTCAGTCACAGATGACGGACACCTGCAGCTGACAGGAGTCAGGACAGAACAAAAATACTGGCCGGATCACTCAAAGCCTGTGTTTGTCGCCAGTCATGGGTTTGTGCTTATCTAGATGACAACCCTGAGATAAAGTCTAAAGCCAGCCTTGAATTCATACTATGGCATGTTAAACACCTCTGTTTGTTTGGAAAGGGAGTTCCCTGAAAGACCCGACCTGGGAACCGTTTACGATGCGACGCCTCCACATATGGCAGACAGGCCTGCTAACCTTCATAGCCGTTATTTTCTCTTCACACATACATAAGAAAAACCTTCTCCAAACATTTCCTCGCTCCTCTCACACACCCTAGCAAGTCTGAAGCATGAAAAGGCTTGAGGTGTCGACAACAGCCCCAACACGTTTGTATCTGACAACAGAGCAAGCTGCACCCTAATGTGGAATTTACAGTATGTCCTAAAGTGGAGGTTAAAAGAGTGCTGAAAATCAATGATGGAAAAAAAAACAAAACAATTGATTATGACCATACAATTACAATACATTCATGAGACAGCGGAATGTGCTGATCTAGTACTGTTCAAAAGTTTGGGGTCAGTTTATCTATTTATTTATTTTTCAATTAATACTTTTATTAATCAAAAGTGGCAGTAAATACAATGATCAAGGATTTGATTCCCAGGGAATGCATGGACTTATAAAATGCAAATTGTATGGATAAAAGTGTCTGCCAAAGGCATAAATGTAGGTGTTGCCATTAAGCATTCAAATTTTGAAGACACCGGTGCAAAAATGAGTCACATGGTTGCAGTAATAGTGCTCTGTAATGATTCAGCCCCTAAATCTGTGCCTGCGCTCCAGAGAGATGGCCTACATCAGCCTGAGAAGAAATATCCAGACTCTGCTTCTCCTCTGTCGGCATGACTCTTCCTCTGAATTCATTCTCTTGGGGTTGGGTCACTATTTTTACCCCACTGTCCCTTTCTGCCTATTGGTGAGTCAGTGGGGAGGGGGGTGGTGGTACATTACACAGGCACATGGGACTGCCTAGTTTGGGCATGGTAGCCAGGTTAGAAGTTATTTATGGGTTGTTACAGGTCATCTTTCCCCACTAGCTATTCTCCCCCCTCCAAACCCTCCAACACCAACCCATGAACCCTTTTTGCTCATCTTCTGACCCCACAGGGAGGTGATATGTTATCCTTCTGCATTTTTTTTTTTTTTTTCCACTTCTGCAAATTCTGTTGTCCCATAAATTTCTTATTCTCTCAGTTTATATGAGGAAATTGTAATGTATGGCAACAGAAAACCAGAACAAAACTTTTTTTTTAACCTCTTTCAAAAAAATTGCAACATAAATGTGTTTGGGAAACCTATGTAAGCTTGCTTCCTCTACGGAATAATAATAATAAAAAAAGATAAAGACAACTGCCACTTTTTATCTCGCAATTCTGAATTGTGTGATATAAAGTTGCAATTATGAGAAATAAAGTCAGAATTGTTAGATATAAACTTTTTTTCTCGCAATTGTGAGTTTATATCTCGCACTTCTGACTTGTTTTCTCAGAATTGTGAGATATAAACTCGCAATTGCGAGTTATAAAATCCAATTCTGTGGAAAAAAAGACTGACTTCTTACTCAGAATTGTGTTTATATCTCACAATTCTGACTTTATAACTCAAAATTGCGAATATATATATCGCGCAATTAAGAAAAAAAAAGTCAGAATTGCAAGATAAAAAGTCACAATTACCATTTTTATTTTTTATTTAGTGGCGGAAACAAGCTTCCATAGAAACCAGTTTGGAGACAATCACTATTTTTCCAATTCCTTGACTTTCAACATTGGAAACTAGCTAATAGCTTTTTTTATTTGTTAACATAATAGCTGACATGGCCAAGGTGTTGTTAGCAAAAAAAGAAAGTCATTTCAGAGGGTGGAGCGTTATTTGATGAAGATACAAAAAAAAAAAGAAGAAAAAAAGTATTTCTTTAAAATAATGTGCACGAATCATCAGACCATCAAAATCGACCCTATTTAGTTTTAGAATTTACTTTCTAAATACACTTTGTCAATTTCATGGTGACGTTAAGAAGGAAATAATTACCCTAAAATATATTTTATACGCACAAATTCACTTATTCATGTAAGTTAGCCTTATTCTGTGTAATGATTGCAAAAAAAAAAAAAAAAAAAAAAAAGCAAATAAGACTTATGGTTACAAAGTGTAAGGTGAGATATGACAGAGACTAGGGTTTGTTAATTGTTAACTTTACTGGGAGGCAATTGACCTCACCTCATGATTTGTAAAGGAAAGAATAGAAATGCTTTTTCGGAGCTACTAGAAATAAACTAGCAATTTCACATCCGAACCTTATTTCCATGCTTTTGAGAGCCAACTTGGTTTCAGAAGACAACAGTCAGAAATCTTGAGAAATGTTGTGAAAGGTTTCACAAGATTTCTGACTGTTGCTGGCATCCAAAGCACCAAAAGACGAAAAACACAATGGCCTCAGGAGTGTGACGGTGTCCTTTAGAATGTGAGAACCATTTGTCCTTGGAATTCAGCACAAACAAACTCCTACACACATGATTCTAATATATTTTCCATGTAAAACAGGCTTGGAGACCTACAACAGGTCATTGGTTGTAAACATGGATTGTTAGCACTACAATCCATTTTGCAATATACATAGGTTTATTTCAAATGAGCACTGGCGCACAATTAACCAAAGCTTGAGATTCTAGAAGATTCACAAACTATGAATCAGCAAACTGAATGATGTCCTTACAGTCATATCAAACTATCACCACTCTTATTATTATTATTATGCATATTTTCAATCAGCATGAACATCTTTGTGTCTTTTTCTGGATCATGGGACATACTGAGGCAGGGAGCCACAACAGCATTCAGTAAAATCACAAACACACCCATAATCACACTTAAGCGCCTAAGGCATAAATCTCTCAGTAGTTTTTTATAGTACTGGAAATATGAAGTAGTGGTAAAGTATGGTCAAATCTAGCTATAAAAATAAAATGGCATATAAAACGGATCAAATTAACAATTAAGCCTCAATTTCAGTTGTCACTTTTTAAAGAAACACAGTAAAATGCGAGAAAACGAGGCTAGTTATGGTAAAATACTCAAAATTCTGGTTGTATAAATGCTTATTACCTCTAGCAGTTTGTATGTTGTATAAATCTTTATCCACAGAAATTGCAAATGTTACACACCTTATTTTACTGACATGTAATTATAATTCATGAGTCATAGCGCATTAGACTTCTTTTCAATTCTGTTATTTTTTGTTAATGTATTATTAAAATTCAAAATACTCCGTTATTAAGAAGATCAAACGTATGCTATGCGTATATCCTTAGCTAAGTAGGCTAGCTGTTTCCATGCACCATGCGCACTTTGGGATGTCGCATTAAAAACGTTGGATGGAAACGCCAAGATGCGCATACATTCTAAAAAAATGCGTATAAAAAAACCTATGCGCTTAACGGAGTCAGAAATGTGTTATTAGCAAATAAAACCTACGCATAAACTACGATGGAAACACATTTACCGAATAAATTATTTGATGCGCATCAAAAAAAGACACGTGACTTCGAGATGGGACGGCATAACTGGACCAACCAGCGAGCTGACCGACTCGTTGCGCAGTATCTGAAATGCTGGTTTGGTTATAATCTGAAATGCCTGAGCAAAATCTGTCGTGTTTTGGTATAATTACCTCTCAGAACTGTCTTACTCGGCCGCGTTACCAAACAGTAGGCATCCGCATGAGAAAGAAATATAAAATGGCCGCATTTAGTCTGCGCGCGCTTTATAGAAATAGTATGTTATAGGCCTATATTATATATAACGTTAGTGGCTTCTCCTACTGCGTCAACTTACAGTGATATTTAACGCCAGTTCATCAGGAAGTGACGATATTGTTCTTTTCCACTCACTGGATGGAAACAATGCTATATTCGCACATGTATATTGCAATTTTGCGCATAGTTTAAACGCATGACTGCTTAATATGTTTACTAACAGGCAAAGAAACTTTAACACAGTATATTTAACTATTAAAAATAATGTTCTACTCACCATTTTGCTTTAGATTGGTTTTAGATTTCGCCGGGAAATTGAAGAACACTTGTCTCTCACTGCGTACCTACAATGTGGTATGAGTGAGACAGTCTCTGGCTCATTGACAGGAGTTTGATTTTATACTACAGCAAAGAGGAGGGGCAACCTGACACTCCTGTGACACTGTGAAGCAATATATTTAGACACAAAATACATAAAAAGCATGCAAATCATCACTGTTTCATGAAAATAAATTCAGAGTAAATAATGTGATGTATTATGTCTATTAAGCTACATATTTTCTACAATTTAACTTGTGCTTTTATTCATACATTTTATATAGCCTACTGAATCAACCTAACAACATCAAGGCATTGTAATGTCTTAAGAAAGCCAAACAAAGGAGCTCTTCTTTAAAAGCTTTAATGCAGAAAGCAGAAAAACAAGGGGCACAGCAGACTACGCAGCACTAATATTTTCACATACGACACTTCCTGAATTCCCTAAGGCGGCTCACTGCAGAGCCAGTGGGCGGAGCTTGACGTCCAGCTCCCCCTCGGTGGAAGTGATGGGTTAAACCAGAGCCGTTGAAAAACTTATTTAACGGCTCTGGGTTAAACTAGACGGTCCAACCACACCCACAACCCTAGTATAACCCTATCGCTAAACATAACTCCAGCCATTAAGTCCAGAGAGGTGGAACTGGAATAGAAAAGCTCCACCCATTAGGTCCAGAGAGGGGGGGGCTTGCTGTAGTGAGCGCCATTTGGATTAACCCCGTAACTGCTGGTGCAATAAGGAGTTAAATCCATGCAACATATCATTGCAAAACAATAAAGTATTGCAAAAGGAAAATCAAAATTAAATGCAAATAAAAATAAAGAATTAAAAAAGAAAAATAAAGTATGCAAACAAAAAATAAATAACTCCAAAAGAAAAATAAAGTATCGAGAGAGAAAAAATTACTTTTTTGCAAACAAAAATAAATGCAAAATAAAAATAAAATGGAGCAAAAATAAAATATAATTAATTGCAAAAATCAATAGCAGCTATAAATGAGAATTTTCATTTTTGGGTGAACTATCCCTTTAAGAACTTTGATCCTATTCATCTACATTTTGCAACACATTTTTCCATGGCCATACCTACTAATTCATTTGCAACCTCCTTTTATTCTGCGTTTCAGTCAAGGGTGAGCTCGCAATCCTTTTGCTCTTCACTTTTTTGTTTGTTTTCAAATTATGGCACTGTTTTGAAATGAGGGTGTAGTCAAACTGGTGCGCGTATAACGGGCCTGACCACGCCTCTCTTGAATTTACGTCATCAGCTCGAGACGCAGATGACAATGCACCATGGCTGAGCAGAGGCACGAGAGTGGATCGTGTCCTTTTATTCACTAGCATTTAAACGTACATGGTTTCGTTTTGTTAACCAAATATTAACAGCGTTAAAGAAGTTAATAGACGCTTTTTAACGGTCATCAATATCGTAAATCCTGCAAAGTTTTTTTTTATATTTTCATTTAAACAAAAAGAAAAAAAAAAACATATGTACATTTATAACAATATACTCAGTATTACATTACCTTTGCATCAAATTACAAAAACTTAGTTAACGCTGCTGTGAGCATGTTTCTAATACAGCAGCTATGGGAGTGACAGTTAAAACGACGTCTTTCTCTCTTCTCACTGCCTTTATCAATCGCTCCCTATTTTTTAACTATTTATGAAAGTTGTGAAAACACTATTGTGGAGTTTTTCTTTTGCTATTTGAGCAAATGGAAACACAAAAAATATATTTAATGTATTCTCTCATTCAATGCTGTAGAATTTTACCCAACTATGACGACTTCCGCTTTTGAGAAACCCGGAAATGTGAAAAGGCTCTATTACATTCTTTTACATTAAACTAGCAGTAATTTTACTAGTGGAAACCGCTTAGGTTCGCCGATGTCCTCCCGCAGGTTAACACGTTTTAAGCACGAAAACAAAAACATTTTAATGCTATAAAAGTGTGAACATTGGGAGAAATAAACTGCAGATTCTGGCTATTTCAGACAGTTTGGCCTACAGCTAACTAACTGATCTCTAATGTGACAAACGCTGAGCACAGCAGCTACGCAGCACTTTTATTTTCAAATTCTCATTCGACACTCCCTGAACTGCCCGCATTAACCCCGTAACTGCTGGTGCAAAACCACAACTAGCCTATTACAAATGGACTGCTGTGCTACAGTATTCTACACTGTCCTTCATTTGGTTAATTTTGTTCTGGTTGTATATTTCATAGAATATTTTATTTCTTTAACTTATCTAAATTACTTTGTCTGTGTCATTCCTTTTGGTCTTCACCTTTACCCTAGTTCTTTTGTTTGTTTATATGCTCAAAACTAAACTGCCCCTCTAGGATTTATTAGGGATGTGCTGAACGAGGCTTCTGAAGCAATGAAGCTTTTAAAACAAACTACGTTTGTGCTTCGAAGCTATTGACACAGTGCTCTACTTCGCCATCTGGTGGTCAATAAAAATTCCTACACCACCTGTGTCATTCAGATGTTTTTAATTGGGATGCCATCGTGAGGTTTATTTGTAAGCATGTCATTAGCAAGATGGCGGCGCTGGCAGCACATGTGTGTGTTTGCAAATTTCATTGTATTTTGCACAGAAAGACTGTTCTTCATTTTTACTCGCATCACACTTTTGTCTTTTTACCTTCTAAATAAAATGTTTAATACACCAATAAATTAGGCCAATGTGATTTTTCATTGCACCATTTTTTTGTGTGCAGTGACGAAGCTACGGGTGGGCCCACCCACCCAATAAAGTTGGTAATTTTCCAAAATGATGTATGAAATAATTTAATAAGCGATGATAATAATTATAATAAACATCTTATCACAGTATAGCTTTATTTATTTAGTTAAAAGAATGATTAAATGCATTTTTCCTTGGTCATTTGCAGGCGGTTTCATAGTTTCCCCTCTTCCACACAAACATGCACATTGTTAAAAAAACATAAATACAAATGCAATTACATATTTTTATTGAAGAATTACTTGTACCGCTGTGCTGGAACTTAAGTGGCTTTTTTTTTTTTTTTTTTTTTTTTACTAATAACATCCCCAGCTTTAGAAAATATTTGATCGGTTGAGCCTGGCGTGACATGATAGTGAGGTAAGGAAGCTTAATTTCCACAGGTCACGTGACAGCCTCATTTCAAGCAATGCTCCGGTTTCATGAGAAATCGAGTCCCCCACAGGAATCGGGCCTCCTTTAGGACCCTGAGTGATCCCATTGGTTCAACGGGCTTTTAATGTTCTGTAAAAGTGATTAAATAATAATTTCACACAATAATAGTAATGTGGTAGGCTACAGTATATAATAATACTATAATACATTTTTAACAAATTAATTGTCATGCTAAGTTTACACTATAATGTCATTATTTTGAAATGTAATTGCGATGCAAAAAAAACATACCTAATATAATGTAACTTCTTACACTTGATACATCATTGCATAGTAATATACATAATATAACGTAGAATGCAAATAATACATAAAAATACTATATACCGTGACATACCTAATGTAAATTATTTCATTAGATGACCTTTTAATATCATTAATACAAAAAATGACAAGAATAATTAAAGAAACTGATTACACAGTTATTATAATAACTGAAATATTTGCACATTTAACATATATATGTAGGGTAAGTTCAAATGCGTGGTGCAGGCTAATCGGGTAGATGTATGCTATGCTAGTACGTAAGCTAACTTAAAAAAAAAAAAACAGTAAGAATGAGAAATGCTTGATTTCACAACCTATAGCTTCAGTTATATACTAGTATATGAACTGTAATTTAAAATACTTTAATGGTCATTATAACGCATTTTAAACAATATAAATCATAACGTGATTTTGCAGGAATTGTAATGAAGTGCTAAAAATACTAGCCTACCCGTGGGATCACTCAGGGTCCGAAAGGAGACCCAATTCCTGGGGGGACTCGATTTCTCATGACACCGGACACTGTTTCGAAGCACTATTGTGTCAAAAACTCAAGACGTGTTTCGACACTGGGTGTCGAACTACCCATGTCTAGGATTTATACACTTTATTAGGTTTTTTGTTAATCAATGTCATGGTCCTTGTGGGGGAAAAGTATTATGTCTAAAAAGTGCTTTTGTTAGTGCTTTTCCATCCAGATGTTTTATTGGAGACAGACTAGTGGAAATGGCAGTCAAAGCGGTATTGTTCGTTTTATTAGACTGCTGGGTCTCTCACCACTTCATTGCATGACAACAAACAGTCATGTTTATGGCCCTGCCTAAGGTGGCCCTCTAGTGCCTGTAAAAGCAATCACATCAATAGTTTGCGAAATGCAATGAGCTAAGATGCTTATAAATCTTTAGGCTATCTGGTGTCACTTTTCATTTTAGAACACATCCAATTTTCGAATTACTTGTATCTACTACTACATCACTGAATATACATTAAATAATAATACACTTTTTTTTGTAAAGTATGTAAGTATTTGGCTGCTCTTGAAAAATATTTAGATAAATTAGCCTACATATTTATATTCAACTATGGCTCTTATAATATTGTGATTGCGTTATATTATTCTGTTCTATTGTACATTTTTATATAAAACACATTTGAGATACCGGATGATTTGACTCCAAAGTCAATAATCGCACCTCAAACTCATACAAATTTAAAGAACTTAATTAAAGAAGATTATTTGTTTGTTTTTTGTTTGTATCTTTACTTTTTGTCCAGCTTTTTCCAAATAACCTCAAACATTTTTTTTTCTGACAGCTGATGCATGTCTTTCTGTCTTTGTTTGAACTTTAAATCTTAAAAATAATAGAATTATATTATTATTCCATTAATAATAGAATTATATATATATATATATATATATATATATATATATATATATATATTGCATACTTCTTAACCTGTCATATTTTTGCATTATCACAATTTTTGCATTATCTGTCCAGTAGATGGAGATATGTATGCTTTATTTCAGAACTGCAATCTGGTATAGTTGTTGACACTAAAGGATCACTGCACTGTTCTTTGACCTCTTAAATATAATTTCACAGATAAGAAATAAATACACAGAGATAGAAATTGGCCAGTGAAGTAACGGTGTCATCAAAATTCTCAAATTAATGTTGGATAATGTTTACATAGCTTACTTTTCTAGGCAGGTCATCTTGAAGGTCATGTGCATTACAAGGACAAATATTCAAGGAGAAAAAGGTATAAACTTCTGCCAGTTTTTCCAAAAACAAACAGAGCTCGAATTACATAAAAATCATAACAAAGTTTACTTTTCCTAAACTCCCTTCATTAACTGGTGAGAATATATAGCACATGTAATCATTTTGCAAATATAATTATATGTGTTCTGTATACATATCTCTGTATATCAATAAATAAAAACAGTTTGACGCGCACACTGCGACGTCACGGCTGCGTCATGGACATCTCCTCCCACTCGCTTTGTTTCTTGCTGTGGGACGCGACTGCATCTACATGAGCTTTCGCGTTAAATCATGTCTACTGAGTAAATGGGAAAAACTACGGTCTCTGTGTATGACTTATTCGTGTCATATGGTCGCAAGTAAGATCGGGAGCTGCCTTTAATTTGAATTAATCAAGGATTTACTGGTTTTATTCGCCGCTGGCTGGGCTGGCCGTATATGAAAATGGACCAGGCGGCGAGCCGCTACCAAGTGGTAAGTCTAAATGGCCCGTCGTTATATAAGTCGATCAAACATGCCATGTTATACAATACACTGACTTGTCCGAGCTGATGATTACTGTCATTTTATCCGCCTACCTTTAATCGTACGTGACTTCCGCATCATCACACACACCTTCACCGAGGCAGTCACACAAGACGCTTTTTTGCGTTCAAATCCGCAAAACGGTCTTCAACTGAATGGACGCGTTTGCAAACTTGAACTACTTTAATATTGTCGCCCTATATTAACGCAGGGTCAAGAACGCGTCCTGTTTGAACGGCTCCTATCCCAGCTGGAGATAGGATACAGTGGCTATAGTAACCGTAGTTCATGCTGTTTTGTAGTAAAACCACAAATTTACCATCTTTTTACTCTGCCATATTTTAAGCATGAAATTTGTAATAAAACCATCGAAACAAAAATAATAAATCTTTAAAAAATGGATACTACAGTTTTACCATAGTAAAGAAAAAAAAATCTCAAAACATTGTGAGACAACATGTTTTGTCCCTGTAAAAAGGTTCTCTGGCATCATACGTGCGTTGAGGAATGTTCAAGTACATACTAAGCCATTATAGATGGTTTTGGGGGCATTCATTCAAATGCATTTGGAAGCTCACAGACATATTGAGTGCATTTTACATTCAATTTTGAAGCACCACTGGTGCGTTCCAACTCAGTTTGAGTTTTCACAGGTGCACTCTGAACCTTTTAAATGTTTGGGCCGTTCAAACGCATTTTGAAACATGTATGGGACATTGGGTGCATTTTATCATTCAGTTTTGATGCCTTGCATTCCAATGTCGTTCCAATCCCAATGTGTTCCAATTCAGTTAGAGTTGGCACAGTTGTAACTTGGAATGTTTAAGGTGATGTAAGTGTAAATGGAACGTTAGCATGTGTTAAAATAGTAAAAAAAAAAAAAAAAGTCAATTCCTGGGAAATTGGAGCAAAATATCTGTAATAAAAATGGGCGTTGCTGCAATTTGGGAAGCCACTATGGCTCTTTTTTCATACATCATAACTGATGAAACGCAATAAACACTGTCATGTTATCTTGGGTTTGGAGGTGGATGCCTGGTGTTTGGGAACGCAGTCGTGTGAGATCGTTCTGCAGGTCATGATGATGACTTTGGTTCAAGGATTTCAGAATAACTAAACCAACATTTGAGATGCTCTGTAATGAAACCGGTTCACTGGTTAGTCCAGTTATGAAGTTGTTTATGTTTTGGCCCTCATCAATTCAGTCATACCTCTCACTAGCTGCCAAGTCACATGACTTTTTTGTTACAAGAGATTTATTCGGTAGATGTGTTTCCATCATAAGTTGGTGGATTGAACTTTTTAAAGCATCAAAGTTTCAATTGCATAGCTGTCAATGGAGGGCATTTTTGCATATACCTTGGGCGGGAATTATTTAAAGGTTCATTCACTTAAAAATGAAAATTCTGTCATCATTTACTCACCTTCATGTTGTTCCAAACCCATAAGACTTTCGTTCATTTTCAAAACAAATGAAGATATTTTTAATGAAATCTGAGTGATTTCTGTCCCTCCATTGACAGCCACGCAATTGAAACTTTGATGCTTCAAAAAGTTCATAAAGAGATCGTAAAACAAATCCGTATGAATCGAGTGGTTTAGTCCGCATTTTCTGAAGAGACATGATTGCTTTAAATAAGTTGGTGGATTGAAACATACAACTGGTGTGTTCCAATGCAGTTTGAGTTGTCACAGGTTAACTTGAAACATTTAAAGCCACATAGGCACTTTTTAGTCATTATAGGCATGTTTTGGGGCCCTAAAATGCATTGTACGCACGTTTAAATTGTTCTTCAGGGCCTAACACTAACTTTTTGCCAGTGGCTGGTGACTTAAGAAAATGTACTGACCAAAACAATATTTTACCAGCCATGAAACAAAAACAGGCAGTTATGACACCAATATTTTAAATACTAATGAAAATTCACAATCCTCTATTCCAATTTTGATACTACGGTTAAAACTACTAACTTAACTAATATAATTTAAATAGCCTATGTTTTTAAAGACAAGTAAACAGTCAGTAATAAAATAAGAACAAATAATCAAATTAGCACAAATAATAAATATATAATACAACAAAGACACAAATGAAATAAACAGTGCTTTTCAGGGAGGCCTAACCGTAGTTTCCAGGTACAGAAAAGTAAAAAAGTAGTCTAATCAAATAAATAACACTGCATAGTCTTCATATCTTTTTAAATTTCAAGAGCAGTGAGTGATTTTTATTTTCCTTTGTTGTTTGGTTAACATTAAAAACACAGATGGCACAGCAGCAGGATTATTAGGATGTGAATCGACGCATGGATCATGCATTTTCTTTCTCAACTGAAGACATAACCGACTATGTTCACTAGGATACTCGCCGAGACATAGGTGTCTGGGATTTTTAGGCTAAACACATTTTAAAGCATTTCAGTGCATTTTGAGGGGTCATGACTGTGTTTTGAGACATTGGGTGCAAAATGCAAATATAATGCCCTATTGGTGGACAGTTCACTCGGTTTTCAAGGAGTTACAACCTTCTACTGTATCATACAGAACAAAAGTGCATTATAATCACAAGTTTGTGTGTATTTTCCACCCTGAACAATAGAGCACTGGCCTGGTAATCTGGATCCAGTGCGTTTTGTTTATTTTGGAAATCTGGTGACTCACTGCTCAGCTGGAAAGGGTTCTGTGAAGAGTCCCAGAAAATAATATCTTTTATAAACATACAATACAAACATTATTAAGATATGCACCTTACAAAAATTACCATGGTAATTTGGACTATAGTATTTTGAGTGTGTGTTTATATATATGCTAGGTAAACATGTACAGAGTTGTTGTGTGCTGACCACACAAATTGTAGACTTTGGATTCAGAGTATACATCTGGTTCTTGGTATACGCTTAATTACCAGGGAAAAAGGCTAATGTATTACAGTCTTAACTTAATGTTATTTTATGCTTCATCAAAAAATCATTTTCTGTTTTTAAAGTCTTTGTATATAACGAGGAGAGCTTTCTGATATATTTTCATTTACAGAGAAGAGCACAGCAACTGAAACTCAATTCCTGGAGCGTTGAGTAATTCATCCAGCAGGCCTCTGTATGTTTTCAAAGTCTTTTCATCATTTCTAGGAAGGAAAAAAAAGCGGTTTGCTTTAGTCACAAACTTTTTTGATCTTGCTGCATGTTAGAATGTTGCTATAGCAACCACCGCATAATAGCACTTCTTAGATGTGTCAACAAATAGGCGTTGCTGGTCTTTCCATTTTAAGGTACGTCGATATTTAGGTGCTGGTGGTTCGTGTGGTACAGCCATTCTCAGAAGTAGCTTCCTGCAATATTTCATATAGCTCAACCTTTGCTGCACGAGTTCTTCTTAATCTTTATCCAGTTTATTATACTTGTACCATGATATCACTGTCTCCCACTTTATCTTTGAACTCTTCATTAGTCAGCACACTGCAGAATTGCAATTATGCAACTGTCTATCATATAAAGACATTGTGTCTTTTCAGAAAATTTGGATTAAACTGCTCAGTTCATATGGATTAGTTTTACGATCTCTCGATGAACTTTTTGAAGCGTCAGAGTGTCAATGGAGGGACAGAAATCAGTCAGATTTCATCAAAAAGATCATAATTTGTGATCCAAAGATAAATCCCTAAGACTTTCATTCGAAACTATGTGAGAGTGAATAAATAATAACATCATTTTCATTTTTGGGTGAACTATCCCTTTAAATGAGGAATATTGTGATGTGTATGTTCCAAGAGGAAAACTCAAGGCCACAATCAAGGCATTTCAGGGAGTTCAGAAACAGTGACACTGATATAGAGAATAACTCCCTTTGGAGTCTCTTTGTAACTCTGCAGACAGTTTTCATGCTCAAACAGCAACGTTACACACTAAAGAAAGTTGAATATATATATATATATATATTATATATACTGATTTTAACAAACAATTATTGCCCGACCGATACCGATATTTGTCACTTCCTCTCTTATTTGAAATTTTGTCATTAAAATAGATAGTATTTTGTTCATGTTTTAAATCAGCAAAGTTCAAAAAAACCTGCATTAAAATATACTAGCAGGTTTATTGCTGCATCATCAAATAATTTTAATGAACGTGGATTGGATCCATTTAACATTCAGCAGGCCTACATAAAGACAACAGAACAAAGATACATATGAAATAAACAGTGCTTTTTAGGTAGGTTTAATAGTTTTTAGGTACAGAAATAAAGTAAACAAATGTAAAATAACACTGCATATTCTTTACTGTATAAATTATATACATATTAATCCCTCTTTATTGTAACAGACTTTATTGTGATTAATCTTCTAATTTGTTTTTGTATACATTTTAATATTTTTTTGTAAGTTTTAAATATGTATGAGACCTCCTTTACTAAGGCAGGACTCTTATTTTGACGGGTTTTCTAGTCTACGGGGCTATAAGGGTAATGGAGAGCACGCAGTTCTTATGAGATATTTTGCAGATTTAAAGTTTGTCAGTTTATTAAGCACCCCCGAAAAGGCATAAGATCTGTATGTATTTATTTACTGTTAGTTGTAATAAGTGTTTTGAGTAATTCGCTGTATGTTGATGATAATGCAATGGAGAGAGAGAGTTTATAGGGTTAGTTCATCCAAAATTGAAAATAATGTCATTTATTACTCACCCTCATGCCGTTCCACACCCGTAAGACCTTCGTTAATCTTTGGAACACAAATTAAGATATTTTTGTTGAAATCCGATGGCTCAGTGAGGCCTCCATAGCCAGGAATGACATTTCCTCTCTCAAGATCCATTAATGTACTAAAAACATATTTAAATCAGTTCATGTGAGTACAGTGGTTCAATATTAATATTATAAAGCAACGAGAATATTTTTGGTGCGCCAAAAAAAACATAATAACGACTTATATAGTGATGGCCGATTTCAAAAACTGCTTCAGGAAGCTTCAGAGCGTTATGAATCAGCGTATTGAATCATGATTCAGATCGCGTGTCAAACCGCCAAACTGCTGAAATCACGTGACTTTGGCGCTCCGAACCGCTGATTCAACAAAAAATATCTTAATTTGTGTTCCGAAGATGAACGAAGGTCTTACGGGTGTGGAACGGCATGAGGGTGAGTAATAAATGACATTATTTTCATTTTTGGGTGAACTAACCCTTTAATGCGCTCTTCTTGTGCTCTGTATTGGTTAGCTTTTGTGGTGATTTTTTTTTTTTGGAGTGAAACGGACGCAAAAAAACTTAATAAAACATCAGTAAAGTTTTAGTCATCATTCCGATGGGGTCCGCTACACTTATGAAAGTTACAGAAGTTATTTAGTCAAGAATAGTGTGTGATCTTTTGTTATTTCATGAACTTTAAAGCGCAGACAGCAGCGCAAAAATCGGCCGATAAATATCGGTGGCCTATACATCAGTGCATCCCTAAAATATATATATATATATATATATATATATATATATATATATATATATATATATATATATAAGCATAGTAGGTCATCTTTAAATTATTGGCATGTATTGTACAAGGATATGCCAGTGCATCCCTTTAGTTTTGTTATTTGCTGCTTCATTCCATGTTAACAAAAGTGACATACTTAATAAGTTGGTCCAGATATTTCAATTGACATCAAGTCAGCACTTTTCAGAGTTTTCAGTGAACGCTGATTCTTTGCAGTCTTAGTCATAACACAGATAAGATGTACCATTTATCTCCAGTCTGATATAGTTCTTCTAACAGACCATTGCAAACCACTTGAGATGCTTGCTTTGTCCCTGGTCAGTTGTTGTGTTTTTGTATTGGGAATTCAGTTTGTCTTTTGGTTGTCCTCAGTGCAGAGTAAGAAAGCCCATTCACCATTGGTGTGCTCACTGTCCTTGATGTGGCTTCATGGTATAATCATTCTCTTCACTTCATCCCTCATTGGATCTCTAATCCCGTTTCTGATGCCATTTCGTAGAGGATAGCAGAGTTGAACCTTAGAGCGTTGACCTTTGCAAAGACTTTGTGGCTCTCAGCCGTGTCGGGAGGCCTTGGATATTATCAGGTAGTGTGTGGCATAGTGAAAGATTGTGTCACAACTTGATCCAAGCAGATCTGTACAGTCCGCAGCTTGCTTTTTTTATTTTATTTTGCTGAGTCTTGTAGGATAATATATGAGTTGTAAACACTAGTTGAAGTTATTTTCTGCATTTACCACATTTATTGTTTATTAGCACTTAGCAGCATGTGACCAATAGAGTTTGAACAAGAGTCAGACTAATTACATTTTGAGGTTTTTCTGTTGCCAGTACATTTATTCGTTTAGCAGACGCTTTTATCCAAAGAACTTACAATTAAGGAATTCATCTTAAAGAGGCAATAAACACAAGAAGTGCTAGTAATACAAAGTTTCAGCCATCGTTCAGTTTGGGGTGGGAGAAGAAAATAAAATAAATTCAAATAAAATTGCTCAAATATATTTGCTTAAACAAACATACGAAGAAAAAAACAAAAAACAAAAAAAAACAGCTATCCGAATCGGCAAATTTGCTTTAAAAAAATCAGAATCGGCCATGAAAAATCATGATCTGTGCATCCCTACAGACAGGTATGATAATTATTTTGAAAAAAATTGTAATTTTGACCTCCCTCTACAAAATAGTGGGTTAATCAGTAAATATTTATCCATGGAATTTAATATTTTGCCTTTCATTTACTATTTATGTTTGTCTTTCTTCAGAAAAAAAAAAAAAATATATTATCAAATTTAAAACATTGAGCCGGGGGCCTCTGGTTGAGTCATCAACTCAACCTAAGAGGATTGTCCTAGTAAGTGCACTGAATTACTGCCACGAATGTGAAACAGACTACTTTCACCAGGCCGAATCCCCGTTTGGACGATTGCTTCTTAACGTCACATCAAACAGGTGCAGCTGAAGGGACAGCCTTGTGCCTCAGTCTCGTGGTTTTCATTACTGTCGCTCTCCTGTTACTGTGTGAATCTCGCTGTTTCCTAACTTTGTTGGCAGACAAGTGTGCATCCTACTGCACTCTGATATGCCAAATACGTCCCCTTGCAATCTTGAACTGTCGTATTACCACGAGTCCTCAATGCTTGGAAGACGTTTTCAGGTTACTTCATGTGGATTTAGATTTAAGGCTCTGTTTGGACGCTAAATGTTTTATTTGTTTCAACACCTCTTTCTTGAAGTTTAGCTTTACAAATTATTTTGTTAATTGTAGGGCGAGGGCAGTAAGATTATGCAACCCAAGAGGCTAAGTGGTTTACTCAAGTTGTTGACGAGTTCCTTGAAGTGTTAGATGATATCCTCCCTTCGTTGAGTACATCATGGTGTCAACTCAGCTAACACGTATATCTTAGTGAAACGGCTTCTTGAAGGAGAAAAATGTAGGGCGGGACTTGATTTTGTCCAATTGGAATTGATTGGATGGTTGTGGTTTGCTATTGGTTGAGCTCATGTGAGTGACATGTTGCCCTGCCAGTAAACAAGTCATCAGAGAAGAGAAGAGATGTCACTGCAAGAGGGAGTGGAAGTTATTTTGGTGTAGAGGATGAGGCATATGAATTTAAAAAAAAATTAAATAATGATGTACATTGATAAATGATTTAAAATAAACACTGCAAAATTTCATTAAAAAAAATTAAATTGTCAGTTTTGGTTTCATGGTGACTTTAGGGCTGGGTGATATGGCCAAAAATATTATCACAATATTTTTTTCCATATCATACGATATCAATATTTATCACTTTAATCATTTACCATTATTGTGGAAGGAAAAGCTTTCCACATATTTGTTAGCCTAGACATTGAGAATGAATGTAAACATGTAAACTTGTTTGTTCACAATTAAACTCCACAGAGTAGCTACCTTTTAATTTAGGGCTCCATGAAATCCATTTTATTTTCCCTAAATTCTGTGTTTTTCATTTTATTTTAATTTTTTTTGATTCTGTGTTAACAAAGCATTGTATTTTTATTTTATTTATTTATTTATTTTTTTCAAATATGCTGCACAACAGAACTGTATAAATTTAAAACCTGAATTAAAAAATATTTTGGTTGCATTGATATTAGTTAGAAATAATATTATTATTACATTGAGAAGTACATTTTAGTTTACAGTATCTCAAAGGCACTGTTTACACCTGGTGTTTTAATTTAATATTTATGCGAAATTTTATTGCAATTTTGATATGATATCGTTTATTGCCCATCCTAGGTGACTTTATTTTGAACTTAACACTTAATTTGAACATTTGATTCTGTCCTTCCTCAGTTGCACAATGAGGACGACCCCTCCGAAGGGGCCGCCGGCGCCGAGCCGTCCACATCCTCCCAGGCCACTGCCGCTGTGTTAGGCATCAGCAACCCCGTGGTGGATACAGAAGCTCCGCCTCCTCCTTATGCTAGTGTGGCGCTCGGAGCTACCGCTGCACCAGGTACAGACACCTTATTATTTCCAGAATACAGAAGTGAAGCAGGAATCTACTAGATTAGCAATTCTAGACTAAATTTAGGCTATAGTGTATGCAAGACGGCAATAGGATAGAAAAGTTTTCAGTGTGCATAAATGAAATGATGCATCACTTGCCGTTATGACGCTCAGCTTGTTGCTGTGAATGAAAAATAAACACAATGTGGATTCTGTGCACCTTAAACATTGAAATAGAAGACCAATCACAATTCAGTATGCAAATATTACGTCGTCATCATTGTTGGTTACAGTTTAGACGCATTCTATTGTGTTCAAAAGTTTGGGGTCACTAATATATTTATTTTTTAATTAATAATTGTTTTTAGTAAGGATGGATCAAAAGTGACTGTAAAGACATTTATAATAAAAAGATTTCTATTTTAAATAAATGCTGTAACTTTCTATTCATAAAAGAATCCTGAAAATAATTTATCTAAGTTTCCACAAAAATCAGCATATTAGAATGATTTCTGAAGGATCATGTGACACTGAAGACTGGAGTAATGATGCTGAAAATTCAGCTTTGATCACAGGAATAAATTACGTTTTACAATATATTCAAATAGAAAACTAAATTTTAAGTTCTAATAATATTTCACAGTATTGCTGTTTTTACTGTATTTTTAATCAAACAAATGCAGCCTTGGTGAACATGAGACTTCTTTCAAAAACATTTTAAAAAAATCTTACCGATCCCAGTGGGAAATTTTCAAACCGTACCACGCTGTGCGGTTGCTAGGGTTTTCTGGATGGTTGCTAGGTGGCTAGTTATTTGCCTAAGTCTAAAGAGCCTCCAGGTTTTGAAGATAGTCTAATGAAATTCTCAGCATAACTCTTAGTTGTTTTATCATCCGCAAGGAGAAACTTGTAAGCCTGATCACTGCAGAGCTCGTTATGCTGCTGTGTTATTATAGGTTTTATTCTGATCTCCAAGTATGAGTAATAGTAACAGTGATTCTTGACTAAGCAACATCAATACAGCACTCCTTTGAAATACTGCTCCCGCAGAATACTCATAGCTAGAAATGTGTGGCTTATCTATGACTTGACCTGTGTTTTTATCGCTTTTCAGAAAGCACATTTCCGGGGGAATTTCCCGTTCCTCCACCATACAGCGTTGCCACGTCTCTGCCCACTTACGATGAG
Source organism: Ctenopharyngodon idella (assembly GCF_019924925.1). Classification (NCBI taxonomy): domain Eukaryota; kingdom Metazoa; phylum Chordata; class Actinopteri; order Cypriniformes; family Xenocyprididae; genus Ctenopharyngodon; species Ctenopharyngodon idella. The sequence goes on from NC_067220.1 coordinate 8,654,989, forward strand.
GCAGAGAAGGCTAAAGCAGCAGCCATGGCTGCCTCGGCGGTGGAGGTCATTCCACGAGTGAGTATCTCATCCACCTACGCGCCCACATGTTCTGCAGAACAAAACTCCAAGTCCTCGATTCGCACAACTTTCCACTGCAGCTTTGGTAGAGTCCAAATCATTCCCTCAAAGGAAAGATGCTGTAGTAGTGCTGGTATGATTTGATGATGACCAAAATTAAATGGGGCGTCTCTTGATTTTTATTTAAAATCGTGTCTGATTTGCTTTTAGCAGTAACATAAGGAGAATCGTTTTGAGGATGTGGTGTGCCGTGAAAACCATGACCTAAATCCATCAGATACTCTGATTTCTCTGAGCTCAGATCAAGAAGTGTTATGTAATGTGGCCCCAAAATGTATTATTTGGGCAGTCTTAAGAATGTCATTGCATTAGATAACTGAATGTCAAACCAACTGACATCTGCAGACAAATGATGCTTTTCTCAGAACTAACTTTTTTTTGCTATGACTTCCACACAGCAAGTCCCAAGGTGATGTCCATGTTATGTTTGAATGAAGTCCTAATTTATGTAGCACTAAACATCCACTACCATTGACAAGTTTGGGATCCTTAAGATTTTTTTTTTTTTTTTTTTTTTTTAAGAAAGTGATACTTTTATTCAGCAAGAATGCATCAAATTGATCAAAAGTGACTGTAAAGACATTTGTAATATTACAAAAGATGATCCTCACATGATCCTTCAGAAATCATTCTAATATGCTGATTTGGTGCTCAAGAAAAATGTATTATTATTATTTTGTAAATGCAAAATGAGGACATGCAGAAAGAGGGAGAGAGCAAGCACCCAAGTGCTCGAGCCCGGTTATGAAACCACTACAGAAACAAAGAATGAATTAGAGCATTATTCAAGACTTTTGCTTGTTATACAACCGCAGCAGCTCTGTTTTGAGCTGCGGTAGCAATGTGGAGCTGGGCTGGGCGCTACCAAAGGCGTAGGCTGAATCATAAAGGAGAACTTCACACAAGAACAAAGATTTGGCCATTTACTCACCCTCATTTCATTCCAATCCCTGTGGAACACAAATAGAGACGTTGTGGAGAATCTTGATGCTGTGCAAAAGGTCATTCATACTAGGACTGCCCCCTAATAGTTGACTAGGAGAGGCTTAGTTGACCAAAATTTTATTAGTCGGTTAGTCACAGAAAAAAAATCTTGTGGTGAAATCACGCTCTAATGTTAACCTAGATAAATGTGCACTATTATTAGGCGCATATCCAAGTGTTTGTGCGGAAGGAGGAAGCTGAAGTATCACTTGAATTTTTCCTGATACCAGTGGAAACAATTTAAAATACTCCCATCATTTTTGGTCATGCAGATAAGAGTAATACAGCATTCGAAACTGTAAAGTTTCTACTTTTATTTGTTTAAACTCACAATAACAAGAAAATGCTGTGCTTTTGTAAAATACAGAAAACAATCAGGATGCGCTTTCTGCCATTTCGGTCTCTGTGAAATTGAGTGCATCACAAAAATGAACCGAAACTCAGAATATCGGCTACTTGCCTCACAGACATGATAAATATATCTATAGAAAGCTTGAAATGTCTACTTTTAAATGAATCAATTCAAATTGAAAAGAAATACTCCTAATGAAAGGTGTATTTCTCTCCATAGGCGTGTTCACTATACTGCGGAGATGACGGGTCAGCATCGTCAACTTCATCTTTGCAGCCGATACTGACTCAGAAAACACTAGTTTATTAATAAATAATTAAAATGTCTCCACTGGTACAGTGCACAGCATAAATGAGTACACTCCCTCTGAACAAATAAAAAAGATGCATTTTCTTTATGATCACTAATACAATTCATGGAAAGATGGCAAAACTAAAATGTATGAAACATATACATAATAAAAACAGAAATATATGTCATTAATAGCCATAAAATAAGTAAATTAGTCAATTTTGTTTAAATTAAGGATTGCAGAAATGAGTACACCCTAGATTTAATTCAACAAATGTATAATATTCTAGTACTTAGTATGCCCTCCATAACTTTGAATATACTGCTCTGACTCTTCTTGGCACGGAGTGTACAAGTTCATGACAAATTGTCACATCTGTCCTGTTTAACTCCTGGATGATGAGCTCCTTAAATGCCCTGATCTTTAATGGGGAGTGTTGCTCAACTCGTCTCTACAGAATCCCCCACAGGCGCTCAAGATTGTTAAGACTGAGTGCAATGCATGTCCACAGAAGGTTTTTCACCTTGGGAGAATGCATATCCTCATTGTCATGTTGAAAAAATGCCCAACAATGCAGGGAATGAGGAAAGGGTAACATATTCCGTTTCAAGTTTGTGTATTAAATTACACAGTGGTGTGGGAATTCATGACATCATTGATAAAGCACAACTCCTTCACACCTTCAGCACTCATACATCCCTAAATAAGAGCTTTACTACCACTGAACTTTACTGTGGGAACCAGGCACTTCTCACTGTACTCCTCCTCTAGCAACACCATAACATTTTGGATGCTGTTAGATCCAAAATGATTGATTTGGTCTCATGAGACCAGAGTATTTATTCCCAGAATCTATATTTTGTAAATATGGGCTTTGGAAATTGCTAACTGACTTATTGTGCTTTGGCTACAGTAGGTAGTTCCAGCATGGACAACAACCTGTCATGTCGCTTCTGCAGGCTGAATCTTACTCAGTGAGATAAACAGTCACTCTTTTCATAGCTTTTGCTGGCTCTGAGACACTCGCTTGGTATTTCTCCTGCTCTTTGTCTAGCAAAAAAATCCCTCATCACTAAATGAAAGCTTAAAATGAAGGCCTGATTATTTCAGGGGCCTTGTCACAAGTTCATTGTTTTTGAATTTCTGTGTTACTTTTGCTATATTTTCACACTTAAAACAATGATTTGGTAATCCTCTTGTACCACTGTCCTCTTTTGTGCTAAGAAATAAGTCTCCTGACAGTTCTCTCCCAAGTGGTTCCATTGTTGTCAGCATTAAGTCTGAGAATGATTCAGTGGGCTATATAACACTTTTAATTGTCAAGAAATTACTTCTCTTTAAATGTTTTGGTTCAACATACTTACCTGTTGATCAAACATTGCCTTAAACTTACACCAGAAAATTTTTATTTTGTTTTATTTAGTAACTTTTAGAAGGGTGTACTCATTTTTGCTACACAACATTTTTTCACCTTGATAAGAAAATCTTATTTTCCTGAATAATTTTGACAAGCTTCTTTGGTAATTGATTAAGCAGACTTACTGGAACAATATATCTCTAAAGAACCCTAACATGTCTTCTAAGTAATTGAGTAATTTCAGAGGGGGTGTACTCATTTATGCTGTGCACTGTATAGACCACTTTCATGATATGTTTATGGCGTTTTTTGTTTTGTTTCTTTGGATCTTAAACAGCTGATCACTATTCACTTTCACAGCACAGAAAAGAGCAGAGACATTATACAAAAGAACTCATTTTGTGGTCATTTGGGATTTGGAACAACATGAGGTTGAGTAAAAGACAGATCTTTTATTTTCTGGTGAACTTCTCCTCTAAAAGCAAAACAAAAAAGAATTTCACAGAAAATCTGTGGACACGTGCCCTTGAACTAAATGCTTAACCTCAGAGTTGCTGTGAAGGGACTGTCCCTGTCCTTGGATGAAAGTGTTTGATGAAATGAAAGTAATCAAGCTTTGAAAAAGCTATGGAATTAAGAGTTACATCACCACGTCGTTGTCTTAATTTTTATTAAAGTGACTTTTTTCAGTGAATTCAATAGAGGAAATTGCAATGCTTTGTCAAGGTTTTCATGCATTAAGACCTTTATTCAGTCCTTCATACATATTTTCCACCTTCTCTTTGACCCTTAAACACTTAAATACTGTTTTTGCTTCTGTACCTTCTATATGTTAATGACCTCTGTTGTGATTGGCTAACATCTACATACCATTTTAATACACGGTTGTTTATCAAGATTGGTCCAGTTGCTAATATGTAAACATTGTGGTCACATTACAACCATGATGATTTCTGAACCACTTTTGCCTTCTAATATGCTTCTAAAACACTTGTAAATGTTTCTCTTTATCCATCTACTTGAAAAGGATGAGGATTTTCCGGTTCGGGATGACTTCAGTGACGCTGATCAGCTGAGGGTGGGAAATGATGGAATCTTCATGCTGGCCTTCTTCAGTAAGTCATGCAGACTGTTTATGGTACCCACACGTTCATGATTGGAATAGCATTCTCTAAATTTCATTAATGCATAATAACAAATGATGACTGGATTGAATCAAACATGCAGTTTAGTAAGGTTTTGTCAACCTTTTAGTGTATGACAGGTTAAAGCATTTATCATTTCATAATGCATACTGCTTCGCATACTTTTTTTGTTAAAAAATATGCAGATCACAGTATATACTGTGTAGTATGCCATTAAAGGATTAGTTCACCTTCAAATGAAAATTAGCCCAGGCTTTACTCACCCTCAAGCCATCCTAGGGGTATATGACTTTATTCTTTTTGATGAACACAATCTTGAGATATTTTAATAAATATCCTGATGCATCCAAGCTTTATAATGGCAGTGAGCAATACCAATACTTCAGCTCATACCAGTATGAGCTGAAGAAAATGCTTCCATCCACATCCATCCATCATAAACGTGTACTCCACACAGCTCCGGGGGTTAATAAAGGCCTTCTGAAGCGAAGCGATGCGTTTGTGTAAAAAAAATATCCATATTTAACAAGTTAAGAAGTAAAATATCTAGCTTCCACCAGACCGCCTACTGTATTCAAGTTATGAAGAAAGTGTAAACTGGCGTCACGTCAGTTAACCTTTTTCCGTAAGTTAAATAGGGAAGGCGTAGGACGTAGCATAGGCTTTTTGAACTGCAAGAGTTTTACACTTTCTTTGTACGTTGAATACAGAAGGCGGTCTGGCGGAAGCTACATATTTTACTTCATAGCTTGTTAAATATGGATATTTTTATTTTTACACAAACGCATCGCTTCGCTTCAGAAGGCCTTTATTAACCCCCGGAGCCGTGTGAAGTACGTGTATGATGGATGGATGTGGATGGAAGCATGTTCTTCAGCTCATGCTCGGTCCCGCTCAATGCCATTATAAAGTTCGGATGCGTCAGGATATTTATTAAAATATCTCCGATTGTGTTCATCAGAAAAAGAAAGTCATATACACCTAGGATGGCTTGAGGGTGAGTAAAGCTTGGGCTAATTTTCATTTGAAAGTGAACTAATCCTTTAAGAACACAGAGGCTGCATCCGAAATCGCATTATTCCCTACTATTTAGTAGGTGAAAAACAGTATGTGACAAAAGAAGTATGCTCATATTCACAAAAGCATAGGCAAAAAGTATCAGGATGACCTACTACTTCCGGCGAGATCCTGAAGTGTGCGTACGATGGATGCTTTAGGCCACGGGAGAGGATTTGTGAATGGCAGTGAAGCGATGCAACGTGACATTGACAACATGGTGGATGTAGTACGTCCGGGTTACATTCACACATTCATATAATATAGAACATACCTACTATTGGTGCTCACAAAGTAATAACTTATTCAAAATAAGTACCTTCTCAAGCGAGTATGTGATTTCTGATGCAGCCAGCCTCTGTGTGTGGTTGTGCACCATTAGTGCTCCTTGCGCGCCATCTGGTGGTGTTGTGGTGTATTGCACGTCACGTTATTCCGTACACAGTAAAGCATGATCAGTTGGGCAGTCCAGTCATGTTTAATTTAATGATTAGTCACTCTTTCATTAACAAAGCATCACCATTTTTGTAATATATTAAGAAGTTTTTCAAGTTGTATTTTTCAGCATTTAAAAACAAAGGTTTTTCCCGAGTACTTTAGGATACTTGTGTGTATACAGTATATATTTCATGTAATTCTTCATTAACGCAACTCTCTTTCTCTCTCTGTTTCTGTAACCAGTGGCTTTTCTTTTCAACTGGATCGGGTTTTGCTTGTCTTTCTGTTTGACCAACACCATTGCTGGCCGATATGGTGCCATCTGCGGCTTTGGCCTCTCTCTCATTAAGTGGATCCTCATTGTGAGGGTGAGTCTTTAATTATTTTTTTTTGTTTGTTTGTTTTGTTTTTTTGTTATCGATTATCTCAAAACCCACATAGGAGGATAAGAAACTCTCAATAAGTTCAGTGGAAAACTTTAAGTGAAAATGACTGAATCAAACATGATGCGTTATGAGTGTGAATTCAATCAGCATTAAACTTGATGGTATTTTTCTTCTTTTCAGTTTTCAGATTACTTTACTGGATACTTCAATGGGCAGTACTGGCTCTGGTGGATTTTCCTCGTTCTTGGTAAGACCTTAAACAGGACTTTAACAGTTTGAAGATCTGATCATATCTGTGTTAGTTACTGAGGTGGTTTGATTCAGTCACCAGCCATATTTTCTACAGTACTCTAGCACCATCTGCTGGTTGACTGACTACAAGACAACACACAGAGTACATAATATTAAAGGGTTAGTTCACCCAAAAATGAAAATAATGTAATTTATTACTCACCCTCATGTCGTTCCACACCCGTAAGACCTTCGTTAATCTTCGGAACACAAATTAAGATATTTTTGTTGAAATCCGATGGCTTAGTGAGGCCTGCATAGCCAGCAATGACATTTCCTTCATCATGATTGATCATGATTTCCGAATCATGATTCGACACGCTGATTCATAACGCTCTGAAGCTTCCTGAAGCAGTGTTTTGAAATCGGCTATCACTAAATAAGTCGTTATTTTGTTTTTTTGGCGCACCAAAAATATTCTCGTCTCTTTATAATATTAATATTGAACCACTGTACTCACATGAACTGATTTAAATATGTTTTTAGTCCATTAATGGATCTTGAGAGAGGAAATGTCATTGCTGGCTATGCAGGCCTCACTGAGCCATCAGATTTCAACAAAAATATCTTAATTTGTGTTCCAAAGATTAACAAAGGTCTTACGGGTGTGGAACGGCATGAGGATGAGTAATAAATGACATTATTTTCATTTTTGGGTGAACTAACCCTTTAACAAGCAATTATCTTTGCGTTGGTGTCCTTGCTGCTGTGATGAGGCTGTAATGGATTCCTTTGTGAATTCTGTATTTGTGTGAAATAAGGTTGCATTGCCCTCTTATATTCTCTTTGTGGATATGCAAGTAGTGGTGTTTGCTAAAAGCAGATAGGCATGCTGTTTCTTCTGTAAGCAATTAGGTTTTTCTGTCTGGTGGATGTGAGTAGCAAGCAGCCCTCACATTTTTCTTTAGAACATCCCATTATTGACCTTTGACCTGTCTTGCATCCACTCCAGGACTCCTGCTGTTCTTCAGAGGGTTTGTGAACTACCTAAAAGTGCGTAACATGTCAGAAAGCATGGTGTCTTCACTCCGAACTCGCTTCTTCCTCCTCTATTAAAGGTGAGGATATTGTTAAACAAACACATACACATATACACACACAAATGACTATTTATTTAGATTTGATTTTATTCATTATGATTGATTATTAAAGCAAAAAGAACAATTTTTAACAAGTTTCTCAAACTCTTTACCCAGGGCTCGAAATTAACTTTTTTACTTGGTAGCACTGGTGCTCCCAACTTCAAAAAGTTAGGAGCACCAGCAAAAATTTAGGAGCACTGGAAAAAATAGGATTCTTGTGTTGTAATAATTTATTCTGAAGCAATATTCTCATCAGTGTTCATTCAGCTTTGACATTTAAATCTGCATATTTGTGATATTTACTTATTAACTTTTTTTTTTTTTTTTTTTACCTCTATAAAGGGATTTTCCTTTAATCTTATTGCTTCATCTTTTATTTTAAATTCTTAAATTTGATCAGTAAATTCAATTAGAATAATAAGACACTATAGGGCTGTTACAGTCAAATAATTTAAATAATTTACACTGAAAAATTACAACGGAATTAATAATGTTATGAGATTGTTTTAATTTTTTTTGAAAATAAAATACAAATAAGAAATGTTGGAAAGAATGATACTTTTAAAGAAGAAACTAAACCGCCAGTAGGTGGCAGCAGGTGACCATTTGAAGGAGTGAGTCATTGAGTCATTCATTCAAACGAATGATTCATTCAGGAATGAGGCAGTTGTTTATGAATGGGTCATTGAATTTGACTGAACCGATTCGTTCAAAATGCTGAATCATTCAGTAATGAAAACATGATTGTGTTGTCATGAAATGCGAGATGGTTCTGCTGTGATCTTTGTTTGGAACTACTTTTTACGGTTTATTGAACTGTTGTATGATACATTTTCAATCGTGATGGTTTTATTCAGGAAAACTGTAGGCCTACTCTTGGTTGTGTAATGTTGCTTAACTGTATCATATGTTTTAAATATAAAAACTAAAGTGTTAATGTCGAGCCCTGTGTAACAGTGTTCTTTTCAGCTCTTTGTATTTTGCGCGATAGTTCGCTCCCTGTCACGTGACAACGGAGCGCCGTGAAAGGGAGTGAATGACTGCTAATATTAACCAAACTAAAATCTGCTTTAAACTTAAGAACGTAAAGATGAAGTTTAATTGGTTATGTGACACAACGGTGGACCGGTTACTGCATCAGCTCACAGCAGGAACATACTGTGCAGTAATACAGCGAACGTTTTGTAGAGAGATGAAAACCGGTCGCACTTCAACAATTATTTGCACTCACACAAATGCTCCCAAATGTATTTTGAGGTCGCAAACATTAAATTTAGGGAGCATATGCAACTAAAATGGTCGCAATTTCAAGCCTTGTCTTTACCCCATTTGCCATTGTTCGTTCAACAAAACTAGTCAGAATTTACAAAAAATATATATATTTTACCCCAATTAAGAACATTTAAGTTTTCATCAATTAAACAAATTTTGTGCATGCATTAAAAGATTGTTTAGTTTTGAAAATGTTTGAGGATTCTATTATACTTTAATGCAAGACTTTTCTACTATTTGATATCAGTCTATAGATTTGTTTAATTGTGGTGTAAAGGGACAAACGAGCATGCGCTCCTGTGTTTTTTTTTTTTTTTTTTGGTTAAATATTTGGCTGCTGTTACTCGAGACTTTAATTCGACACCCAAAACTGATGCAGTTTTTTTTTTTTTTTTTTTTTTGTGGTGAGCCTAATTACTATGGTTGTTATGTTGTTTGTTGAATGTTGCCTTGAGAAGGAACACTTCCTCTTTAGTCAGGAATGACCTAATATGCATAATAACCGAGCATGGAAATAGCAGCAGTGTATTTAAAACATTCTGGGAAATTGCACGCGACTAGAACTGGACAATAAAGACCTTTTGATGTTTGAGATATCTCCGATATGTTCTATCAATGTGTATGTATATGTACTTGGTCTTAAAAAAATATAAAAAATAAATATATAAATATAAAAATAAAACGATATATATTTTCCGTCTTGTTTAGTCTGTCTTTCTGAAATGTGCCTTTAGGCTGATTTATGCATTAACAATCTGACTTGGCTTGATTTTGTTTGACAGCAACACATTATGTGTTTGGTGCAACAAGTTGACAGGCAGATTTAGCCTAAATTAAACTAGTAGTGTAATTATTGCCGAATCTATATTTCTCATAAACAAAACAAAAATATTTGTTAGATCATTTTTACAATAACTTTCTGTTTGAGCTTGACGAATACAGTCAACACTACAATTTATGTAAAATTTGCTAAGATTATTATGATAAATTATGATCATTTACTACAAATATTATCGCAATGTTGCAATTTTATGAAATGTTTCATTTCTTCAGTGTGGGGAAATTGTGCAAGAGTTGCATGCAAAATGTGAGATGCAGATAAATGTTTTTAGTTATTTAAAATGAGATAATAATTACAAATACTTCTTTGTACAAATAATTGAATATAAATTCAACAGGTTATGTAATAATGGCATTGTTGTCTGATTTTAAGCTTTAGAAAAGAGTTGAGAATGTTAAAGTTGGGACAGACCAAAATGTCCATTTTATGTCAGGATGCATTTGTTTAAAAATAGTTACTATGAAATCTGTGTAATTTCTTCCCAAATTCTGTTTTAGTTTTTCCGTTTAAATTTTTCTGAATTCCGTTTTTGTCCCATTTTAATTTTTTTGGACTTCATTTTAATGATTAAATTAAATTTTAGTAATCAAAAAGCATGTGTAATTAATTGAAATCATGAAATTTATACAATTTAACAACAATTTATTAAAAGTTCAACAAAAATTACTTTTTTTTCCCCCCATGACAAATTTGATACCACATTTTGCACAACATAGCTTTACTGTTAAAATTAAAACATGGAAGGAAATTTAAATAAAGTTTTAATAATAATTTATTATTATTATTATTTTTATAAGTGTTAGTATTATTACATTGAGAGACGGTGCTAAATTCTACTGTACAACAGTAATATATTTGTCACAATTTCTTAAAGTTAAACCGAACTTTTATTTTGACAGGTTGCCCTGAAGACATTTGAGTTTCTGTGTGTTTATAATATAGCGATAGTTTTTCTCAAATGAAACGGTAAAATGCTGATGAAGTGACTCTCAGGGCAGCTCTGGAGATGAAGTTCATGCATTCATGTCCTCATATAGTCGGCAGAGGATGAAAACACTGTGTCACGTGCGTCTCAATGTGTGTGATAAATTAAACCGCACGTCTGCGCCATTCATTCACACAGACACGGAACATGCAGGATTCATATTTAAATAATCTTTTTGCGGTTTAATATTCACAGACACTAGTCTGTTTTGTGATTTCATTTAAGTGTACTGGCCTACTTTTTATTTATTCAACAAAAAATTGACAAATTCCGTGATGTTCTACGTTATACGGTAAATTCCGGATTCCGCGACTCCATCCACGTTTTCTGCATTGCAGAAATCATAGGGCCCTATTTTCATGCTAGGTTCATTTTATATCAGCAAGTAGTTTATCTAATATATCTTATAAGTCTCACAGCAAAATAACATGATTTGTGTCGTTTTACCCTATTGCAAAAGTGCCTTTTATTGAAGTAACTCAGCATGTTAAACACATTTTCAGCTTGAATTTGTTCCAGAACAACACAAGAAGTGATTATGCTTTTGTTAACTTGGACATGCAAGCCGGATGTAATTTGCTTCATTGATAATGGCTCTCATAACCTTGCTTATATGCAGTTTGCACAATGAAGGCCGTCGTGGCAAACCTCCAAAAAACAAGCTTCACTCTCATTCACTCTGTCTCTTTCAAGGTCGCCTCACCAAAACATTCCTCCCTAATGTGAAATTCCTTGATGATTTGCAACCCGTCAAATGAACTGGACTGGATCCCACTGAGGGGAAGAGGAAGAAGAGAAAAAAAAATAAAGCGAGTATCTCTGCCAAATGTTCTGAACTGAACTTGGTGAAAATGGAAGGTTTTTCTGAACTTTGAATGAGTTTCACATCATTACTTCCCAGTTGGCCTCAGCCCATAAACTGCTGGTTTACTACTAGATTACTTCAAGAAGACAAAAAAAAAGTCTTTTAATGGTTAATATTCCCACACATTGCATGCAGAGTATTGGATTTGTGTACTTGGGTCGAACAAACTGCAAAAGATCACTAGAAATATGCAGCCAAGACATCCTATGCAATGTCTTTTACCAAAATGGGTTAGCAGTCTTAGATGATGATAAAACTAGACTAGTTTGATTCTCATTGCTTTGTTGCATCCAAGGCCTTGGCAAATTTGATTGCATTGCAGTATTAATATACCAAGTTTAGATAGAATTTAGCTAAACGGTCAAGCTAATGGTGATGTATAATTGCACCGTTTCTCTTCTTCTTAAGTTTTCTCTCGCTTAACTTTATAGTAAATGATTAAGTAACTTCATTGATGTGTTTCAGACTGGAAATGGAATTTGTACTTATCCTGAAATATATATTTGCCTTTTGCACCTTCATTTCCCCCCTTTTTTATGGTTATTGTTATTGTTTAAGTTGTGACTTTGCTCAAGCTGTGATCTGCCTAGATGATTTTAGTTACTTGAATGGCTGAATGCTACTGTCATTTGTTTCTATTAATCACAAGCCTCTTCAGCAATATCAGATATTAAAAGAAATGCATGGTTAACTTGGTTACAAATGACTAATCCAGTAAACAAAAAAAATCTACTTACATTTATTAAATGTATGTAAAACAACCAAACTATTTTTGTTGGAATAATGATTTTGGATATTCTCTGAATGACAGAGATCATTGTGTGCTATGTTTATTCTCTTGTCTTGCATAATGACAATAAAATTCAAAAATACTCCCGGGTACATTTATTTGGGCCTGTTGTTTAATGTCAACATGAAATCTTAGGCTGCATTTACACCGCAGGTCTTAATGCCCAATTGATCTGATTTTTTTTTTTTGATGACTTACTAGCTTACATCTTCTTTTAAAAGTTACCCATATCCGATATCTGCATTTACACTATACATTTTGTGAAACAACCCAAGGTACACCCAAAAAAATGCTGGGTTAAAAACAACCCAAGTTGGGTTGAAAATGGACAAACCCAGCGACTGGGTTAAATGTTTGCCCAACATGCTGGGTAGTTTTATTTAACCCAAATATTGTTTAAAAATTACTGTATTGCTCACTTAAAATGAACCCAAAGTATGTTAGAAATGAACATTTATTAATAAGTTTAATGAATAATAATAAATGCAATGCAATACAATACAATACAATAAACATTTATTAAATTGCTCACTCTAAAAAATGCTGGGTTAAAAACAACCCAAGTTGGGTTGAAAATGGACAAACCCAGCAGATATACTGACCCGGAAAAGCTTAGGCCGAAAAGGAAGTAAAAACGGCGCGGTTTGCAATGGACGTAGACAAAATGATAATGCAAGCTTTTGCTTTTCGTATCATCTTTAAAGGTCAGCAAAACATTGGGTTGAGCCTTCGTCCTCCATTGCGCCATTGTGTCATGTGATCGCGGTTGGCGCCCATCTGAGTTGACGTTATTCGCCACAATATCCGATCTGTCAGCTTACATGGCAGACGCAGATGCACATTTATCAGATTCATATCAGATTTATTTCCACATGTGAATGAGGCTTGAAATCGATCTGAGAATTTCAGAATCCATGTGCTTTTTCCATGTTTACATGTTTGTGGCTCATATCCGATCTGCAGCGTTGCCAATTTAGTGATTTTTGTCGCTAGATTTCGCAACTTCCCTGCCCTTTTTTCCAAAAGCCTAGCGACAAATCTAGCAACTTCTTGGACAAACCTTATCTAAATTCCAAGGCTCTATTATTTGTATTTAAGTAGACCAGTGGATTCGCCATTATGACGACATCTAGCGACATTTAGCGACCAGTTTTAGCTACTTTCCTTTGAAAGCAGTTATATAAAATTATATAAAAATCAGAATTCGGTCACTTTAACCATGTAATGTAAATGTGGCCAAAATGGACCTTGTTTGCTTATTGTTTTTAATCTCAAAATCATCAAAATGCACTTGCTCCATGTCTGAAACTCTTTCTTTTCAGCTGATATCATCTAGGTCATGTGGGTGGGGAAAATAATGTAACTTATAGCCAAATTATGCTTCACATACTGATCCAAAAGCCTAGTAGTCATCTTTTTTCCCTCCAAAATTGAATATTCCATTTCACATGTCACGTTACAGAATTAACATTGGTTGCATATGCCATTTCATGTTGATATTGCTCTCATTACTTTTATTTAAAATTATACAATGCCACTGTAATTACTTACAAAGCATAGTTTCTACCAAAAATGCTTTTGTTACTACTCTAAAACAATAATAGTTTATTGTCCTTCAAACCACGTGAGAAGCTTAAGAAACATATTAATTGATTTATTTTTAATGGCAATGCTGGTGAAAACCAAGTTACAAAAACCGTAACACAAACTATCATATTTTGTAGAGAAAAATATAGTTAACACACACATACACACAAACTTTTAATGAGTGACCCATTTACATAACGCCTTTCCGGTCGGCACTGCATTTTTCCGGTCCTTTCTTCTGAATGGATGGCTCCCTGCTCACAATCATTCACAATACACACACACACACCATGGTACTGAAAGATTACTATATTCATATGCCATTGTTATATTTACAGTACTCCAAGGCAGAGTCAGAAATTAAAAAATGCTCAGACCAAAATTGCCATCAAAAATGTTTTTTATATGTATTTTAATTATTTTTAATGAAAAAAAAAAAAAAAATTTATATATATATATATATATATAATTTTTTTTTCTAATTATTTATATTTAGTGGTTTGATTTATTATTTTTTGTTGTTCTTGCATAAATAAATGTAAAATATTACCTAATGCATAACATTATTTGATGTTGATTTTATAGGCAACAACCAATATAATTATGCAGATGACTTCATTTAAAGGATGCATTTTAAATAAAAGCAAGTCATACGAAGTGTTTAAATGGTTAGAAATATTGTCCCTTAATAAAAAGTTAATTTCTCGAAGGTAGGTCAAAAAATATCATGGAACTACGCTGTTTAAAGAAATGTATCACCATGGTGCCACATCCAAAATTAGTATCATGCTATTTATTTATTATATTAAATTGATGTCTTTGTTTGTTTCTAGCAGGAGCGATACAAAGCGAATCCTGTCACATGTATCCATTAAGAAAAGAGAGAATGAATGTGAACTGCAGTGTGTGTGTGTGTCAGAGAAAGCGCAAGGGCCATGCTGACAATTGCTGTCGGCAGCATTTTCAGAGCCTTTTTTTGTTCCTGGCCACGTCTAAACAGAGTAATGCACCCACTGGCCTCTCCTCCTCCTCCTCCTCGAGGCTTTCCGGCCCAGCGGGTAAATAGTGGCTCTCTTAAGCTCCGGCACACCTCCAGTCACTCCGCAGCATGCACAGGTACAGATAGGAATGTCAGGGGCTGGGTCTCAACCTGCACTCACAGCCTGCCTGTTTTTTTCCCCCCATTCAGTCTGAATTGCTGGGCCTTCACACTGTGGCACGATACAACCACATGAAATCAGCACATCTAGTTTGGTCATATTGCACTCTTCATTTGCAGTGTAGATTCATTGTAAGGAATGACACTGCAAACTAGCGTTGCAACCAAATAGCATTGCTCCAGTGATCTAGTTTTGTTGCACTGAATGTAAAGAAACGATGGCTTGAATGTCTCCTGCTATTGCAATGTAGACAGATTCATTGATTATCAAGGAGCAATCTCTTTGCATCCAAAAAATAAATAAAATTTTTACACACGCTATTGTTTGTAATGACAGGGTTAAGGGACGTTCATAGTGACCTACTCTAACAAAAGCAACCAGAAGTCATTCATTTTCATTTAGTTTGGTCACATCTCTCCCCCTTGGCCAAGACAGTGGTTATAATATTGGTTGCCAGTAAGCATAACTTGCTCTCATTGGTAGTCACTGCATGGTTATGTAATCGTAATTTGCATAGAGTATTTTTTTTTTAATTAATTCCTTTTACATAATGCTTATTTATTTGATTACTTATTGTTTTTGTTTTTCCATAAAATATGCAAAACAATGCATACAGTATTTCACAAAATTAGTTAAAGATATAGAATTATGCAGGTTGAGACTTTATTTAAATAAGAGGAAAACACACAATGTGTTTGTTTAAAAATTAAAAACAAATGACACCAAAAATTACATTTTTTTTTAAAATTATTCCTTTATATATATATATATATATATATATATATATATATATATAAAAATATAAAAAATATTAATTATAAATATTCCAAATAAAATTTTATATATATATATATATAAATTTATTTTATTATATTCATTATTTTTGTTGTTCTTGCATAAAATGTGCAAAATATTACATATTTTTATATTACATATACAATTTGATGTTGAATGTACAGCCAACAACCAACAGAATTATGCAGATCGAATAGATGCTAATAGGGGTGTAACGATATATTGTTATATCGAAATATCACCATGTAAAAATGTGATGATATCGGTGATGTGAACGATATGTAACGCGAAATAGAGTTAGTTTTATCCAAGACTCAGCTTGATGTATTTATAAGGTATTGTTCACCCAAAAGCAAAAATTGTCATCATGTACTCACCCTCATGATGCTTTCAACCTATAAGGTTTTCATTTATCTTTCAAACACAAATGTAGATATTTTTTTATGATACCTGAGAGATTTGGCTTAAAGTGTCACGAACATCGGATCGTGATTTCAGTATCGTGATAGTATTGTATCATGACATGAGTGTATCTTTACACCTCTAATCGCTAATAATCGCTATCATGTCTCCTCAAACTCTCTCTCTTTTTTTTTTTTTTTTTGGTTGCATGTTTTTGTTGTTGTTGTTGCTGCAAATCATACACATCTTTTATTTTAGCAGATCTCGTCCCCCATTGACTACCATAGTAGGAAAAATAATACTATGGTAGTCAATGGGGGGTGAGATCTGCTTGGCTACAAACATTCTTCCAAATATCTTCCTTTGTGTACAGCAGAACAAAGAAATTTGGTAACACTTTAGTATAGGGAACACATATAAACTATTAACTAAGACTTTTCCCTCAATAAACTCCTAATTTACTGCTTATTAATATTTAGTAAGGTAGTTGTTAAGTTTAGGTATTGGTAGGATTAAGAATAGAATAAGGCATTATGTGCTTAATATGTACTAATAAATAGCCAATATTCTATTAATATAATATAGTGTTACAAGAAATTTATACAGGTTTGGAACAACTTGTGGGTGAGTAAATTTTCATTTTTGGGTGAACTATCCCTTTAAGTGTTAGCAGATATTAAGCAATCTACTAATGAGGGTTAGTTGACATGAGGGTTAGTGAAATGTTACTTATAGTCAACAGAATGTCTAAAGGAGACCATCAAAATAGTGTTACCAGACATTTTTTCTTTAAAGGCATAGCTCACCTAAAAATGTTCACAATTTTCATTTTTGAATGAACTATCCCTTTAACACAAGTCTCTCTCTCTCTCTTTCTCTGTGTGTGTGTGTGTGTGTGTGTTGATTAGAGCGTGAGGCGTTTGCCCACAGTTGATGGGTTGAGGGTAAGTGCCGCCCGGGGCCAGCATGGCACGGTGCCACACCTCTCTTGTACGTTGTCAACAGCCTGTCAGATGCTTCGAAAAACTTCCACCTGTGTTTTTCAACACGCTTCTCGCAAGAGGCTTTCGTTGAGTCTCATTCAACAGCACATTCGATGAAAAACAGGCTGAAAACAAAACCTATCATCTTGACGAAGAACAGAACGCATAGGCTTAAGAACAAATGTAATAGTAAAGCATGTTATACATGTTGCTATTTAGTTGTAGTTTTCTTCTCGCGAATAAACCCTGACATCCCTATGCCTTCTTGGACCTTCAGGGAACACCGGGGTGGGAATGAAGAGCACATCCACTGCCTTTCAAGTGGGCAAGAAAAGCACCACAGTGGCTTGGCTTTCACTTGTTTTTCTGGCAAGGACGACCGTGCCTTTTCTAGATCATTGACAGAAAACCGCAAACTGTTTGGCCGTATGCCTGCTTTCAGTGCAAATAAGAGATCAGCAAAGTTCAGTTTTACTCCAAGGATCTCCTGACATCCGTTAAAGGGGTGGTTGATTATGATTTCACTTTTTTTAACTTTAGTTAGTGTGTAATGTTGCTGTTTGATCATAAACAACATCTGCAAAGTTACAACGCTCAAAGTTTAATGCAAAGGGAGATATTTTCTTTTACAGAATTCACTTTTTAAGGACTACAACAAACGGCTGGTAGGGACTACAACGAGCTTCTTCCCGGGTTGGTGACATCACAAACCCTAAAATTTACATAAACCCCTGCCCCCGAGAACACACAACAAAGGGGGTGAGGTCATGTTGGGCTGCTTTAGAGAAGAGGAAGAGTTGTTGTAGTAGAGTGTTGTTACCATGCCGTCATTTTACGCCGGACTGCTTCACAAATGAGGGTCAATTCAATGCTGGATTTGCACAAAAGATTAACATGACGGCACATGCTAGTCGATGAGTTGAATCAACTCCACAGCAACTACATAAATTTATCCACTAACCATTCAGAAACGTCCAGTTTCATTCTAAAAGTTGTAACTTCTTCCTGAGTCTCTCCATCAGTGTCAACTCCGATTTGAACAATGTAAGGCTGAAAACTGTTACTGACAATCCTCATTTTGGCTGCGTGAGATTCTCCAGCTTTGTTGTTGTTGAGCAACCGAAGCATGAGCTGTTAAAGCTCCGCCCTCTTCTGGAAAGGGGGCTGGGAGCAGCAGCTCATTTGCATTTAAAGGGACACACACAAAAACGACGTGTGTTTTTGCTCACACCCAAATAGGGGCAAATTTGACAAGCTATAATAAATGATCTGTGGGGTATTTTTAATTTAAAACTTCACAGACATATTCTGGGGACACCAGAGATTTATTGTACATCTTGTACAATAGGTCCCCTTTATGGGAGATTGAAAAAAAAAAAAAAAAAAAAAAAAAGCACTTGAAAAACCCAAAGTCTTTGGCTGTTGAAACAACAAGTGTACAAGGAGTTTTGGACTCATCACTTATTATGAATCATATTTCCTTCCAAATTTGTTACACTTGTGCCTCAAAGTCCATGTTTACAATAGTGTCATAATGTGCTCTGTCCGACATATGTCTAAAAATACGCCGGCCATATGTTTTACCAGTGCTATTTTCAAAGCTATTGAGGATTGTGCTATTTGGCAAACAAATAAAATTTATTGTTTTACGATTTTTGGACACATCTGATGAGGCCGACATCACAGGCAATGCAGCTGTTGGATTTAATAAATCGCCTCAGCTTTGCTAACGATAAAGATTTGTCTTGTTGCTATGTAAAGCTTTGCTAATGTGCGTTTCTAAGCTTTGAATGCTTACAAGGGACTGTAGAGGTCACTTCGCAGCGCCAAAGCTTTTACTACTCTGACCTGAGGGTCGTCCTGTCACTTCAGCAAGATTTCTGCAGTTTGGTGTGAAATGTGATCAAAAATGAAATGGTTCCTGGTAGTTAGTCTGTTTGAGGTCAGATTCTTTTTTGCTTTTTTTTTAAATTTATACTTTTATTCAGCAAGGATGCATTAAATTGATCAGTGAGTTAAATTGAGTGTTACTTACTCCCAAAAGTTGAGATTACTTTTTAATTTGGTCAATTCAAATACATTGGACAAATCAATTGGATAAACACTGTAAATGAAGTTTAGTTCACTAATAGCAGTGACAGCACTTTCAACAACATCATAACCACAAAACTTAAGATATAATTGAGTATTTTCGCTAATTAGATATTTGCAAAAGAAGTCACTTTCTTTTGAGAAATAATCACTTTTTGCTAGTAGTTACTTTTGTAAAATGACTGATTTGATTATCACTTTATTGACAATTTACACAAATGTGACCCTGGAGCACAAAACCAGTCATAAGTTGCATTTGTAGCAATAGCCAACAATACATTGTATGGGTCAAAATTGTCGATTTTTCTTTTATGCCAAAAATCGTTAGGATATTAAGTAAAGACCATGTTCCATGAAGATATTTTGTAAATTTCTTACAGTAAATATATCAAAAATGTATATTTTTCTGAGTGGATATGCATCGTTAAGGACTTCATTTGGACAACTTTAAAGGCAATTTTCTCAATATTTAGATTTTTTTTGCACCCTCAGATTCCAGATTTTCTAATAGTTGTCTCTCAGCCAAATAACCTAACAAACCATACATCAATGGAAAGCTTTCAGATGATGTATAAATCTCAATTTCAAAAAATTGACCCTTATGACTGGTTTTGTGGCCCAGGGTCACAAATATGTCACACAAAAAAACAGTTTTTTAAAACTCTAAATTAAACTAATCCAGACTGTTTTCCCCCTCAAATGCGAGCTGTTGATTCATGACTTGCGACTTTAGGATATGTACTCATTCAGCGATAACATCACAGCAACAAAAACGTAACTAAATATTACGCCATGACAGCAGTGTGAAAATAAAGACGGGCCGAATGAGAGGAGGGTGTAATGCTCGCATGTTTTTCTGGGAGGATATATGCGCGTGTAATGGCACAGGAGAGGCTGTAAAAGGAGACGCGTGTTTGCACTCCCTCAGGAGTGAGGAAAGGCCTCAGTGGTGTTGAGTTAGCAGTGGAGCCAGCTTGCCTGCCTGCCAGCCATTCTCTCTCTCTCGTTCTCCGTCTCCCTCTCTCTCCTTCGCTTCCTGGTACACCCCCGCTTGACAAGGTTAATCTGTCCTGATGATGAGCAGTTGCGCTTGGCTCCGCTTTTTTCGTAGATTCCTTCCGATAACCGTAACCTGAACCCTGCGCGCGCGATAGGAGCAGACGGCTCTGCGGTGAGGAACTTGCGCACCTCCTCAAATGTATTTATTACTTGGACTCTTTTCAGCGAGGGAATGATGAGTATCTGGTGAAGACAGTGTATGTGGTTAGTTCAGATCTAACAGTGTTGTTAGTTGCCTATAGTTAAAGAATGGATGTAAGTTGTGCATTTGCAACTATTGGGTCTATTTGCAACTTTAGGCTGAATAGTTTTTTTTTTTTTTTTTTGGTCCTGTATCTTATAGTCCAGGGCTAGCTGTCACACCTTTTACTCCACTAAAAATATTATATACTTTTTTTTTTTTAACCCTTTGCTTAAAAGTCACTTTCTGTAGCTAAACCCACATTAAAGTCTTGACTGATAAAAAGAAAGAAATTAATAATCTCTCTGGATATTCATTTTACACATGTAGTGGGGCATGTTGTCACAAATGTCACAGTGTAAGCTGCCATTAAACAAACTATTGAGGTTTTTTGAGCTAAATGTAAGCAGTAAAACTTTGCAAGTAATATGTGCATATATATATATATATATATACACATTAGTTTATTAAGTAATATGTGCATATATATATATATATAGGCCTATATATACACATACAGTACATTGATTATAATATAGCTATAATAGTGCATATATGTAGTAGTTCATTAAGTAATATATGCATGTATGTATTTATATATATTTATCTATAATAATATGTTTGTGTGTATATATATATATATATAATACTATTATATTATAACAATATTTTAATAATCAATGTACAATATATATATATATATATCTATATATATATATACAGCTACATTAGCAGCAGGCATCTACAGACGGCATACGAGAAAAACATGGAAAAAAATTAAAACGCAAAACAAATATTCCGTGGAATCTCCTATTCAGTGGTAAGAAGCTCCAGCTCGGAGCGCCTGGATTCACGCCAACAGGAACAGGTTCTAGGTGAACTGAATCCCGCCAGCTGTTGCCTGGTCGTGACCATGGCAACTGCCGCACAATATTTGTATTAGGATGTGTGGGGGGACATCTGATACAGACAGTGCAGACCAGCTCGGTGCAGCTGTCCCAAGAAAAACAACTTTCCCTGTCTCTCTTCAATTAGTTCTTTCTGACTTCTGGGGATACAGACGCGCTTGGGTCGAGCTGGGTCATCTTTAGGACAAAATAGTGACATAAAATAGTGAAATAAACCGAAAATGGAATAATGTTTCAGCTGCGTGTTGTTTAGCGTACATGCCCTAATAATGCTAAGCGAACAGGCCGTAACGTCTGTAAACATTTACACTCTGTTTAGAAGACGCCACCTGGCTAACCTTTGCCACAAACCTCCCACTCGCCAGGCATTGTGGTATTGACAAAGAGGACAAATGATTATTGTTTGACATCATTGTGTAATGTGTCTAAGGCTGTATAACAACTTAGCGGTGCGGTATATGTTAACAGAAACAATGAATCATCGGTGGAGGCCAAATCCACAGTAAAAACCACAGTCCTGTAGCTCATTCAACATGGTTTCTTTGTTTGTAAGCAGTGTAATGGCTACAGTTTGGTTGGTTCAGCACACGCGGTATGCAAAAAGAGTTAACATACGTTTATGCTGTTGTACTTTATACGTAAAGTTTAAGGTACTGTTATTCATTAAAGGAAAAGGTGCAAAATTTAATGGGCATAGTATTGACTAAACATTTTGGGGGGAATATAATGAGGACTAAATTTTCACACTTTCAGGGCATAACATTCATATATCCAATTAACTGAGTAGTTCAAAACATACTGGTAAAAGCCTGTATATATGAAGATATTGGACATTGTAATGCATTAGATGGTTTCATAAATAATTGTACACAATTATGATACAATATTATATTTAACACATGAAATGTAAAGCATAATTATGAATAGGTCTTTGTTTAGGGAACATACAAGTTAAAAATGTAAAATGTATTAGAAGTCATGATGAATTTGTTGTTTTTCTATGAATATATTTAGAATGCAATATATACAGGCTTCTAAAGATAGTAGTGCTAAATATTCCTTTTTATTTCTTGCTTTAGAAGCCTGTTTATATAATAAGACACATATAATAGCTTAAATATTTAAAGACTTATAAGAGTCACATGAAAGATAATTACATAGAATGCAAGTATTAATTATTGATGATTTTCAATGATATCTAGAGAACATGGTAGCCTATGGCCAATGACGTGAATGATGAATCAGTTAAACAGATGAATCAGCTTTATGACCAACATCCGCTTTTAGTTCCCAGAAAGTTTATGAATTGCTTTTTTATCGGGTGTGATATTTCACAAACACACATGAAAACCGTTCCGTTTACCCCATTTATTGACTCACACTTCACCACAACTCAGCATGTGACTTTATAGAGGGACAAAAAAGACTGTGTGAGTAGTGTGAAAGTAAATACTGACCATAGATCAGTCACTGGCGGCTTTTTGTGTAGTCGTTCTCTTATACTGACTTTGTGCCAGAAAGCCAGGAAACGTTTTCATGTTCATTCTGTGTTACAGCCCTTGCATCTTTAAAACTTATCTTAGATTGCATGGTGATAATGATCATGCAACTTCAGATGTATAGCGTTATTTCAAATGAAGATCTGTTTAAAGATGTCCAAAGTTGTAATAAAAGTCTCATCATAAAGTAGCAGTGTTGGGGTAACCCATTACAAGTAGCATGAGTTACATAATCAGATTACTTTTTCCAAGTAACTAGTAAAGTAAGGCATTACTGTTTAGTTTTGGAGTACCGCAAGTTACTTGGTTTTCCCATTTGACTTTGCATTTCCTTCAGTCTGAGGCTTATTCATTTCAAAGGGCCTTTACATTTGCCAAAAGTAGAACTTATTTTTGTTATTAAAAAACAAGCAAGCCAAGCCCAATGCAAAAGTAACGGAATGCATAACTTTCTATAAAAAGTAACCAAGTAAAGGAATTAGTTGCTTTTTTAAAGAGGACCTATAATGTGTGATGTGTGATAGTGATGTTTTTTTTTTTTTTTTTTTTGCCACACTGAGACTTCCAGGAACATTTTTATTAGTTAAATCATTAAATGGGTGTTAAACTGATTCATTTGAACCAACAGTTTTACCAGCGGCTTATCATATATATGTATATATATACGTATATGCAAGCACACTTGGCAATAAAAGTGTTTCTGATTCTGATATATATGTTATAATAGTCAAAATATTGTCTAGCCCTAGTGGTTTACTGATTTTATGAATGTCAGTTTTACACTCTTCTGAATTTAACTTATTTTTAAGTTTTGAAATAACACAGGAAACTTAAAAGTTGAATGCTGATCATTGGCTTGTAACAATATTTATGAGGCAGAACATAACACGTGGCAAAGGCTTGCTTGTACCGCCATGGTGTTGGTGGCTAAACCCTTCACAACCCACCTCTGTGTTTTCTTAATAAACACAGTCTGAACAGGGGAACTTTTATCTTCGCACTTATAGGGCCATTAATAATTTGACAAGTAAGGCTATTTTTGTCCTTTCCTGAGCATAATTATGGTACCAAATGAACACCAATTTTACAGTGGTGCTAAACTACCCAAAATCAACTTGGGCTTCATTTCCTCAACTCAATTTTCCACTTATCAGAGGACTGAGGTGAAGGAGCGAGGCACGTTTGGACCAACATTAGAGTCTCCGTACAGTGTGATGTTTAACAGAAGTGTAGCGATGATATGAAGAATGCATGATACTTTCAGGAGAAAATGAGCTACCTAACATCTCAACACTTTAAGATGATTATTTAGCATATCTGAGTGGCAAGTATCTACAAAGGCAGAAATATACAGGGCTCTCCAGCCACTGTGGCTAGTGGTTTTTCAAAGTTACTAGCCACTCAGCATTTTCACTGGCCAAAGCTTTGACATTAATACCATGGGGAAAAACTGCCATATAGATATTTTTTAATATTATCTCATAATTTGGCAGCAGGTATATTAGGCTGCTGTCACTTTAAGACCTGACGCACGGATCCATTATACTGTTACACATGCGTTTTCTTTCTCAACTGTTTATGTTCACAAACATAACTGTGTTTACGTGAATACTCATCAAGACCGGCATTTTGACATTATTTTGTGTGTATTTGACTGTTTAAGCGCAATAAGCAGCGAAAAAGAACTCAATTCAGCACTGAGAGGCGGCTTTATGTGCCACACTTTGGATGTGAGCACAAAATCATAGGAATGACCAGGGTCGCCAGGTTTTCACAACAAAACCCGCCTAATTGCTGCTCAAAACTAGTCCAAAACTAGCCCATGCTTTTTTTGACCAGGTTGGCGGGTGAATATATAATAAATGGACTGTGTTTTTTTTTTTTTTTTTCATTTTCTTTCTTTCTTTATTGGTCCAGACCAAAAGAACCGAACTACAAGAGTGAAGATACCCTAGATCTCTGCTGACAACCTTTAGGGACCAAAGTCGAATTTTCTAAAATGAATATAACTTTACATTTGTGCTAAAATTCGCTTTTGAACATTTCATACCCAAAACATACTCTGTGCAAATATGCGCATGCGAGAGATTCTTGCTAAACTCTACATAAAAGTTCTTTATTGGCATTGATGGTTCCATGAAGAACCTGTGACATCCATTGAACTTTTCCATTGCACAAAAGGTTCTTTATAGTGGAAAAAGTTTCTTTAGATGATCAAAATGTTCTTCAGAACAACAGCATCAAAAAAAATGTTCTTTTAAGAACCGTTGACTTAAAGGTTCTTTGGGGAACCAAAAATGGTTCTTCTATGGCACTGCTGCAAAACCCCCCTTTTGGAACCTTTCTTTTTAGGAGTGAATGCAAGATGCATTTAATAACTATGCAATTCCACATGTCTTTGCATTCTGAGATGTGTCAACACAATTTGTAATGCAATGCAACATTGCATGTTACCAGGCATTAGCGGAAACAGAATCAGTTTTCCTTGCAGGTTAAAGGGTTAGTTCACCCAAAAATGAAAATTCTGTCATTAATTGCTCACCATCACGTCGTTCCACACCCGTAAGACCTTTGTTCATCTTCAGAACACAAATTAAGATATTTTTGATAAAATCTGATGGCTCAGTGAGGCCTGCATTGCCAGCAAGATAATTAACACTTTCAATGCCCAGAAAGGTACTAAAGGCATAATTAAAACAGTTCATGTGACTACAGTGGTTCAACCTTAATGTTATGAAGCGACAAGAATACTTTTTGTGCGCCAAAAAAACAAAATAACGACTTTATTCAACTATATCTAGCGATGGGTGATTTCAAAACACTGCTTCATGAAGCTTCGAAGCTTTACGAATCTTTTGTTTCAGAGCGTGTATCAAACTGCCAAAGTCACGTGATTTCAGTAAACAAGGCTTCCTTACGTCATAAGTGTTTCGAAATTTCAGTGGTTCACCACTGGGGGGGCGTGACTTTGGCAGTTTGATACACGCTTCAAACCACTGATTCGAAACAAAAGATTCGTAAAGCTTCGAAGCTTCATGAAGCAGTATTTTGAAATCGCCCATCACTAGATATTGTTGAATAAAGTCGTTATTTTGTTTTTTTGGGCGCACAATAAGTATTCTCTTCACTTAAAACATTAAGGTTCAACCACTGTAGTCACACGAACTGTTTTAAATACATCTTTAGTAGCTTTCTGGGCATTGAAAGTGTTAATTGTCTTGCTGGCAGTGCAGGCCTCACTGAGCCATCGAATTTTATCAAAAATATCTTAATTTGTGTTCTGAAGATGAACAAAGGTTTTATGGGTGTGGAACACATGAGGGTGAGCTAACCCTTTAACTAAGAATCAGTACAATGAAATGATGAAGATAATCAAATGTGAACCAGTATTTCTTTCATGTTTCGCTTGCAGATATACTGGATGTTATGCTCTATTGAATCTTTGAGTGACAGTGTGTATTTACATGTGGTAATAACAGTTATACCACAAATCTGTTCCGTGTTATAATAAAATAGCTGGTCTGTGCTGGTAATACAAAGAACTCGTAGCATCATAGGGGTGTCATATGCAAATTATGTAATTATGCAAAGGTGTGCAAACACTGTTAATGATGCTTCCAAACCTGTGTGCGAGACATGAATACAAAAAG
This sequence comes from Ctenopharyngodon idella, assembly GCF_019924925.1. Classification (NCBI taxonomy): domain Eukaryota; kingdom Metazoa; phylum Chordata; class Actinopteri; order Cypriniformes; family Xenocyprididae; genus Ctenopharyngodon; species Ctenopharyngodon idella. The sequence continues at coordinate 8,681,560 of NC_067220.1, forward strand.
CAGTTACTAGGGGCCAAGATAAATCAATAAATGAATATAGTTAAATAAATAAATTAAATATATAAATTCATTTCTAAATCTAAATTAAAAATAAAGTCAATAAAAGAACATGTAAGTAAATAAATAAATACATTTAAACTAAAAAAAATAAGACACGGCTGATTCCAGTTAATGATACATGACTTTTGTTATTGTATTTTGTCCAGTTACCGTTCAGCTGAAGCACAACTGCTCCAAAACATTTTTGTCAAACTTCCCCTTCGGTCTACTCCACCGCCACATGTTTGAGCCGGGGGGCCAGCGATCCCACAGGTGCTGCTTAAAAACTTGGCGGAGCACAATGTGGCGAGTGTCCCAGTCAAACTGGAAAGACGATGATAAGGACCACCTGCTCTCCAGGCTGACTGGTCATAGAGGGGTCTCTGTGACCCTTCGAACACACAGACACGCACAGCCTGTTGTCACTGAGCTATACGCACCGCAGCTTCCTCCAAAGATTTGTATTGTTTGGTAAGAGAGTTGAGCTGGACCTAACATGAAATTATATATTGATAAATGGGAATACCTAATCTTGAGAGTTATTAAAGCATGCAAATGCATACTGCAGGGTTGTTTTAGCTTTTAGTACACTCTAAAAAATGCTGGGTTGTTTCAACCCAAATTTGAGTCAAAAATAGACAAACCCAACTGTTGGGTTAAATTTTTTAATTACATTTTTAACCCATCGGTTGGGTTTGTCCATATTTGACCCAAATTTGGGTTGAAACAACCCAGTTTTTTTTTAGAGTGTTTTGATCATTACATTTTGTAATATATTATTATTCAAACATTAAAACTACACTCTCAAAAATGCTGGATTAAAAACAACCGAAGTTGGGTTGAAAATGGACAAACCCAGCAGTTGGGTTAAATGTTTGCCCAACCTGCTGGGTAGTTTTATTTAACCCAACTATTGTTTAAAATGACTGTATTGCTTGCTTAAAATGGACCCAAAGTATGTTGGAAATGAACATTTATTAATATGTTTAATAATGAACATTTATTAATAAGTTTAATTAATAATAATTAAACAATAAACATTTATTACATTGCTTATTAATAAATGTTCACCTCTTGATTATTATTGTTGCCTCTAATAATTAGCCTATGTGTCTGATTTTTAATTTTCAACATATTTTGGGTTCATTTTAAGCCAAACATATAGTAATTTTTAAATAATATATGGGTTAAATAAAACTGCCCAACACACAGGGCAAGCATTTAACCCAACTGCTGGGTTTGTCCATTTTCAACCCAACTTGGGATGTTTTTAACCCAGCATCTTTTAGAGTGTAGATATAGACTGATTTAAAAGTTATTTTGACGATCAGAAATCAGAAATGATTTTTTTTTTTTTTTTTTTTTTTTTTTACTTCAAAAACACAAATTGGAACAGCCCAGCATTTTTTAGAGTGTATACTGAGAGAATTTTGAGTAAATATTGCTGTCATTATTACAACTCTTGGAGGAGTTTAGCATGGAAATGGATATGACAGTGTTAATGTATTAGGCGTTGGTGGAATATATCTGCTACGCTGCTGCTGCTGCTGCTGCTACTGCTGCAGAGAAAGCAAAGTCTCTTTATGACAAGTCATTTCACTCAGCGGCCATCTTTGAAATGGCTCTCGGGCAGCTATTTCAGTCAAGTGCAGCTCCTATCTCTTTGAAAGGGGAAACATCAAATTCTCCAAAAGCTGTTCACCAGTTTGAAATCACCAATGAAATCTGACAACAATTGTCTCATAAATGTTGTTTCTTATGCTCAAATAGTGTTATTTTTCAGGCTGGACCAGCCAATGCTCATGTGCAGTCCTCACGGCACGTGAACAATGACTGTTTCTTTAGAAAGTGCACTGCACTGCTACAGCAAACGCTGACCAACTATTTAAATGTTGAGCAGCAAGCTCATTGGCTGTAGATGCAACAGGAACCAATCAGCTTGTGCCGTGTAGTTAATGATGTAAATGCCAGCAGGTTGCGTTCAGTGCTCAAGGTGGGCTGGTACGCACCGGTACACAGTACCTGCACTTCTATATTTTAAACTGTAGCGTACCCTCAGTCTTTCTTGCATACCGGCACTTCTTACATTTCAACCCTCAGGAGTACCGGCACTTTTTTTCCCACTTCAAGCACTGTTTGCGTTAAGGACCCATCAGCCTGCGCCATCTAGAGTTTCATGACGTAACTTGGTGCATATATATATATATATATATATATATATATGACCTTTTTCTTTCACTGTATAGTTTGCATGTTTGTTAAAGCTCCAGGCTCAGCCATACACCTGAGGAATTCCATTCTCAACTTCCTCCCTCTGCCTTCCCATGGTTTTTGACTCCTCCTCCCCTGTTCCTCCCCCATCTACAGCTGCTGTCTGTAATTAAGGGGCATGTGAGATTTTTAAATGTTTTTGATCAAAAATAATAAAACAGATATTTTGTGAAATATTATTTCAATTTAAAACAACTGTTTTCTATTTGAATATATTTTAAAATAATGGTCACATGATCCTTCAGAAACCATTGTAATATGCTGATTTGCTGCTCAAGAAAAAAAAAAGTACTATCATCATCAATGCTGAAAACAGTTGCGCTTAATTTTGTTTTTGTGGAAACCATGATGCATTTTCTTTTTTTCAGGATTATTTGAAGAATAGGAAGTTTAAAAGAACAGCATTTATTTGAAATAGAAATCTTTTGTAACATTATAAATGTCTTTACTCTCACTTTTGACCAATTTAATGCCTCATTGCTGAATAAATGTATTAATTCCTTTAAAAAAACAAAGCAAAAAAAAAAAAAAAAACCCAAATGGTTGAATGGTAGTGTGTACTATATTTTTACAACATAAAAACCCATATTGATCAACCATTTTTGCCTATATTAATGATTCCAACATTCAATCACTTGTAAGTCTTTGTGGGCCACGAGATTACAAACCCTCTAGTTTTGTTGTTTCTTGAGAAACCCAAAGCATCTTGAGGATGGGCTCTGGTACAACATATGTTTTTGGTGAGAAAGGCATCAGCATATGTACTGCTGAGGTCAAAAGGTTAACAGCCCTTAATGAAGAAAAGCTTGTAGCGTCTAATTTGGAAACACAACCACATGCTTATCAGATGATCAATGGAAGTTATTTCACTAAGTCAAGGAAGAGGTGCAAGACATCGGTCACAAGTTGTTTTTGATAAAATCTGCCTGTTTAGCTCAGAGGTTAGTCACACACCAGCGATGACCTTAGAATGCTCATCACACTGGGGTTGAAATAAGGTTAACAGCAGGATTTTTCTTTGTAGTATTCACTTAAACAATGGCATTCCCTTGGGCTACACAAGCCTAGGACAATAGACAAGGGAAATGCACTAAAAAGGCTAAAGGGTTATCAGTTTTATAACAGCATCTCCACCAAAGTCAAGATAAAAGAAGCATATTGTTCAGATGAATTACTTCCAAAGAGATTAATGGCAAGGAAATAGGCTACAAAGTTTATGTTGAAATAACTTTAACCCCTGGTTTTCCCACTTAAGCCTATGTCCCAGACTAAAATGCATGTTTGAGCTGATTTAACTGAAAACAACTTGCACTGACATATCTTGAAATATGTCAGTGCCATTGTTTTTTCTCAAGATACACAACAGTATTTTTTTTTTCTAAGGCACATTAATAAAAGCTACTTAAAGGGATAGTTCACCCAAAAATGAAAATGATATGATTAATTACTTGCCCTCTTGTCGTTCCAAACCAGTAACACTTTCGTTCATCTTCGGAACACAAATGAAGATCTGGGAGATTTCTGTCCCTCCATTGACAGTCTACACAAATGGCACTTTGACATTTTAAAAACTAACCCATATGAATTGAGCAGTTTAGTCCAAGATTTCTGAAGAGACATGATCACTTTATATGATGAACAGATTGAATTTAGGGTTTTATTCACATATAAACATTGATTAACGAACATAAACAGAAGCTCATCCGAACCTGCTTGACGTGTAAGAACAAACCTCTTCCGGAAGCTCAAACGTGATGCGTAACACGAGAATGAACCTCATTATTTCTTGCGGAAGCTCAAACGTGTCTGTTCAGTGTATAAAGCGATCGAGTCTCTTCAGAAAGTTTGGACTGAACCACTCAATTCATATGGATTAGTTTTACGATCTCTTTTTGAACTTTTTGAAGCGTCAAAATGGTCGTTGCGTAGCTGTCTGAGGGATAGAAAGCTCTCAGATTTCATCAAAAAGATCTTCATTTGTGTTCCAAAGATGAACTAAAGTCTTACAGGTTTGGAACAACATTAAGGTGAGTAATTAATGACAGAATTTTCATCTTTGGGTGAATTAACCCTTTAAATGTCCTAATTAAACTAAGCCTAATCCTGGCTTAATCTAAACCCTGTCTATGAAACCAGGCCTATGAGTCTGTAATAACCATCAGATTTTGCAGTTGTTTATTGTATGAATTTATTTATTATATCAGAAATATATAAATATTTGAAACTTGACTGGTTATTGTATGCAAAGTATAGAAAAGCGCACCTTGAACATTTTGCTAAATATCTCTTTTTGTGTTATACAGACAATGATATCAGGGTGGATAAATAATTAAATTAATTTCACAATAAATGATATATTTAGACATTTAATAGTATTTAGAAATATTCATCACAGTTGTTTTTTTGAGAGCGTTTTCTCCTCATTACTGTCTGATGGGCAGTTCTCTAAAGACTTTGCTATCTGGGCCAAATCTTGTGATTTTCAGACTTGAAAATCCCTTTTAGTAACACAGAATTCCTGCTATTATGCTTATTACAGTGCGATTTTCTCATTTGGACATTTCAATCGTAGATTTTCTATAATCAGTGTGGGAACTGCGTGTGCCATATTCATGCATGTTAAGCACATGTGAGTGATTTCAGTGCAAAAGTATGCCAGCGGCTGGTTGCAATAAATAATGTGTGAACTGTGATTTGCGTTCAGACTTGCATCTGTCACGTGCTACACAGAGGGCCTCATCTGTGCAACAAATGAACATGGAACATATGTGTTAACCAGATGTGCATTTCAAAAAAGTAAAAAAAAATATTATGAAGAGTTGTTTGGAATATCACTGTCAAGACTCCATTTGCACATTGTTCGTCCAAGTCAATTTTACGAAATTTGGAGTTCATAAGCCCACAGATAAAAAAATAAATCCACTATTTGCGCAGATTCTTAAGAACTGTGTACAAAATAATATCCCTAACTTTTGTTTCCTTTCTCTCCATGATTACAACATCTCTCTGAACAGAAAAGGCCATGGAACAATATCGCATAAAAGTTGTCCGTCTTTGGTGCACATTTAGATAGTAATGTTGTTCCAGCTTTTAAACTCTCTAATATGGATCCCCACTCCCTTGAGTAACAGTCCCAAGTAAATTATATTGACTCCACGTGGTGAATCCATTTGCCCCGAACCTAGACACAGCATGTATTCTGCGTCCAAGGACACAATGTGTTTATACAGAAGGGGTAGCGTAGTGTACACACACATACTACAGCCTTGAAGTGACATTTGTTTGTAGAGCCTGAATCCACAAGTTATTTTCCATAATGCAAATGAATTGGTGTATCAAAGGTACTGTCTTTAGGTTGAGAAAGCAACGTGCGCAGCAACAGTTGGTATGCATTTTGCATAGGATATGCAAAAACAGCTGCGGTGGTGATGGTTATCATTCTGGAAAGATGGAAAAAATGACTGCATACAATAACGGGTTGTAGTTTGCTATCATTTTCAGCTGTCAGCAACCAAAACTGTGGTCTGCATTCAGACACCATGCAAATCAAATGATATGTAAACAAGATACTTCACTGCATAGTGTTTATAGACATAGCACTTGATTTTTTATACATTTTCAATGCATTTCCAGTGTAAAACTCACAAAAATGCAACAGAGTTCTGGGTTGTTGCCAGGGTGTTGCTCTGTGGTTACTAGATGTTTAGAGTGGTTGCTGTGGCATTATTCTAAGTAGTTGTGGTATTGTTCTAAATAGTTGTCAGGATGTTGCAATCATTTCTAAGGTGTACTGAGTTGTTTTTAGAATGAGGAAGACAATGGCTACCGTTAACTGTCTGCTAAAAGAAATTTTTTGTGTGTTCAACAGAACAAAGAAACTCATACAGGTTTGGAACAACATGAGGATGAGTAAATGAGTTCATTTTTGGGTGAACTATCCCTTTAAGTGTTCTAACAGGTTGTTATGTTGTTTTTAGGGTGTTCTGGTTAGTTGCCAGGGTGTTGCTATGTGGCTGCTAAAGTATTCTAAGACGTTTTTAGATAGTTGCTATGTGTTTTGCTAAGGTGTTCTATCTGGCCACTATGGTTGTGGGTTGTTTGCCACTGTGGCAAATGCTGTGGGTGGTTGCCAGGGTGTTGCTATGCAGTTGCTAAAGAGGGGGCTCAGGTGTTCAGAGTGGTTGCTATGCCATGCTATGCTTGGTTGTTCTAAGTAGTTGTCAGGGCGTTGCTATGCAATTGCTAAGGTGTTCTGGGTGTTTTTATGGTGTTACAATAAAAACACCCAGCTAAGGTGTTCTGTTTGGTTACTATGGCATCACTAGGGTGTTCGGGTAGTAGCTTTGTCTGGTCACTATGGAATAGGGTGTTTTGTGTGGTTGCCAGGGCATTGCTATACAGTTGCTAAAGTGTGAAGATATTTTGAATAATGTTTTTAGGTTTTTAACAAGTTTTTTTTTTTTTTTTTTTGGAAAGTCAGTGGACTCCAATATTCCTGATGATGGTTAAATTATTTTTTGGGTGAACTATTCCTTTATTGCATGTCATTTGACTTCTCTCTCTTCTCTGTTCAGCTGGTTCTATAAACGCTGCAATGCAGCCACAGATAGCAGGATCCCAAAGTGGATTCATCCAGAGAGAAATCAGGGGAAAAAGAGAGAGGTTGCCTTCTGCCAGTACCGGACACAAAGCTAGGATTGTTCATCCGCTGTCTGTCTGTTGGCGCTAACAATGTACCATTCTGTACCGCGGTAGAACTTAATTTATTCCAACTCTTTGCCCTGACCTGTAATCTCCCCTCCTTCTCGTCAAACCCGGTTCCTCTCTCAACCCATCTGACCCATCCATGCCTCATTTGCTCACTCTTCAGCATCTCGAAAAGGTCCCCCCAACACACCCTCCCCTGACTGAGGCCCCTGGCTCGATCCCTGGCGGACAGACCCTGGCTCTATTCCCTCTCCGTGCACCGCATCCATTCCCTCCTGAAAAAAACATTGAGAGAAAACAACCATCAAGTGTGAGTGTGTGTATGTGCGTTCGGGGGGAGGGGGTTGCAGTGCAGCGGGAGGAAACAGAGCCGGCTTTGTCAACGCCAACGGCAAAAGTTCTGGAAGCACTTTCAATCATTTACACCATACCCAGCACTCCAATGCATTAATGCGATCAACATCAAGTCTGTTGTGGGCATTTTGTCCTCCCTCGCTCTGTCTTTCTCCCACTCTCTCTTGCTTTTTTCCATTCGTTTTCTTTTTTGCTCTACAACACTCCCCTAGAGTGAATAGGACGCTTGCTAACATTCCAAGCATGCACTCCCCCCTCAACCGCCCCTCCTAACCCAAAAAACACAAGGCAACGACAGTGGGTATTGAAACGGGAAAAGAAGCCAAAGCAGCGGAGGAGAAAAAAGGAGCTTGGCACTGCATGCTGACGCTGGTTCTTAATAAGTAACTTCCTAAGCATGGAGAGGTTTGAACGGCTGCTGGGGGGGAGGGGGGGTAAGGGAGGGAGGGCAGGGTGGAAGAGAACAGCCTCCGTTTGCATAAGTCCCACTGTACCGCAGGTCTGGGCTTACGCCTTTCAGATCCACTCAGAGGATTTAGATGAGGAATTAGCTTTCGTGTTATGCACCATTGCTGTAATGTATGAAGGCAGAGTTCTTTAACATTTTAACCTGATGTTTCTGTTTGGCTAGTTATCTTGCAACTATTTTTTAGCAGTCATTTTTAAATCTTTAAATGAAAAGTGGTTCATAGAAAAATGTATTATACACTCTAAAAATGCTGGGTTAAAAACAACCTAAGTTGGGTTGAAAATTAACAAACCCAGCGATTGGGTTGTTTTGACCCAGTGGTTGGGTAAAATGTGTGCTGGACAGTTTTATTTAACACCAACCGCTGGGTTAAAACAACCCATTTACTGAGTTAAAACAACCCAGTTGCTGGGTTTGTCCTTTTTTATCTCAACTTGGGTTGTAGCCGGTACAACCAGGTAGGCTCCGCCCACAAAAAACGTCATTGCAGTTTGCAAACACAAAATAGGTCAAAAGAGCTCACCCTTAAAGGGTTAATTCACCAAAAAAAAAAGAAAAAAAAGAAAATTATTTCATTAATTACTCACCCTCATGTCGTTCCAAATCTGTAAGACTTTCATTCATCTTCGGAATACAAATAAAGATATTTTTGATGAAATTTGAGAGATTTCCGTCCCTCCATTGACAGCTACGCAACTGACACTTTGACGCTTCAAAAAGTTCATAAAGAGATTGTAAAAACAATCCATATGAATTGAGCCTTGTAGTCCAAATTTTCTATAAACAACATAGTTTAAGTTTATTTTAAAATATGTTTATATATTTAAATATTTTTATGTCATTCGCAGTGCTTCATGGGAGTGGGCGGGGCTAAATAGATCTTTTGATGCATTTTCCTTGTTTTGATTCTCTGATTGGTGGAATGTTCTGTATAGCATCATGGGTAATGTAGTTTTTCACTACGAATGTTAGTAGTGAACTAACATTCAGTGAAACTCCGATATTAAACATGGTTATTATAAAACTAAGTTGAAATATTGTGGGACGACAGCTTCAACAGAAGCAAATAGTATCAATTAACAACCTCATAGCACACAGTAAGGCTGTGTTGAAAAGTTTGTAAGTTATCGTTAAAAATCAGTTTCCCTATGGAGAAAATGAATGGAGTTTTTACTTCTGGAGCCCGACTGTTGCAAATATAGAAATATTGATGCTTGCATTAGCGAACACCACTAATTATTTCTATTAGTAACCAATATCTAATAGAAGTTATAGCAAAAGCTTGCATGTCCCTACATTGTTATGGACATTATTATAAGATGCTCCCAAATGCCACCAATGGTCTCTACAGTCCTCTAAATCAATTTATTCTTCACATTGCAACATGTCCCCCGCCCACCTTTTGTGGGCGGGCTCCGCCCATCACCAGACCAACACTTGGCAGCCTTGCCACTTGGCAGAGTCTCATCTCTGCCACCCAACGCTCCCCCTCTCCCTATCCCTTTCCTCCTCCTCTGAAGCAATGGGCACCAACAATCTGTGGCATTGTGAGAATGAAGCGGCCGGTTTGTTCCAGCATCTGGTGTCCCCGTTTTAGGGCAGCCGCTTCAGAACGTCCAAAAAAGTTCAGGGAGTTGAAGAGAAGAGAAAAGGTTTGCTCTGGTCCGGTTTCTTAACAATTCTGAATGGCTTTTGTCCTGTAAAGATGGTTCAGCAGACGTTCTGCTTTCTGAGGACCTTGTGTTGGCTCACAGCACAGAGAAATGTCAAGTTAACTGCACTGACAGCAATAAACGTTTGTCACAAAGAGGTCATTCTCAACACCGCTTTCAACACATTTACTTTTTTAAGTTAAACCAACAATTCTTTTTTACAGTGTAGTCTTTCTAGAATTATGTTTTTTTTTTTTTTTTTTTTCCTTCTACTTGTGATTGGAAATCTGTAAATCAGTTAATTTTCTAAGGCAAAAATCACTATTGATTGTTTTTGACAAACTTGGTTTTTCTACTTTCTATTTCTTTGGATTTTTGTAGTTAGTCATAATTTTGCTTTCTTATATTCACAATTTTCCATTCTGTTTGTTACATTGATTCAAACTCAGGATTTGAACTGGAATTTTAAAGGCCCTCTCAATTCAATTTCGAATGCTTCATAACCCTGCTAGCAACTGCATGGCAATGCACCAAAAACCCCAGAGAACATATTAGCAACCATCTAGCATTGTTCTGGCAACCATAACACCCTTGAAACTACATAGCAAATTCTAAAAAAAAACACCTTAGCAACCAGGGAACAACCAACAAGAATGCCTTATTAATTGCAAAGCAAGCCCTGGCAACCACCCACAACTCCCTTGCATCGACTTTTTCGGGTGACTTTGCACGGGTAAGCACTGCTTGCAATTTGTCAAAAAAAATAAAAATCTTGTTTTCTTTAAAATATGCAACTTAGCAATAAGGCCTGCAGAGATTGCTGACTATCACAAATGAAGTTTGCACTGTAACAAATGAAACGGCAAAACGTGGAACCTCTCGCACAGTGTAATGTTTCCACCCTGCACAGACAAACCACAATGAGGTTGGACTTCTGCAAATCGGCAGCCCACTATAGTTTCCTATGCGCCTTATTCATTTTACTTTCATAAAGGCCAATAACAGCTCAGCCAACAGTCTCAGAGGTGCACATTGCCATGAATAGGCTATTAGTGTGGACAGGAAGGGGAAGCTTTAAACCATGGGGGGCCAACACATGGTTTCCACCCAAGTCTGAATGGCTTTGGATTGTAAATAATTGCGTACAGTTTCCATATGAATGCCTGTCCCTCACGGGGCCTGCTACCATGAACAGATGATGAAAATGTTGTTCTTAAAGTTTAATCATAGACATTCACTTGCTTTGTGGCGATGCTAAACAGACAGGACCACCAGGCATTATGATTTCATTCTCATGGACAGTCAGATGGGGTCTTGGTTGAATCACGCTTTAACCAGCAATACACACAATATAATATACCACATATATAAAAATATAAATACATAAAAATATAGGCAACACTTTACAATAAGGTCCATTAATTAACAACATGAACTAATAATGAACTTGCACTTCTACAGCATTTATTAATCTTTGTTAATGTTAATTTCAACATTTACTAATACATTATTAAAATCTTGTTAACATTAGTTAATGCACTGTGAACTAACATGAACAAACAATGAACAATTGTATTTTCATTAACGTTAACGAAGATTAGTAAATACAGTAACAAGTGTATTGCCCATGGTTAATTCATGTTAGTTAATACATTAACTAATGTTTAACTAATGAACCTCATTGTAAAGTGTTACCAAAATATAATATAATATATATATACCATATTTTATTTTCAGATGTTGTTTATTAAGACTGCTTGCAGATTTTAAATATATATTAAAGGTGACCTATTACGAGATATAAGTCTCAGGTGTCCCCAGAATGTGTCTGTGAAGTTTCAGCTCAAAATACAACACTATACCATGTTGTAAATGCCCATTTTTGAGTGGAAGGAAATACATGCTGTTTTAATGCATGTGTCTTTAAATGCAAATGAGCTGCTGCTCCCCACCCGCTTTCCAGAAGAGGGCGGAGCTTGTACAGCTCATGCATCGGATACTCTGCCAAAAACTAACAAAACATCTGTTTGGTTTTGATTATCATCTTTATCACGGTTACGCTCACGTGAAATAAAGTGAAAGCAGCGTAATATACATATGACACCACAAAAGCTTCAGAGACACTGCTTATGATTTATGGGGATTAAAATAAGAGGAGTGGGTGGATTTACCATTAGGGTGGTTGTGTACACACACTGCCGACACATATTTAGGTTCAAACACCATGTAAAAGTGAATTTTGCGTAATAGGTCTCCTTTAAATACAGTTGCAAGAAAAAGTATGCGAACCACTTGCAGAATCTGTGAAAATGTGCAAAATTTTAACAAAATGAGAGAGATCATACAAAATGCATGTTATTTTTTATTTAGTACTGTCCTGAGTAAGATATTTTACATAAAAGATGTTTACATATAATCCACAAGACAAAAAAAATAGCTGTATTTATTAAAATGACCCAGTTCAAAAGTTTGTGAACCACTGATTCTTAATACTGTGTGTGGTTACCTTGATGATCTATGACTGTTTTTTTGTTGTGTGATGGTTGTTCATGAGTCCCTTGTTTGTCCTGAGCAGTTAAACTGAGCTCTGTTCTTCAGAAAAAATCTCCAGGTCCCAAAAATTCTTCAGTTTTCCACCATCTTTTGCATATTTGAACCCTTTACAACAGTGACTGAATGATTTTGAGATCCATCTTTTCACACTGAGGACAACTGAGGGACTCAAACACAACTATTAAAAAAGGTTCAAACATTCACTGATGCTCCAGAAGGAAACACGATGCATAAAGAGTCGGGGGGTGAAAACTTTTGAACAGGATGAAGATGTACAAATTTTTCTTATTTTGCTTGAATATCTTTTTTTTTTTTTCATTTAGTACTGCCCTTCGGAAGCAACAGAAAATACTTGTATATTTCCTGAAAGACAAATTAAATACAATTTACCTTGATCTTTAAATTCCAAATGTTTTCACCCCCCATCTATTAATTCATCATGTTTTTTTCTGGAGCATCAGTGAATATTTGAACCTTTTTTAAAAGTTGTGTTTGAGTCCCTCAGTTGTCCTCAGTGTGAAAAGACGGATTTCAAAATCATTCAGTCACTGCTGTAAAGGGTTCAAATATGCAAAAAATGCTGGAAAACGGAAGAATCTTTAGGACCTGGAGGATTTTTCTAAAGAACAGAGCTCAGTTTAACTGCTCAGGACAAACAAGGGACTCATGAACAACCATCACAAAACAAAAAAACAGTCGTAGATCATCCAGGTAACCACACACAGTATTAAGAATCAATGGTTCACATACTTATGAATGGGTTTATTTTAATAAATTCAGCTTTTTTTTTTTTTGTCTTGTGGATTATATGTAAACATCTTTTATGTAAAATATCTTACTCAGGACAGTACTAAATAAAAAATAGCATTTTGTATTATCTCCCTTATTTTGTTAAATTTTTTAACATTTTCACAGATTCTGCAAGTGGTTCACATACTTTTTCTTGCAAATGTATATTCTGGCAGTTTTATTGTGCTCAACAGCTGCTTGCTCCATTCACTTCCGCTGTTTGGAAACAGCGTCAGTCAGCATTCTGCAAAAAAAGTAAGAAAAAAAGGGTTTGTAATGACATGAGGGTGAGTAGAGGAGTTTGAATTTTTGGGTGAGAAATTCCTTGAAAATTAAGCCTCAAAGGGTTCTATATCGTCATTTGGCCAGCTTGTTATTCTAATCTCCACTTAACATACAGTAGTGTGTTTTTTTCTGGGAGCTATCCAGCAGTAACACGAGAACTCTTAATATGTTCAAAAACACCTGAAACGGAGAGATAATCACTCCTGGAACAGCTCTTCATTCTTTGTCTCTCTACCCCTGTAACTAAAGAAATATTTATCCTCTGAGAAGTAATTAAGTACCAGAGTACCTGGGAGGTTTTCTCTCTCTATCTCTCCATCTCTGACTCTCTCTCTCTCTCTTTGTCCCGCTCTCTCTTCCTTCTCTTTAATTTGCTGTTAAGTCTTCATTCATCCCCCTTACATCCCAGACAGGTGACAACCCAAGGCTGCCTGTGATCCGATTCTTCCCCTTCAGCCTTTTCAGGGAGGAGGAGTGCACTCTAAAGCATGCAGGCTCTGGGATTCCAGGGACGTTATTTACAAAGCCTTCCTCCCTTTCCACGCACCAAATGGCATGTCTTCTCCTCCTTAGGGGCCCTCGGGCAAGACTCCACTGCTAGGGCCGCTTTCTAAGGAGTCCTTTCTTCTGGGTCATAGTGTCCAGGTGACCACAGGATGTTGTTGAGAGGTTTTCCAGCCTGAGCGCATGGGGCTGTCTCGCCACAGGGACTTCCTATTTTGGCTGCAAGCAGCCACATCGTGGAACTCCGGTCCATGTGTGTCAATGAGGAGAAACACTGAACACTTACCACTTGTTGGCTGAATTAGCTGCAGGTCTATTGATCGTAACATAGTGTAAAAACAACAGAAATCAAAGAGAGTCCTGTTAAAAGCCCAAAACTAATGCTGACAGGCACCATTTGTTGGGGAAAGAACCACACTTATGCACTTGAAATAATGTCTTGCCATTTGTGTAACTATATTTGTGCAGTAAACCTTACCGTCTGACCCTACCTTCCATATTAATCAAGCTGGAATGCCAAGCGCAAGGAATTCTGTTTGGATTGGCCTCTCTCCAGAAAAGTCCATGCTTCTGTTCCCGATGTGCAGATGATATTGTAAGCCGGGACTTATTTCTTAACAACCAGTGTTAATTGTAGACTATCACTGTCGAGATAATGCAATCATGCTTTTCAAACTAACCATGTTTGTTCTCTAAGATATTACATTTTCTTTCCCAAATTGAAACCCAGTCACAAAACATGATCACGGCTACTTACAAAGAGTCCTTTGTTGTGCGAAACCTTGCACCTGTGCTAATTTCGCAGACGATACCTTTGGCAGGAGAGGGTCCTTTTTTTCCCTTCTTCAGGTATACCGGAGATGGAGAAATTTAAAGCATGTTGGCCATCTTTCATACTATTTGCGAGTTTCTTTTTGCAGGGCCAACCCAATGGGAATACTCTGCATAGACATTATTATGTGTAGTCTGCACCAGTTGTGGTAAGGTTTAAGGGGTTTGACCAGGTTTTAGGACACTTAGCGGGGAATGTTAAGCAGGAAAGTCACGCTTCCTCACCTCACTTGCCATTCGTGGCCCCAATGGTGGGTTTGCACCTGCCTCCGGTAACCTGACTCTTGAGCCCCTGGCCCCTTCATAGTTGTGTGACAGACTTGAGAGATCAATTTCCTCTAGTTGGAGGCACGAGTGCTGTTCTGACACGGCTTTGCCTCAAAGTCTGGGAGGCTGACAAGGTGAGCCTGGAGGGACAAAGGACATGGGGTACCTGGGGTCATATTTAGCACCTCTGACTGCAAATTATTATTAATGGTGCTTGCTCAAACTTATTTCAACAAACCTCTAGCCCCAAGGACTAAATTTTGGTGCGTAACTTGTCCGAGTTATGGGTTTGAGCTATGGGGATGGATGACACCTCAAATCTTGTGGTTTGTTGAAGATTTTTATTATGATTTGATAATTTGGTGGATAATAAAACAAGCAAAAAGTCTAGCTTTTCTTTGAAGCAGGGACCCAAGGCGTATCTAGGATTAGAATATCACAGTGAACTGAAGATTGGCTCTTTAGACTTGGACTAGTAAGGAACCACTAAGGCTCTGTTTACACCTGGTATTAAGATGCATTTTGGTCGATCATATCAAAAGTGGACGACGCTAAATACAGGTGTAAACGGGGTCTAAAACGTTTCGAGCTTGTCCACTTTTGACCACTTCCAGAGGTAGTCAAAAACACATTCGACCGGATTGCTTTCGTTGACGCTCATGTGAACGAATGTGTTCGAACAGCCACAAAAGTCTGCCTACTCTCCGCTTACTGACCTAATGCGTAAACATTATGGGAAGCGCACTAGCCAGATAGGATTTAAACTTTGTTGGCTGAAGACCCAAGTCTGGTTTAAAGATGAAAAACGTACCAAGCACAATGTTCTTTCACCATTACTAATTTCTAACACACACTCACAAAGTTCAGCTGGTCTTGCTGCTATCAGAGCAGAAACTCATACATTTGCCCTCCCCTAGACCCTCCCCTCAAAGAAATCAGGACAGAAGTGGTTGAAAGTGGACAAAAGTGATGGATTAAAACACCAGGTGTAAACAGGAATGTGTCTCCCTCATCTACTTATGATCCGATCGACCAAAACAGCAAATACCAGGTGTAAACCAAATCTTAATACCAGGTGTAAACAGGGAGAGTGAGACCACCCAGAACAGCCTAGAACTGTGGCAGTGCATTTTGCTCAAGCACAAACCACTTTATAAAATGTAGTTATTATGTCTAAAGAAATGTACTGTTCAGTGCCTTAAACAATCCAACACAAAGCTGTGAAAGGATATTTCATGGGGATGTGGGAATAATAAAGTACTTTACACATTCCAACACGCCAGTCCTCTTTTCCCAGTGTCACAAACAAATCTTTTGCTTGCTTGTCCTTTAAACTACAGCTTTTTCTGGCTTAGCTGGCTTACCACCAAACGAGTGGAAAGTGACAGAATTCAAATCCCCAGCAGAAAAACAGAATAACATTCATTTTCAGAGGGGCCGTGCTTCCACGGATTGGGCGCAACCTCTCTCGGTCCCAGCCGACTTGCTCAACGTGGAAATCTGTTTGAGATTAGGTCTAAAAATAAATCAACAGAGGAATGTTTTCATGTGTGCAGATATTGGGACCAGCTTTCCCCGCAGACCATCTTGGCAGGATGGGTTGGACCTCCCTGGTGCCTGAGGACCTGGAGAAGCAGCCCCAAATCCTCTCGGAAATTGCTGGTTTGATATAATAACATCACAGGAAACCACTCGAAACGTCACTTTTTTGTGCTGCGTATGAATGTGCTCAGTCACAAATTGCACCTCTGGTGATTATATAAATGACATTTCTCTTTACGTTTATTTATTTATAGAATTCTATGTGTTACCTGGAAACAAATGAAGAAAGCACTGCCTTTTCTCGCTATTTTTGCACTGACTTTTAATCAATTGGTGTGTTTTGCGATAGCTAATAAATACATTAAGACAGCTGCCCTAGCAGTGTAATCGGTCACCGTGATTTTGCCAAGTAAGACATGTTCCTGAACATATTTTGTTGATCCTGGAACAACATTTCTGTCTGAAAATTTAGTCATAACCCTATCCCTAACCCTAAACCTAAACCTACCTAATTTAACTTAACCTAACCTAACTTTTCCCTAAAATCAGAGGATGCAGAAGCACCTAACCCGGCACTGTAAAAAATTATTTTAATGATTTGTTATCATAACATTTCTTCTTTTCTCAAGTCAGATAACATGGTTCAGATAACATAATATTTTGAGTTTCTGTTGATTAAACCAACCGCCTTCATTGAACTCAAAATTTTAAGGCAACCAGATAACCTACTTTTTTAAGTTAAACCAACAATTCTTTTTTATAGTGTGGCTGTAAGCCAAAACTCAAATCTGATTGGTTGATTGCAATGTTGTTCCAGGATCATGTTCACCACAGTGTAATCTCCTACTAACCTTCGACTACCACAAAGTGTACAAATACTTTAAATTTGTTAGTTTTAGCTAGTTAAGCTCTACAAATTTTGTGAAATGTTTAGCTTGAATGTGCTTGTGTTAGATTAAAAATACCAAATATGCAGTGAAATGTAATACAATGACATTCAGACATTTTTAAATGTGTGGCTTAAGTGTCCAAATATTTTAGGGGGTTATATATTTACCACAGTTTGATTCTAAAATGCATGCATTTTATGTAAAACAATTGTTTGACACTATCATGTGAAAAGACAATGCCGTACCCTTAAGCATGTGCAGTTTTACCATGCGTGGGTTGTGTAAGTTTCCTGTGATGAGATGATGAGGTTTAGCAGATCTACACAACATCAACATTTAGGGTTGTTTATTACTTGCTTGATTTGTAGAGCCCATGGCATACAGTAAACGTGCAATCATTTTCATTAAGACCAGATTTCTTCTAGAAGTGTGGAAATACACTACTAAGTGTATATAAACTACTAAGTGTATATCACAGAACTTGATGCAGGTAAATTTGCTACAGGTCGGAAATGCAGGTAGGAACCTTGTTTTTTATAGTCGCAACCATTTTTTTTTTTTTTTGCTTGTAATTTCATGTCAGTCGGTAACTACTCACTTCAGCCAAATGAAGAAATCTGTAATGCATTTACATTTCAGATTAAATTAAATTCAAAATTACCATTTATTTCTCTCTCTGTTTCTTTCTTTGTCACAGTTTTTACATCTATAGTTGAAGCTGTAATTTTAATAATCTTTTTGAACATTCAAGTTAACTTGCTTAGATGTTGCGTACATAAACATTATAGGTGACAGTACAAAGCTACAAAGTTGTAAACAAGCTCAGTGGGGAAAAAAGGCAGACAGGATCATTTATAAACATACTTACTGTATGTTTCATTCAATACCTAAAATTGTAAATCAAAATTATTATTAAAATGTACTTTTTTATCCACTTTTTGTGTGCTGTGTTTGTTTTGTGCTTGTTAGAAGTAGCTTGGCAATATGTAGGCACTAATAGAGCCACATAAGTGAGTTCATAACGATAATAATAAAGTCTTTTTTTATTTTTTTATTTTTTTTATTTTATAATTGTTTTAAGCTTTATTTTGAATTGAGGGCCTGGTTTTAACTGTCTATAAACCCCCAACCTATCTGTCTCCACCCTGTATCCTTCCACCTATTCATTGAGGACATGTTTCCTATCCACTAACAGGTTCTCTCTTGCAGCGAAGGTGAATGGTGTGACACTCACAAATCCCTTATCCCGGACTGCTCTGGCTGCTGCATCTGTTTTCTGTTACACCCTCCCTGTAGACTAGAGAAGCTGTTTTTTTTTTTTTTTTTGTCATGTCAGAGCCGTACAAGAACAGTGCAAGAGGGGTTTAACTTATTTTTTTTCCTGACAATTTATTTTGTGTCCACTATAGGGTGAAATGCTAACACATACGAGACTCTTAAAGGGATAGTTCACCCACAAATGAAAATTATTCCATAATTTACTCACCCTCAAGCCATCCTAGGTGTATAATGACTTTCTTCTTTCAGCCGAACACAATTGGAGTAATATTAACTAACATCCTGACTCTTCCTAGCTTTGTAATGAGTTTTTAAGCTCCAAAAAGTGCATCCATCCATCATAAAAGTAATCTGTAAACCCTAATGCTCAAAATAATTTATTAGTTTGAGTAGGACAAACTTAAATTAAACAAATTAGTTCAGTCAAATAAACTTTTATGAGTATTTAGCACTTTCTTTTTCTTTCAAGTTCACAGAACTGATATATTTTAAGTTAACTGAACTGTTTCATTGTTTTGAGTTTTAGGAACCTTTCTTTTTAATTTTGACGAACTAAAGTTTAACTGAAAATGGGCTGGGTTTTCTATTTCCCAGCATGCTTTGCCCATGGCACTCGAAAGGGAGAGTAAATGCTAAAATTAAGTGTTATATAATGTTTTTGTGCAAGATTAATGTTAAGTGGGAGAGTGATTAATGTTTTGTTATGCTAATTTGGAAGAGTGTCTGTTAATGTGGGTTTTTGGAGAGTTACTATCATGGTATCAAGTGGTGCATGCAGCTTGGTTTGAGAGCAAGTATGTTAAATGCTTTATATTGTTGTACTCATTCAGCAAGTGCCATACCATGCTATTGTTAACATGTTACCAAATTAGCATGTTAGCATTTTATGAATTACACTGTAAACCCGAACAGTACTACTAACTTATAAAGATTGAGTACGCTGCAATTAATGTTAAGTAATTGATGCAACTTAAAACAATTACATTTTCTGAACAAGGAGTTTAGTTTTATTTTTGTGTAGCTCGACATTTTTGAGTAAACGCTTATACTTAAATTATTATTTTTAAGTTTACTGAACGATATAAAGTGACGTCATCCATATCACGTCGTTACCGATGTTACCGACGTAACTGATGTTATCAGAAGAATCCATTCAACATTAAACTGAATTGTAGCAGATTTCAAGTTCCCAGTATGCTTTGCGTCACACTCTGTAAGTGTTGAAATTGAGTGTTATTTTGTGTGTTTTTTCACAAGATTTATACAGGGAAAGATGTGTTATTGTTTAATGTTCTGTTATTTTGGTATTTAAAGGCATTTCTGTGATGTTGAAGTTTTTTAGGGTTACCATCGTGGTGAAGAATAGTGCCTGTGGTTAGGTCGAAAATGGGCTGTGAAACATCAAGGCTATATATACTGCGTGGTGATTAGTAGGTCATGCAAGTAAATAGTGATAGTCTCTTTGATGGTTAGTACATGCTGGTGCGCTGTTGCTAACTTAACTGTAAAGATTAGGTGTTAGTTTATTCAATATTTTAATTAAATTATAATTACTGAATTTGGGTAGTATAAAATAATCTTTGAGTTGTTTACTTGTTGTTTACACAACCACTGCATCAAAATAATTGAAAAATAAGAAAGTACAATAGTTTTAAGTACAGTGGACTTAAACTTTAAATAAAACTAAAATTAAAAAAAAAATCAGTTTGACTTAATTGTTATTTATAATTATTCTTTACTTAAAAGATTTGAGTAGCTTTACTTCAGTGAATCAGTGTCTACAATAATTTCGAGTACTCTGAACGGGTTTTACAGTGTAGCTTGTTATAGCCAGCTACGTTTACACTAAAAAAAATGTTCACATTGAGGTTACATGGAAATTTTAAGTTAAATGTATGAGTGTACTCAAACAAATCAAGTTAAGAACAATTAAAATGTATGAGTACAAAATAAAAATCTGCCAGTTCTGCTTACTTAAACTTTGAATTTCTTAACTAAAAATTTTATTTTTTGAGTTTTGCCAACTTATTCGGGTTTTTAGTGTGGGTTAATAAATGCCTTCTAAAGCGAAGCAGTGGGTCGGGTCAGAGGTCACCCTTCCACCGAAACTCTACTCTGTTTTGAATGTGTGTACATCCGTTACCGGAAGCCAGTGATTACAGTTTATAAAGTTTATAAAGTTTTAAATATGGACATTTTTCTTACAAAAAACAATTGCTTTGCTTTAGAAGGCATTTATTATGGAGTGTCTATTTACACTAAGTGTAAATATCCTGTCTTCATGACAATGGTTATTTACACTAACTTGATTTTTATTTTCAATAAAAATCAAGAAAATATTTGAAAAGTGGAAATAAAGCACCTAACGAGCGTTTAATAATAAAGTATTTATTGGGTAGGGCTAGGGGTAGATGTAGGTGTAGGGAGGGCTTTATTGTCCCAATAAGGTGGCATCCATTTTATAATTTTAATAAATATAGTCATTTGTCACTGTTATTATTGCATCCTGTTAATGTACAACAATACTGAGAATAAATTGCATCTGACAACTATTTGCACTTATTGCAAATAACTGCTACTTTTATATAGTGTAAATAGAATATATCGCTATTTTCAAATAGCCACTGGCCTTTTATTAACCCTCTGGAGTTGTATGGATTACTTTTATGATGGATGGATGCGCTTTTTGGAGCTTCAAAAACTCGGCACTATTCAGTGTCATTACAAATCTGAGAAGAGCCAGGATATTTTTTAATATAACTCTGATTGTGCCTGGCTGAAAGAAGAAAGTCATAAACACCTAGGATGGCTTAAGGGTTAGTAAATTATGGGATAATTTTCATTTTGGTGTGAACTATTCCTTTAAAGGACTGTATTGGATCTTTAAAAATTGCATTGAATTAACTAGACTGTTTTATAGCACATTGCTATGCAGTTGCTGGGAGGTTGCTAGGGTGTTGCTAGGTGATTGTTCAGGTGTTCTAATTGTTTTTAGAACATATGCAGTTGCTAGGGTGTTACTAAGGTGTTCTGAGTGATTATTAGTGCAGTGTTATGCAGTTACTAGCATGATCTGAGAATTACTAGGGGGTTGCCAGGGTGTTGCTATGCTTTTGATAAAGGTGTTCTGAGTGGTTTAAGCATGTTGCAATATTTTTAATTTTTCTGCCAGGTTTGATTGTTTATAGAAGTAATAGCACACCTCCTCAAGAAGATTCACAATATATCATTCATGTCCACAGCATACATGGAATGGAACGAGATACAGGTTGAAGTTTAATACTTAGGATTACATAATACTTAAGGGTTTGTTCAAATCCCTGACCCTATGAGCAATAGTAATAGTGATGCTTGCCTTAGCAAACACAATTATTAAACTTTGGCTGACAGAGGGATCCACAGCTGTACGGAGAAACCACTAATAAAACAGGTCCATTAATCATGTGCTTGAGTTTAATCCCAGTTTCCGAGATTTATGAAGCTTTAATTGAATTTAGTTGCAGATCATGGGAAATCCGTTTAAGAAACAAGCGTGGTGCAATACTTTATGGAAAGTAACTCTGTATGGGGAAACATTTTGAAGAAAGTCTGTGTGTATTACTTGCTGAATGACTGGGTGGCTGTCCGTCTCAGTGTTTGTCAAAGAAATGTGGCCTGACCCATTTTTATTGCCCTTGTGACGAAGGATATTTTCATTATCGTAGCTGCCCAACTTGTATTTAACACAACCTGTTTTATACTGAACATACTCCTCCTCTTAGTTTGAGCAACTCACTCAGCATTGCTTTAAAAAGGTAATTTTTTACCGTAGTGGTTATGTGACCGTGTTTGGCTTGCAGGTTTGTGTACCTCGAGTTTATAACTCGTGTCTCAATGGGTCTTTTCAAAGGGGAACTCGTATGCCGGGAGCCATGACTTACGCACGGTTTGGAAGAGATAGAACAGTGATCTCAAAATGAAAGAGTGGTTTTATGCTCTGAGGTTATGTTTGCATATCACATCATGTGTCCTACATCTCTAACGGATTTCATAGCTACTAGATTTGCATATATGCAAAAATTTTTAGCAAGCTGAGCATGTTTGTAGCACCTGAATTATGCTTTGTTCAGATATCATAAGTGATAGTATTTCGAGTTACAGTTTATGGTTGGTGGCACGCCAAACGTCATTATTACTGTTGCTCATGGTCAGTGTTTTATACAAAACCTATTAAATTCTGTGTTTATGCTATGGACATGAATCCTAATGCAGCTTTTTGTGTGTTATTACATTCCTAACTTACAATTTTTTCCATGGTTTACAAAAAAAAAAAATTGTAATTTAAGTAATAATAATACAATTTTTAATTTAAATTTAAACAAATGAGATAATTGTTGCAATACAGTAAGTGTATAGAGGTGTAAAATGAATGTGAAGGTATAGCTCAGATCATTTGGTCTTTCTTGAGTTCATATTAAGATCTGAGTTCAGTTTGAGACACTCTCATGTGTGTGTGTGTGTGTGTGTGTGTGTGTGTTTTCCTGTGGGCATCATTACTCTCAAGTTACTGTGTCTCACATAAAAGAAGAAATTATTTAGCAACATTTTTTTGTCTGAGATAAAGTGGTCGTTTATGAAGCAGTTGGCGCCCTGGCTCTCGAGACTGAACCTATAAACTTAACAACCTTGTTTAAACATCAGAGCCCCTTTCCCCTTGTGAAGATAAGGACAAACATGAAAAGTTGGTAGAAAGGCGCATGCAAGACTACTTTAACACTTTAAAGTGCCAATAAAAAGTTTAGATGCGACACCCCACCAACAACTTTGTTCATCAGCGAGTCGGTCAAATTATGTCTGGCCCAAATTAATGTATAAAAAGGCACGCATTTAGTTAGGAAATGGGATCAAAAAACTGTCGCTGCTGCTTAGAAACAGATGGAGACTGTGCTAATCAGTGCCGAGACGTGCACACACTCCAGTGAGGCGTGAGTCAACAGCAATCAGCTCCTGGGTTCAAACACCATCATGCTAAACCACTGCTGACCGTCCCATTTGCTTACTTCACATGGCCTGAAATGGGGGAGGGAGAGGGGTAGATAGCGAGGAAGTGTGCTTGCATGCAAAAGGGATCGCTAGTGCTTTCAGATTCAGAACACCCGTAGAGCCCTAAAGCTGCAGAAGACATGTAGTCCCGGTGTCGCCACGATGGTGGCGGGCTGGTTAATGATTTGCCAAAGCTAAAGAGCTCTGTTCCTGCTTAAGGGTTTATGTTAAATGCTGTTGTTAGTCCTGCTCTTGTGGACGCCATTGTGTATTACTGGCTGGTTGTTGGGAGAGAGTGAATGGGTACGGATGGGAGGTGGTATTTACAGTCAGTCATTAATTATACGATGTATCAGTCAGGGGCTTGAGATTTTCTGCAGTCAATTCACCTCATAATATGGACAACCCACTGTAAATGATCCCTTTGTAGACTGTAATACTCACTCATTCATAGGATGAGCGAGTATTAATCGCAGTTGATTCATTGCTCTCTCTCTCGCTCTATACATACATATAGAGTATATACTATATATATATATATACACACACACGCGCTGTCAAATCGATTAATTGCAATTAATCGCGATTAAGTGATTTGACAGCATATATTTGACAAATTATATATATATATATATATATATATATATATATATATATATATGCACTTTCATGTTAGATGCGATCTTTTTCGATTTGATAACGTGTGTGTGTGTGTATATATGTATATGTATATATATATATATATATATATATATATATATATATATATATATATATATATATATATATATATATATACAGTGCTCAGCATAAATGAGTACAACCCCTTTGAAAAGTAACATTTTAAACAATATATCAATGAACACAAAAACAATTTCCAAAATGTTGACAGGACTTCTAGGCATGGAATGAACAAGTTGGCGACATTTTGCAACATCTATCTTTTTCCATTCTTCAAGAATGACCTCTTTTAGAGACTGGATGCTGGATGGAGAGTGATGCTCAACTTGTCTCTTCAGAATTCCCCATAGGTGTTCGATTGGGCTCAGATCAGGAGCCACTGAATCACTTTTACCCTGTTCTTCTTCAGAAATACAACAGTGGCCTTAGATGTGTGTTTAGGATCATTGCCATGTTGGAAAAGTGCACGACGACCAAGGGCATGGAGTGATGGTAGCATCTTCTCTTTCAGTGTAGAGCAGTACATCTGTGAATTCATGATGCCATCAATGAAATGCAGCTCCCCGACAGCAGCAGCACTCATGCAGCCCCACATAAGGACACTGCCACCACCATGTTTCACTGTCAGCACCAAGCATTTTTCTTTGTATTCCTCACCTTTGCGACACCATACAGTTTTGAAGCCAACAATTCCAAAAACATTTATCTTGGTCTCATCACTCCAGAGTATAGAGTCCCAGTAGTCTTCATCTTTGTCAGCATGGGCCCTGCCAAACTCTAGGTGGGCGTTTTTGTGCCTGGGCTTTAGGAGAGGCTTCTTTCGTGGACGACACCCATGCATGCCATTCCTCTGCAGTGTACGCCATATTGTGTCATGGGAAATAATCACCCCAGTTTGGCTTTCTACTTCTTTAGATAACTGCAGTGAACTTGTGAACAGTGAAATTTTTGTACCACTTTTGCAACAGTGTTCTGACTGATAAGTAAAGCTTTGCTAATCTTCTTGTAGCCTTCACCTTTCTGGTGTAAAGAAATTATTTTTTTCTCAGGTCTTGTGACATTTCTTTTCCATGTGGTGCCATTGCTGACAGCATGAAATGGGAAGGGTTTTTAACACCCTTTTATAGTCAACTGTCTGCTGGTCACCTGTGTAATGAATAATTAGACTCACCTGTGGTTGAATTCTTGTTAAATTAGACATTTGTAGTCTAAAATTTAGCTTTGCTCCAGAGACTTTCAGTGGGGTGTACTCATTTTTGCATCACCCTAATTTGAGTAAAACTGAAAATTTTGTTCTCAGAGTTATATTATTAACCTTACTTTCATGTTATAAGTTAAACAGATGTTATATAAAACTTAGTCTTGTCAACATTTTAGAAATTGATTTTGTGTTTATTGAGATATTGTTTAAAATGTACTTTTCAAAGGGGGTGTACTCATTTACGCTGAGCACTGTATATACAATATGTGTCTGTGTGTGTGTATATATATATATATATTAGTGCTGTCAAATCGATTCATCGCAATTAATTGATTCAACAGCACTAATATATTTAATGTGTTTATATATATATATATATATATATATATATATATAATCACCTATGTTAGATGCAATTATTCGCTTTGATAGCACTAATATATATATATATATATATGTGTGTGTGTGTGTGTGTGTGTGTGTGCGTTTACAAACTTTTATGTTTGATGCAATTAATCGCGATTAATCGATTTGATGACGTGTATATATATCATTTTTATAATTTCAGAATAATTAATGAGATAATTATTGTAAGTATAATAATATAACTAATAATCATTATAAATTGTGATCATTAAAAAAATAAAAATCTTTATCATTTATTTATAAAAACAAATTTATAAAACCTTTTCTTAATTTTTTAATAAGGAACATCTGATACATGAATTTGACACTTACCTGAAACATGATTCACATCTCCTGTGTGATGATAGAGCAACCCCTGAGCAAAATTCCTTTGGGCATGTTCAGAGAAATTTGTCAATACAATTGACACATTATAATTTGTTGTGATTTGACATGTGGAATTGTGTCACGTTGACATGTTGCAGGTCGGCGGGGCTTGTTAACGTTTGTCGTGTTTGTAGTTGAGACAAACATTTGATGTTTCTGAGTGGAGTCATGTGTAGCTTTTGCCTTTCCTGTTGTGTTGGTGTTGTACTGTGATTACACTTTGGCTGACAACCTCATACATCCAGTAGACGTGTGGGCTACATGCCCAGTACACTGTTTACATGATCTAGAGGTCCTGCCGATGAGCTTTTCGTATAATTTATATGACCTTCTCTTCATTTTCATCCCTAGACTACATACAAAACTACATTTGTAAACTCTGTAGAAATGGTAAATTCTGAAGAAAATATGATAAATGTTTTTCAGCGCAATACTGACCACTATGATGCTAGAAAGATTCCTGTGGATGTTAACATGTGTTGAGTGGTTGCTAGCTATTGCTATGCAATTTCTAGTGTGTTTCTGGGTGTTCTTCAGAACATTGCTGTGTGGGAATTTAAACTGGGCTTTTGCCTGTCGCTATAGAGTTGTCGCTATGGTGTTTTATGTGGTTACTAGGTGGTTGCTGAGATGTGTGAGTGTTTTAGCACACTGCTATTCAGTTGCCGGGTTGTTGATGAGTGGTTACTGTTCTGTTTTGGGTGGTTGCTAGTTTCTAAGGGGATCTGAGTGTTTTAGCCCATTGCTATGCAGTTGCTAGGGTGTTTCTAAGGTGTTTTTTAGCACATTGCTATGGTGTTCTGGGTAGTTGCTGAGGTTTTGGGTAGTTGGTTGGCATTTAAAGTGGGACTTTGGAATTGTTAGGGTGTTTTGGGTGGTTACTAGGATGTTGCTAGGTGGTTGCTAAGGTGTTTTGACTGTTTTAGCACATTTCTATTCTAGGTTGTTTTGAATTGTTCCCTGTTCTGGGTGCTCACTAGGTAGTTGCTAAGGTGTTTTAGTCCATTGCTATGCAGTTGCTAGGGTGTTTCTAAGGTGCTCTGGGTGGTTTTAGCACATTGCTTAGGTGTTCTGGGTAGTTGCTGGGACATTTAAAGTGGGACTTTGATAGTTACTAAGGAGTTGCTATGGTTATGGATGGATACCAGGATGTTGCTAGGTGGTTGCTAGGGTGTTTTGAGTGTTTTAGCACATTTCTATTCTGGGTTTTCTTGAATTGTTTCCTGTTCTGGGTGCTTGCTAGGTAGTTGTTAAGGTGTTTTTAGCCCATTGCTATGCAGTTACTATGGTGTTTCTAAGGTGGTTTGCTTTAGCAAGTTGCTAGGGTGTTCTGGGTAGTTGCTGGGGTTTTGGGTAGTTGGTTGGGCATTTAAAATGGGATTTTGATAGTTACTATGAAGTTGCTAGGGTGTTTGGGTGGTTACTAGGATGTTGCTAAGTGGTTGGTAAAGTTTTTTTTTTTTTTTTTTTGAGTGTCTTAGCACATTTCTATTCTGGGTTGTTTTGAATTGTTACCAGTCCTGGGTGCTTGCTAGGTAGTTGCTAAGGTGTTTTTAGCTCATTGCTATGCAGTTGCTAGGGTGCTTCTAAGATGTTCTGGGTGGTTTTAGCACGTTGCTAGGGTCTTCTGGGTAGTTGCTGGAGTTTTCGGTAGTTGGTTGGGTGTTTAAAGTGGGATTTTGATGGGTAATATGGAGTTGCTAGGGTGTTTTTGGTGGTTTCTTGGTTGTTGCTAGGTGGTTGCTAATGTGTTTTTTAGTCCATTGCGATGCAGTTGCTAGGGTGTTTCTAAAGTGTTCTGGGTGGTTTCGCACATTTCTAGGGTGTTCTGGGTAGTTGGTTGGGCCTTTAAAGTGGGATTTTGGTGGTTACTAAGGAGTTGCTAGGGTGTTTTGGGTGGATACTAGGATGTTGCTAGTATACCGTCTCAGTGACAGCTTTTGTACCTTTTTTTTTTTTTTTTTTTTTTTTTTTCTGAGAGTGTAGTTGCTAAAGGGGATCAGAGTGTTTTTTAGTGTGCATGAGAACATGCAGATAGTGTAATGAGAACAGCTAACAGAATGAATTACCAAAATGCAAAATGTTGAGTGTTTTATAATCAGATCTCTCAAATGAAATGCAACTTGACCTCATTTAAGAGCATCTAAACAGACCAGCAAACACAAATTCCTCGACTCCCTCTTTCCAGAAGTTTCTCAGTTCACGATCCCGCTCTCCAAAAGCCTGCTGGGCTTCCAGTCTCTGTCTGCCTGTGTTCCTCTCTAATTAGTCCTGTACCCCCACCAACCCTAACGACCACGCGGGCCTTTTCCAGGGCTCCTTCGTGTCCTCTAACTCAATTAACCCGAAGGCAAGACCACTGCCCTTCTATCCCTCTTTTCTTCCCCCATCCCTCCTTCCTTTTGCCTCCAGGCTGGATTGTTCATTTAGGAAGTTCTCTCCAATCCTAATGCGCGGTGACGCCTATTACATAAGTTAAAGAGACTTCTTTCATTTCTTCTCCCGCTGTCCCAGCGTTCACCTTTTTTTTCCCGGGCTGGTTCCGCTCTTTTCTCTTTTAAAGAGAGATAATTGATATGCCCTGGATTCACAACGATTCCGGTGCGCGGCCATGTGTCCGTGCATGCTCATTTTGAGGTTTTCTTTGTGAGTGCTAGCTTTTTTATGTGCAGAAATATGAATGCAAGTAAGTGCATGTGCAATGATGAACCTTCTCGGGTGAAAACAAGATTAAAGCAAAATGAAAAATAAATGCATAATAATTGCTTACTTCCCCTTGCATTTTTCTTCCAAAAGTTTAGCATTTAAGTTTTAACATGTCACATGCATTTGCAATTTTTATTGCATTGCATTTGTTTAAAAGCCAATTTTCAGGGACAGTTTAACTGTTGATTTATACAGTGGCCCAAAAAAGTATTTGTACTCTTAGACTGAAAATGTGTGAATGGCTTTGCAACGTGTTTGCTCAAGGACACTTTTGTCAGGTTTCAAACAATTAAACAATAGATACACTGTTTGAAATGTCATTGTACACTTTGTGGTTGTGAAACGTAGTTAACAATGAACTTCACCTGTGTGAGCTCGAGGAGAATTGACTTCATACATTCACTTAAAACCACATTGAGACCAAAATTCAGAATATAAAGTTTAGACATGCATCTTGCTTTGATCTAATGCTATGACATTTTGAAGTGTGACTTTAGCATCAAAGTGTCCAAATACTTTCGGAGGCCACTGAACGTGATGCGATGTGTGGTCTATTCATTGCTGTGTTTGTCTGTGGATGGATTGTGTGGTTAGTTTCCACAGGAAATGGCAGACAAGCTAAAGTTTCTCAGAAACACACTTGTGAGGTGCTTTCTTGTCGCTGACAGAGAATCATGTCCATATCCTGTGTGTGTGAGAATGTGAATGTACCTCCACGCCAGTCATGATTTGAAACAGTTTTTAAGCTTGAGGTTAAGCTGCACACTTTGAAGCTTGGATTTCCCATTAGGGCTATATTATGTAATGTAGTTGACAATTGTGCAAGAAAATGTTTTTGATGCCTGACCATGCAAAAGTCTCTGCCAAAATACTGTTGTCAGGGTTATTCTGAGTGTTCAAACTGAAAATTCCAAAAAGAAAAAGTGCATTTTAAATACCAGGATGATGCATGTAATTAACCGAAAAAATGAAGTGTGGAATGTTGGACACTTTATGCACTCAACTGTCGCAGGTTTAATTATATACTGGAGGGGAGGGGCTAACAGACACCAGTGCTGAATGACAAAAATAACCATATAAAATTCATACTCTACACGGTTGGGTACATAAGTACATAATGTATAAGTGTGTCATTTGGGGCGCAACTTAAATATGGCTCCTGTCCCACCAAAGTATATTATATGTATGTATGTAAATATTTATTTATTTATCCTCCCCCCATCCATTTTTATCAGTCAGCCAATGAAATGTGTAAGCTTGTACAAAAGCAGTACAATTCTCCTCAACAAACTGCACAATTTATAGTATTTCCTCAACAACCATGACTAAATATTAAAATTTGTCTAACTTTTATATATATACATAAAGAGTAGTCAGGAACTCACCGCACCTTCAAAAAAGTCCATATGAGGTGCATAGACAAAAATATCCAAATGATGAATCATT
Organism: Ctenopharyngodon idella; assembly: GCF_019924925.1. Taxonomy (NCBI): domain Eukaryota; kingdom Metazoa; phylum Chordata; class Actinopteri; order Cypriniformes; family Xenocyprididae; genus Ctenopharyngodon; species Ctenopharyngodon idella. The sequence continues at coordinate 8,711,839 of NC_067220.1, forward strand.
TCAAAAGAGTCCACTTCACCAAAGAAGACAAAACCTCAAATGTGAGACAAAAAACAAAATTTACTGAAAAAAAGAGCAAACGTTTCGGTCATATGTGACCTTAGTCAATGACAAACTTACAATGCTTAGTTCAGGAGTCATCTTAATTTAAGGAGTCACATGGTTGCATAGATCATGTGTAAATAATTTGTTTGGATTATTTGTTATAGTTTGGTTCAACTGATCATGTGATCTATGCAACCATGTGATTCTTTAAATTAAGATGACTCCTGGGGCACGTTCAAGCTCAAACCGGTCCGCAACGTTTTGCTACGGTTTCCGGGTTGAACGACATGTTTCTTGGAAACGGTGTGCAACGGGTTTGACATACGTTTTCTCTTGTTTGGTGGGTGTGTCAGAAATGTCAGCCCAGTCAGCGACAACATGTATATAAACCACGTGGTATTAAAGAGACAGCTAGCACAATGGGTATGAATGTAACATAAAAATACTGTACATATTTATATATTTTGCTATTGTATTGTGAAGTGACACTTTCATAAACTTTCTATACTCCTCTGATTATATAATGGTAAATATTACAATATCATAGCACAACAACAGTGATCAGCAATAATGATAAGCCTAATACTCACAATAAAAATAATATAGATCAACACAGTCTCGAAGGTAAGAAGTGGATTATCCTTCACCTGAAATGCGAGGCAAATGTTGGATCACAATAATTAGAAGTTTCCACAAATCCCTTCACTCGATTGGGATGTTCTCTTTTATTCTGGACGGCAAGAGCAGTGACTGTAACATCGAGTGTATTTTGCAGTATTAAACACGTATTTATACCGATTTCATCAGGCTCCAAAAATTATTCAAAAAGAACACAAAGAATGGCCTTTTCAGCTGCCATAGTTGCAACTCATGCGTCATCAGAACAGGGTGTTCAACGCACCACCGTTTCCGTTTAAAAAACGTTTTGCAGCGTTTTGTCGGGGCTGAACGCAGCCCTGAACTAAGCAGTTTTTTCTAAGTTTTTTCTTCTTTGGTGGAGTGTGCGGACTCTTTTGAAATGATTATATACATAAAAAAATAAAAATAAAATAATGACTTCAAATCAAATATTTAAATGAAATTCCACATAATGAGATAATGAGAATAAGCTACAAAAGTTATTTTCATACACTGTAAAAAATTATTTTCATGATTTATCACAACACTTTTTCTTTTATTAAATCTACTTAATAGATAATGTGTTTCAGATAACATAATATTTTGAGTTTCTGTTGATTAAACCAATCGCCTTCATTGTATTAACTCAAATTTTTTAATTTCAATGAACTCAAATTTTTAAGGCAACCAGGTAACTTACTTTTTTAAGTTAAACCAACAATTGTTTTTTAGTGTATACAAATTTTAGTCTAAATATTCATAGTATAATTGTTGTATAGTGTAAACCTTAACATAAAAAAAAAAAAAAAATACTATCAGGGATTGTATTTCATGATGAATTTATTTCATGTAAGTTGTGGAAAGATCTGTGCTTGTTGTTGTTGAAGTGCTTGTTGCTGAAATGAGAAAGGGTGGGAAGGTGCAGAAGGAGGGTGGAAGAGAAAGGACCATGCAATTATGGAATTTCATCCCTCTTTCTCTCGGAAACTTAATCTTCCCCTGCCTTTGGGTAAAGCCGAAGGCTCATTCAGGCAGGAATGTCAGGACGAGTTTTAGAATGTAGTTTGAGTTTGCAGAGCGAGAGAGAGAGAGAAAGAGAGAGAGAGAGAGAATGCTGCAGAATTTCACGGTATAAGTTTACAATGGGGGAAGCAAATTAACACACGCAAGATTGTAGCACTCAAAAACTTTTATTATTTATGACTTTATGGCAAATATCGAATTTTGTCTTTCATTCAACAAAAAAGTCTGAAATATATTGTGTCAGAACACACATACGCATTGTATTCCCAGCGTTGCCACAAGGGGCACTATAGCAGACATTAGCATAAATTGTCTTATTCTACAATCAGTTTTCTCTTTCAGATCAAAGACAGTTTGAAGAGAACCATAGCAGATTAAAGCAAGAAAAACAGTCAACACTTTATAGCTTAATAACATTTTTGTGCACACTTGATAGTAACTTTAATCAAACGCTCTATCTTGAGAACACATGTAATTATCTGCATGCTCGCATGTTCATCCTAAAGTTCAAATAAAGAACAAAATGATTTCGTTGTGCACGAAGCCAACGTTGATTTTAATAAGAATCAAGTTTTAAAATGCATACAGATTGTGACCGTGAAGAAACGGGGAAGCCTCTGACTGCCAGAGACACAGATAAAAACTTCAGGATGGAACACAGACATGGGCTCTCTTGTTCCCTGCCCCCACCGAGCACCTCATCCTGCTCGCTCTCTCGCTCTCTCTCTCTTTCTCTCGGCACATTGCTGTTTGATTGCTTAAGCCCGGTGGTCAGACAATGGGCGTATAAAGAATGGACCGCTTCCTTCCTTCCTGTTGAGTATTCTGCCTTGATGAGCAGACTGAATAGATCTGGGCTTCAGAACGGGGCATGAGCGCCGGGACCCAGCTAAAACCAACAAAGAGACGCTCTGGGGGCTTTTCCAATTGCTCTGCTGCCTACTCTCTCTCTCTCTCTCTCTCTCTCTCGTTCTTTCTCTGCACAAATGCACTCGCTTTTTTCAGATTCTCTTGCTTAATAGGGGTGTCTCTCCAGAGCTGATATTTTTGTTTCAGTTTGGATTTTGTAGAGTTCAACAACTTCTTAAAAACTTTTTCAAGCTTTTTTTGTGGTGTTATCTTTAAACGTGAATTAATTATATTCCATATCATGCAATGTATTTTGACAGCCTGTTGACTCTTCATTATGTAATGCACTGCAAAAAATCCCATTCTCAAAGAAATAGCTCACACAAAAATAAATTGAATCATTAAAAATCATTTATGAATGTGGATTTGAGTTGCATGAAGATTCTTCAGAACCTCTCCTCGTTTACCATGAAAAAAAGCAACTTGAGTAAAATGAATAAATGATGACAGAATTTGTTTTTGGGTGAACAATTTTTTTAATCAGTAACTTGTCTTACAAAAGATATTAAGACTAATTTTCAAGTATCTTGTTCTATTAGATGTTTTTATTTCAGTTATTAACCTCAAAGTTTTTTTTTTTCTTCTTCATTTTCTAACCTTTATTTTTTGCAGTTAAACCTCAAACCCAACATTTAGTCCTGTGGTAACCAGTCAAAGCTATCTCTCTTTGCTTGTGTAGCTTGTCCTCATTGACATTGTTAAATTTAGAATGAGGATGGAAGTAATCAATACCCTTTCAAACCATACCAAACATCAATAGAGGGGTACATAACGTCTTGAATGAGAAAATGAAGCAACTTCCCATTAGTCTAATCCACTCCTTTTGACGATAACTAGACGTTCCGGCCTAGCCGAGCACTTAATACTAGTGTTAATTTTTGGGACAAAGTAAGTTCCGTTCCGTCTGTTGTCTGTTTATTGAGGTCAGCCCTCCCAGCCTTTATCTGACCCATTTCTCTGCTCAATGGAGAAATCTATATTTCTCCATTTCTCTTGAACTTGGCATGCAATTGCAGCTCTTTCAAAAGGGTGTCATTTTTCCCATCTATCCTTCTTTTGTGCTGCCTGCACCCATAACAACACATTTAGCGGCTGCTAAACACTCGCACGCAAAGTAGGAAACATGCGCGTGCGTGCTGGTACACACACACACACACACACTCAAAGGCTGCCCTGTGAGAATACCAAGCAGGTAGTTGAAGAGGCTTAAGAGGCAGTGAAATAACTGAGGGCCATTGAAAAGATGGTGAATACACAAGGGTTCGAATGTGGGGGTAAACTGTTGGCCCATTGTCATTTAAAGTAATGTCTTTAACCCTTTGTGGGGCTTTCTTGGACAAACCAACCCCCTGTCGCTGCCCTGCCATTCACAGCTTAAAACAATGGGTGGGAGGCAAGCCGGAAAACGACGCACTCGAGCGATGGGGACGGTTTTGTTTCTCTACCTTTTGCCGCGTAAATGGGGAAGGGGGCTCATCCCTAGCGAGGGGTGAAAGCTGGCTGCCTGTCACTCAAACCCTCGGCAAAATAACAAACATGCGCCAACACGCTGAACCAACAGTGCGAATGCCAGTAGTGCATATCATGTCACAGGGAAGAAAATGGGAAAAAGGCACAGCCTTTTACATTGTGACTATACAAGACGCAGCTTCATAAATGTGTGCATGCATTGCAAGATCGCAATATATTATTTTAAACACATTTGCCATAAATAATACTAAAAAAAAAATTCTAGCAGCAATGTCATGACCTTGACATTTTTAAGCTGCTTTAGTTTAGAAGAGTGGTTTCCAAATGATGGTTCATACCCCAAAAATGGGTTGCAGCACTAATAATGCAACTAATAATGCAACTAACCATATAATCGCGTATAGGGTGGAAAGTTTCTGGTAAATTTCCAGAAACTTAATGAGAGTTGGAAACTTGACGAGAATTTACGTGAATTGATTGGAAATTTGGGGTAATTTACACAAACTGTATCATACATATAAACATTTTGTTTGGTCATAAGCAGATATGCATGCAAACTATTACAAATTTTAAAAATGACATTTTTGATTTGAGTAGAACTTTAATTCTTTCATTGAACAACAAAAAATGCATGTTGAAAAAACATATTCCCCATACATATCCCCCACCCCCCAAAAAAAGTCCCATTAAAAACCTGTGATTGAGGAATGCGCAGGATAGAAATTCTGAATTTGCATTAAATCTGGTTGTTTTAACCAAGATAAATGTAGTTCATCTTGTAGCATTAAGTTCCCTGCTAACCTGCAATTTCTAAGTTTATTCACATTAATTCCCATGGAAAGTTTCCAACTTTGAAAATTCCTGGAATTTTGCAACCCTAGTTGTTGTAGACCAATTTTGGTGCAAATTCATGTCACTTTATTTGGAATGTCAAATCTTGAGAACCATACTTTAAAATCAAATTTAGTTAAAGCGATTTTGCCATATTCAAATAAATCAATATCATTGATGTTTTAGCAATTAAAATTCCCTTTCTGAGTATTTTAATACAAAAAGGGTAGAGATCACACCTTACACAGCTGCATGCAATGCAATTTGCAGAGCATCCAGGGAGCAAAAACTTCCTCAAAAGCAGAATTGATGAAGCATCTTGCGTATACCATATCTACTCCTAATATTCCCACAGGGCAGTTTCCATAACACAAATGTGGATTGGAGGGAGCGTAGCAAACTACGGCTTGCCAACAGAAACAATCTCTGATCCTCCTGATGTCAACTAGTGGTTTGCATACTTCAATGATTAAACTAGTGCCAGATGTTTCCCATGGAAGTAAATGTAGCCAGTATCCGCTGCTGGCAGGGGAGGCTGGAAGTTACCCCTGAAGGTCTGGCCCAAGATCAGGGCTTCTTTGTAAGGAATCTGAGATCAGTTTGTTTGGGTGGTTTTATAAGACAAACCATTTGGAGTTTCATGCATTGGTGTTAATTAATTGGTAACTGGCTGTCTTAATTCAGTGTGACTATTACATAACTAAAGATCTGTTGTGATTCCTGGTTACCAGAACAACACAAACTAATACAGTTGTGCACTTTCCCAGTCAAGATTATGTCTCCACGTGGTCATGGCTACAGCAAGATCATTCATGAAATAACAGTCAACACCATTCAATACTCAATGTTGCAGTTATAGTGAGCTATATTAAGCTTCACTTGATCTCTTTTGTGCAGGAAGATCTCATCGATAGAATCTCTCAGTAACGCACCTATTTTGCTGATTTGTCAACGTACACTATCGCTTTCATCGCCTTATTTTCAGATGACCTCGAAATCGAAGCTCTGCGAACATCACGGCTGTCATCATAAACGCAAAGTGAAATGCGACCCTGACAGAAGATCCATAGGGTAAACAAAGGCAATTGAAAGCACAGTAGATTTCCTGAAACGGGTCTTTGTGCACAAAGGCTAAAAACAAGGCCAACAGCAGGCCAGAAAGAACACAGAAAAGGCATTGTTTAATTTCAAAACGTTAATATATTTTCTATTTTATAGTGAACATATGCATCAGATTTGACACCCTTGTCACCCTTTTTTTTGCAGCAACAACAGAGGAGGTTTTGTTTCTCAAAGTTGGGGTGATGCCTATAAAGATGCCTCTCAAAATAAATATTACTTTATAAAATAATAAAACTTCAAATAAATATTTTTACACTAAACAATGTGTTGAAATTAGAAAATAAAGTTTTTCTTAGGGTCACTGTACAATTTACAAGTATAGCTGTAGGGATAATTCATGTAAGGTTTCTCTTCTATAAGGCAAAATATCAAAAGAGTGATTGACGTACATTCGAAACGAATGTACAACACTATACACGTTTTATATGCATCATATATATGGATCTGTCAAGGTGCCTCTGGTTTGGCACAATGCGTTTCACAGTTGAAATATTATATGTACAAAAATAAAATCTCTCAGAAAAAGAGCTCATTTGCTAATTTACATACTTTGCAGATACTATTCACAAACAGTTAGTTAGGAGAGTCTGTCACCTTTATCAGTCATATTACTGAATGTCAATAAGGCTAACATTCTGGACTTCAGTTTAAAACAAAGGACAGGGAAGGTTGTTGCAACAAACGTTATCCCCCCTTAAAGAGTGAAAGAGAGAGAGAGAGAGAGAGAGAGAGAGAGAGAGAGAGAGAGAGAGAGAAAAAGTGGATAAGAGAAAAGCAAAACACAAACAAACAAACAAACAAACCACTTCAAACCAGTTTTTGCCAATCCAATGTCACCTCACGGTCTACAGTGCCAAAACTACAACAATTTGTGAAAATTGTTCCACTGCTCTGGAGATAGTCCCAGATATGGTTATCTTCCCAGGGCTACTCCAGGAACCGAGCCTCGTCAACTCCTTTGTTCTTGCAGCGGCATCCTGGCCGACTGGTGCAGTCATAGCACGCCTGGCACAGTGCCACGCAGCCCTTCGCTGGGAGGTAGCAAAGCAGGCAGGGCAAGAAAAGTGTCAGGACGCTTATGGCCGACCACCGCATGCAGCAATGCGACTGGCTGCAAGAGAAGGGCTTGTCCGCGCACACATCCTCATCGTCGTTGGAGCAGTGGTAGAAGAGACCTTTGACGCAGCAGACACAGGTGACATAGTCCATCGTCGTCGTCGCAGAGCAAACGCACCTGCGCCCGCACATCCAACAGGAGGGCAGGGTCCGAGGGCAGGTGCACGCTTTGCACTTGCAGCGGCCGCAGTCCTCACAGCGATTCGAGTGCTTTCCGTCGGTGGCCTGGCCTCCGGCCGGCGCAAAGGGTTTCAGTTCGTCCTGCTTCGGCTCTGAGCGTTTAGGCTGCACCCTCACCACCCGATCGACCATCCCGGCTGTGTTTCCCAAAAGTCTTTGCTCCGATGAGGTGCTGCCTGTGCTCGCCCTAGCCGTACCATGTGAGCCATCGCTGGGGCCACTGTTAGATCTGCTCACGTCACTCCTCGGCGAATGAGGGGCTTGTGGAGGAGTCTGCTGTCCAGCTCGTTGGGCTCCTGGGGAGCTTCTATGCTCGGAGAGCTCAATGGAGGAGTTGGAATTCAGGCTGGAAGGTTGCGAGTCCACTTTCTGCTGGGAGTCTGGCGGCCGGGGTACCACCGTCGGGCCCTCCGTGTACTCATTGCTGCTGCGGATGGTCCTGATCTGGTCCAGGGAGAGCACCTGACCTTCCCAAGGCTCTGAGTCCCCAGTTTGGGGTCTGCCACTGTCACGCAAAGCTCGCAGCAAGCCAGAGGAGCCGCTGCCGCCGCCATTTTGAGCTCTCGTCTCCATCTTTACACTGAAGTGGGAACCCTCCGGCTGGCATTGAACACATCTGAAGTCCTATGGGAAAGGCAGACAGTTAAACGAGAGCGTACAGGGAAGTAAAATCCCATAAACTAACCATATGTAAATTATATCAAATAGGCAAAAAGAAAAGGCAGATGGCAGGCTCCTTCATGCAAATCTCCCAACTACACCCCACCTCTACAGCCCTGGAAGGCTGGCCATCAATGGGACAGGCCTTTACCACCTGCAGCTATCAAGTTCATAAGGAACATCTTAGTAGGCTCAAAACCATTTTTGCTCTACAATGTCTCAGGTGCTGCATATTACCCGATCAAAAATAAAGAAGGATCTCTTTGCAGAGTAATATCTACCACAAGTCTTGTCCACAAGCATCTTCCTCAACGAGTGATGGAGAGATTGAGACATGTTCCTTCCTATATATACCCTACAAATGACAGCCTTTTTCTTAACTTGTCTGCACATTTATACAAAGTCTCAGGAAGTTTTTCCTTGCCGTTATTGCCTTTGGCACTGTGTGTATTGTGAAAGGTGCTATACAAATAACTGAATAACTATTCTTTTGTGTTGATTTTGTTTAGCAGTTGTGTTGATTTTAACATTGCAAACACCATTATCATTGCTCATTCCTTGCAGAGCATTTTAGAACTTGTTGTCAAAGCTAGTAGGGGTGAATTCAGGTTGATTCGACACTTTTTCCAAGTCATCTCAATGGCAGAAAGTGTCTCAATCACCCTGAATTGACCCTATAGGAAAAATAAATAAAAGCACACCAACTTCACTTTGCTTTGTGATTATTTTAATCATAAGGAACCAAAATGCAATTGTTTGAAGAGATTGAAAAGGCAAGTAGCCTAACGTACAGGGGGAAAAATATCAATGTTGGCTTTGTACTTGGATAATGTTTGCGGAAAGCATTCCATTAAATATAAAAAGTTTGCAATGGCCCAAATTCGTTTTCATATTGTTTGTGTCATATTGTTATTGTTTCGAATCGCCAAATTTAATATCTAATAGTTGACACAGGAGCAATAACGTGACATCCACAAATGCATTATGACGCTGTCAATGGCGGGGGGCGGAGCTCTTTACACAAATACTTAAAATAAAATATCCACATGTTGAGATATATATATATGAAAGCATACATCTCAGTCGGGACCCTCAGCACCAGTTGAGTTCAATCTAAATAACACTACCCCAAATTACCATATCAATGCACAATCTCCCTTTCCACGGAGAGGCCCCATCAGCAAAATGTCTGTTAAACATCTGTTTATCTCCTCAATGCTATTTAAACTTCTGATCTGGGTTATCAGCATGCATACTAACTTTATAACGATACTTAACTTGGTTGGACCTTGCATTGAGCAGAGAAACTTTTTTCTTTGAAACAGCAGCCAAAGTTTTTATTAAAACATTTAGTGGACCTTCATATGACTTTATTTACTTATTTGTTATTTTTTAAACCATATAAATTACGTTTATCAATGTTTATTCGCAAATTTAAATGAGGCAAAGTAAATGTGTAAAGTTTTTATAATGTTTAGTGGGTCTTCATATGTAATTAAAATAATAAACGTGCAGCTGTAGGTGACGTTTTTCAATAGCGATTCGCAACTTATCTAAATGAAAAGTAAGTCAAAGTAAGTAGCCTACGCAGGGTACAGATCCGTATGGCAACTATTTGCACAGCTGCACGAATGGCGCGGAGCATGAGCGCTGGAAAAAGTCATATAATATATATGGGCGACTAAATAAACCACACGCAAATAAATTAAACTAAAATAAAATCGTGTCAAAGTCCTCTGCAAAAAGTTGATATAGGTCACTTACCGTGATCTCACCACCTCAACCCCCTATTTGTGTTGTGAAGAGTATATCCTACTAGTAGGAATTTCTCTTTGGTTATTCCTCAGTTCATTGGAAGATTCATTCACAAAAATCCAGATGATAGCAAACACTCGCGCGTCCTCTTATTCTCGTATTTTTCTCGCGCAACTCGCGCGAAACAATAACGTCAGAATTTAATTCCAGGTAGAACGTAGTGTAGTTTAACTTATGTTGTTAAACCGCAAATTATGCCAAAAAGAAAATAAGTTCCAGAATCCAACAAAATGAGCTGAATTTATAGAGAAATAAAAATGAAAACGCTGAAGACTTTTTCAAGAAGAAGCGTTGCGGTTCCCAAGTTGAATGTTTGGCTGCATGGCACACACTGTGCTGCTTTCAAGTTTTTCAGCTCTTGTTTTTTTCTTCTTTCCGGAGAGGAGGTCGGGTTTATGCTGTAAATGGCGTCATGTGGAAGTGAAGGGGGTGAACAGAGTAGCTGTTGTCCCAGAGGATATATCGTATCCGGTCCCAGCTCATTGGCTCTACAGGACTCAACATTCACTCCCTGTGTGTGTGTGTTTGTGCGTGTGTGTGTCAGAACATTAGCACACGGACGTCCGATTCATTTTAGCGACTCGGTTCACTCGAACGTTTTAGTTCAATGAAACAATTCAAAGAGCCGACTCACCGATTCCCTTGAGTTATTCTTCAAAGGTGTTTCTACGTCTCATTGTAACAATTACGTGTACTTTTTACAGTAAAATAGCTGTTTACCCTACATTTTATATAGACTGTGCCCACTGTTGTTGTTGTTGTTTATGCAAATGATTTAATTAGTAGCCTACTTTTTAGGTGAGGTTGACTAATTAGGCTACTTTTTAGGTGAGGTTGACTTTTAAAAGAAGATTCTGTCAGGTAAGTTTCATGAAATCAAAATTCTATTTACAGTGAGCTAAACGTCAACTGTATTAAAACGTTTTAAACAAATCAATAATGACAGAAATTAAAGTGATAAGGACAACAATACTTGTGTTTTGCTAATGCTAATCCTAACGGAAACTGAGAAGTCTGTTACCGCCTCAGTCAAACTTTTGCACTCTGAATCACTTTTAATCAAATTTTTGTGGTCACTGAAAAATTGAAAACTGTTGAATCCTAACAACAGTAGCCTTTTAAGCAATATTGTTCCAACTAATGTTAATTAATATTGTTAATATTAATTGTTTTCGACATTGTGAACATTAGCTCCTATTCCACAGTTTTCCTCCTAAACAAAATATTTTCTTACAGTAGAGTGTACTAATCGGCTCAACAGAATCATTCAAATGAATCTATTCATTCAAAAGATTCATTCGCGAATCAGATATCGCTACAGCTGTAAACACTATCTCCATCTTTCACGGCCTAAATATTTACTGTTGCTCAACTAGAGTTATATTACTATGCACACTTATGTTTATGACTTTAACACTTTCTTCTCTTTTTGAAGACTTTTTAAAAGTAGGCTACCTAATGAAGCTTAATGTTGCAATGGGTTCAACTTTTTCTGTGCAAAACATATAGTCTAACTTTCTGAGTTGTTCACTGGTCATCACGAGTTTCAAAGTTTTTAGACTTGTATTTTCTTACCCTTAAACAATATTACAGAGTGCACATGTTTAGCCTGATTCTTAATTATATATAATGCCTTAAACTAAAATCTAAATAACCAAATGGTAACACATTATTTTGATTGTCCCCTGTAGACATTCTGTTGACTATAAGTAACACTGCACCTACATGTCTCTCATTAGAGTATTAGTAAAGTATTAGTATTATTGCAAATATATTTCAACTTATTCTACCTCTAACAGTCTAGTAATACTCTACTAATACTCTAATGAGAGTTAGTTGACATGTAGGTGAAACATATAGTCAACAGAATGTCTAAAGGGGAATATCAAAATAAAGTGTAACCAACCAAATAACTAAATAATAATAATAAAAGCAATATTTTATAATAAATTTAACTCAATGGAAAAAATATCATTGGGTCTATTACTGCTCTCTAGTGGCATGACACACAAAGAACAGCTGGCCTGCAGCACCAGTTTAGTTTACATATAGTAAATATAAAATCATATCCAAATTCCATTTATGTCAGGCTGGAAAATAGAAATGAAATATTGTTTAATTATTAACTATAATGGAAAATACAGTATGATTCACAAAGTTAATACACAAGAGAGAGAAAAAAGATGTTTGATCCACAGTTAAATCCGATCTAGTAGTGATAGTGGATGAAAGACACCAATACAACAAGTTTACTTAGCATGGAAATAGCTTCCATACAAAGACACTTTCTAATGTATGGACCATTGTGGGCTAATAGGAAGTACTCCCACAGGAGAATGTAGGCTTCTTCAAGTACCCCCCTTGACACATTGTCTGTCTGTCTCTCTAGCAACTTTTCTTTTAAAAGGCTGCAAAGCAATAACAGGCAAGGCTGCTTCTGTGTTATCAGAAGGAGGGGGTGAACAAATGCACCTTGAGGTGGCCTCAAATGAACATGGAGAGTCAAAGAGGAAACGAGCAGAGAGTGAGCGAGTTCCCAAACCCATGAGACTCCACCATCTCCAGCCGAGCGGCCCCTATTGTTCGGGGCCTCCTTTTCACCAGCCAAAGGTGAAAAGGTAACTGACAGGGGGCTTTGTGCCTGGTAATGGGGACTCCCATTGCCCAAGAACGCCCAGATTCCCTTGGTCACACATTGTCAATGGGGTCCATGAGGAAATGGGAGAAGGGGGTTGGATGAGGATCCAGGGGAAAAGTCTTTTAGAATAAGACACATAACAAATAGTAGGGTGAATCTCATGGAAACTGTCAATAAATGTCTGGGTCATATATGATATGATATATGATATGTCGTAGCACCTTGCTTCAATTGTCATTACCCTAACACACATGAATATCTCATTCTCATTACTGTAATGCAAAAGATAATTATGATATACATTTAAATTAGTGCTTTCAAATTTATGTGATTAAACATGTCTAAACTAAAGTTTGTACACACACATTATATATGTTTACAAACCTTTATGTTCGATGTGATTAATCGCGATTAATCGATTTGACAGCACTAATTTTGTCATTTCAATTAGTGCTGTCAAATCAATTAATCGTGATTAATCGCATCTAACATAAAAGTTTGTAAATATATATATAGTGTGTGTGTGTGTGTGTATATATATATATATGTACACACTCTTTTATGTTAGATGCAATTAATCACGATTAATCAATTTGAGACTCATGAGACTCCATAAAAGTTTACAAACTTTTGTGTTATATGCAGTTATTCGCGATCAATCGATTCGACAGCACCAATTTTGTCATTTAAATTAGTCTTGTCAAACGATTAATCACGATTAATCGCGATTAATCACATTTAACAAAAGTTTATAAACTTTTATGGAGTTTAATGAGTCTCAAATTGATCGTGATTAATCAATTTGACAGCATATGTATAACAAATGTAAAGTTACATGTTGAAATGTACAATTTGTAATTTGTTGTAATGAATTTAATTCATGCTGATTTTGAAAAAAACAACAACAATAAAAACACACAAAAACAAAAAAACAACAACAAAACAAAACAAAAAAATCCATCATTGATTTTATTGCATCTCAGTCATGACAATTTTGGGTGAACATTTGCTTAACTGTCATGAAAATATTGTTAAGTAGTAAAACAATTCTTAATGATTCTGAAATAAGCTTATTTTTTTCTTCTGATATTGGAGTAAAAAATAACCCAGAAATTTCTTTGTGAGAATCAGCCAATAATATGAAACACTGATGCTAAATATACAACCAAAATAAAATAAATAATAAAATAAAATGAAATAAAATAATAGAACAAGTATTAAAAAGGGCTATTTGACGTCTAGTTTGCAAAAATAATACATGTGCCTACAAGTCTTCTGGTATTATTTCCAAGTTTACCTCTTCAAGGAACAGCCGTCTTTCTCTTTCTTAGACTGTCTAATCGCCTCCATCCAAAGCACCTCGAACAAAAGCTTAAACACGTTTGTAAAGATCAAGAGGAAGCAGTGGACAAAATGCATACAGACGGTTTAGCTTTGAGCTAAGCTCAATGTGACATGTATTTGTGGGCTTAATAAAGTTGCTTGACGTTTTCCTTTCCTGGTGTCGTTTCTTTTTCCTCTTGCTCTGTGAGATAAGCTCCACTGTCACCTCAGGCTTTACCGTGGTTTCAATTTTGTTGGAAGAGACAAAAATAGAGAGATAGAGAAGTTTCAATTATGACCTGTCATTTATTGTAATGTTTTTTTGAGGTAATGCAGAAAGTCTTAGACTTCATCACAGCATACCATTTCATCAATTCCAATAAAGACTTCAAGGCGAGTTTTGCATTGGCATCTTTCTTTAGAAAATGTAAAACAATCTGGTTTATTTTATGATCATGTTTTGGATAGCTATGTTAAACCAATCTCCTCTTCGCAGTTGTTTAAATATATTTTACCAACCCCTGTTATTTCCACTGACTTGCTTGAAACAAAACCAAAAACCACAAAGTGTCAGTCTGTGCTCAGAAACACATGTTAGTCACACTCGGTAACGTCTCCAAAATATTTGACAGATAATCACGGGAATGTCTGAGTGTATGTTGTATAATGTGTTTGTACGGAAGAGAAACCATATATTATCCGTTTGCTCGTGTGTTGGAGTGAACCACAAGGGTCGAGAGTGGGTGTTAAAGAAAAAGCAAGAAAACGAGCGCAAGGATGCACATGCGAACATGGAGCCAAGTAATAATGACCCCTGGTGAGCTCTAGGCATCGGAAGGAAACACAGAGTGCCCTGTAATTAGGCATTTTATAATGTGCACCGAATTCTTTGATAATGCAACAAGGGGACGGTGGAGGGGGGCCATTTCAAAACCACAATAGTTGACTCTGGAGCCAGTTAGCCCAATTAAACAGGTTATGCACAGTCATTATGCTAGGTCGGGACAGATCTCATAGGAAGTTTAGGCCTCGTATAAAGAAAAAAAAGTCTCTTGGAGCCCAAGGGCAAGCTGTATGGGCTTCGCCTGGCATCGTTTAGCAGTTCTCGCACTTCCAAGGATGAATGCCAGATTTGAAGCAATGAAATCTTTGCCCTTAATTTGCTTGTGAATAGCATTGGCGATACTCTGGTTTTTGCTTTGATAGCAGGGTCACTTCTTTGAATGAAGTCTGAATGCCAAATCTGGAAAGATAATTAGGAAAGACAATGAACTGCAAAACGGGTTTAATAACCTCATCAGCTTTGCTAGGAATGTCTCAAATGTTTCATCATTTCAGATGTAGATATAAGGTTGTTTCAGCACAGTGTGACATAGTTTGTGACAAAAACTACCTTGGGGTTTGTATATTAGTATTGCACAAGTAAGCAACCACCTAGAAACCACCCAAAACACCCTAGCAGCCACATAAAATATCCCTAGTAACCACCCAGAATGCCCAAGCAACACACACACACACACACACAAAAAACAAAACACATACACAGAACAAACAAATTGTGAAATTTCCGGCAAAAGAAAATGGCAGCTTGTGTTTGGCAGAAATTTAATTTTAAAAACAGTATGGTAGCAACATTTTAAGTTTTATAGATTGTACTTAGATTTACAGTAATACAGTAATATATATTGCATAGCAATGCAGTGAAGCACTTTGAACACCTTTGTAACAGCATAGCAACACCCTAGGAACCACATAGCAACACATTCAAAACAATCAAAACATTTAGGAAGTGCATAACAACCACCTAACAATGCAGTGAAGCACTCAGAACACCTTTGTTAAAGCATAGCATCACCCTAGCAACCACATAGCAACTCATTTAAAGCAATCAGAATACTTATGAATTGCATAGCAACACCCCAGCAGCCACATAGCAACACATTCAAATCACTCAGAACACTTAGGAAGTGCATAGCAACCACCTAGCAATGTACTGAAACACTCGAAACACCTTAGTTACAGCATAGCAACACCCTAGCAACCACGTAGCAACTCATTCAAAGCACTCAGAATACTTATGAATTGCATAGCAACACCCTAGCAGCCACATAGCAAAACATTCAAATTACTCAGAACACTTAGGAACTGCATAGCAACCACCTAGTAATTGAGTGAAGCTCTTGGAACACTTATGTAACAGCATAGCAACACCCTAGCAACCACATAGCAACTCAATCAAAACACTCAGAACACTTAGGAACTGCATAGCAACGCAGTGAAGCAATGTAGTGAAGCACTCAGAACACCTTTGTTACAGCATAGCAACACCCTAGCAACCACATACACTGTAGCAACTCATCTAAAACACTCAGAATACATAGAACCTACATAGCAACCACCTAGTAATACAGTGAAGCACTCAAAACACCTTTGTAACAGCATAGCAACACCCTAGCAACCACATAGCAATACATTGAAGCACTCAGAACACATTTGTAACAGCATAACAACACCCTAGCAACCACATAGCAACTCAATCAAAACACTCAGAACACTTAGGAACTGCATAGCAACACAGTGAAACAATGCAGTGAAGCACTCGGAACACCTTTGTTACAGCAGAGCAACACCCTAGCGACCACATACACTGTAGCAACTCATCTAAAACACTAAGAAGACATAGAAACTGCATTGCAACCACCTAGCAATTTAATGAATCACTCAGAACACCTTTGATATAGCATAGCAACACCCTAGCAACCACATAGCAACTCATTTAAAACACTCTGAATACTTAGGAACTATATAGCAACCACCTAGTAATGCAACGTAGCACTTGGAACACCTTTGTAACAGCATAGCAACACCCTACCAACCACACAACATATTCAAAACACTCAGAATACTTATGAAGTGTATAGTAACCACCTAGCAATGCAGTAAAGCAACACATTCAAACAACTATATGACAGGCTGTTGCTAGGGTAATTTAGCACTCTGAACACTTTTGTTACAGCATAGCAACACCCTAGCAACCACATGGCAACACATTCAAAACACTCAAAACACTCAGAACACTTAGAAACTGCATAGCAACAACCTAGCAGTGCAGAGAAGCGCTTGGAACACATTTGTTACAACAAAGTAACAAACTCAAAACACTCAGAATACTTAAGAACTGCATAGCAACCACCTTAAATACCCTAGCAACAGCCTGTCATATAAGTGGTTGCTTATGATGTGACTCTTTCAATTGAAGTCTATGGGACTCTATCATTCATGTCTGTAGTACAAGGTTATGTGCTGAAGTTTAACATTTATGGGGTTTGAAGCTTAATATATTCTGTTCTGGGAAATGCACTAGATATGCAAGAAAATACGGAATAAAAATGCATTTAGCTGATCCTTTCATAAACATAGTCCATCAAGTGACTCTTGTAGTAAAATTAGTCAAAACAATGTACTTCTGTCTCAGATAAGATTAAATCTCCAGCACACTGCAAACAATATCAAGACTTATTGCAGCACATTTGCTTTTAGCCATGAAAAGAAAAAGGCTGCATAAACAAAAGTATTGCTTAAATCATTTTTATAGTTAATAGGTACCACTTCTTCCTTTTTATTGCCTCTATCTCTTGCACTTCTTAAAACGGTCATGCTCACACACAAATCAAACCCTTCATTTTCTTTGTATATTCTGCATCCTTTGAACCCTTGAAATATCCCTTGGAACCTTGGACAGTTCGTGTCCCCTTCAGACCCCCAAACACACAACACACTTTTGCTTGCACACAGTGTAGTGTTTAAGGTTCAGATGAAAACCATTACACAAATTTTGCGGTTCCTGTTTTTATATCCTCTTCTCCGGCAGTCATCTGGGACAAAGAAATGGATACTTGGCAAGCTCTTCTTCCTCCAGAAAAAGAAATGAATAACAATCCCGTCTCCTCAAACTGTGCTTCCGCAAAGAGCACTTTTCCAGATGGAACTCTTGACATGCAACACACACACACACACACACACACACACACACACAGAGAGAGAGAGAGAGAGAGAGAGAGAGAGAGAGAAAGAAACTTGCTTGAACCCACTTAAGGAGGTAAACAAATCTAAAACTGATACCAAACAGCACAAATAAAGAAGAATGTAACTTTTGGTGCTGGAGCATTTTTGGTTTAAATTCTGGAGGCCTTATACAGTAAGACTAACAAGTGGAACCAAGTTTCCATGCAAATATTTTAATGTATATTTTGGGTTATCGGTTAGAATATAATTAAAATAAATGTGCATAAAAATATTTTGTAGTCAATATAGAAAGAAGACTTATGCAAAAACTAAATTATGCATCATGGAAACTCATCTTTATTCAGAAAATGTTTTTGCAAAATATATAGATGCATGAATGGATGGATGGATGGATGGATGGATAGATAAATGGATGGGTGGGTGGGTTGGTGGATAATGGATAGGCGGATGTATGTAAGGATGGATGGATAAATGGGTGGGTGGGTGGGTGGGTGGATGGATGGACGGGTGGATGGATGGATGGATGGATGAATGGGTGGATGGATGGATGGATGGGTGGGTGGGTGGGTGGATGGATGGACGGGTGGATGGATGGATGGATGGATGGATGAATGGGTGGATGGATGGATGGATGGATGGGTGGGTGGGTAAGTGGATGGATGGATGGATGGATAAATGGGTGGGTGGGTAAGTGGATGGATGAATGGATGGGTGGATGAATGGATTGATGGATGGGTGGGTGGATGGATGGTGGATGGATGGATGGGTAAGTGTGGATGGATGGATGGATGGATGGATGGGTAAGTGTGGATGGATGGATGGATGATGGATGATGGATGGATGGATGGATGGATGGTGGATGGGTGGATGGATGGATGGATGGATGGATGGGTGGATGGATGGATGGATGGATGGGTGGGTAAGTGTGGATGGATGGATGGTGGATGGGTGGGTGGATGGATGGGTGGGTGGATGGATGGATGGTGGATGGGTGGGTGGATGGATGGGTGGGTGGATGGTGGATGGGTGGGTGGGTGGATGGATGGGTAAGTGTGGATGGATGGATGGATGGATGGATGGTGGATGGTGGATGGGTGGGTGGATGGATGGATAGATGGATGGATGGATGGATGGGTGGGTGTGTGTGGATGGATGGATGGTGGGTGGATGGATGGATGGATGGTGGATGGGTGGGTGGATGGTGGATGGATGGGTAAGTGTGGATGGATGGATGGATGGTGGATGGATGGTGGATGGATGGGTAAGTGTGGATGGGTGGGTGGGTGGATGGATGGATGGATGGATGGATGGTGGATGGGTGGGTGGATGGATGGATAGACGGATGGATGGATGGGTGGGTGGATGGGCAGATAGATAGATAGATAGATTTTTTTCCCCATTGTTCCATGATTCCATTATAAGCAAGACATTCTGAAAAAATGTATTTATTTAAGTTACATATACATATTTCATCTTAAATTAATATCCAGAATGTCTTTGTGTTTGGTTTTGCTTTCTATTTATTTCAAGGCTGGACAGTTTATCACCAGACTGGGTCATAAGTCACCTAATGTTTGTTTTTAAGGTGTAAAAAGCTCCTAAAATGTTGTCCGTTGATGTTGATGTGAAGTAGCTTCTACAGTCGTTGATAAATTACGATGTTCGAGAAGAAATCCAACCTGGATTAGTCTAATTAGCTCACCGTAAAATCATCCTGTAACGGTGGCCTTCAGCTTCAGGCTTCTTGTCCAGAGGCATGTAAAACCACTTTCCTTTCCCCCCACAAACTATGGCCCATTCATTCCATTTAATATTCCCTTAGATTGACAGAAATAACTCATTTCCTTTTGCACTCAATGTGTTCCTTGCTAGAGCCATCATATCCATCATGTTAATAGGTTCTGATTAAATTGTCCGTGCTTCCTAATAGCACAATGATTTCAGAGCGCACCCATACCCCCCCTAAACCAAATAATAAATCAAGAGTGTTTACTCATTAAATAAACAAACCTAATCTCCATTTAAGTGCCTCATTTTACGGTGTAAACATAGCAGGGTCGAAGAACCGCCGCCTTCTTGCTCAACTTTTTTTGGCCGTGCTATGTCGGAATGCAAAAATTCTCGTTAAAATTTATTAAAAGAAAGAACTGTCTTCAGCCGTCGTGCACCCGTTCGCACAAACTCTCCTTGTTTGGCTCGTGACTCAGCCGCTGGTGTACAGCCACATGCAGACACAGCCAAGCTTTGTTCTGCGGGCCGCGTGGCTAATCTAGCCCCTGTATCTTTAACTGAGCGCAAAAAATTAACAACAATCTCTCATATTCGCAGGCAGTTGGATCATATCGTCAAATCCCAATCAAGGCCATAGGTGATTTGGAGCCATCAGAGTTTAATTGAGATTGATGTCCAGCGTGAGGTCTGGTCTCATTAGGAAACTGCACAGATGGTCGTGGAGAGGGAACATAGCTCCTAATTCAGTCGCATTGTGGAGTAATGCTGAAATGTGTTTTGGAGGTACGTGACGAGACCTGGATCTCTGACTTCTGGGGTAAATGTGACAAATTGACGTGTCAAAAACACAGACCGGCACTTCGGAATGGGATGGAGGTTTGAGGCCACGTAAACAAGCAGGAAATGGGGGCCACTTGGGGTTAGAGTTGGCCTGACTCCACCTTACGTCATGCAATGTTTCTGCAACAATGAATTGCAGCTTTAAGAGAGTTCGCAGACTTTTAGAGACTTGAAAAATGCACAAATGCATGCTGTCGCTTTACAAACAATACAAACGACAGATTGCGTCTCAGGAAAGGCAAACAAAACCAGGCAATTTCAAATGCATTACTAAAATAATTCTCTCTTTATGTTTGATCTTGGCAGTTGACTAGGGGACGTTATTTCAACATTTCATCTTGCTTGCATCTCTTAGAGCAAAAGTAACTCAAGTTTGCTTTTGCATTATTAATATTTCATGGTCTTCAAAAAGCACACTCCAGCCTCATGTAAATCTTATACACTAATTACCTTCCCCACAACTGCAAGCCCCATATTGCAACATCTCTCAAATGTACCCAAAAGACCAGTTTAGGGATTAAGAATGATAGGTAGAGTCTGAATTTTCTGCTTTTATGTGAACTAATTGGTTATGGAAATCATATCTCTGGACTGAGGAAAATGTGACTCAGCCAACGACATAAAGCTGCTTGGGTTTCTAAACTCTCAGGCTGAATTTGTCATCATTCATGCTGAACTCTTGAGCCCACAGTGGTGATAACTTTTTCTGAGTGTCATGATGCACATAGCCAAATGGGAAAAATCTGTTTTTTGAAAGTTTGGAAAGTAATACGCTAGTCAAGTTGCTCAAAACGGCATTCATGGCAACATGAATATGGAATTTTCTAATTTGCAGAAATGTCCTAACCTGAACTCTAGTCCTATATTGGCAAACTTTTGACTTGCAGCAAAATTAGATCTGTGCAGAAAATGAATGAGTCTCTCAACAAGGACTTGGAATCACAAAGAATTTAATGCCATCCTCATAGCAATTTCTCTTTATTTAAAAAATAAAGAAGGTAATTGCGACTTTTTATCTCACAATTCTGACTTTTTTTTCTCAGAATTGCGAGATATAAATTCGCAATTGCGAGTTATAATGTCCAGCGCTATCTCACAACCAATTCGTACATATTTTACGAGGTAGCTAATTCATACGAATTCGTACAATCTCACTCGTACGGATTCATACGATTTGTCTAAACCCCAGTGACAGGAAGGTTTAGGGGCGGGTCATTCATACGAATTTGGCAACTCGTAAAATACGTACGATTCAGCAAAAAACGTACAAATTCGTACAAGTGAGGTTGTACAAATTCGTACGAATTAGCCACTTCGTAAAATACGTACAAATTGCCGTGAGATTGGGTTGTAATGTCAGAATTGCAAGATATAAATACACAATTGCGAGAATTACGAGTTTATATCTCGCAATTGTGACTTTATATCATCTGACTTTATAACTCACGATTGCGAATTTATATCACACAATTCTGACTTTATATCAAGCAATTCTGACTTTATAACACACAATTGCAAGTTTATATCATGCAATTTTGACTTTATAACTCGCAATTGCGAATTTATATCACACAATTCTGAGAAAAAAGTCAGAATTGCGAGATAAAACGTCGCAATTACCTTTTTATTTTTCATTCAGTGGCGGAAACAAGCTTCCATAAATTCCAGTTTCTTAATGGTTCCATAAATTATTATTTTGATACTTTTAAGGAATAAATATTTAGGAGGAAAAGTGTTAATTTAAATAATAAGCATAAAAAAGGTCTGTTTGCACACACTTCTTAATGACCTTTCACAGTCTTTTTAGAGCAATCCAATTGCTGCCATTATACTCAACAATACTAAATATTTTATTCATAAAGTACTACTTCTGACAAAACACATAATGCGTATCTTTAACTGCTCATTGTCATATAAGCAGCCATAAGTAACTACACTGAATAAGTACAAGTAGTTATTAGTGTGCTGTATGTGTTTGATTCACTAAAAATGAATTGACTAGAGTCATTAGAGTCATTTGTTTGAGAGTCGGTATACACTGGTTGCGCTGTATGTATTTGATTCAATAAAACGAACTGGATCATAATAGTCATTTGTTTGGGAACCAGACTACACTGGTTGCTCTGTATGTTTTGAAATTTGTTTCGAGCATTTTCATAACTTAATGGGAATGTTAGTAAAATGTGCTTAGAACATATTTTTATCTGGGAGAACAGGTGTGCAAAAATCATTAAGGGAACTAAATGTCATTTAGTTCTGGTATTTATTTATTTTTAAGCATATTATTAAAAGTACCATTTACTTGTTTATGTGTATAATGTTATAATGAGGAAAATGTACCTTTAACCCACTGACAGCCCTACTAAAGACTCAACGGTAGTCGAGTTAGATTGACATCTGTAACCTTCAGTAAGCGTGTTACTCCACTCCTCAAGCACCCTGAGTTATGTGTCTGATCTTCTGTATGATGGCTCTCATATATAACTGCGAGGCAGTCGTGAACAATGTTATTTACAAACAAGGTAGCTGGATGGAAATGATGTAGTTATGGAGCAACTCAGACCCGAGGCCATGCGCGCACTACATTTCTGAGAAAGAGTTATGTTTCAGGATCTGTTTGGCATTTCAGGCATGACAGGGTAGACGTGTTAAAGAAAATGCCTCTTGATCAGCCCCAACAAGCCTCGGATTCTTGGAGAAAACATGGCCCGTAGGCATACTCTCATGCTCTCCTTCTGAATAGCAATTTCATCTTGGATATTTGCCACATGAATAGTGCTATCAGTATAATGCCGACATAAATCTAATCCCGTGTCAGCTCAACACAGGCCGCTTTGTGCGTGTCAGCTGTGGTCTTCACCGTAGGGATGGCTCTTAGGAAGAAATCTGTCTGAAAGATAGGTGTGAAAGGCTTTTAGTGGGATACACACTACCCTAATCCCAAAAGGCTCTCACCTCCTGGCTATCCTTGTGTCTAAATGGCCTTTCAACACATCTCATGCAAAGTGTAAAATACAAGTGATTTAGAGGGCTTGAATCCACACATCTGCTTTATCCCAACCGTCACCGTGCTTCAAAGCAGAGATAAAGAACTTTCAAGTGCAAATGGTGTTACAATTTCTGCTCTGTTTAGCCAGTTAAAGCTGAAAGCCGTGCTTGATATGTTCACCCAAAAAGCATGTGACAACTCATGCTATGTTCAAACGGAGAGCTTCATTTGATCTACAGACCTCTTCAAAGCCAATATTGTCATAGACGGTTTCCATTAATGAGCGGTGAAAGAAATACAATTCTTATTTCAATCCCAGTGTTTTGCTGATACTGAATGGAGAACAAAAAGAGTTTCAACATCTTTGATAGCAGCTCATCCCCTATTAGGTTACTATGGAAGCTTGCTTCTGCCATGAAATAAAAAATAAAAAAGGTAATTGCGACTTTTTTATCTCACAATTCTGACTTTTTTTCCTCGCAATTGCAAGTTTATATCTCACAATTGTGAGATATAAAGTCAGAATTTGTGATATAAAGTCAGAATTGCATGATATAAACTCACAATTGTGATTTTTTTCTCCGATTTGTGAGATATAAACTCACAATTGCGTGTTATAATGTCCAATTGTGAGGGGGAAAAAGACGGACGTTTTTTCTGAATTGCAAGTTTATATCTCACAATTCTGACTTTATAACTCGCAATTACATGTTATAAAGTCAGAAGTGTGAGATATAAACACAATTCTGAGAAAAAAAGTCAGAATTGAGAGATATAAACGCAATTCTGAGAAAAAAGTCAGAATTGCGAGTTTATATCTCTCAATTCTGACTTTATAAGACGCAATTGCAAGTTTATATCATGCAATTCTGTTTATAACTTACATTTGTGTTTATATCTCACAATTCTGAGAAAAAAAAGTCTATATCTCGCAATTATGACTTTATATCACGTAATCTGACTTTATAACTCGCAATTGCGAGTTTACATCTAATTCTGAGAAAAAAGTTAGAATTGCGACTAATATCTTGCAATACTGACTTTATAATTTGCAATTGCGAGTCTACATCTCGTAATTCTGAGAAAAAAAAGTCAGAATTGTGAGATGCAAACTTGCAACTGCAAGAAAAAAGAAAAAACTGTGAGATAAAAAGTAAAAATTACCTTTTTTTTTTTTTTTTTTTTTAATTTAGTGGCAGAAACAAGCTTCCATAGGTTACAGATAGTTAGATCTCTTCAAGATCTCTTCAAAATGTTCCTGATTTTTGAATATATTCCTCTTTTTTCAGAAAAAAATCTAAAAAAAAAAAAAAAATTTTTGGGAATTCAAGCATCTTCTTTTTCTTTTTTTTTTTTTTCTTTTTAAAAGTTAAAAGTTTTGATTCAAAAGTAAAAGGCCAGGGCAGAATATATGTCTATTGACAGTTTTCTCCATTCACACATTTTAATCGTACATGATATATGTCTTCATTGTCAACTTATCAGATCCTTGTAAATCCCATCTAAGGCGAAACTTACAATGAAAACCTATCATAACTTAGAGTGACATGACATGTACTAATGCCTTTGAATTATATAGAGTACATTCCTGTCCATGAGTGGATAATTATACCACCACTGAATGAAAATGAGCTCTTGATCTTGCAGTAATACATCATTTGTCATTTAGGATAGGACTCAAGCTTCAAAATGTCACAAAAAGCACCATAATGGAAATCTATATGATCTTTGCATTACATTCCCAGACTTCTGCAGTCATATGGCAGCTCTGTGTGAGGAATAAATTTGAATGGAAGTCATTATTCCCTATAAAAATCTTGCCCTCCATTGTCCGCATCCATTTGGATATAAAGCCTTCATGTGAGGTTTGAAGACAATTTAAATTTGATTTTCAGTTGGCTCCTCACACAGAGCTTTCACAGGACTTCAAGACAACACCTGAGCCCCGATTCGGATGGGACTAGTTTTCTAAACAGCATTTGAGTTTCAGTTCTTATCACTCGACACCTGTGATTTCATGTACCAATTCGGACGGGACTAATATCTCCATGTTTATTAGAGAAGTGGGAGTGTTTTCTAGATATGGGCGTTACAGAAGGTCACATATGACATATATGTCTTTTAATTTATTATTTGTTGAATTTTAAGTTATTATAAAAACCCTATTTAAGTAAACGTCACAAGTTTATTACAGTGGCTGTATATAATAAACTTGTATAAATGAGCAGAGAAATGTAGACAAGTAACTTACTCTTGACACTGATATTAAAATTGGCAGCCTTCGCAGTTTCCACAATTTGCCTATATTTATTAACTTTATATGTTATTTTATCATCAGATACCATCCATATTGAAACTAAATGAAAGCATGCCGAAGATTTGTGTGCAAACGGTGGCTCAGATAGGTCAAAAAACAAATGAGGAGAAGCGTTAGGATAATACAACATCAGCAATCACAGAAATTCGCTTTCGGACAGGATTAGATTCCTCAGAGGACAGTTGAGTTTGTCAAAAAAAGAAGAAAAGGAAAAAGTTTGCAATTTGCCCTTGAATTTTTTTTACAGAGGTTGTGAGAGAAAAGAAAAATAGACTTGGCAGATTCGGATGGGATTAAATTTGCAAAGTACATCTGTGAAACATGAATTTCTCTAACGCCCGTCCAAATAGTCGTATAGACAACTTTTATGGTTCTTAATTGTCATTTAGGAGCTCAACAAGTTCCTTTTCACTTTAGTTATAGTGGCCAGTGCATTCTTCAACATTCTCCTGTTGTTTTCCATTTAAAAAGTAAAATTTTGGTAAAAAGCTACTGACAAGTGCCTTCTATTTTGCTTTATGTGACTTATATGTTGTTGGTGCCTGTAGATCTGCAGGTCATTGGAAATATAATTTTCCCACAAAGGCAGTTGAGGACAATATCATCTCCTAATCAGATTTTCAAGGATGTTCTTCAGGGCACATGCTCCATGATTAATTCATTAAGCAAATCCATAAAGAAAAAAATGTGTAAAAATTTTGCCATTTATCAAAAACCTAAGGTTTAACCAAGTGCATTATTTATTTTGCTTTATTTTGGCAATGATAATCTAAACAAATTAGTTTTTTTATTCTTCTAATTTCAAAATAATGGTTTCGTGAGATAATTTTAAGTGCTTTATAAGCAAGGATGCTGCATGACTCAAAGTACAGACCTGCAAAGACTCTAACGGGACACAATACTCCTCTCGCTTGTCCTTGTCGTTAATATATAGTGTTATTAAATTGAAATCCTTGACAGCCTCAGCACTGCATTCCTCTTGACTTTAAATAAACATCAGGGCCACCGGAGGCTCTTTAATCATTTAGTGACAAAAGTGAGAAAGTCTTTATTTGAATGCAAATTTCCTTTGTATTTAGTCACAGAAAGAGAACATAGGCTATCTCATTGGTAACAGTGTGAATAGATGTGTTGCGCCGCTTAACAAAAATATTGTTATAAAATGCAAAAATGTTGAAACTTGAACAAATGATCAAACTATATCAACATCGTACAAATGACCAGACGCTGATAAATATGACAATCGTCATTAAAATGTCACGGCCATATAAATTCACAGTTTAGAAGCCGTGCCCCTAGAGTTTATGACATGGAGAAACGTAAACCAAGAAAAGGAAGTTATCTAAATGAAAGACAAATTGATCTTACACCAAAAACACCTGTAACCTTGTAATTGCAAACAATTAAAATAATATATACTTTATTAATGTTATGGATAGGCTATATGACACACAGTCAATAGAATATTTTACCATTTGCAACACATTTTTAAATAATGGCTTAATATGTTTTCATTCCAGTTAAAATGCTCTCATAACAATTTTCCATTTTGCAAGTGATCCTGAAAGTATTTGCACATTTCATGGCTAGTTTTTATGATTGTAACAATACAATGTTCTGTCATGAAACTCTAGATGGCACAGGCTGATAGTTTCTTATCTGCTTGCAATCACATCATTCTCTATAGGGCACATCTGATTGGTTCCTGCTGTATCAGTAGCCAATGAGCTCACTGCTCAACCTTCAAATACTTGATCAGCATTTGCTGTAGCAGCACGCTTTCAGAAACCCTCCACTTTCCCCAGTTCCACCTGTATAGATCTGCTATGGGTAATTCATGTATGGTATATTGTACAGCAGCAGCATGTCTTACTTGCTCACAGCAATGTGTTGTGTATGTATTGGCAGTAGCAAGTCCCGTACTTGCTCTGCAGCAGCAGCAGCAGCAGCAACAACAACAACAAAAGCAGCAGCAGCAGCAGCAGCAATAACTAACAGCAGCAACAGCAGCAGCAAAAACAACATCAGCAACAACAATAGCAGCAGCAATAACCTACAGCAGCAGCAGCAGCAATAACAGCAGCAGCTGCAGTGACGATGTAGTTATGCTCACGCGCTGATCAGGTGCTGCTCAAGCTTGCAGTGTGAAACGGGCGTAACAGTAGCAGCAGCAGCAATAACAGCTGCAGCAGCAGCAATAACCAACAGCAGCAACAACAATAGCAACAGCAGCAGCAGAGTAGCAGATCTATTCCGCCAAGACCAAACATATCAACACTGTCATAACCATTACCATGCCAAACACTCAGAGAGTTGTCACGACAGAACTTAACATAAATGCTGAAATGAAAGAAAAACACTGAAATACTGGATGATTAGTGCACATGAATTACAGTCCCTGCGCAAATTGCTTTATAAAGTCAAGGGTGTTGCTGCATGAGGTCATTTTAGTTTTCTGTCCTGCCTAGAAATAAGGTAGAAATTCTTTTTAAACAAATTCTGATTCAGAGCTGTGATGAGATCTGTCATTGCCATGACAACCGTCTGCAGAGGAATGGCCCTGCACTGGTGTTATGAAAACCGTGAAACTAATGATGTGCTAAATTTAGTGGGAGCGTGTTGTGTGAAAGGCTCCTATAAACTGTAATTCAGCTGGGAAAGGAAACACCCCGGGAAGAGTGCAAAGCGGTTGTAAGATCAGCTGTGCCAATTGTTGGCTACTTGCAATATGCCATACATTGTTAAAATGCTGCAGTGTTTTCATTGCACAAAAGTGTGATAAGTGTTGTAAACTCCATATGTCAGGTCACTGCGACAACTGTTGTTCCCGTTAACCATAAAAGGCTGAAATGAATCATCTTAGAGGCACACCCCAAAATGAAAAATTTATATTACTTATCCTCAGGTATCAGCGTTGTGAGAGGAAAAGACCCAATTTAGGTCATTATTAATGGAAAATCCTCAAATTTTATCCTCCACTTCACATATTTGACTGACAACCAAAGATTTTTTGGCATTTTCTTAATCTGAATGTGAATAAAAAAAAAATTCATGGAAATAGTTGCCTGTTTCTCACACAAAGCTATCATAACAGGACTTACATAAAACAGACAAGTTGTATGGACAACTTTTATAACACTTATAAAATATATGCTGATTTATTATATTTTTTTATGGTGCTTTTATGGTGCCATTTTACCCTTATTGAAGCTTGACAATATGAATTGACATTGTGCAGAAACTTTACTTAAAGCCTTTATGTATAATGGAATATAAAGGTAATTATAATGTATGTTATAATGCATTTTATATGTTCATAAATAAATGTAACCAATGTCACATCCTGTCACATGATATTGACCGCATGACTTGATCCAAAAGGTCCCTTTATATTGGTTACTCCGAATGACATCAATGAAATTAATTTTCCGGACATTCTTTCTCATAACAAAGCAATGACTTCTACACATAATTTTAATACCATTTTACACTATGTTGATATATGATGTTATAAAATCATGCCAGAATAAAAAATATATACATTTATTACATTTTAAGATTTTATAATCACAAATGAAATGGCTGTATTGGCCTTTGAACGGTTAAACCGAATTACCTTTTGACACTTCAAAATCTTTAAAATATCTTTATATGTAGCAAAATATAATTAAAACCTTTTGGATTCAATAAAAGATATTTAGTTGTACTACCTTACATACTTTGGATGTCATATCTTTGTTTTTTATTATTATTAAGGTCTTTGGACGAAAAAAAAAATGACCCGTCTCGTCATTGACCCATATATATATATATATATATATATATATACACACACACACACATAGAATAATTATTTTGAAGTCATTTATTGAGCCAATATGTAATTGTCAGTTTCCACAATTTTTCAAAATTTTTATATATATATATATATATATATATATATATATATACTGGTTTGGAACAACAAAACTGTCCCTTTATGGAGGTTAGATGATGATACTATGCATAACCTCAAAAGTACAAAAAGTTATCGCATGTGACCTTTAGTAGCCCATGTGTTTATACGCACACTTACAGATAACCTGATAAAAAGACATCATCTCGTTAAGCCTAAAAACGCCCTTGGTGAACAAAATCAACAGGAAGTCACCCATGTGCATCCACTTCCACATCTCTTCCTCCCCAGAGTTTATAAGCCTGGAGCAAAATTTAATTTCCACCTCATAAGTCTACCATAATGTGATACCGCTTCCACTAAATTACTCGGATAACCTTAATCAGCGCAGAGGTTAAAGACCTGAACCGTAGAAATGGTTTCAACTTGGTGTAGTCGGCACGATAATAGCTCTCTCCCCTCAGGCACAAACACAGACACCTCCGTTGCCTTAGCCAGCCCTGTTTTATTGGGCGTCTTCCAGGCCACCCGGGGGAATGTTAAGGGAGGACAGAGGCAGAATGATCCCCTTACCGGATGCCTGTCATGGCCCCAGGTTTTTCTTTTACCCCCTTCTCCTCCACAATCAGAGTCCTCTCTAGGCCTCAATAGATCTTTGTTAAGGCACCCAATGAGGACGTATCAGATTTCCCTGGCCTCTTGGCAGCCTGTGTGCTGGTCGGGATACTTGGGCTTTCAATTCTTAAAGACTGCTTTTCAAAAGGCCTTGTTTTTCTTCCTGAGGGATGGAAACAGGGTAAGGATTCAGTGTCTGATGCTTGCTTCAAATCTCCAGTCTTTTCGGAGGAATTTTATCGAGTCATCATTATTTTATTCTTATGGTACTACTTCCCAAGAGGGCCGATATGGAATCAGTGACAATGCATCATTACTCAAGTGAAATTCTCTCATTCTCTCATTACGTTTCAATTTTAAAATGGGGAAAAAATGTGAAATTTTAATAAACTATAGGAGACACTTGTGCAACTTATGTGTAACGTTGATATTTACGCTTAAAGCGTAAATATCAAGGTTATAAAATTAAGTAAAACCTACTCAACTTTCTGAGACTGGTGTTCCCGTCATGCACTGGGGCATGAATAATTAATAAGGCTGCATTTTTCACTGTTTTCCAGCTGTATTTACACTGTTTTATCATTGCTTTTGTTGTTAGGTTTACTTGCTGACATCTGGGGTTCATTTTCTACTCAAGATGACACATTCATACTCATACAAATGTTACCGTTATTGTGTATTGTGCACCAAGTATTTAAGTGTCTGTGTTTGGATGGGTACTACATTACTTCTATTATGAAGATATGTTGTCTACACAATAACTACTGCATTATTTACTTCGATGTTTTAAGTAAAGCATACACTTTTAAAGAATTGTTTAACATTACCTTAATGTTTACATATTTGTTTCATAACTGATGAACTTGAGCTGAATAATGACACGTAGAGCTGCTTTACAGCTGAAATTGAATCTGTTTTATAATGGATGAATTTTGCAACTGTTATTTTCCTGCTGATTACAGTGAAGCTGCGTTGAAACAATCTGTATTGAATAAAGTGCTATATAAATAAATGTGGCTTGAATTGACAAAATATAAGCATCTGCACTCTTAGAAAAAGGTTCAGTGTGGTTCTATATAGAACCCTAGGGTTCTTGACTCAACTTCAAAGACGCCTTTATACTAAAAAGGTTCTATATAAGGAGAAATGTCTTAAAGGGTTAGTTCACCCAGAAATGAAAATTCTAATGATTGGAACCCCTAAAAGGTTCTATATGAAACATCTGACAGAACCCTTTAAGGTTCAATATAGGACCTTTGGTAACATTTTAGTTTAGGGTCCAAGTCTCACTTTTAACTTGCTTATTAGCATGCATATTACTAGTATATTGGCTGTTTATTAGTACTTATTAAGCACATATTAATGCCTTATTATGCATGACCATATTCTACATCCCTTAATCCTTCTCAATACCTAAAATTAACAACTAACTATTAATAAGCAGTAAATTAGGAGTTTACTGAGGCAAAAGTAGTAGAATATGTTTTCCCCATACTAAAGCGTGACCGAACCTTTTCTTCTAAGAGTGTACACGTACACATATCTGTTTTTTATTCTATTCAGGAAGACCTACATCCTATCTCCTACATGCCTCCAATCTTTCTGTCACCGGCTCCCTATAATTCTTATTCTCTTTTTATTTCACTGTCTCCCTCCATGTTTCCCCCTCTCTCTGGTGTCTGGCAGTGGATCAGTGCAGCCCATCTTGAAAGCTGCTCTGCTTCGCTCAGGGAATTCGCCCTGGTTCCCCATCATTAACTTGTGCTAGCTCTGGAGAGCACATTCTCAAAGCAAAGGTCTCTCTCTCTCTGCATCTCCAACTGCTCCTCTTCCTCCTCTTCTTCTCCTCCAGCTCCTTCTCATGTCCCTGTGGAGAACAGACGTTGAAGAGCTGTCCATACACTCCCTCGTTCATGGATAGTTTGGTGTGGTCTGTAAGGCTCACAGGAAACTGCTAAATCTAAAGCCAATGCTTCATGTCCCGGGTGGCTGCGTCGGACCCTCAGGGCAGAGGCATGCAAAGACTCTTGGGATTTTGGAAGCTCAGAAAAAGAGATTTGTCCCCCCCTTCCTTTGGGGCAGAGGCACGCACAGACTCTTGGGACTCTCTGAGATTTGGAAAAAGAGATTTGTCCCGTGGTCCCACTAATGACAGTCACATATGTGCAGGAAAAGAGAGATTAACCTCTTCATTTCCACTTTGGTTTGTAGAAAAAAATCATAAGTGGACTAATTAAAGATCTTACAGTGTGCAAAAGTAGGGTTCTGTACCTATAAATCAAATCCATAATGTGTAAATTAGAGCCAATAATGAGCTCCGAGGTGGTTAAATGATGGTATTCTTCTGTAGAATTCACAAGTCAGTCTGATTTCAGATTCACTTGAAATGTAGTATGTTTAATAGCCAAATTCCTGCCTATTTAGCATAGACCTTATGTAGTCCCGCCCCTTTCAGTTTGTATTTCCACAGCATGAAGGTAAGATCCTACGGATTTATTAATGAACAACAAAATTTAAAATCTTCCCAGTCTACTGATATTTGTAATTTGCTTCAAACATTACAATGCTCATGATAACTTTTGTTAACTCTACAATAAGTAAATCTACTTCATCAGCTAATTACTCTTTGACAGCGATGCCATCAAAATATACAGAGCTACCACAAATACAAATGTTTAAACACAAAATTCTAAAGATGGTTGCACGTTTGTTTCTCTGGCACATAAACTGCAAAAAAGATGGACGACGCATCTTCACTTTCTTCCATTGTAGAAAAGCGAAGCAGTCAATGCCCCAAGATGGAGCTGACATCTTGTGCTAATTACGTTGTTTCGGATCCCAAATCTGTGCAGTAGTGAGCGTGAAGTGGAGCCGCGGTATCAAGGTCCTGCCCACATCGTCCCTGAACTTTTTTTAAGTTGCCTGACTGCTCCAATTTTGATGTCTGCTGTTTGTAGTAAAAGTCTTGTTAAAATAAAGTAAATACAACTACTAACCACAAAGTCATATCCCAAAAAAAAAGGCTGTTTGAGCCTCCGTGATTAGTTCACTCAGAGAAGCTGTCAATCACAGCTGTCAATCATGATGTCACACCCCCCCGTTTTATCGCATCAGATAACTAAAGCCGCGTTTCCATCGCAGGAACTTTTCCTAGTAACTAGGGACTTTGGGTTGGTACTCTGTGTGTTTAGAAAGTCCCTGCTCGCTAGGTAGTACTTTTTCAAAATTCAGGGGTGGGACTTGGGGCGCTGATTGGTTGAGTTCCCGCAGCATTTTGATTGGTTGACTCCACGCAGCATTTTATTTCAACCACCATTTTTAAAAGTCTGTTGCGGTGCGTGCAGTAAGAGTTGTTTGCTATTCGAATCAGCAATGGAGTTTAAAAAATACGACAGATGGATCGATGACGAGGTTCAGGATTTATTAAGTTTATATGTGGAGGACGAAATCCAGCGGGAACTGAAAAGTCGCACACAGTCCTACGTCACCAGACTAATCTTCACGGTACTTTAGACCACGATAAAAACGCAGACAGCAACAGGTCTGGGGGAAAAAAAGTTCCTGGGACAAATTGTTCTGGGTAATTGCAGTGGAAATGAGGCTTAACTATAACCAAACTTATTTAAAAAACAACCCTTGAACTTACATCAGTGTGATAAAAACTAGTTTGGCTCATGTGCCATTTGTTTATGGAGAGGGCAAGGTTTATGACCTATACTGCATCCAGCCACCTGGGGGCGATCAAAATGCTTTGGCTTCACTTTTCAGGACATGTGAGGCACTCTCACTCTGGCGCTTAAGGTCTATACAACCCAGAACACCTAAGCAAAATCCACCAATCAAGAGCAGTGGCTGTTACCATGGAAACACAGATCAAAAAGAATCGAACATTGACCCACTCTAACATAAAGAATAGCAAATTATGCAATCAAGTCAGAACAAAAACTGTAGATATACAAAGACTATGAATAGGAGAAACTGCAATGCACAAAATGGCGTAATAAGTCCCACCTTCTTAATAAAAGAGCCAAACGCTGATTGGTAAAGTCACTGCAGCTGCCGTTAGAAGCTCCGGCTTCTAACAGAAACCTGAGGCTTACGCTTAGGACTGCACATGCGCATTGGCTGGTCTAGCCTGAAAAACAAGCTTTTTTAATGCAATTTGAGCATAAGAAACTATATTTATGTTTATTTATATATGTGTCATTTAATTGTGAGTTCAGCAAGAAGTTTTTGAGATTTCAGGATTTCCCATTCAAGTAGATAGGAATGAAATAGCTGGCTGGAGGCATTGCAAATACTGCCGAACAGACTTTCTTTCTTTCTGTCAAAGTCTCTATTGTCACTTTTTATCAGTTTAATGCATCCTTTCTGAATTAACATCTTATCAAAGGGCCTGTCCTATCCTATTAAAGGTGCCCTAGAATTGACATTTTACAAGATGTAATATAAGTCTAAGGTGTCCCCAGAATGTGTCTGTGAAGTTTCAGCTCAAAATACCCCATAGATTTTTTATTATACCATGTTTTAACTGCCTATTTTGGGGTGGAATTAAAAATGCTCTGATTTGGGGTGTGTACACCTTTAAATGCTTGTGCTTTCTGCCCCCAAGCTCGCGACTCCATTAAACATTGCATAAACAATACTGAAGTTCACAATATAAACTCTCAAAATGGATCATTACAAACTGTTGGTGATGCAGCATATCAGATCACGTAAGTATGGCATGTATTTTGTCGATGTTTGCTGACATTTGATTCTGAATGAGTTTGATAGTGCTGCACGGCTAACGGGGCTAAAGCTACACACAGTTGGAGAGACTTGATAAGAATGCAGATGCGTTTCTCAATTATACAAGTTTCAATTGCCAGTAGATCTGCTTTGTTCTAACTTCCTACCTAAACCATTCTCTGAAAAAGTAATCCCAAACTGCAGTTCTGGCCAAACTCGCATGTATTTCAGTGTTACTGTCAATCAGAACACCAAACATAAAAGAGATACAAGCACATTTCACCCCATGATACACCCAGTAATGGCAGTCCTGGCAAAGTTAAGAAATGCATGTATCCTGTGGTATCAAGCCCCTGTCAAGTACACAAAGAGCGAGTGTCTGCATTCTTGCTCTCCAAGTACAGCACAAGCGCCAAAACAGAGAAGAGAGGGTGGAGGGGGGGACGGCCGCTGACAGACAAGACAAAAATGCAAATCCAGACAGAGATGATTGGTAACTTCCTCTTTGCGTCTGGCAGCTGCATTGAGGACTGCTGTGCAGAGGGAGGCGAGCTCCAGCCAAGCTACTTTAATGACGATTCAAGACAAAAGTGTTTTCTCCATTCAGCTTCTCATGCATTATAAACAGTGCAGGGACGCTTTGTTTGTGTGTTTAGGAATATTTTTTGTCCTGCAGCTCTCTTGTGGGCTTGAGCTTTTTGTTTGTTGTTCTTTCCATACTCTGAGCAGGGTGGGCTATGTGTGTGAGTGTGTGTCTTTTGACAGCATAATAAAGATCACTGTAAAACAAAAACTGAATGCATCTTAGTATTTTATAATATACTGTTTGAATTACATTTTTTATAATTCATACATTTCACATATCACAATTTCATAATAATTTAAATATTTAAACAGGAATTGTACCTTTTAAAAATATATTGTATTTTAAAATGTAAATATTTTATACTTCTATTTTAAATACATGTACTTTTTAAAACTACTACTACTACTACTACTACTACTAATATAAAAGATCAGATATAAAAAAAAAATGTTGTTTAAATATATTTTTGTATGAATCACATAATCAGACTTAAATACAATCAATAAAATAATTTTTATTTTTAATTTTATTAATATAAATTAAAAAATATAAAATAATAATAATAATAATAACGTTTCCAAAAACGAAAATGCATTTTTCATTTTTAACCAATACCTTATTTAAAAAATAAAATTATATGAAGGAATTGCATAACGAGACAAAAAATAAGCCAAAATAACATTTAGTAAATAAAATAGTAAATAAAGAAGTAAATTAAGAAGTAATTACTTAAGAAAATAAAAAAAGAATACAATTAATATTACATTTAATAAACAATATTCTGTTCATTTGTTATTTTTAAATCAATTTATTACTATTATATAAATTATTATTATTATTATTATTTTAGGATTATGTGATTCCATTGTACTCAACGTCACTGTCAAAAAATCCGAAAAGCAGCCAGATCAACATATATATCACTTCCAAAATAAATATCACTTCCTTTTTCTTATTTTTGTGATCACTTTGTGAAAGAACGCTCCACATTTCCGTACTGCTGATAGATTTATATACAGCTGTGTAATCATCCCACCCTGAACTGTTTGGTAATAAAAAGAACTGATTTGCGTCCATTCATTACTCTTGACATTTAATATGTTCTTGCGATTGTACAGGGAATTTTGCCTATTAAATGTGAAGTGCTGTAACCCGGGGTTATGTCGCAACTTGCCCCTCTTCACCTGGCTTTCTCTGGCCTGTTCAAGTACTGAAAGAAACCCATTCAAGAACTTAAACCAACATGATCTCCTGTCCAACGTCCTCCCACAAACATATCTCTTCTTCCACGTGTAGGAGATTATTAAAAAGAGAAGCCAGCTCCTCAGTCTGCATGATACTAGCTGGCTAATTTTGCACATAGCCAAACTAATTACCAAACAGCATGTGTGGCAATTTGAGGCAGGACCTTTCCCAGGCCCCTAACATGGTTCCCCACTCTTCGTTCTGCCAGCTTTAGGTCCGTAGCCCCGCTAGGCCTCAAACAACAGCTGCAGACCACTGCAAACATCCGGTATGGAAGGAGGCGACAGCTAGTATAAAGGAGCGATTGATAGCAAAAAGGGGCTTGGTGGAACGCTTAGGAATGCCTGCCGGGTTTACAACTTAATTTAACTCCAGAGGCCTGGGCTTCATTCTTCTGGTGGCTACACTTATTGAGGAATGGATACAAAACAACAACAACAACAAAAAAAGTGAGATTCGAATGCAAACCCGTTATTGCCCGGCAACCACGAAAGGGACATAGAACATTTGCATACTGAGAGTTTGGTCTCGCCTGGATTAGTCTTTCATCTTTTTTTTTTCGCTCACTCTTATTTATAGTTGTGGTGTGTCTTTGGAGGATGCAGTCTTTATTTAGGTACTCATGTTTATCATATTTGCATTTGTATGTTCCGAGCTATAAAATTTTTATTCACCAGCTTCTGAGAGAAACGTCCTAGAAAATTAAAGCTGCCAAATTTAGAGCACATGTAAGTGGTGGGCTGAGCGAGAGCTTCTTTAAACGTTCTCTTTACAGGCTTGAGGTTGATTCTCTGCTCTATTCATTGACTGCATTTGCTCATGTTCAGTCAAGTCGCAGATGCTACACGTCTTTAATTCCCTTCCATTCAATTCCATATTTTGTTTTACACCAAGAATGGTTAAAGGGGACCTATTATGCCCCTTTTTTCAAGATGTAATTTAAATCTCTGGTGTCCCCAGAATGTGTCTTTGAAGTTTCAGCTCAAATTACCCCACAGATCATTTATTATACCTTGTTGTAAAAACCCATTTTGAGTGCATGCAAAAACATGTTTTTGTGCATGTGTCTTTAAATGCAAATGAGCTACTGCTCCCCACCCCACTTTCCAGAAGAGGGCGGAGCCTGTACAGCTCGTGCATGGATACTCTGCCAAGTACAAACAAAACATCTGCTTAGTTTAGATTATCATCTATATTGTGATCACGCTCAGGGACATTGCAGTTCATCTTCATCATGAAAGTTTATTATCTGCATGTGTTTTAAAGCTTTATCAGTTTAAACTTCTAATTTATTGTTTTCTGAGTGCATACATCTAATGCACGCGCACAGAAGGCTGTCTGTCAGACGGCACGTCTCGTGAGTATTAAACTAACTTCTCTTTCATGTCTTGTGTTTAAACTGTCAAATACACACAATGTTCACAAAAGCCGCGTTTCCACTGAAATTACCGGAACGATTTGTCCCATGAACTTTTTCCCAGGAATTTTTTTCCCCAGACCTGTTGCTGTCTGCATTTCCATCGTGGTCTAAAGTAAATTGAAGATTAGGCAAGTCCGGTGATGGAGGACTGCGCGCGAATTTCCAATTCCCGCTGGATTTCGTCCTCAACGTATAAGCTTAATAAAGCCTGAACCTCGTCGTCGGTCCATCGGTCGTATTTTTTTGTTGATTCGAATAGCAAACAACTCTTACTGCATGCACCGCAACAGACTTTTAAAAAATGGAGGTTGAAATAAAATGCTGCATGGAGTCAACCAATCAAAATCCTGTGTGAACTCAACCAATCAGCATGTTCAGCGCCCCAAGTTCCACCTCTGAAAGTTCCTGAACTTTGAAAAAGTACTACTCTGTAAGCAGGGGCAAATTTTACCCAGAACTTCATTTAGACCCTGGTCCTTGCAGTCGAAACGCACCGAGTACCACCCCAAAATCTTGTTCCTGAGGTGGAAACGCAGCTAATCACACTTGGTTATGTCTGTGAACGTAAACAGCAGGGACAGAAATCGCATGTGTATATTAGATCTGTGGCACATTACCTTCAAAAGCAAAACTAATCCATTGTGTTTTCAGCGGCTCAGATGTCGGGAGTAAATGAAGACTCTTATGTTCATTCTTACATGCAACAACAAAACATCTCAGTTGCTTACCAGACATTCTTGTCGCTACAGCTGCTCTGGCGTCAAGACAATGGCGGACAGTGTACAACTCACTCAGGGTGAAAACTATGGTAATACAGCAGAGTCAGTCAGCGGTTGTGGGCGGGGCCTGCACAATGTGACATCGCATTGTACAGAAAATGAAAACGCTTGTTCTATGAGACTGTGTTGATGTTTTATGGGGATAAATAAAAGGAGTGGGTGAATTTTTATCATTATAGGCTGGTTGTTTACACACACTGCCAACACACATTTATGTTCAAACACCATGTTAAAATAAATTTTGCATAATAGGTCCCCTTTAAGTAGAGTTTTGTTCATAATATTTGATTTCTGTGGCAGCTTTGCATGAATGCAAGGCAAAAGGTTTCCCAACTTTTCATTTTAATATCACTCCATCATTTTTCTCCTCTTGGAAATAATTGCTACTTTAACTCCCGTGCACTTTCTTGTATGCTACATGTAAACATAATTTACAGGATTTATATGTAATGCACCACTGAAGAAGGAACACTTAGTGTTTGAGTTTGCATTCTGTCATGAAATATTTGTTTAAGAGGCAGTTTTCCAACACTACTTACACAAGTTTCTCATTTAATAACATAATTTTCCTCAAGATGTGCTCAGAGTGCATGTCAAGCAGTGAGGACTACTTGCACGAGAACATTTTTTAATAAACTCTTTGTTGAATAAACATTGGCACGATGTATAAAAATGTCTATTGAGGGCATTTCTCCATAGATAAATCCATAATAAAAAGCCTTGAACTAAACCAACTAGCTCTGAGATTAATCACAATATTACAAACTTTGATTTGAAAAAGAAAAGAGTATATGAAAATCATTAAAATATACAGTATGTATGTATAATATACTGTATGTATGAAATTAACTTCCAACCCATCAAGCATTTCATATGTAATTTCTTAATAATCTCAAAGCCAAAAGTTTATGGACATGTAACAACAAACAAACAAACAAAAAAAGCAGCAGCAGAGAGACCTGTCAAAATATGAAGCATGCTTGACCAGTCATGTTTGACGTGACCACCAGCGTGGTCTCTTTAATGCATTCATTCAAAAGATGTCCTTGTAAATCCATTGTGGGGGGAAGGAAAGAGGAAGGAAGGAAGACTTCCTCCCTGTGGAGTGGATATTAACACTGGCAGCTGGTGGGGAAAAGGAATTCTGCTGGAATGCTGCAAAGTCGCTGTTACACAAGCATTGCTGCTACTTTCATTTGGCCCACCCCAGGTTTCATTGCTTTCTTCTGCACCTCTGGTTGGGGACAGGGGAATATATCATGCTCTTGACATAGACAAGAGGGTTTACCTTGCACTAGCTGAGCTTAAAAGGTAATATATAGGTTGAGCCTATAGATTATATGTTCTTGACACAAAAGCAAACATAAATGTTTGAATTTCATGATAGGCTTCTAGCTATTGACCTATTTTGATAAAGTTAGCCTAAGTAAAGAAATGCATCATGCTGCAACTGTCATTGTGCTACATATGGTTTCTGGATGATTACTCATGCAAGACCTGAACAGGTGTTTTGCACTATTTTTTTAACTTGACATGTGTCAAGGTAACACACAGTTTGAATGCAAACGGATATGCTGGTGAACATCCAAAGTTGATGAAATTTTACAAACTTTTAGAGGTTTTACCGTACAAACTGTCTGACTACTTCAGTCATTACTGATGCATCTCCTGGGATTAGTAAATGTATTCGTTTATTTGAAGGATGCATTAAATTGATCAAAAGTGACTGTAAAGACATTTATAATGTTAAAATCTTACTGATTACAAACTTCTGAATGGTAGTGTAAAAATATATAATATAACCTCACTGACCAACTACTTACTGTTGGTTAGTGATTAATTAGATCTTTATTCATTAATTAGATCACACCTGTTTGCATTCCATTTGTTATCTTGTGTGTTTAAGTCCTTCAGTTCTTTCAGTTCATCGTCTGGTATTGTTTGTGTTTATACACACTGTTACTGTGATTTTGTTGTTGTTTATTAAAGTTACTTGACTGTTGACTTGATTTTGTGGAGCTACCCATTACAGAACACCAGACTGATAAGGAAATGGATTATTCAGAGGATGCTATCCACCCAGAGGAGCAACTTCAGTCCTTATATCAAGGAGCACGGCCACTGGAGGATTTTGTAGATTAATTCCTGGAACTGTGTCATCAGATTAGTTGGGATGAGTACACTTTGAAGATGCACTTTTGGAGCGGGATTAACGACGAACTGCTACAAATAATGCTGATGGGGAATGACAACTGCTCATTATTTGAATACATCGAGTACACACTGTGTGTAGCTGGTTCTCCACTAATTGTTCAGCTATAATCTTCCCAACCCTGCTTGCCCAAATCCTCCAGTGGACCTCACAGAGCCAATTCCAGAGCCCAGCCAGCCATGACACCAAGGAATGGACATGAAGCCAGAGTCCACCGCAGACTGGGAGCTTACGCCTGCCGCGCTGAACCTGCCAGAGACTACAATAGCCCAGGACACACCAAGCCGACGTCAAAGAACTAGCGGCGACGAAAGCTGACTCTGTCTTTGTCTCTGCCAAAAAGCTGCGCTTGAACACACCAAAAGGACTAACGGCTACTGTCAACTAGCATGTGCGATCTGCGACTGCGTGTAAGTAAATGTCTATCTATATCAGCAGGTATCAATGTCTATTTTCGTCATTCAAAAAGGGAAACCGAAACTGGGACTGCAGATATACAAAACATAAGCAAAGCAGCGCTTGCTTATCATTTTGAATATCAATTATACCGATCAATTTCTTCATTCCAGTCGGTTCATGCTAATATGAAAATATTCATGCATTTGAATGCTCAGGTAAGATGACGTAAAATCATAACAGCCCTCTGTCTGCTCACTTCTTTGCTCACTGAACAGCCAATCGGAGTTATCTCTCTCACTCTCACTGACGGGCTGACGGCGATTCAACATGCTAAATCAGCCCAAAAAACCCAGATGGCATCCGATTAGAGCCAACGGTGCGGAACACACCTGAAAAACTAAGCTGAAAGACACTCAAAAAGGCCTGACATAGCCCAATGGCCGACCATCCCGGCCTTATGAGGACTGAGCCAACCATCGCCCCAGAGCCTGAGGCCCATTGTGAGTCTGACCAGGTGTGTGAACTCCACCCACTACCCCACTGCTGAGCTTATTATGGACTCTATGGAATATAATTATTTTGAGGAACTGGATATGGACATTCTGCTGAATCTCCCATAGCCGCTGGTCCCGCCCAGCTCTAAGTCTTCTGTGTCTTCATCATCGCCACTGGTCCTGCCCAGCATAAAGTCTGTTTTGTTGACCTGTACCAAGTCTATGTCATTGTCGTTGATCCCACCCAGCCT
This sequence comes from Ctenopharyngodon idella, assembly GCF_019924925.1. NCBI lineage: Eukaryota > Metazoa > Chordata > Actinopteri > Cypriniformes > Xenocyprididae > Ctenopharyngodon > Ctenopharyngodon idella. The sequence continues at coordinate 8,754,119 of NC_067220.1, forward strand.
CCTTCTCCCCCCTCCGCATCCTGATTCAGCCAGTTCATCAGACCCGCCTTCGCTGGTTCTCTTCAGCCCCTCATCTTCTCCTCTAAAAGTGTAGCCAAGTATGGTGTCCCACACTCTGAATTTGTGCTCCTTTTCACCCATCCAAGTTTTGTTGCGATGCCCGGGGAGTGATTGGGGGTTAAGTGCCTTGCTCAAGGGCACCTCAGTTGTGGGTAATGAGAGTGGAAGAGAGCGCTGTTCATTCACTCCCCCCACCTACATTTTCTGCTGGTACTGAGACTCGAACTTGTGACCTTCAGGTTACAAGTCCAACTCTCTAACCATTAGGCCACAACTGCCACCATTCTGTTATATGGATAAGCCTCAGGTCTTCCGGTCTCCAGCATCACCCAGGCATGTGGATCCCTTGGCTCCGCCTCCAGCTGCTGATCCCGTCACTCCACGGTCCGTCGATCTGTCGGCTCCACCTTGGCTTCTCCATCCTGATACCAATGTCCTTACGGCTCCACCGGGTTCCCTCGTCCCTCCGGCTGTGTCTTGATCAGACGTCACCCTGCCTGTGCCACGGACTTACAAGCCGTCCGCTGCACTCCGTCTCGCCACACCTTTGGCTCCATCTGGCTCCATCTTCATCCTTGGACCCACCCATTCTGCCTCAGTCCTCAGGCACTCCGTCTCCACCTTGGACATTCATCGCTGCGGCTCCACCTCAGCCTCCAGGACCATTGGTGTTGCCCTTTATCTCCGTCAGTCGGCCCCTGGGTGTCGTCATCCAATTCTCCACCATGGCTCCTCTCTTCATCGACTCTTCATCCTGGCTGCGCTCTAGATCACCACATGGCTACGCCTGCTCCTGGTTCCTCCCCCCATCATCGCCTCTATTCTCCAGCCCTTTGCTGGCCCCTCGTCCCCCAGAGCTTCTGCCCTCCTTCCTCAGTTGGACTTTTATGGTGCAAGGACAAGCCTCCCCGGGGGGTTGTTCTGTCACAGGTTTGCTTAGTTTTGGTTTTGTCTTGATTGTATTCTGTTCCTATTTTGCCTGCCTTTTATCTTGTTTTCTTTTTGTTCTCAGTTTCCTGCCACTAGTTTGTCACCATGGTTATTCATTAATTAGATCACACCTGTTTGCATTCAGTTCATTATCTTGTGTATTTAAGCCCTTCAGTTCTTTCAGTTAATCTTCTGGTGTTTGTGTATAGTGCAAACTGTTACTTTGATTCTTCAGTTGTTTTATTAAAGATATTTGACTTGCTACTCTCATCATCTTTGTGGAGCAACCAGTGACAATTACATACTCCCAGTATCAGAATGCTCTCAAATGGCCCATGTCCTTTCTCTCAGAGTATATCCCTCCCTCTTTTCCTTCTGTTGAGTTAAGTGCTGTGTAGACTATATCAGCCTCCTTAAGCAAGCTGGGACAAACATTGTGAAAGCCATTCCATCTGATGGGAGCCAACTGTGGTAATTTCTCCAGCTGATTTGTGATGTGCAAATGAACAAGTGGTGAAGTTTGTTGAGGTAGATGCTGCCAAAGGCATGAATAAACAAATTCTTTCACATCCTCCAGATTTAGGAGTAACAAGTCTCACTTTTCCAAGTGAATAGAGAAATGAAAGCTCTAGCTTAAGTTCTGCCAGGAAGACTCAATGTTATGTCACCTATTAATTTAGATCTAACCAATCATTATCTTACATTGGAGTATAAAAGATCGGTACTTACATATGTCTGAGTTCACAGATGCTGACGCCAACCTTCACCTCCATCCTCCCCACCACCACCAGGATGGTCCCTGTCGGCTACGCCCCTGCCTTCATCTTCAGGCAGGAAATGCAGAGTCCGCAACCCTTTAGGATAGTGAGCTATGGACGGGGCCTACACCAAAGAACTTAATGTTACAATATTTTTCTTGCTGATTGTTAATAAATACCATTGTTATGTTATCTTGCCTCCCCAGTCTTTTTGCATGGTATTTCAGTGCAAAAAGCATTTTATTCACTAACTGGTGGATCAGTAAAAGGATATTCATCCGAACAAAAAGAAAAAGAAGAATAGGGCACTAAAACAACACATGCAAGCAAACATCGCTCTCAGTAGACAATTGTTTCTTATTGAATTCTCGCCTCAGTGCTTTAGATTGTACATTAATTTACCTAAAGATCAGAGCATGTGATGAATAAAACAATAAAATCAGATGATTAAGGTAACCCCGCGGAGGGGGGTTGGGTGGGGTCATCTGTCTCAGTAAGTCCTATTTTATTGCTGAGAGTTAATCCTTGATCAATATAAATAGGACCCTTAGAAGCAAAGGCAGGTCTGACAGTAGATTCCCTCTGAACATGACAGGCCTTATCTGTTTCAAAGAACTGATAACTTATAGCTGTCTCAGAGCTTGTATGAGTTTTTCAAGACAGATCTTCTCAAGAGGCCACCGAATGACACTGTCTGGAATATCAATTCTGTCTGTCATAAAGTAATATAATAATAATAATAATAATAATAATAATAATAATAATGATTAAAAGACAGTCAAGTTCAATATTTCAGTAATTGCCGTTTTAAATATTCACATTTGTTTTATTAGTTGTGTTTAACCATCACTATTGCTGTTACTAGAAGGATTTGATCAACAATTTGAGCTATGGATCGTACTTGTTGAGGCGCGCTATTACTTTTCTGAGCAATCAAATCGACGTAGAATGTAGGCATAGACGCCTCTCGTGGTTCAAATGAATAGGACTGGGCAACAAACTCAAGTTCCTCTTCTCTTTTATTGAAATCCTCAGACATTTCTCTTTAAAAATTCTCATTTTAAACTTCTAATTCATGACCCGTGTTTTGTTTTGCTCTATCCTCTACGCTTCCATGTTCGTCAATACGTCATGCGTCACGTCAGAGGTGCACTCTTCCGTCAGAACTACAGTAGACTCCTGTAAGCCTGTTGCGGGAAGTCAGTGATTAATATGGATATTATTCTCACAAAAGCCTATTGTTTCACTTCAAAAGGCCTTTATTAACCCCCTGGAGCCGTGTGAATTAATTTTATGACGGATGGGTGCTCTTTTTTGGGCTTCAACATTTCCATTCACTCCCAATATAAAGCTTAGAAGAGCCAGGATATTTTTTTAATATAACTTTGGCAGAAAGAAGAAAGTCATATACACCTAGGATGGCATGAGGGTGAATAAATTGTGGGATAATTTTCATTTTTGGGTGAACTAACCCTTTAAGTGGCCTTTTATTTAATTAATATTAAAGGACATTTAAAAATACACACACACACACACACACACACACACACACACACACACACACACACACACACAAAAAAAAAAAACCCCCACACAATCATAATCAAGTTTTCCAGGTAAGAATCACTTTTTCTATGGTTTTAGTAGTCTATGACATTTCTCAATCCTCTAACTCACGTAGAATGAATCTATTTATTATATAGAATTTATTTGTTATAGAATGTTTTGTTCATTCCTGAATAAATTAGACAATTTTACACAGCTGCATTCCAAACCATGCAGGATTTTATTTAACTATTTATATACACTGGTCAAATTGCTTTCTTCACTTTCAGACTGAAATAATTTCATAGGCTAATGTGATATAAGATTTCAACAATCCAATTAATAAAGAGCCAAAACAGCCAAAAGGCACATACCACTTCGCTGCACATGATAAACATTTCCATTTCCACTCAGTAGTTGATTTACACATTCAATTACTTTGCCGGCCTCCACATGTATAAAGAAAGAGTTTGAATGAACAGTAAAAGAGATCTATTTGCCATCAAGCAGCCCATCATCACAGCGTTAACAACTAGCGATTTCATTAGCGCTCCAGTAAGAACATCACAGGATTCTGGCATAACAATATAGGTAATTTCCTCTCACAGCAGTTTGCAATTAAAAACGATTGTAATTATGATTATTATCATTTGTCAGTAATATTGCTGGAATAAGCAGTTACTATGTCTTGTCAGCAGAAGCTGTTTCTTAGGATATCACTCAAACATTTTTTGGCTACATGAATATGTTCGTCTAAAATGTTAAACTTTTTATTCTTCTGATAAAAAACATTCATTTGTCAATCAAAAATGGCTTAAATTGTAATCTGTTGTTTACACAAAGTTGCCATATAGCTGCAGAAGACTTGTAGAGCACAAGTCATATGGACTTATTTTATGATATTTTTGTAAATTGTGAAGTCTGGCAGTGTAAATCACATTCACTTTCATTGCATGGAATAGAGCAGCTCAGATATTCTGCATAACATCTTGTTTTGTGTTTCGTGGAATAAAGAAAAAATGATCCTTAAAATAGAAAAAATAATAATTTCTGAGTGAACTATTCCATTAAAGCTCACATATGTCCTAAATTAAGCCATTCTAAAGGAACAAGGAAGGTCTTCAACACAGTTCTCTATTAATAGCCATTTATGTTGGCTTCCAGGTGGACAAAATCAATTCATTTTTGAAGTAGGGGAGTCCCTGAGAAAATAAAGCTCTTTCCTGTTGAATACCTCTTTCAATAGAGAGTATAGCAGGGCTTCCCAATCAGCCTCACAGGTGCAAGAGCCTAGAGGGGTCAAAGGTCATGGGATAGCAGTCTTTTGGCCCTCAAGAAGTCGGCATTATAAAGCTGTTGACCCTGTGGTGTTCCTACTAATAATGTGCTGCATGAAAGTGGAGGTATCCTGCAGTGGCTTACTGGCTCTTCCTGCTTGGAAAGGCATTGTGGAATGAAAGGACGGTGAGGTGGTAATGAAGTCTTTCACTCTCATAAGAGAATAGTGTGCATGAATGCATATATATTCTACTCAGCTGCAGACAAGAGTCCTGTTCTCGAGGGTGTAAACCTATGTTTCACTTGATCCAGTTGCTTATGGACATGCTGTTTCTTTAACTATGGCCACTTTTGTACTTTTTTTTGTAGTTTATTTAACCAGCAAATGTCATGATATATTGTGTTTGATATCATTCTGTGTTGGGAATGCCATTCATGGCTAGTGTTTTTAATACACTCTTAGAAAAAAGTTTAATAGGGTTCTATATAGAACTATTGACTCAATTTTCAAGATCCCATTATGCCAAAAAGGTTCTATATAAGGAGAAATGGCTTAAAATATTGCATAATACGTTCATGTTTAATGGGTTATTCCAATTTTTTCTAGTGATAAAGTATAATTCATCAAAATTTAAAAATAAATAAATAAATAAAAATAATTAATTAAAACTAAATCCATAAAATGATCCCATGATTGGAACCCCTACACGTAATATAAATGAAGTGACCGACAGAACTATAAAGAACATTTTCTGTACATTGCATTTAATTTTTTTTTTCACACTTTTTGCACATTTTGACAAAATTACAACTGATAACACAATAAAAAATAATAAAAACAGTCTTTGTTACGTCTTTTTTTTACACAATTACAAAAAATGTTTGTAAAGGAAATTTGTGCAAAAATTAGTGCTTTTAATCGATTAAAAAAATAACAAATTAAGCACACTTTTTAAAAATAAATAATCATGATTAATCGCATATTAATAAATTTATATTGTCATAATTTCACATTGAATCTCAAAATGAATGTAGAAACAACATAAAGACGGTATATATTTAAATATGTGTTTAATGGCATCTTTTTACTAAGTAGGCCTACTATGAATGAAGGCCAGTATCATCAATACCAGCACTGATACTGATGTCTCTATTAAATGGATATTTTCTCCTCAATTTTGGCCATTACCGTGCATTCATCCGGGCGTCGGCGTTAATGTTTCTCATTTACTTTGAATGGGTCTGTTGCGTTGCGTCACTGGCGTTGCTTTAGGCAGAAGTTGAAAAATGTTAAATTTTTCAAGCGCCAACGCAGGCGTCAGCCAATTAGATCACCTTATGCAAATACCCTAGCGCAGACGGCAGCCAACTGCGTTCATGCAACACTGGAAAATAGAGGAACATCAAAATGGAGGAAAAGCCTATTATTGTGGTGGGTAATCACCCGGTTCTTTACAATCAGTCTTTATATATGTACCGGGACTCATACCGGAGGGACCAAGCCTGGAAGGAGGCGGCAGAGACGGTTGGTGAATCCGGTGTGTATTTTGCTTGTATTGTATCCGTGTACTCTGTTTATCATTAAATCACGGCTAGCATAGCATAGCATGTAATTAAGCTAGAAGTAATGTGATTGGCTGTTGACGGTCAAGTCAGCACCAAGCTTCAGACACGCCCTCTATCAGGCATCGACGCCCCGTGTGAATGCCCCGTTAGCGATTCAACTTTACAGTTTAATTGAAAGTCTTTTTTTTTTTTTTTAACATTTAATAGGCTTTGAAAAATATAACAACTTTTATTTATGTGAATGTAAAACAATCTTCACATAAATTGTAAATGAATAAACTATTAATTGAATATAGATTAATCATTATTTCATGATTTCTATTTTTTTCTTTTGTTCTTTGATTTACATCAATGACACAGACCGCAGCAGGTTTATTAGGCTGCTGTCACTTTAAGACCCGCCGCAAATGACGCGGATCTGTGCGCGAGTGTCGGATGTCTCTGATTTCTCTTTTGCATCTTATCGCACTTGGTAGCCTGCATATATATATATATATATATATATATATTATATATACAAATGTTACTCTTTGTTCAGATTATGATATTTTAAAAATAATTTTGTATATTTTAAGACTGAAAGCTGAGTCTGGGATAGGGGTAAAACAATAAAAAAAAAAAGTCATGGTTTTAATTGGACTTTCTTATCAGAAAAAGCAGAAATGGAATTTGGTCATAAAAGTGCCTGCAGTTGAAGAATCAACCGTTTACGAACTCCAGGATCAAAGACAACATGGATATTTTTTTTCTAAACATGTCTGGTCCATCAGAACCACACATTTGATATCAGAAATAAACATTCACTCTGCAAAATTATGTACCTGCAGTAGACAAAATGTATGCTTTTTCTGGCAGACATCAGCTCTTCACTTCCATTTGGACCCTGTCCAATCCTGTTAAGGCCTTGAATGGTTGTTTTCCTGAGCAATCAGAGAATTGCAGGAAATGTTCGAAGCACTAAATTCTGCTCCCTGATCAGCGGTAATGTCTGTACCTAAAATATACCTCTTATGTTGACAAAGTGGTTAGAAAAGCGCTTGGTATATACTCGTCTAGAAGACGCCATAAAATATGTGGATATATATAGTTTGTAGGGCAAAATTCATAACGAAATGCCCCAGGTTTGTTTTCTGGACAGCTTCCAGGGGTATCTGAAAATCAGAGATCATATTATACATTCTTTCCACTATATGATAAAATGTATCTTTATATAATATCTTCACTTATCCCCTACTTAAGCTCTTAAAACCTCTTATCTGTCAATGGTTTATCTCTTCTACATCCTTCGGAGCACATGTGTGGGATGCATTGCAAGTCACATTGATTTCATCTCGGCCTAAGTCCCGTGACAGAATCAAAAGCTTAGGTTGAAAAACCAGCTCACATGACCTCGGCTCTCCATGAAAGACCACCAGGACTTTAGGAGGAGACCCTTAGCTTTGAAGAAACCCTAGGTTGCCCCCAATTTCCCTCCTGAAAGTCCTTGGCCTTTGTCCTTCAAAGGCTACAAAAGTGGCCCTGACCAATGAAGCACCTCACAGTGTGTTTATAATTCAAAGCTGGAATAAAGGCCTGTGGAAAATGAAAGTGAAGGGCTGAAGGTCTTTGAATGAAGAGGAGATGAGGGCAATCTCTTGAAGACCTTGAATTTCAAAACTGGAAAGTGTAAAATTGCAGTAAAACAGGAGATAAGGCTCAAAATTTGTTCTAAGCATAAGACAGATGAAGATGCATTACAAATCCAATCGTTTTAAAGAAACATTTAATCCATAAATGAGAATTTTGTCATCATTTACTCACTCTCAAGTTTGTCTTAATTGCTTTTTTTTTTATGATCTCTTTATGAACTTTTTGAAGCATCAAAGTGTCAGTTGCATAGCTGCCAATGGAGGAACAGAAATCTCTCAGATTTCATCAAAAAAATCTTCATTTGTGTTTTGAAGATGAACGAAAGTCTAACGTGTTTCGATCGACATGAAGGTGAGTAAACAATGACAGAATTTTCCTTTTTAGGTGAACTATCCCTTTAAATTGTAATAATAATAATAATTCACAATATTACTGTATTTTTCAACTGTATTTTTGATCAAAGAAATGCAACCTTGGTGAACATAAGATACTTTTTTTTTTTCAAATCTTACTGACCCCAAAACTTTTCAACAGTAGTGTCCATGTGTAACAAAGTCATTTAGCCTAAATACATCAGAACTGATCAAAACAAATGAATGGGTGTGTATGCCAGCGGCAAAGTAGCTCTAGCTTGTCCCTGAGTGCTTGAACTAGCACTAACCCCTTGTTTCAACCATCCCCGGTGTTCCCTATAGGGTAAGAAAGTGAATGAGACCGGGTTAGACCCAATCCTTTCCTGTAATGGCCACCATATGGCTAATAAAACTGAATTCTCTGTAGCGTGTTATCCTGTGGTTAAAGCAAAGCTCTGGCTTAGTCCTGACCCTCGCTTTGTGCAAACAAATGGTTAAATAACCCTAAAAGGGAACAACGCTGCACAAATGGGCACCTCAACACAAAGATAGGGCACAGAGCCCTGCGGTTCACATGCAAATGACCAAAAGTCTCTGCTGCAAGCGTACTAGCACAATACAGTGATTATAAGGGGAAGATAAAAAAGCAGACAGACTTAGCCTCGAGCTCACAATGAGCCAGTGAACTTAATCGACACCACCCAGCTCTAGCATTTCCCCGGCGAAACTTCTTTCTTTATATTTTTGTCTTCATTTTTTCATAGCCCTAGGAACACATTGTGAAATCTCATACCGTAGTTTCATTTTTTTTTGTGTTTGTATCTTTTCCTTTCGACTTGCCGCTAAAATGAATCCCTGAACCATACAATTAGAATTTGCTGCTGAATGATGAATTATGCACCTTGCATATAGACAAGAAAAAGCTAGTAACTGATAATAACGGGAGTTCCTCCTAACTCAAAATCTATTGTGATAACAGAGGAGCTGTCACGACGTAGTCTAAAAGCAAAATGAAAATCCATAGTCTACAACATGATCATGTCTTATGTCTTTTTTATTTATTGATATGCCCTGACGGGAGTACTCTGCTGATTTTACTTCACCACATATATAATAGTATAGCTTTCGTCCCCAGAGTGAAATAGTCCTAACATGATTCAGCACAAGCCAAGGGCCTTTATAATGGCGCACCTTCACCTAGTGACCATCAGGGGGCGCCATCACACTCTTGCCCACTCAGCCTCTCTGCTCCTGAGGAACGTGTTTTGCTTGTAAATGTGCGTGTGGGGCGTGTGTTTTCAAGGGGAGAGAGAAAATGACTGTGAAAATTACCATGTTGTTTATTTTCTGAGGAAAGTATTCTTACAGTGCCAGCAAAAAGACTGAATGCTCTCAGACAAGGGGGGAAAGACTGATCAATATCTAATCAGAGGGCGGAGGAGGAGGTGTTTGTGAGCAGCAGACAAACACATAAAACTCTGCCGCTCATCCACAGATTACAAAGCGAGCATGAGGAGAACAACAGAGATATTAGGATTCGATAAACCCATTCCTTACCTCTAAATCCAGTTGGTGTGTATTAGTGGGAAATCAGAACATGGTGTACAGTTCATGACATTTCAGTTTCATATTATAGACTGTGACCTCCCTTTCAAATCAACATGAAGTCAAAATTGACCCTCTTTACTTTCTTGATGCACATTCCTGTTCTTAACCATTGATCGGTGCACGTTATTGCAAAAACAACTCTTCTGTAAAGTCTAATCATCTGCTCTTCCTCTAAAAAAGACTTTATTCTCTTTTTTTTTTTGGCTGATGTCATCAAGCTCTCTTATTTTTCAGATTTTTTCAATTTTTTGATACCCTACTTTGATGCACTGTACACGTCAGTTTAAAAGTTTGAGGTCAGTAAGACTTTTTATTTTTGAAGGTAATTAATTCTTTTATTTAGCAAGGGTGCAATTAAATTGATCAAAAGTGACAGTAAATACATTTAAAAGGATTTCTATTTCAAATAAATACCGTTCTTTTGAACTTTCTAGAGAATCCTGGGAAAAAAGTATCACGGTTTGCACCAAAATATTAAGCAGTTTTCAACTGTACAAGTGTTTCTTGAGCAGCAAATCAGCACATTAAAATGATTTCTGAATGATCATGTGACACTGAAGACTGGTGTAATGATGCTGAAAATTCAGCTTTGATCACAGGAATAAATTATATTTTATAATATATTCAAATAGAAAACACTTATTTTAAAAGGGACACATTATGCCCCTTTCACAAGATGTAATAGAAGTCTCTGGTGTCCCCAGAATGTGTCTGTGAAGTTTCAGCTCAAAATACTAATAAATCATTTATTATAGATTTTTTCTATAGATTATAGATTCGATAGATTTGCTCCTATTTGGGTGTGAGCAATAACATGTATTTTTTGTGTGTGTCCCTTTAAATACAAATGAGCTGCGGCTCCCCGCCCCCTTTACAGAACAGGGCGGAGCTTTAACAGCTAGCGCTTCAACAACAAATCTGACACAGCCAAAATGAGGATAGTCAGTAATGGTACAAGGTACATTTTATTTTCCAAATCATACTATACTGCCACAGTTCTTCCACAGTTTGGTGAAAGAAAAATATCAATATTATATTAGATTTTGTGAATAAAATGTGAGTGGCGCAAAGCTAGCCGTCAAAATTCAGTTGCTAGGTGACTGCTCTCAAAGTCCCTTTTTTGTTATTCTATAGTCTTTGCTGCTCTCTGCTAATGCTTACAGATATGACCTAGGTATTTCGTTCAAATGTAATAGTGTGAATAATTTTTGCCCATTTTATTAAAAAACAAAAAAAAAAAAAAAAAAAAAAAAAACTGAGCAACTTTTGGAACATTAAAGGGGGACTATTTCAAATACACTGTTTAGAAGTTAGTCAGCCAATACCAACAACAAACATCTAACCAATCAGCATTAGGGGGCGTATGACGGTCGAGAAGAGAGAACGAGCAAGAGGGAGATGCAACGAGCAAGAGGTAAACCACTGCACACTGACGACTGTTAGAGAACAAGGTGAATTTAGCATCATTGATGCTAAGCGATCGGGCCGAGGTTCGAGACCAACTCAGAGCAGGGTGGTTAGAATTCCCGTGTGAGTTTTGGAGGCAGAGCAATGAAGAGAGGGGTGGGTTTGTTTGGGTTGATTTCAAATATCAACAATGTCCAACAGCGTAGTTCAAATACTACTTACAGCACCTTTAGGCATGAGCAAAAGTCATAAGGATGCTTGCCACTAATAACCTGAGCTGAAATATTGTTTGTATGTAACCTCAAACTTCTGTTCTGATTGCAATAGCCCTTAGTCTTATTATGTAGTTAAGTTCAACATAAGGATCAAGATTGTAGAGCGCCATTAGTGGACCGCTTCTCCATCTGATATCACAGAACACTGACCTAGTTCCCATTCAAACGCAGCATGTGAAGTCGAGCAGGCTTGATTTCCGTGTCGGTTAGGAGATAATGTGGAAACTGCGTCTTGTATCGCTCTGCAGCGAGTACAAGACATCAAAAGGTACCCGAGCGACTGTTTCACAGTCCTCTGATTCTATCGCCAGACACGATGTGTTACAAAAGTCTCACTCTGTCTGTCTGGGAACTGCTTTTTCTCAGTCTTACTAGATTGCCTTCTTACGTCCAGTGCAATGGCAAGCCACTTTGATTGAAGTTCTGCTTCATTAATTGGTGTGTTTTGAAGACCCATCATTATGGTTTAAGCACAAGTACACTGAGTGTGTGCAGTTAACTTAATAAGCCATTTTTACCTGATATGAACTTTACAACTTACTTCCACTGGTGTAACAACTGATTAATTCAGTGGATAATATTTTAAAAGCATTTAATTTAGATGTTACTATTTAAAGTATGTTTTTAGGCTAAATGTTTAAATCATTAAAACACATTTCAAATTTTTTGAATGAAATAAAATAATGATTTTTACAATACTTGACTCTTGACTGGTCAAGATATAATATAATATAATATAATATAACCTTTAGAATACTTTATTCTGATTGGTCTGAAAACATGCACTCTAAAAATGCTGGGATGTTTCAACCCAAATTTGAGTCAAAAATGGACAAATTAAAATGTTTTAAATTAAAATGTAATAAATTAAAATTTTAATAAACTTAATTAAAATTTTAACCCAACGGTTGGGTTTGACCATATTTGACCCAAATTTGTGTTGAAACAAGCCAGCATTTTTAGAGTGTATGGTAAATGGTAAAACACTGTATGAGTCAAATATTTCATACTAATAATTTTGTTTGGAAATCACATCATAAAGTTCTGAAATAGAATGCTATATTTTGGCATGGCTCATTCAGCAGCCGTTATGATGTAATGGGCCCTATCATGCACCCGGCGCAATGCGGTGCCAGGTGTAACGCAAGTGTTTTTTGCTAGTTTCAGCCCGACACAGTTATCATTTTCACGTCCTGTGCCACGTTGTTTAAATAGCAAATGCATTTGCGCCCATCTGTTCGCCCATAGTCTGAAAACCAGGTGTGTTCAGGTGCATTGTTGGCACGTTACTATTTTGAGGCAAATGAAATAGACTGCGCCACTGACCAACTGAAATCTGGTCTAAAGTCAATGGCGCAATATTTGATTTGTTATTTAAAGAGTGCGTTAGTAATATGCGCCTATATGCGGGTGCACAACGCACGTACATTCTGTTTATTACACAAACAGGGAAGTACAGCAAATTACGCCTTGTAAATAGTGAATCCGCCATGGCACGAGCACACCTGGCTTTTAAAGGGAACGTGAAATGAGACTCTGATTGGTTTATTGCACGTTACGCCCAAAACACACCCATGACTCATTAAGAGAATAGGGACAACCCTTTTAGACCATGCGCCAGGCGCGCCGACCATTTTTCCCGTCGTTAAGCTAGCAAAAGTGGATTCGGACACGCCCTAAGTGCACCTGCGCCGTGCACTTTAGACCATGTGCTTAGATCGTTAAAATAGGGCCCAATGTGCTGGACGAACTGAACTAAATAGTAACATTGTTTAGCAGGACTCATTTGGCTGTGCTTTTATAAGCTGTGTAAAACAGTGTCTGAAATAATCACATTGTGGAAGAGCGATCAGCTCTTAAACTGCTCCACAGTCAAGAAAATACACCAAAATAAAATATGCCATGTGAATTCATCAGTGAAGTCTCACAATAGAAATGTCACTCTAATGACTTTTTCATCACCACGTCTCTCATTGGCCACCTCTGTAAAGCTCTTTGGATGTTATGTGTTTGAAGGACACAGAATAATTACTTAGTTTCTCTGATTGTGGTTTACACATGCAGCATGCTTGAATTTTAAATATTAACATAAATAATGCAAAAACGTTAGCAGTGCAAGCAACGTGATGAAGGTCATAAAAAAGTAAATAAATTTACAATGTTTATCTAACATTACCCCACGGTTTCACAGACAAGGCTTAAGCTAGTCCTGGACTAAAATGCATAGATGTTTTAACTAATAGCAGCTTGTACCGACATATCTTAAAATATGTCAGAGCCATTGTTTTGTCTCAAGATGCACACCGGTAATGTTTTTTTCTAGGGTATGTTTATAAAAGCTACTTAAATATCCTAATTAAAATAGGGCTTAATCCTGGCCTAAGCCCTGTCTGTGAACCTGGGCCTACATTATATATATCAAAGTTTTCTTCTTAAAAAAATATAACCAAATGATAAGCCATAGATTAAAAAGGCCACATTTTGGTAGTGAATGGAAAAACATCACTAGACATTTTGCATCCTGGTGAAACTTATATTAATTTGAAAACTTGTTTAAGTGACTTGTTTTTGTGTAACATCATGTTTTCAAGCTGTTTGTCTTCTAAAACCAGAATGAAACAAAATGCCAACAATGAGCCCGGCGGCACTAAGAGTTTAAAGATGAGCAAAATATTTTGGGATTTTGACATGACTTGCTAAACTTTTCCAAACAGCTCTAACGAGTCTCACAAAGTCAGTGTTGTGACAAAAGCTTGTAAACTTTCCCAAAATGCGCTTTCCAGACATCTTTCAAGCGCATAATAAATATTCAGTCTCTTTTTGTGTCTTTCTTGCTCTCTGGATCGATTCTGACTCTTCCTTCTATTTATTACCCTGCTTCTTTTCTGTTTCTTCCTATTTTTTGTCCATGCGTTCTCCTCCTCTCAAATCTGCTCTGTTGAAGTTATGAGATTTTGCATTTCTACGTAATAATGCTTGTCGTTGCTCACATATGGTATGTTAGCAGACAGAAGGATCTTTGATTACATGAAGCTAGAGTTGTCGGGGGTTGTTGAGACAACATGTTCAGTTACACTTGTCTGGAGGATTTATGTGCATTCAGGGTTTCTGAATCGAGTTGTCAAAAAACAGTGGCAAAAACAACCCTATATTCCTCAATGCATGTTCAGCACATTGTGCATGATTCATGTTATTCCCAAGAAAACATAACTTTGTCTTTGTAATCTTTCATCAAATTGTAACAATCTGCTCTGCCTCTGAAACAACTTTTCTACTGATGTGACTAAGGCTGAATGGGTTTAATCAATAACTAAAGAGCCCTATAGACATTATGTTAAGCAAACTCACATTCATTTATTCATTCTAGTATAAAATGCCCAATTTCCATGATTAAATCAATTCATGATGGATAAAAATAAGTCTTGCCCTAGATTGTTTCTCGTTAAATACATTGTTTCACTTAGAAATGCATTACATAAGTAAAACTACATAAAAAAGTTTGTCAAGACAAATTTTGATGTTGGCTTGAGAAAGCCTGAAAGCTTGAAGTTTGACGGTTTTCAGTTTGAAGTTTAAAGTAGTTTTAAAGCTTAAAGTTTGAAGGTTTTGAAGGCAATACAGTCTATCAGAAAAGATATGTTGCTAGTATGATTTGGCACAATGCTATCATGTTTATAGCATGAATTAGCACATGTTGTTAGCATGTTTTAACTTGCTGCTATCATGAATTAGCATGTTGTTAAATGTTTTAACATGTTGCTAGCATAATTTAGCACATTGCTAGCATGAATTAACACATTTTAGCATGTTGCAAGCATGATTTAGCACATTTGTATCATGTTTTAGCATGTTACTAGCATGATTTGCCATATTTCTAGCACGTTTTAACATGTCACTATCATGAATTAGGATGTTGTTAACATGTTTTAATATATTGCTAGTATAAATTAGCACATTGCTAGCATAAATGAACACATTTTAGCACATTGCAAGCATGTTCTAAGGTAGTTGCAAGGCGTTGCTACTGATAGATATTTAGTAGATGAAGCTTAAATGCTCTATTAGAGTTATTGTATAAAAGTCTTGACCCCCTTAATGAAAATCTGGGACTTTTCACAGTTTTGATCATCCATTTAACGAAAATCGTAAGTCGGATCAGTTAGAAAAGTTATAGTACACAAGTCAGAACAGTCTGAAGATCTGACCCGAGTTTGGTGGTTCTGGCTTGAAAGCCCTAGAGTTGAAAATTTTAGTCTCAAAAGAAGAAGAAGAATATTAAGTTTAAATATCATTTCAGTATATTGGCTTTCTCAAGCCAAAATAATGAGTTGCAGCTAAACTGTAGTTTTCCTCTGAAATGTAAAAATGTAGTTTTTAACAGGCTTTTGAAACACAAGTAATTGTTCCCAATGGCTGACAACTAATCCATTCATGACACTGTACGCTGAGTCTGCTCCACTGTTTGGTGTCTCATTGGAGTTATTGTCATCACAGCTATTGTCAGGACAGCAGTTGTGTCGTGTAATTAGGAATCTCTTGTCTAGTGCCTGTCCCGGCCCTGAAGGGCTGGAAGAGCAGAGGCGATGAGACCTGCACGCCTCATTAACGCTTCTTAATTATTACTCTCAATGTTTATTCTTTAATCAAGTCCTTTTGTGTCAGCCTCTCCTCCGTTCTCTCGATGCGCTCCTCCACCGTGGGCAAAAACCCCTTTGTCGGTGTCATCGGCGTTGTACTGAATCAACGCAGCAGTGGATTTGTGCTGGATATTGAACACGGCTGTCACTGAGATATTTCCATTTCATAATATCGCCTACTTAGACATTATTAGAAAATCTTCAAGCACTTTTACATAGTGATATCATCTTTAATGTCTATAATTATTTGCCAGACTGTGTTAAAAAACTCAGTGAACTGTCTGAAAATGCCTGAAATCAGAGGCAAATTGTTGCACATTCACACAAGTGACAATTGTGTTGTGTATATGATCAATCACGACCTGAGAGAAGTGCAGATTCGTCGCCGATGTCTGTGAGGTCCTGTTTACACCTGGTATTAAGATGCGTTTTGGTCGATCGTATCACAAGTGGACGATGCTAAATATAGGTGTAAATGGGGTCTAAAATGTTTTGAGCTTGTCCACTTTCAACCACTTCCAGAGGTAGTCGAACAAATGTGTTCGAACAGCCACTAAAGACTGTCTACTCTCTGCCTACTGACTTATTGCGTGAACATTATGGGAAGTGCGCTAGCCAGACGGTATTTAAACTTTGTTGACTGAAGACCCGAGTTTGGTTTGAAGACAAAAAATGTACCAAGCACAATGTTCTCTCACCATTCCTGATTTCTAACACACACTCGCAGCGTTCGGTGTGGTCTTGCGGCTGTCAGAGCAGAAACGAAAGCTGCTGTTCTCCGTATGTTTTCTGTTGTCTCCGGTTCATATGTAAATTACGTGAGCTTATTTTGTCCATTAGATCAAAAGATCTGAAAAAAGAAAAGAAAAAGGAAAAACATTGCCAATGGTCGTTATTGCCAAACTTGCTCTCCCTTTTTTTTTTTTTTTTTTTGTACAAAGTTAAATATATTGTATTTTACAACTAAAAGTAGATTATTAAAACTGAGCATATGACAACAAATAGTTCCATAAATAAATAATAATTGTGAATGCACCAACCTGAAACCCCCAAAGCAGCTGTTCCTGATACAGAACAAAACTAAATACCTCTTACTAAACCCCTCAGAGTCGTGCTGGGGTATACATTAATATTTAATGCACTGGCTGGGATAATAAACTCCACCGCAAATCAAGGCAGTGGCAATGCCACGGCAGAGAATGCCATTAATTGGTTTCCGTCGAGTGTTTTCTCGATCAGTCAATTATCCACTTGCCACAAATCCCTTACAAAGGAAGAGAAGTCGGCTCTGCTGCCAAATTCCCCAGAGATAAGAGGGCTAGAATAGGACGACGTGCACTGAAGCTTGGGAATTTCAGACACAAGTTTGTCTTCTGCATTGAGAACTCTTTTCTGGTGTTCAGATGTGAGCAGATTCAGGACTGTCTGCATTGCATCAAGGAAAGGAAGACGCTCGCACACATATATGCTTTGAACTAACGTGACAGAACTGAGCTCGAGTAGATTAATGATCTATAGAACTCGGCTTTGCTGATGTTTGCTGTATATTGTTTATGCAGACATCCACAGCATAACCAATTAGACGTATAATAAATTATAACAAATTTGAATTTTAAACACTTTACGTGGTGCTGACGTGCAAATAATATATTTTACGCTCTCATCAATCCTTAATTGTATCACTCACACTCTCAATATTTAAAAAGTATGTGATAAAAAAAAAAAAAAAAAAAGTATACAATGAAATATTTGTCTAAACTAATGTTTCTCAACTGGTTTCAAGTGGCGACCCAACACAGTCCCAAAGTTATTTAGCAAATTTTATCCTTAAAATCAAACATTTTTGATATATTTATACAATTATTTTACACTACCATTCAAAATATTTTTTATGCTTTTAAAAGACGTATCTTATGCTCACTAAGGCTGCATTTATATGATCAAAAATACAGTAAAAACAGTAACATTGTCAAATATTACTACAATTTAAAATAACTGTATTTCAATATTTTATTTTAATGTAATTTATTCCTGTGATCAAAGCTGAATTTTCAGCATCATTACTCCAGTCTTCAGTGTCACATGATCCTTCAGAAATCATTCTAATATGCTGATTTGCTGCTTAAGAAACATTTCTTGATCAAAACATCACTTTTGACCAGTTTAATGCATCTTTTCTAAAATCTTACTGACTTATTTATAATATTATCATGAACTGCATAGGACCAATAATTAAAATGCAAAACTATTCACATGACTATAGGCTGGATAGAAAACCATCAATTTTGTAAGTGTATACACCAACACCACAAGTGATTTACAAACCTTAAAGGATTGGTCTTTAACTACTCAACCTCATGTCGTTCCAAACCCGTAAGAACTTTGTTCATCTTCGGAGCACAAATTAAGATGTTTTTGATGAAATCCAAGAGGTTTTTTTTAATCCCCATTTTAATGATGTCTTTAATACTTTTTTGGACCTTGAATGGCAGTAATTACGTTGCTTTCTATTGGGGAAAAAAAGAAAAAAAAACTCTTGGATTTCATCAGAAATAAATGTTTATTTGTGTTCCGAAGATGAACAAAGGTCTTAAGGGTGTGGAACAACATGAGGGTAAGTAAATAATGACTGAATTTTGTCAATGCACATTTAGTTGCTTAAGGTAAATCTTAATCAACTCTTACAAGCCGACAGAAATATTTTTGCATGGAATGAGTGGATGGAAAGAGTTTCCTCCCTCTTAAAACATTTTTATTTTGTTGTCTAACTATGGTTAGCCTCAGATTATTATTTCTAATTGCCATTGCATTTTCCATGCCGGCCATGACCTTTAAAGACCTGTGACCCATTTTTGGATCACGACCCATCAGTTTCAAATAATATCTCTCATTTTAATCAGTCCCGTTTGTACAAAACGAATCCAACGCGTTTGTGGATGTGGGTGGCAAAGGTGTCAGAGAAAATGTGAAGTTTGGGGGTGGCAAATGCATTGCATTTAAAAAAAAAAAAAGCCAAACAAAAAACAAAACATAATTAGCTTTCACAGTAAAACCATGCATCTGTGACAATTACAGCAACTGTCTCTAGGCAACGTAAGCTGGCTATTAGGATTGTGCTGTTGTTCGTACCCACTAGCTGTGGAAGTGCGCATTGTTCTACAATGTACTGTCACACAAACCTTTAATTACCAGTGTCATGTTACAATAAGCACTCACATTGCAGTTGCAGACGAATTGCTTGGGCATATTTTACACAGTTAGTGTACACAATAGCACTCTGATGAGATCATTAATTCATTTTTTGCAGGGTGCTTGAATTATGCAAAGAACGGCTGGTGATTTTTACTTGCTCATCCTTTTCAACTCCCCATAGACGGCAGAAAAAATGAGCAGGACTCTTTGACTGCCTCCTCGATGGATTGTTTTGGCTCTCTATAGACCTTATATTCACATTTTTTTTGTACTAAGACATTGTACGAGCAAAAATGGTGTGTGTTTGTGTGTAATACCCTTCATTTTTTTGGCCCTGAAAAGGCTATTAAAGGGACAGTTCACCCCAAAGCAATTCAGTCATCATTTGGCATGTCAAACCTGTATTATTTTTTTTTCTTCCATGAATCATGGGAGCTTGTGCAATATACAAATATAGCAGCAAGCAGAAATTAAGTGGCCAAGTACAAAAAAGGCACAGTAAGTCATGCAAGCATGGCTGGGCATCAGAACAACTGCAACAATGAGCAATTAAAGATATATTAAAATAATTTTAGGCAAAATGGTTAAAAAAAAATCATAAATACAGTCACTAGTAATATGATTTAATAGTTTATCACTTTCGACCAATAGGTGGCACTGTTATGAAATTGGTGTGGTCAGTGTTAGGGTGACAATGACACATGCAAAGTTTGGTGTCAATATGCCAAAGCATTGCAGAGATACAGCCTCAGAGGTGTTTTGGCATCATGCCATCAAATTTGTTGATGTGGTATACGAAAGCGGTTTCGTCTATCAACTCGAAATCCATTACTTTTTGCTAGCATGGTCTGCAGATGATACGATTAAATTTTGGTGAAAAGCGGACCAGTGGTCCAGGAGGAGTTAGAAAAAGTAGGTTTTTAAAGGTAATCAAAATGGCGGACAGGAAGTTCGACCGACTATGGAAAAATTGGTATGTACTCGGCATGACCCAAGGAATCTATTAAGACCAGTTTCATTACAATAGGCTAATGTATTTAAAAGCAGTGTCGAAACTTTCTCAGTATTCTCAGGGCATGGTGCCGAAGACACATACATTTCGTAACGATACGTCAATGTATTCGTAAAATATAGCATTTTACGACAAAATTCAAAATGGCTGATGCCTAAAATGGCCGATATGGGAAAATTGGGTATTGTTCAACTCGGCATGCTGCACTGAATCTATTTTTGGCCAAACCGGTCAGAAGTTATAAGTGAAAAAGTCAATTTTTCATTTCTCCTGACCACTAGGTGGCACTTTGCTGATACTGTGCAGGTCCCTTCAGGTCATTGTTGTCATAACACACACCAAGTTTGGTCAGAACATGCTAAAGTGTTATGGAGATATAGCCTCATGTCAATTTTGACATGCTTTTTCGTCAAATTCGTTCATGTGTCATGTGAGAACGGTTTGATAAACCAACTTGAATTCCATAACTTTTTGTTGGCATGGTCGGAAGATGATCTGGTTAAATTTTCATGAAAATCGGAGAAACAGTCTAGGAGAAAAATTCAAAATGGTGGAAAAGTTTTCTTTTGAGCCAAGGAATCAGAGAAGAAAAAATAATTTTGTTTCTAGCCCTTATGGTTCAAAAGTTATTAGCATAAACATAAGTGCAAATTTGGACAGTTGGTGGCACTAGAGTGATTGAGTTAGAGACTCCAAAATTGCTGTGTTTAAAGTTCAGACTGTCCTCTATCTGTCTGCCAAATTTCATAACTTTCCCACAAGCGTTTCTATGGGCTGCCATAGACTCAAGAGCAGAAGAAGAATTTTCATTTTAGAAGTGAACTGTTCCTTTAAGGCCTGTGACATGAAGTAGAGGCCGAGGAACATTGTTTTGCCCCCTGAAAATGTTAGAGGAGTGTTGGGGGTATATTGTGCATGAATATTTCACAAGCTCGAGCTCCATTCATTTCTTTTGACTTCTGCTTAGGTTCAGCAGTCTCTTCAGAGCAAATCTATTGAGAGAACACCCGCACAACACAAACTGAATGAAAAGTACCAAAGCCATGAAATCATGGGACGCCGAGACGTATATGAAAAATGTGTTTTCAAAGTGGCACGACTTTTATTAGAGATTATGTCTGCCTAGATTTTCATATCTGATGCTTTATGAAGATGACAAATCTTTCACACACCCTCAGGAAGTGACAGTGAAGGAAATAGATGAACACTGATAGCAACTGTCTGGTGTCAATGCTAATTCCATGTCCATTCATCTAAGTAGTTGCCACCTTTGTGCAACACATTAACTTTTATATGTTAAATAATTATGCAAATCCCAAATTCAAATCATTTGCTTATCTCTAACAACCTAGCAGCTCTTTTGTATGAACGCAGTATGAAAACGGCATCAGAATGAGCGCTGATCTAAGTCTGGTATGGAATTCACTAGCCGCCAGAAGGCTGCTCACAGGTCGGAAATAACAGCTAAACCTGAAGACAGGAAAACCTGTGCATTTGGGAATGAAATACAGCGGTTGGCTTGCCCTGTTTGCATTCACTTATCGAAAAGCATCTTGGTACTGCAACATTTTCTGGACATGTACCATGGTAACTCAATGGTTTTCTCTATACTGCCTTGCAGTAGACTATCAAAACGCTATAATACGATGAAATTCACAACAATGAATTTCACAAAATCATGTCCAAGCCACATTATATATATATATTTTTTTAATCTTTTTTGCGGAACCCGTGCTACTTTTTTTTTTCAGGATTCTTCTATTTATTTGAAGTAGATATATTTTTGGGTCTTTCCTGTCACTTTTGATCAATTTAATGCACCCTTGCTAAATAAATGTATTTTAAAAATGTAAAATGTTAAATGACAAAATAAGATGAAAATTAAGAAAAAAAATTACATTGATAAATATTAAATGCATATATAAATATATACAATACACACACATATGTAATATTGTGAAATATTATTACAATTTAAAATAATGTATTTCTTATTTTAATATGCTTTGAAATATAATTTATTTCTGTCATGCAAAGCTGAATTTTCATCAGCATTATTACTCCAGTCTTCAGTGTTACATGATCCTTCAGAAATCCTTCATATATGCTGATTTATTATCAATGTTGGAAACGGTTGTGCTGCTTAATATTTTTTTATAACCTGTCATGCTTTTTTTCAGGATTATTTGATGAAAAAAACAAACAAAAAAAAAAAAACAACAGCATTTATTTAAAATATAAATCTTTTGTAACAATATACACTACCGTTCAAAAGTGGTCAGTAATTTTTTTCTTTCTTTTTTGAAAGAAATTAATACTTTTATTCAGCAAGGATGTTTAATTGATAAAAAGTGATAGCAAAGACTTATATTGTTACAAAAAAAAAAAAAAAAAAATAAGCAGCACAACCGTTTCCAACTTTGATAATAACCGAGTATCAAATCAGCATATTCGAATGATTTCTGAAGGATCATGTGACACTGAAGACTGGAGTAATGATGCTGAAAACTCAGCTTTGATCACAGGAATAAATTACATTTTAAAATAAAATTAAATAGAAAACCATTATTTTAAATTGTAATAATATTTCACAATATTACTGTTGTTTTTTTTTTTTTTTTTTTTTTGATCAAATAAATGCAGCCTTAATGAGCATAAGAGACTTTTTTCAAAAACATTAAAAATAGTAATGTTTCAAACTTTTGACCGGTACTGTATGACAAAAAAGCAAATTAAAATGTATAAACAATGTAAGATATATAAATGTATATAAAATATAAAGTTAAACACATAACATTTATTAAATAAATAAATAAATAATTGTATTAGGAAAAGTATACTTATTTATATTCCATTTCAAATATATGTGTGTCTGTGTGTAATTGTCACAACAAGCATTAATGGACCCATAAACTTTTAATGTAGGCTACTATATAATTTCCTTTTTCATTTCCATAAAGTTTGGGGTGAAATTTGACAGGTTTTGTGAGATTCACTCATATGAATACAACAATCATTTAGCGCTGTGCTATATATCAAAGTACCACAGGATTAACATCCGATACGGTCATTGTATCATGGCACCTCAATAGTATATTTGTGTAAGGATGTTTATTGCTCCTGAGGCCTGTGAACATGCTGGGAGTCCATGAGCATAATACCTGTCTTCTGCAGCTCCCAGCTCCATATTTGCTAATAGTAGCATTGAAACCACCGACTTATATGTGCTGACTCACGCACAACTACTCATCTCATATTCACATTCGGCAAATGCCATAATCGGCCTTAAAAACACCCCAACCTGGGAGTAAGTGCACCTCGGAGATAAGCTTTTCCAATTCACCTTCTCTCAACCGGCCAGGTAAGTTCTCTGGTTTGCGGCTTAGACCGTGATATGAAATAAATCAGGCCTCAAAGCAAGAGGAATAAATTGCATTTTTCAAAACCTTTCCCTTATGGAAACAGATTTCCTCTTTTTCTTTCTCTCTGAGCCCTCTTCTTCAGACTCCAAAGAAATAGTGCTCCATGGCGGCATGGCTAATCCTCCAACCAAAACATTGTGAAATTAGAAATTGGCGGGACACAAAGATTCCAGTGTGAACTCGGGAGCCGTTTGAAAGGGGCTTGAATGACTAAAAAGGTTGCTGCCGCACTTGACAGGAAACCCGTACCTATTGATCCGGGTGCAAAGTAGATTTCCTACCCTGCATTGTTGGCCGCTAAACCTAAAGTGGGATATTTTTAGCCCTCGCCGTTCCAGCCAACACCGAGATGAATGTTTTAAAAGCAGGCGTAGGGGAATCCATAAAGGGATCCCTGATTGATTTCCACATAAAATCTGCAATGCTGTGGCATATACAATGCTAATACTGGAAAATGATATGAGGATTGACGCATCTGTTGCATGGATAGGAGGAGGTTAAAGATAAGGTGCGTTTCCTCTCAGGTCTGTTATGAGGAAATATAGTCGAGGGTCTCCATCATTAACCTTTGAAAGATTGTGTGTCTCAGTGGAACTACTTCTGCTCTGATAAATTAAGAAATAAAGTAGTTACCCGACTGCTGGCAGTATACGAATATAGGCGTGTTTTATAGCTAACCTTGCTTCAGTTACCTCCCACACAGTTTTTTTTTCTTGAAAAACTCAAGCTGAGTTAATGGGGTAATTTAATTACCTTTCCTGTAAACAACAACCTCTTCCACTGGAAGCGTCCACTAGATGGCACTGTGATCTTTTCCGAGCTGTTCTCTCTCCCTCCTTGTCCTCCTCCTCCTCTTTTTTTTTTAATATAAAACAAAGTAATTGCCTGCGGCACAGTTCAGAAAGCAGCAGCTACAACTGACGCAGATCTTTCAGAGGCAGTCAATCATTATTCATCAGAAGAGCGTGCCTGTGTATTTTTTTGTGCAGTCCTGTGCCTTAAACGCAACCTAATGCCGGCTGAGTGCGGGCTACAGGTGAGCTGTCAGTATCTCCCCACCGCCATTCATCACACAAGCCACCCGTTAATAAAGGGGAGAAGAAAAATTCCACGGGTTTGTGATTCTTTTTACATTCTCTGCAGTAGGGGGGGACTGGAAAAGCTCCAATGGCCAGGGGTGGAGGGCAGTGGGCTTCCATCTCAGCTCGGCCCCACAGAACTTTGCTGACTTTGCCGTCACTCGTGTTCGCTCACCTAAACACAACAAATGCTGGCAGAGAGCTAATTAGTACAGGATTGTCATTGTTGCATGATGAGGAGATAGATAGACACCGATGATAGAAAGGGAAGAGTCTGTGATGGAGAGGGAGGAAATGTGAACGAGAGAGACAGATTGGTAGAGCGCCTCAGACGGAACGAGAGAGAGAGATTAAAAGATAGGGAGAGACTTGCAAGAGTGTGTAGGAAGGTCGCCGGCGCATGCGCACTCTCGCGTACATCCAGACGGGGGGGTTGCAGAGAGCTTTGCCAACACATCACTCTCTCTTTCAGCATCACCTTCGTGATCTCCCTCATCTCTTCCTAGTTTTTGCCACAAATCCTGTCTCTCAAAAGAAGCTGCATGACTTCCTCTACTATGACTGGGAGTTTTCCGAAAACCATGGTAGGTGGGCGACCATCTGGAGAACAAACACTGCTGAACGACTCTGAAGTGATTTAGATCATTGGTTCTCAGCTGGTTTTACTATAGGATCCCAGTTTTACACTGATTTTATTCTGGACATCAAGTAGTAACCCATTTACGGAACAAAGCTAAACAAAAAAATACTTAAAATCTAAAATATAACAATGAACGACTCAGCAATACCCAAAACTATTAACATGACATGGAATATACCATGAAAAAGTTTTTAAAATAGTCTCTAATGTTCATCAAGGCTGCATTCACTTGATACAGTAATATTATGAAATATTATTACAATTTAAAATGTGTTTTTATATGAATATATTTTAAAATGTAATTTATTATTGTGATACAAAGCTTATATTCAATCTTCAGTGTCACATGATCCTTCAGAGATCATTCTAATATACTTATTTGCTGTTCACAAAACATTTATTACTATTATCAATGTTGAAAACTGTTCATTCATATTTTTGTGAAAACCATATTTATTTATTTTTTCAGAATTCTTTTACAAACAGACAGTTCAAAAGAACAACAATTATTTGAAATAGAAATTTTTATAACATTTATATTGTATTTACTTTCACCTTTGAGCCTGTTTAAGACCTGACTGACAGATTCTTTTGAACCGAGTTATCACTCAAAAATGTTTAAAGAAGTCCCTGCGCAGAATTTTGCATTTAATTTTTTTTTTTTTTTTTTTTTTTTTTACAGTAAAATTGCTGTTTCACAACGTTTTTCAATAGGTCATAGAAACTGAATGAAAAATTGTTCTCAAATTATTGTTAATTACAAAATTAACAATATTTATCACAATATTATCAATAATTTAATTAAATAATAATACTAAACAACTTAAAATGATCAATTTAATAATTTTTATTTAATCATTTATTGACTGTCGAATCAAAACAATATAGGTAAGCAATAAGGTACTCGAGGCTAGTGCTGTATTGTGAATAAGTGCCTGCAACCCCTTCAGCTGTGACTTATACACGATACAGCACCAGCCTCGAGTACCTTATTGCTTTTATAAAACGATTACCACACAATACAAATATTAATGCCAAAAAAATATATGTATCAATGCAACTATAAAGTAAAATAACTAGAAGCCTTGCTTCCACCAGAAAAAATAGTCGCTGACCATGAACAGCAACAGAAGTTACATTTTCACGCCATTAGATTGCGGCAAAGACTGTCTTTATGAGGGTGTCAGTCAGCAGCGAAGACTTTTACATTGAAAAGACTGAATTGTTGTGAACACGGAACAAGACGCAACTGACAAATGCTTTGACTAGCGCTGTCAGTCACGGGAAAACCCCTTAACTGTTAAAAGGACAAGATATTGCAGCAGACATTTAAACAGATTTTTTATTATGAACATAGGACTGACCTGAAGGAAAATGCTAAATCTGAATGCAGGTAATAAACTCGCTCACTCGATCTCTTCCTCACAATACTCTTCTGCATAATACAGTAAGCTTCAATGAACACTTGTGTAGTGATACACAGAACCGTTGGGTGAAGCGGTCATAGCTGTGTTTTATCGTGAATAAAACACAGCTATTAACCAATCAGAATCGAGGACAAGAACTAAACGTTTTATAAACAGTACTGAGTATTTTCTGTTTTAAAACTGCGGTGATCTAAAGACAGTCTCAAAAACCTGGTTTGAAATCGCTGGTGTTTGTGACGTCACAAACTACCTTGTAACCAATCACATCAACGTGCCGGCAGGCTTTAGCATATCGTTAACTATGACCGATCTGAAGCAGGGGAGTTTCAAAAGAAGCCAGGTTACCCCACTATATTTTTCTGTTGATATGAAAAATCAGCAATATAGCAGGTGTATGATGTATATTACGATGTTATGATGAACTATATGCCTTTCTCCACTGACGTTCTGAGTTGTTCAAAGCGTGTCTAAAGATGCTGATATTTAGAAGGCAGACTCAGATGGCGAACGGTAACATGGTTTGTTTAACATTAGTAACACATTATTAGCTGTTTGATAACATAGTCAAGCAAAGGGCTAATCATATTAATTACCATTATGTGTCCGACACTGTAAAAATCGATACCATTGTGCAGCGTTTACCTCAGTAAGTTGACCAAGTGGATCTCCGAGCTCCGAGTGCAAGTGAGTGGAGGCGGGGCTAATTAGCATATTCATTGATCCGCATATACTAAGGCCCGGTTTCACAGATAGGGTTTAGGCTAAGCCATGATTAGGCCTTAGTTCAATTAGGACATTTAATTAGCTTTTATAAATGTTCATTAGAAAAAAAAAAAAAAACACATTACTGGTGTGCATCTTGAGACAAAACAATGGCAGTGACTTATTTTAAGATCTGTCAGTAGAAGTTACTTTAAAACAGCTCAAACATACATTTTAGTCTGGGACTAGCTTAAGCCTTGTCTGTGAAACCGGGGGTAAGGGTGTAGAGTTACATTCAAGCTATTTTAAGACATGAAGAAATTTGTCATTTTGGTGATCAAAGATGAGTTTTAAGGGATAAAATTATTGACTTCAGGGGGACTTTACCAATATTCTAATCTCACAGTTTTACTCCTAAACAAAGCCATCGCTTAAAATTTTGTGATTCACAAATGCTTCTTAAAGAATCAATTCAAAAGAATGATTTGTTAATCAACCAAACCTCACTTTGCAGTACGACAAGAAATGTAATTAAACAACAGACATGTTTCTCAGCTAGTTATAAACGCTAGTACATCTTGAGAGAAATGGCATACTGGAAATAATCAATTAAATGACTAAATAATCTGCTTTGGAGGCTCTCAAAAAAAAGAAAAGAAAGAAGAAAAAAAAGTCTACTTTTGAACCTCTACTGGTTCTGGTTGTCTACTTCACACAGCCAAATGTGCGTGATTTCATGAGGAATACTCAGAGCAAAAGAAAGGTCAAACACATAGAAAGACACCCACAAGATCAACACAGCAGGGAGGAAGCAGTCAAAAACAAAACAGCAAATCTGAATTGTAAAGCAACACTCAGAATTGCAGGTTTTGTGTCTCAGAGCAACTTTACTTGCAAATGTCAGTATATCTAGCTGTGTTTGACTTCTAAAATGAACTGAAGGGAATAAACATTAGGAACAATAATTTATCCTCATTGTAACCATGTAAGACATATAAACTGACCAAACAACATTATTAGACAACCAATCTTTTCTTGAGCGGACAGAATGAGTTGCTTTACGGTTCAATGGACAAGTAATTACTTGAGTTCATATAAAACCCATTTAAAGTCCCCCTGTAGTCAATAATTTTGACTCATCTTTGTTTACCAAAATGACATATTTAAATGTGTTTTCCTGTGAAAAATAATTTTTCATACCTTAAAATAGCTTGAATGTACTAACTCTACACCCTTGCTTCATTTAGTATACACAGACTCATGAATATGCAAATTAGCCCCGCCTCCACCCACTCACACCAGCTCAGAATAGCTGATCCACTCGGTCAACTTTACTGTAGTAAACGCTGCACAATGGCAAGTGGAAATACTGGTTTAATTCAGCCATATAAGTTTGACCAGAAGAGTGAATTATACAGGGTCATCTACAAGTCGATGTATCAGAATGGTAATGCGTTTTATGTATCGCTCTCAACAACATCTGACACATAACGGTAATTAATATGATTAGCCTTTTGCTTGACTACGTTATCAATCAGTTAATAATGTGTTGCTAATGCTACACAAACCATGTTCCCATTCGCCATCTCAGTCTGCCTTCTAAAAATCAATATCCTTAGAAACGCTTTGAGCGACTTGAACGTCAGTGGAGAAAGGCATATAGTTCATCATAACATAATAATATACATCACATACATAATTCACCCACTATATTGCTAAATGTATACCGTTTTAAGATATCAACAGAAAATATACCAGGATAACCTTCTCTCTGCTTTGCAGCATAGTTAATGATATGCTAAAGCCCACCCACACGTTGACGGGATTGGTTACATGTTTGTTATGTAGAGAAAAGGGGCGATTTCAAACTGTGTTTTTTCACTGCAGTTTTAGAGAGAAAATGCTCAGCAAAGGTGTTGACTTATGAATTTGCACATGGTTTGTCTTAAAGCATTCTAAAAACACCACATAGACATATAAACAACATTAAACATTTGATTTTCACCACAGGGGGACTTTAAAAAAGCCAAAAGGGATGGTAAAGTTCATTTCGGAAAGAACAAACAAACTATCAAAGGATTAAAAAAAAACAGCCAGCTGCCAAAGAAAATTCAATAAAAATTCTCAAGTTTGGGATGAAAGGTGTTACGGCTCTTACCCCAGCCTTGCTTCCTGCAGTTCCCATCTCAAAATGTCCCTGGTAACACCAGCTGTGCTGATTGGTGTATCATGTAATGGGATTGTGCATAGTCTAATACTTCACATAGTACTTATGGCTTGTTATGGTTCGTAGCGCAAAATCAATTTCGTTAAGAGATTTCTACTTTGGGAACCCTACTGTTGAGCTCTTCAGCATTTCTCCTACGAGACCGGTTCCCCCAAAACATATGCCAGATGTCCTCTAGTAAGTAAGCAGTCATTTAGCAGATGCTTTTCATTTTTATTTTCGAAACCAACTCATTTTAGCTACGTCATGTTAGCAGTGAAAGAAATGGAAATCACATGAAAGAGCCTCAACAAATTCACAACATGACAGAAAATGATTCCCGCTTGTGCTTCAGTAAAGAACTAACATCTATTAAACAAATGAACCAACCTTTCCTCTACTTGTTTGTGTGCATTACTTAACTCTCGAGAAGAGCACTCGACCTTAAAGAGTGTTCAATCGAAATGCTGCCCAATGGGGCTCACACTTGCCCAGCAGACCTTTAAGGTTTCTCACTTTGCATAATGATTAGTAAGAAGTGAACTGTTCATTTGTGACCTGATGATGAAGTGGATGTCAATGTGGAGATGTTGATGCCTCTATGGTGTTGGCTTTTTTGTCACACAGCCACACTTATGATAAACAGCTTTGATTAGGTAATCCCGGAAAAAAAATTGAATCGCTCTGAGGTTGCCGTTCCAAAGCTCAGCAGACTTAAAGGGATAGTTCACCCGAAAAATTTAAATTCTGTCATCATTTACTCACCCTAATGTCTTTCCAAACCCGTAAGACTTTCATTCATCTTCAGAACACAAATTAAGATATTTTTAATGAAATCTGAGAGATTTCTGTCCCTCTATTGACAGCTACGCAACTGACACTTTGATGCTTCAAAAAGTTCATAAAGAGATCATAAAACCAATCAATTGAGTGGTTTAGTCCAAATTTTCTGAAAAGACACAATCACTTTATATGATGAACCGATTGGCTTTAGGCTTTTATTCACATATAAACATTAATCAACTCACACATCAGATATGGTAAACAGAAGCTCAAGCATGTTCGTTTGACGTGCGAGAACCAATGAGATTCATTCTCGTGTGTTACGCATCACGTTTGAGCTTCCGCAAGAACCAATGAGGTTCATTCTCATGTTACGCATCACGTTTGAGCTTCCACAAGAACCAATGAGGTTCATTCTCGGCTGTTAACGCAACACGTTTGAGCTTCTGTGGTTTGTTCTCAGGGGTCAATCAAAGTACAGTTGAGCTTCTGTTTATGTTCGCTGATCAAAGTTTATATGTGAATAAAAGCCTAAATTCAATATTTTCATCATATAAAGTGATCATGTCTCTTCAGAAAATTTGGATTAAACTGTTCATATGGATTAGTTTTACAATCTCTTTATGAACTTTTTGAAGCGTTGAAGTGTCAGTTGTGTAGTTGTCAATAGAGGGACAGAAATCGCTCAGATTTTATTAATAATAGCTTCATTTGTGTTTCGAAGATGAATGAAAGTCTTACAGGTTTGGAATGACATGAGGGTGAGTAAATGATGACAGAATTTTCATTTCTGGGTGAACTAACCCTTTACAGTGTTATTTAAAAACCTTATCTCAACTGTTTCTTCTAATTCTAAATGACACAATTACAGATGTACAGTAAAAATACAGAGATATAAAATGAATGTGAATAGCAGTTCAGATCATTTGGTCTAGAATGAATTAAATGAGAATATTTGAGTTCATATTGAGATCAATTTGTCACTGTAGCGATCTCCTCTGAAACTCTTAGGGTCATTTCCAACCCAGGCTTATTGTAAAATCATGCCTGTGGAGACATATCTGCAAAATTGATATTACGTTGCTTCTTGCACGTTTTGCGAAAGTTTCAAAGTGAGTGTCCAGTGATTGGAACTAAAATTGTTATGTTGGTTGTTCTGAGTATCACTGCAGTTCGTCAATGAAATGTCCAGTGAGTGGTGCTAAAAAGTTAATGCTCTATGACATCTGAAAATAACATACCTACACTACACCCTACCTTAAACCAAACCAATAGCAGCAAATGTGAAATTAAAAAAACACGTTTGCTGAAGTAACCATGCTGTTTAGCTTGCTTCTACCAGTCTTTGAACTCTTTTATCTTTAATCGTGTTTCACAGGATGAGCTCTTTGCATCGCAATGCTGTACCAGTTGAGCTACCAAGACCGTTTACAGCATTAGAAAAGCCATATATATGCATCATGCAAACATCAAAATCTATTGATTTACAAATCATGCGCTTTGGTAAATGTGTTTTGAGGTCATAACATAGTATTGTGCATGGAAATAAGTCTATTAAAGGGATAAAAAGGGAGAAAAGGAATACAAGTTGTTGATTTACTGCCTCTAGTGTTTCTTGCAGCTGGAAACTGCAGTGAACTTGTAAACTCTTAGGGAAAAAATGGTTCAATGAGGTTCTATATGGAACTCAAGGATTCTTGACTCAATTTTAAAGAACCCTTTATGGCAAAAAGGTTCTATATCAGGAGAAATTTCAAATGATTGCATAAAACTTTCATGTTTAATGGTTTATTTCAATTTGTTTTCTAGTGATAGTATTTACGAGCTGTTTATCCATAAAATGATCCCATATATGTATGTACATACACATGTATGTGTATGTAGAGGCATATTTTTCCAATGAGCCTACGTTGGCTTTTTCAAAGGAGAAAAATCCAAAATGCAGAAGGCTTCATTTCATTTCATTCCTGTCCACGAGAAATAATGGAGATATTACAGATGTTTTTTTGTAAATTTTACTTCCCCAAAGAGTGGGAACCTCATCTAGAAACTCTGAGATGACCATCATCCATCCAGGGTTTGCAATCAGTGTTACACACCCCAAAGGCATACAAACACACAGTAATGGTGCTTTTTTAAACAACACAGACATATCGATCAACACTCGACTGGAATGATACACATTTGTGCCACAACAGCGTGTTTAAAAATTATTGAACCCGTGCTGAAAGGATAATAGGACAAATGCCACATGCTGACCAATTATGGCTTTACAACAACCATCAAAACTTCTGGCACCCAGGGGACCAACACTGCTGTATGAAAAAATGAATAGAAGACATAGGAATCAATGGCCAAGTCTTGCACTTTATTTACCAAGCTTCTGTTCTGGAAAAGAGTGAACGGTCTGTCCTTGCTGCTCTTCTGTATGATGGATGTCCAGCATGTTTGAGAATCCTTCTAATGAGACCTCCGTGTTAACATGCGTCTCATATTGTCCTGCCGCTCAAGGGGGATTTCCTTGTGCAACAAAATGTTCGCCATCCATTTCTCACTGACAGTGACTGCTGCATGATGGCTGTGCATTCAGACACCAACCAAGCTGCCTACCTGAAAAGCATTCTAAAGCGTTGTATGCCGAGGCAAGAGAAATGTTGACTATAAATAGATTTCTTTCGATACCAAAAAGTACTGAGGACAATAGATCAATCTAATTCACATGCACTATTTTCCTATGCTAGTATGTCATGACTAATGTCAAAGCCAACTGGAATCAGTTGTATACTGTGTGTACTTAATGTAATAAATGCTGTTGGTGTGATGCATATATTTTCTTTCTGTGTACACAGGGCATCAATTGATTATGGCAGGGTGTGGCGGCTGCTATACCTTGGCTGCGTGGTAAGGTCAGTGCAAAAGTAATATATTTTTATTGCAGGATTAACAGAGTTATATTACTACGTGTAACATATGTGACCCTGGACCACAAAACCAGTCATAAGTCGCACGGGTATATTTGTAGCAATAGCCAACAATACATTGTATGGGTCAAAATTATAGATTTTTCTTTTATGGCAAAAATCATTAGGATATAAAGTAAACATCATGTTCTATTAAGATATTTTGTAAATTTCCTACAGTGTATATATAGGAAAATTTATTTTTGTGAGTGGATATGCATTGCTAAGGACTTCATTTGGACAACTTTAAAGGCGATTTTCTAAATATTTAGATTATTTTGCACCCTCAGATTGCCAAATATTGTCCTATCCTAACAAACCATACATCAATGGAAAGCTTATTTATTCAGCTTTTAGATGATGTATAAATCTCAATTTAAAAAAAATTGACCCTTATGACTGGTTTTGTGGTCCAGAGTCACATATAATTTGTAATTATTTTATAAGAGAGAAAAGCAAGTAAATTAAAGCGATCTGGTTGTTATATTCTTGCCACATAAGTTCAACAGTGTTGCAAATGTGTCTATTTACAACGTGCTTTAGCAGCATTGAGTATTGTAGCCAATCACAGCCATTTTTGTTGAAAATAATGGCCAATCAGAGGTGTTACCGGTAGTGAGAATCCGCTCAGTTTCTCTCAAAACGCTGTATGAGTTTATGTTTAGCGCAAGTTTTCTAAGTTTTATAACGTGCACAGATCCTCCAATAATAACAAACAAAGCGGGACACGATTTAAATAATAGATTTATTGTGAAGTTTGGTCAGATTCATTGATTAAAATGGAAGATTTCGCATTCTGTGAGTTTGTGCTGTACTGACTGACAGCTTTAGTGATTAGAAAGATCGAAGTGATCTTTATTCTGTGTAATTTCATTCGCAATTTAAAGAAAAGTTATAATTTTTCATGAGAATTTGTGACCTTTCCTTCAAATATATACTTCATTTCATTACAAAAAGTGACAGAGGAAATTGTTGCGCTCTAAATTGACAAAAAAGTTCCTTTTCTTTCAGGTGCGCAGAGCCAAGAAAATACTTGAACATGAACAGAAAAGGTAGCTGGCCACACACTGAGTCCAATGAAGACTGAAAAAGTCCTTGTCCTTGAATTGCATCGTGCAAAATAGTGCAAAGTGCATGTGAGTTAAAAACAAATGAGCAGACGTTTCAGCAAGTTGCTATTGTAACAGACGTAGGCTAGCAAGAGCTGTGTGTGTAAACCTCACTTCCCTGAACTCAAGAGGTGCTCTAGTGACTGACGCTAGAGACTGCGGTCTTTAGCCTCCTTGTTAGAGCGCCTGACTCCCATATGGACGGGCTTGGGTTCGCGTCCCGCTTGGAGCAGGCAGGTGCAAACCAAAGGATCTACACTATGCTCAGTGCTCAATATTCAACAGTCAACCTCTTTCTTGAAAGACAAGCAATTGAAAGCAATCAGCTGACAAAAAAAAAAATACAAAAAGTGACAAAAGAGAAAATAGACAAACATTACAAAAATACATTTTTAATGATATAATAGGGATTTGATAATCTCTAAAAAAAAAAAAAAAAAAAAAAAAATAAATAAATAAAAGCAAAGCATGTGAAAAAAATGTGGAAATGGCTAATAAGCCAATCAGTGCTCCTCTGCTGCCATCTACTGGTTATAGCGGTAATTTCATGTCTATTTTAAATTTTAAAATAAGTGTTTGTTTTTCACCATATGTTAGTTTTCCTACATCGTGAAACTTTTAGTTTTACAAATGGGGACAATCTTTGAAAGATGAAGAAATTATTATTTTTTTTGGTCATAATATTAAAAATAACATTTAAATTGTATAATATTCAAACTTTTGAGCTTTGAAGTGTTGGAAAATATTGTGTGAAGTACTTGAAAGTCCTTCAATCTTAGCAGTGGTCTATAACTTGTTGTCGGGTTGAGGGAGTAAGATTTGATGACATCATCGGAGTTTGCCATACCTTAGAAATGAAATGTATGCCTGTGATGTCAGATCTCCAGTGTTCACTGTCACATGATCCATTCTGATTTGCTGCTCAAGAAACATTTCTTATTATGGTCCACACACATTCATGACTGCATTCTAACTTTTCGCAAAAGCAAAGTGATCTGTTTGTGTCAAGCCTTGTTATTGAACCAATTTTGTTACCAGCAATTTTCATTCAAGGGAAGCAAATGCTTTCACCTCAAAGAAACAAAAAGAAACATGAATCAAATAACTACTCTTACTCTTTCTGCTTTTCTGTCACTCTTGGGTCAGCTCCTTTTCTAACAACCTTTCTTCCCCTATCATGCACGTCAGTAGAGTAACATTTAAAAGTGCCATAGCGTAATGTGAACCCTGAATGTTAGCAAACAGTTTTGTTTCTTTAAAGGAACGACACTTCATTAAACCAGTCTCTTATAAAGCCTCGGTTTTTAGGTTAATTACCGTTCGAAGCTCTGATGCTTCTCTCACTATTTTCTCCCTTAACTCACCAGAGGAGCTCTTGTGTTTAATTAGGGCTGTGTGGTACGCCAATAAACAATGTATTAGGAGACTAGGAGACAGCAGATAAGTGCCTGAGTCATTACCTAGGGTTCATAAGCTGTCTTGATGTACAGTCGTAATTGCAGCAATGTGGCTCCATATGCGGCGGGAGATCTCTTTGCGGATCTTAAAGAGTTTATATTGGTTTATTGTTTGTGGTTTAAAGAGTAACCTTCCGTTGTTGGCTGGTATACTTTATTAGGCATCAGTGGTGAGTCATCTTCCACCTGTTTGAATCATCTTCTGTCTGTAGGTGGATTCTGTAAGCACTGAAATCCCCCAAAGGCTTTTTTTCCACACCTGTTTTAATGAATTCCATGGAACAATAGTGCTGAAAAACTGGAAAAGTACACTCTAGCCTACCGTGATGTCATTATTTGAGTGCCATTAAAGGGATAGTTTACCCTAAAATGAAAATTATACCATGATTTACTCACCTTCAAGCCATCCTAGGTGTATATGACTTTCTTCTCTCGGACGAACACAATCGGAGTTATATTAAAAAATATCCTGGCTCTTCCAAGCTGTATAATGGGAGTGAATGGCGCTCACGATTTTGAAGCCCAAAAAAGTGCATCCATCCGTCATAGAAGTAATCCACACGACTCCAGGGGGTTAAAGGATTAGTTCACTAGTTTTACATTAGTTTATGTCTTTCTTTCTTCAGTCGAAAAGAAATTAAGGTTTTTGAGGAAAACATTCCAGGACATTCCAAACATTTTTCTCCATATAGTGGACTTCAACGGCTACCAACGGGTTGAAGGTCCAAATTGCAGTTTCAGTGCAGCTTCAAAGGGTTCTTCACAATCTTAGATGAGTCTTATCTAGTGAAATGATCGGTCATTTTCAAAAAAAAAAAAAAAAAATATATATATCTATACCACAAATGCTCGTCTTGCACTGCTCTGCGATGCACCATGCATTACATAATCACGTTGGAAAGCTCATGCGTGACGTAGGCGGAAGTACCGGGCAAGCGAAAATGGGCCATCGTTACGCTAGATAAAACCCTTATTCCTCATCTGGTATCGTGTAGAGCCCTTTAAAGCTGCATTGAAACTACAATTTGGACCTTCATCCCATTGTACCCCAGTGAAGTCCACTATAAAGTAGAAAAATCCTGGGATGTTTTCCTCAAAAACCATACTATTTGTTTGAACCGCAAGAGGCGTCTACTCTTACGTCATACGTCGCGTCAGAGTTTACACTTCCGCCACAAGTCGACTTGTGTACGGATGTTTGCCAGAAGCTGGTTATTATAGTTTATAAAGTTTTAAATATGGATATTTTCTTACAAAAACCTATTGCTTCACTTCAGAAGGCCTTTATTAAACCCCTGGAGTCGTGTGGATTACTTTTTTGTGTGCCATTTTTTGTGAGCGCCATTCACTACCATTATAAAGCTTGGAAGAGCCAGAATACTTTTTTAAACAACTCCGATTGGGTTCGTCTGAAAGATAGTCATGTACACCTAGGATGGCTTGAGGGTGAGTAAATCACAAACCCTTTAAGTCACCAGGTGATTTTTTCCTTCAAATGAAATGAAAAACATCACATGAAACTGAAATAAGATTCATGTCTTTAATACGGTAGAAAAGTCCTTTGAAAATACAATTCCATATAACGTGGCTCATATATTTTTAAGAACGGCTTTTACTTTTCTTATGCGCCTTTAACCAAGCCATATCAGTTTTAGGCCCTATTTTGGATTCGGACTGCGTGGATAATCAAAAACATTTTGGAGGCCATTATTTTCCATTTGTCTTCCTTTACCTATGTTTGAAGTATCAGTGAAGTTTTTTCACTTTCCTCTCCAGCTGACAGCTGCATTGAGACAGCTTTTAGCAAGCCAAATAGAATGTTCTCAGTCAGCCATTGAATACTGCAACCCTCCATATTTAGATTTGCCATTCAAAATGATAGAGGTGTCACATAAAGAAAGGTCTGACTGTGTCAGTGCATTTATAAAAGGTGTCAAACATGCTGGTTTGAATCCAACATTTAAGTGCTTTTCCTTTCTCTGTCTTCAATGCCCGCCAGCTGGAGAAAAAGAAAAACAGAGTGAGAAAATATTAAATGCCATTGCTGCATCTGTCAAGCACATCATAAACAACATCATTTGAGATGTCCAAGATCATTTTCTTTACAGGATGACCTGTTGAATGGTCAGCTCTCACAGAGCCATACCACCATTCTTTGTGTTTGTTTGTTTGTATCTCTCTTTCTGCATTTTTTGGGGCCCCGCGAGGGGCCACTTTGGAGACGAGTGCGGCTCAAGGAAAAGAAACGGAACGGGGATAAGCGTAGAGAGTGATGCTGCCAACCTCTCAACAGGGGGCAATCACTTTACCTGTCAACCCCTCCGCATGTCGTCTTTCATTTTCCGGCTTGAGGGACAAGAGAAAGCGTATAACAGCATTCACAGTCACCCAGATGTTCCATTGGTGAGTATCTGGCACGTCGCCTTCCTCCCTTTTTATTTCCTGTTTCTGAATGATGGCTGAGCTGTGTAGGAGTTGACAAAAAAGTAGCAAAAGATTATGAAAAAAACTGCAAGCATTTAGCATATTGCTGTGGCGGCAAATAAAGGATGAATTATTCATTTGAACTGTCAATGATACTCTTATTCCGCATGCAAAGTGGAAACCATACTAAAAGGAATTGACTTGAACTCTGTGGATTGCTTTTGCTCAAGGAATAGTTCATCCAAATGGCAATCATCTGTGGATAGTTATATAATCTAAAATAAACTCTAATCTAATTCCTGTATTATATCTAAGACAAAATAGGCCTTTACAACAATGTTATTTTAGTATTATTTATATACTATTATAGTGTATATAATATAATATAATATAATATAATATAATATAATATAATATAATATAATATAATATAATATAATGACGAAGGCTGAGATTTTAGAGCTGCAGTGGAAAGCAAGATTTCCAGCGAATAACAACTTCATTTGTTCTCTTTTCCTCATATAAATCAGTATTTTTATTACTAAAATGATTAAAATAATTTTCTTTAATTGAAATAAAAGTGAAATAAAATAATATATATATATATATATATATATATATATATATATATTGTATGTGTATGTATGTAAATAAACTTAAACGGAAATTAGATATGTTGAAATAAACATAACTAACTAAATTTTATAACTAAAATAAATACATTTTGAAGTATTGAAACGAACTGCTAAAACTAAAAGAAATAAAAATAAGTTAAAGCTAAATAGTAATATTTAAAAAAAAAAAAAAAATGAAAAATGACCAAAGCACATGACAAAATTACTAAAAGTAAAATTAAAATGTACTAAAATAAATTTATTTGAAGTATTAAAATGACTAAAACTGCTCAAACTAAAATAAATAAAAATAAGTTAAATAGTAATATTTAAAAAAATAATAAAAATTTACAAAAGCACATGACAAAATTACTAAAATTAAAATAAATTTGAAGTGTTGAAATGACTAAAACTGCTAAAACTAAAATAAATAAAAATAAGTTAAAGCTAAATAGAAATATATAAAACATAAAAAACTAATAAAAAATGAAAAAAGCACATGACAAAATTACTAAAACTAAAATAAATAATAAAGTTGGATTTAAAATATTAACAAATACTATATATATATACTAAACAAATCTATTGTATGGCTCATGAAGACTTAAAATAATTTTTTATATTTAGACTACTTTTAAACATGACAGATGTGGTTACTACGAATTATTGAGAACATTCTTCAAAATCTCTCCTTTTGTTTTCCCCAAAACATTTTTTAACTATTCTTTAATGTCCTTGCTCTGACCCGACAAAGTACCATGGAGTGATATAGATGAGTTTGGTCACAGGCCAGAATGGCTGCACCGGATAAATCTAGAGCTGAAACATTAGAATCCTTCACGGGAGGAATCAGTGAATGTGTGTGTTTAAAATAAGAGCACCGCTGTGAGGGCACTGGGCGAGATGATGCTTATGTGACACAGCACAACAGTTTCTTCCATTGATTCTAAATTACCCAACGTCTTGCTCAACTGCAGCGTTCCACTTGATCTAGCACCACTACAATACTGTTGATTGTGTAACACTGATGAAACCGCAGCGGCCGCTCTAACCCGTAGATCATTCGTCCTCCGAAGAAAGATGGATAGATGGCTGTGTATTGGCCTGGGGGCAAAGTCGAACGACAACAACATTACATTTCCAATCCCCATTCTCGAATTAGACCGCCCATCTTCCATTTTGAAGCGGATGGGAAGTCTTTCTTTGTTTTTGCCTCCAGCCTCTCTAAATGCCTCCTCCACCCATACAACATAAACACAGATGCTAAGTTATAATTCTCAATATCATCGCTTCCCTTGAGCAAGGCACCAAAACCCCAATTGCTCCCTGGGT
Organism: Ctenopharyngodon idella; assembly: GCF_019924925.1. Taxonomy (NCBI): domain Eukaryota; kingdom Metazoa; phylum Chordata; class Actinopteri; order Cypriniformes; family Xenocyprididae; genus Ctenopharyngodon; species Ctenopharyngodon idella. Next base: position 8,794,524 of record NC_067220.1, read on the forward strand.
GCCGCAGCAAAATGGCTGCCCACTGCTCCAGGTGTGTGTGTGTGTTTACTCACTTCTCCTAACGTGTGTGCACTAACTTGGATGGGTTAAATGCAGAGGACAAATTCTGAGCATGAGTTACCATACTTGGCCTGCTCGTCAAATGGCGCTCAGCTGGTTTTCTTTCAACACCGTTTAAAACTAAAACTAAAACTTTTTATGCATTTTGGCCGCTCATTTAGACGATAACGGTGCATTTTAAATTACGAAAATGATGTTATGCGCATGTGTATTATATGTTCGGTTTATAGGCGTGCAGTGTTTCTTTACAAAGTGACGTTGCCAACTACTGGCCTGGCAGCAGAATACAGCGTTTTTAGTTGTTTTTGTGGATCTGTGTGAATGGGGATCATGTTGACAATGTTGTTGATATGCGGAACATTTAAAAAACGCAAAAGGACGTGTCCTGACTACACGCAACACCTAGTGCATTTTCGTTTTAAAACGCATAAGTTTTGCTACGGTTGCGCCTATCATTTACACTACGCCGGCGTTTTCGAACCTCAAAAACATAGATTTTCAAAAATGCTGCCGAACCCCGTTTTAGTTTGAAAAAGCTCGGGTTGCGTTTCAGTATAAACAGACCAAAATGGAGACTTTTGAAAACGTGCCCACGTTCACTCTGCTTATCGTTGACGACCGTGCAAATAACATGTAGAATGAGCTGCAATCTTTACTGGTTTTGTTGTCATTTTTAGCAGCCATTGTGCACTTAAACTCAGCATTTTTTTAATACTGCAGCTGCCTACATGCGCAAGAGGCAACTGTTTACACTTGTACGCGCATGCCCAGTGTTCATGAACAGTCATGTGACATGCGTTTTCGGCCGTGTAGTGTAGATGGAGATCGTTTCTGAAACGCTGTGGATGCAGTGTAGATGAGGATTGTTTTCATTGTAAAACACTGTTTTAAAACAAAACACTAGTGTAAACAGGTCCTTAGAAACGGTTTCTATTTCTCCATGACGTAGCGGCTGGAACAGCAACACAAACTATGGCAATGATAATATCAGGTAATGTTTATGTGCTTTATTGATTGTTAAAAGTGTCTAATGTGGGTTTGAATATCATTCTGTGTTCCCAGCTTTTTAGCTGTAATGAAAACAACAATGGCTAATTCACCTCAGATCTTGAAAATAAAGAAATGGGCACAAGAACGTTCAAACTGTCAACTCAATTTGTATTCTGTAACAAAGACTGCTTCAGTCACTCAGTATGTACTTTAAATAATGTTTAAATGGTTTAATATTTATGAATTTGACTATGTACTTATCCATTTCATTGTCACTGCTGTGCTCTTGCCAAGAGAGCCCGCCCACACACTCTTCTGATTGGCTGTGGTTTTTGATTGATTTTGTCACATCCCATGGTGGCGTTGCGTCTAGTGTGGACAGTCGAATTGCGTCGCTGGAATCTTATCGCAACGCATGTAATTAGGATATGGTGTTAGAAAATACTAATCGTCAACATCAAGAGGTCAAACTAAATCTTAAAGGGATAGTTGAAGTGAAAATTTGTCATCATTTACTCACCCTCATGTCGTTGCAAACCTGTATGACTTACTTTCTTATGTGAAAAACAAAAGACAACATTTTTAAAAACTTTAAAGTACTAAACTAAACTATATCATCTTTTATATTCTGCAGAAGTCATACATGTTTGTAACGACATGAGAGTGAGTAAATGAGAATAAATTAAATGATAAATTTCAAGAATACATAAAGTTGATCATATAAATAAACACATACATATATTGACAAATTCTGGGTTGTAGTTACAGTTAAATTCATATTTCTCAAACTAAAGAGCAGTGTTGTTAACTAAAACTTATTTCTTACAATAAAATAAAATATTAGATTAAAAAAAAAGAAAAATTAAACATTTTTTTTTAAAGAAAATTAGAAATGTAAGTAATTTGAAAAAAAAAAAGTTGAACAAAAGATTACAAAAAATAGCTATATAGAAATATTTAAAAAATAACTAATAAAAATGACAGAAGCACAACAGAATTACTAAAACTTTAACTAAAATTAACGTGAAAACTTAATATAAAAGTAAAAGCTAATTCAAAAAATTATTAATAAATCTGCTAAAGAGAACTATCTGCTTGATCATTTTATCTTACAATAACTTTGGAAACAGGAATGGTTGAGAATGACAAATGCAGACAACAATAATATGTGTAAAAATTTTAATTCACTGAGATTATTTGCTCATCTTCTTTCTATGATGTAAAACTGTTCAAATCATATCACACTGAACACAAAACATTAAGTTTTTGCTTTTCTTGACAACTGAAAAACTTTTTAAAGGGTACCTTGAGACTAAACTGTATTCCATTGATTAAACTGAATGATGCCAGACAACTTTCTTTTGACAACACAGAAACTGAGAAAAACTAATTAACAATAACAAAAATGATAGCCTGCCTCAAAATCCCCCTCTACTCTGATGACAATCAATGAAAAGAGTGGTGCTGGTCCAGACGTGGATTACAGAGAACAAAACGCTTATTTTGATGTTGCTCAGGGTGTCATTTTTCTTCGTTTTTCAACAAAGTCTTCTGCCTTCAATTCCCCAGCAATTTTCTCTCTATAGTAATACAGACACGTGGGACTCAGTCTTGGTTGTAAGCAATATACACGCGGTTGTCCATTTAATGCATCATACTCCTTCCTTGTTGTGCAGAGATTCTGCCATAAACTTTTAACATTTAAAAATCTTAACAACCCCAAAAGTGTGAACGGTTGTGTATTATTATTACTATTATTATTATTATTATTAAGAGTAATGTGCACCAATAAATATTGCACAATATGACCAAGACATAACAAAACTAGAAATTCAGAACAGCTAAAAGTGCTATAACTGTTTATTCTGTTTATCATGTTTAGGACTGGGTGGACCTTCTGCTCTGTTACTTGTCCATGAAGACCTTGAAAATCCTTCCTAAGCCTGGGTTTTCAGAGCCAAAAAGGCATCACAAATCCTTCTCAGTCACATTCTTGCCGATTTGGTCCGGCAGCCCATAAACTTGCTTACACATGATAATAAAGAGTGCTGCAGTGAAAAAGAAAACATTTTTATAAAGTGTTTATGGTTAGAATGTATTCATTGAGAGGTAAACATGCTTTTTATCCTCAAAGCAATATGGAAAAAACACCATTTGAAATGAATACAGAAGCCTTTCATCTGTAAAGCATTTAATAAAATAAAAATACAGATTTGGAATATCAAAAATAAGTTAGAAGTTACAAGTTTTAAAAAGCAACTGGACATTTCTGAATGGATAGTGATTAAATTTATGCAGTTGTTGTGGAGTTGATTCAACTCATCAACTAGCATGTGCCCTCATGTTAATCTTCTGTGCAAATCCAGCGTTGAACTGACCCTCGTTTGTGAAGCAGTCCAGCGTAAAATGATTTGTGCAAATATATAACACTTTACTGACTTTCTTCAGCACATTTCCTTCATAAATGAAATTCAACTATGGTGTCCTTAGTGGCTCAGATGCCGAGAGTCTATGGAGACTCTTATGTTCATTGGTACATCCCACATTGAGTCATGTGATTGTGGTTGGTGTCCACCTGAGTTGACGTCAGTCGCCACCGTCGCTTTTTCAGATACGTACTGTATGACTCGCATTGACGGAAATATCCAATTTGTCCACTTATATGGCAGACGTAAATGCACGTATCAGATTCATATCAGATTTATTTGAGATTTATTGAGGCCTGAAACCGATCTGAGAATATCGGAATCTATGTGCTTTTTTACTGCTTACACATTCATGGGTCATATCCGATCTTTGCCACATGGGATTGGAAAAAAAAAAAAAAAAAAAAAATCGGAATTGGGTCACTTGATCACCATGCGGCTTATGAAAGCAATCCGGTCGAATGTGTTTTCGACTACCTCTGGAAGTGGTCAAAACTGGACAATCTCGAAACATTTTAGACCCCGTTTACACCTGTATTTAGCATCATCCATGTGATCCAAATGACCAAAACGCATCTTAATACCAGATGGAAACAGTGCCTGAGTGCAAAGAAAATACTGCTATTTTCACTTAGTGCATAGCATCTTTTTTCCAATACAAATACAGAATTTAAATATCCGAAATATTATGGCACTCCTTCACCCACATAAAAATTGCAAAATCTAATAACTACACACTTTATCTTATTTACTTTCCCTAATGAGCCAACGAAATCATTCACAATTAGACATTTGTAATCAGTTGACAGCCCTAAAAATGTCTCACATTGTGATATAGGATTTTGGTCGTACCACCCAGAAGATGCACACATATGTACTGTTTGTTTTATGGTTTGATTTTCTTTGCTAATGAATCAATTTGCTGGATCACCCACATATTCCCTCTCCCATATTCCGGAGGCCCACGGCTAGACAGACTGCACTCGACTGTTCTCTCGAGACGAGACGGGGTGAGTTCACTCAAGCGATGCTTTGCCATATGGCGCTACAGTGTGCAAGCCGTCAGCTCTTTTAATTCACCACAATCTTCAAGACGATATTTATCTTCGCCAAAGAACTTCTTAAGAAGCTTTTTCTGTGATAACTTTGCCCTGGATTTAGGCAAAGAGATTGTTTCTTCTGCTGCTAAGTGGCATTCTTAATCGTCTCACGCTGAGATCGAATGCTCCTCTAGAATCAACAAGATATGCAGAATCCAATTTGATTTAATTCATTATCCACTCCAGCGGACGCTAATCGAGAACAATTGATTCTGCACGGAGACTAAAAGGGAGGCATGTGTGACGCTTGTAAGCATGTGAACGCGGCGGCCTGGAGGTGTCCGAGTCAGATTGCTAAAAATGATTGGTTGTTTGTGTCGTGCGGTGCGGGCAAGAGAATGCTGGAAACAACACGAAGGGAAGCACTAAGTGAGCAGACCGCATGGACGAGATGAGATCAGTGTTTTCACTCCCAAGGCGTCGTATACTGAAGCATCTCACTGCGGAAGGCAAAGGAACCCCTTGGCGTTTCTATGTTGAAGCAGCCAATAGCCTCACTGCTGTCAATGAGAAACCTTTGGAGTCAATCCAGTGCTGCAAAAGTAAGAGGAGATGGAGATAGTCTATTGAGAATTTCAACTACAAGCACTTTTTGGTCCGAGGGGCCGATTTTTATTAAAAAGAACAGATTTCAGATTTTTTTTTTCCTTTCCTTTTTTAATATGAAGGTCACGTTAAAACTCTCTTTGATGCCTTTCATGTATTGATTCTTCTGTTTTACCCTTGTGTTTACACCTATTGAGATGCATTTTGGTCGATCGGATCACAAGTAGACGAGGGAGACACATACCTGTTTCCACCTGGTGTTTTAATCTGTCTCTTTTGTCCACTTTCAACCACTTCTGTCCTGATTTCTTCGAGGGGAGGGTCTATGGGTGGGTAAATGTATAAGCTTTTTTAGATCTTTCGATTTAATGGACAAAATAAGCTCACGCAATTTACATATGAACGCGCACCAAGCAGACGGAGAAACATACGGAAAGCATCAACTTTCATTTCTGATCTGACAGCCGCAAGACCACACCGAACGCTGAGTATGTGTTAGAAATCAGGAATGGAGAGAGAACATTGTGCTTGGTACATTTTCATCTTCAAACCAAACTTGGGTCTTCAGCCAACAAAGTTAAAATTTCGTTCGGCTAGCGCGCTTCCCATTTCCATTAATGCTTGCGCATTAGGTCAGTGGGTGGAGAGTAGGAGGTCTTTTGTGGCTGTTCGAACTCAGCGTTCTCACTACGAAAGAAATCCAGTCGAATGTGTTTTCGACTACCTCTGGAAGTGGTCAAAAGTGGACAAGCTCAAAAAGTTTTAGACTCCGTATACACTTGCATTTAGCGTTGTCCACTTGTGATCCGATTGACAAAAACTTAGACGGGGCCTTAGAAAATGAAAAGTAATTTATTGATCTGAATAAATTTTTTTTAAAGGCCCAATATATGTAGTTTTTCGCCACTAGAGGTCGCTTATTCAAAACAAAGGTGCAGCTTGACGACGCCTTGATTTCGTGGAATCATGGGAGGTGTTGTCTTCACGTCTACATTTAGTGGAGAAGAATCCGACGAGACTCAGGCAGAAATCATATTCATGGATGAGCTAATGTATTAAAGATTTATTAACATCACTGTAGTATGAAGCAGGGTGTGGGTGAAAACCGTTGGAGCTGAACGAGGCCGCTGGACCGATTGCCTAACGCGACACAAGGCTCGAGAGCAGCAGAACTTTTACTATGCCGCAGACGAGCGCTTCTGCTTCTTCTGGTCAAGCGTATGTGGGGTAAAGCAGTGCTGTTCATCATATTAGATACATTCATGTGTTGAAAGTTGTTATAATGCTACTCTGTGCGTTCACTCTGCGGCTGCTATGAGACACTTGTTGCACACTGCAGTAAGCTAGACTGATATTAGGCATGGTAAAACATGGTACTCGTGGTAAATCAAGAAAACGAGATTTAAACATTAAGACTTTCTGTGTTGAGCTGTATAACATGATTAGTTTTCTGTCGATGAATGTATCCAAATAGTTGCTCACCTGTTTAATAAAACACATAATATATTAAAGCGTCTTTGGTGTTTTCATGGTTTCTACAAAATAAAACCGGAAATTGAGGGTAACGCAGGTATAATGTCATTGATAGGCGACGCATGGACACAGTCTGTTAAAATTGCTTATTTCTCTAGATTTAAACATTCTTGGAAACATTTGGGATAATGTAAGTACACAAGTCAACAAAATATATAACATTGTTCTAGTGGTTTTTGGATATTTTAATCCAAAAATTTTACATATTGTGCCTTTAAAATTAGGACTGTTCCTCAGTTTTAATGTTATTTTCACCAAAACCAACAATTTTGCCTGTAATATATTTTGTTTCCCAAAATTTAGTGTACTTGTTTACCAAGGAGATGACAGTGTCAGTAAAGAACTCAATTTACACTGCCATTCAAAACAATGCCAGTAAGATAACATTAATACATTTGTTCAGCAAGGATTCATTAAATTGGTCAAAAGTGACAGTAAATACATCTATAATGTTACAAAACATTTCTATTTCAAATAAATGCTGTTATTTTTGGGAGAGTCAACAGGCAGAACCAAATGCAACATGTTCCTGAATCAACATCTTTGCTGATCCTGGAACAACATTCCAATCAACCAATCAGATGTGAGGGACAAGTTTACAGTTTATGTCAAGTTTAAGCTTACAACCAAGGTTAGGTGCTTCTACATCAGTGTTATTCACCTATCATTTCCATCTCTGATTTTAGGGATAAGTTATAGGTAGGGTTAGGTTTAAGGGTAGGGATAGGTACACTTTCAGACAGAAATGTTGTTCTAGGATCAACAAAATATATTGATTCATGAACACTGCCAAAATCACAGTGACCACTGCCTATATGAATAAAATCACATCACAACACTCTCATCCCTGCAAATTAATTACTGTAAAATTAATTACATAAATGACCCATGCAAATGTTCTTTTACAGACGTCACTTTGAGAAATAATGGCAAGAGGTTATTATGAAAAAGGGCTTGTACTCGACCCATACTTCAATTTCTGACACGTTTAAAATGAGAACATGCTGACCTAAGAGAAGGAAACATCATACACCTAGATAAAGGGTTTGTTCGCTCTTTAAATGTCCCTTTTTTCTCTTTCTGTCTCTTTCTCTCTCTCTCACACACGTCAGTGATTTTACCGTCCTTTGTACTGCAAAGAAAAGGAGAGTGAGACTGCTTTAGGTATTACAGGGCTCACAAGATAAATCTTGAGCTAGTACAGACAGCAAAGCGAGACAAAGACGGGAATTTTTCACTCGAGGAAAAAAAAAAAGTTGCACAAAACTTGCTTACTCTTAGCAGTTTCTTTATTTTTTGCTAAGATCAGTTGTTCTTGGAGGGATGCTTGTTTGGCTTTCAAGAGTATCAGGCTCTTTATCTCTCACAGACACCAAAAAGCACTTTTCACAGCCGTCACTGTACCTGCCTGGAATGATGCAGCAGCACATGAATGTCTGACCCTGTGGAGAATGATAGTATCTATGGAAACTTAATCCCCAGCGAATGGATGCATTTCTGCCTGCTGAAGAGCGGCACTGAACCTCAGGCTGATCTGACCTGTTCAGACCGGACAATTTCATACAAATCAACAGTTCAAGATCAAGAAGTTCTATTTACAGTCTTAATGCAAAAATAAATAATAAATAAATAATACATACATACATACATATAAAGTGGTGAATCTAACAATGTGAGAACCACTGATTTCACTCAAGCCATGACTTTTTCAAACATTAGACGCATTAACAGCAAGTTTGGGGAATTTTTGACCAGTACGAGGTTCCCTTGGCAACAAAAAACCTGGAAATACCTGGAATTTTAAATTGATTTCCAGGCATTGCAAAGTCATTAATACAATTGTAAAGTGAGTAGAAATATTTTGTTGGTATTACTAATTGTAGAATATTTCATCAGTTATAAATCATTCTCAGCAAGTGAAATCAGTATAAAATAATTCCATATCTAGTAATGACAAAGAACTATAGAGATTAAGTCATAAGTCAAAGGTAAAACCCTGCCAGTAGGTGGCACTGTCCCAAATCACTGAATTTACTGTACTGTTATTTTGATAAAATTCCCTTTATAAAAAAAAAAAAAAAAAAAAAAAAAATCTAAAGCTAACTTTGGAGACAATTAGACAAAAGTTGAAATTGAAATTAACTAGTTAACTTAACTAAAACAAACTTGTGGAGATTCATATCCACTGCAAAACAAAAGTCCTGAGGAACATTGCAGGATATAGATATTGTAGTTCCCATTCAGTCGGTCACGTTCGACGCACGTCGGACAGACCGACGAATAGGAATCTCGCTAGAGAGGCCAATCTACTTCGAGTGTAACTACAACGAGCCAATGCACATTGGCATGCATCAGCTGCTCGCCTCGCAGCGCGGGTATATAATGAGTAGCAGGTGCATTGCATCTTCAGCTTTTCGCTTCGGAGCCGAACCGTATGGTTGTTTACAGAGTGTGTGACAGGAACGAGCCTTTGTTGGACTTCTCTTCGTGGTGCAGGCGGACAGCACTGCAGCGGGGCCGGTCTCCTTCCTTTGTGTTTCTTCTTTTTTTTTTCTCTCTTTGCCGAGGAGCGATATCAGAGCCGTTCTCACGGCTGTTAAAACGGTGCGCTTAGAGCGCTGGAATACAGCCGTCTCAACCAGCTGTAAAGAGGGAGTGCACACGACAGGTGCACACGACAGGAGGGAGTGCACACGACAGGCTGCACTCTTCCCTGTCTGTGTTGCAGCGGCTATTCCCCTGCGTGCTTCGGCACTTGAAGAGTTAGTCCCTAAAAGAGCTTACACAAGTAGATTCGTGTCTTTTTAAAGATGTCGTTCTACTTGTGTGTTTCTGGATGCGGTCGTTATCTATCACCGCGGGATGGTCACCAACGCTGTATCGCGTGCCTGGGCTTAAGCCACGCTGAGGCGGCGTTTGTGGATGAGTCATGCACCCATTGCGGGAAGATGACCATCTCGGAGTTGCGATCTAGACTCCAGTTCCTGCAAAGGGGCGGAGTCCCGGTGCCGTTGCCTCGTTCCAATCCTCCTCAGAGGGTTGCTTCGGGCAGCGGTGCTGGTGATCTGAGGATCACGGTGAGCGCGCTTCCTTCGGGGAACCAACCCCCTAGGAACCCTCATCCCTCCTGCACTTCGCAGCCAGTAGAGCTGCCGGGGGAGCGCGGTGGACCACCCCAGAGGTGTGTACCATCCGTATCCTTCGGAGCTCCCCAAGATGATAGGATGTCGATCGTTGCATCGGAGGGTGAGCCTGATACTTCGGAGGATGATGATTCGGCGCAGCTGCCTCCTTCGGGAGTGACAACTGTGCCCGATTCGGACCCAGAAATGATGGCTATGCTTGCCCGAGCCGCCAACAGGGTTGGGCTCGTGTGGAATCCTCCACCGTGTCCCGAACCCTCGAGGCTGGACGATTGGTTTCTCGGGGTGGCCAGGGCTGGTTCTCCCCTCCTGCGGCCGCCCCTGCTCCCGCGCCCCAGCAGCAGCCGTCATCCAAGCGGCGCCGTGGAGCCGGTCGTGGTTAGGGTGCCCAGCCCGTCCAGCCCGCCCCCAAGAGGCCCTAGGACGGGCGACCCGGAGATGGAGGGGACTGCTCTTCGGGAGATGGTGACCACACCACTCCTTCCCCCGGAGGAGGGCCGGGTGGAGAATCCTTTGTTTCCTTTTGTTTGTGTTCCACCGCTGGCCCAACAGCCAGCGGTACCCAAATTCTCAGTAAAAGAGCAGTTTCCTTCATCTCCGGGTCCGAAGAGGGCTCGGAGAGCAGTGGGAGGGCAAGAACCTCACCACTCTCATCCCCCTCTTCTGTCGCCAGCGGACAGCAGCGAGCGGCGGGCAACCAAAGCCTTGACTGCTCCCTCTGTCCATCCGTGGAACCAGGTAAGTGTTGCACACCACACTGTGACGCCGCTTCGGGCCGCCTCGCAAAGAGAGCCCCCCGGGCCGCGTCCCTGGGTTCCACTTCGCTGCCTCACTGCGGGTACGCCTGCGGTCCCTTTGGTCTCGCTTGTTCGGTCTCTGAGTGCCTGGTTAGCGCTCCCCAGTCCGTCTCGCTGGCTCATTCGGACCGTCAGGCTCGGCTATGCGATTCAGTTCGCCCGGCGTCCCCCCAAGTTCAGGGGCGTCCTCTTCACTACAATGAAAGATGTAGATGCCCATGTCTTGCGTGCGGAGATCGCTGTCCTACTGGCAAAGGACGCGATAGAGCCGGTCCCTCCAGCCGATATGAGGTCAGGGTTCTACAGTCCCTACTTCATTGTACCCAAGAAAAGCGGTGGGTTACGACCGATCCTGGATCTGCGAGTTTTGAATCGGAGCCTTCACAAGCTACCGTTCAAAATGCTCACGCAGAAACGCATTTTCGAGTGCATCCGTCCCCAGGATTGGTTTGCAGCGATCGACCTGAAGGACGCATACTTTCATGTTTCGATTCTTCCGTGACACAGGCCATTCCTGCGTTTTGCGTTCGAAGGTCGAGCATATCAGTACAGAGTCCTACCCTTCGGGCTGGCCCTGTCTCCCCGCGTCTTCACGAAGGTCGTGGAGGGAGCCCTTGTTCCCATGAGAGAACAGGGTGTTCGCATCCTCAACTATCTCGACGACTGGCTCATTCTGGCACAGTCCCGGGATCAGTTGTGCGAACACAGGGATTTGGTGCTCAGACTCCTCAGCCAGTTGGGTCTTCAGGTCAAATGGGAAAAGAATAAACTCGCCCCGGTGCAGAGGATCTCTTTTCTTGGTATGGAGCTGGATTCGGTCGAACAGATAGCACGCCTCACAGAGGAACGTGCTCAGTCGGTGTTGAACTGCCTGAATACGTTCAACGGCAGGACAGCGGTTCCACTGAAATTTTTTTAGAGGCTCCTGGGGCATATGGCAGCCGCAGCGGCAGTAACCCCGCTCGGTCTGCTTCATATGAGACCGCTTCAACACTGGCTCCATGGCCGGGTCCCGAGATGGGCGTGGCAACGCGGCACGTTCCGGGTGCCAATTACTCAGGAATGCCGCCAAGCCTTCAGCCCGTGGTCGGACCCCTTGTTTCTTCGGGCTGGAGTACCCCTAGAGCAGGTGTCCCGGCATGCTGTGGTATTCACGGATGCCTCTGCCACAGGCTGGGGTGCCATGTACAACGGGCATGCAGTGTCAGGGGTGTGGACGGGCCCCCATCTGCACTGGCACATCAACTGCCTCGAGTTGCTAGCGGTATGCCTTGCCCTGAGCCCCCTCAAAGGGCCGCTACGGGGCAAGCATGTACTGGTCCGTACGGACAACACTGTGACTGTTGCGTACATCAACCGTCAAGGTGGTCTACGCTCCCGTCGCATGTCGCAACTCGCCCGCCATCTCCTCCTCTGGAGTCAGAAGCATCGGTGTCGTGCTTTCCTTCTTGCAGCAGGGGTTGGAGCGTAGGCTGTCCCCCTCCACCCTCAAAGTCCATACTGCTGCTATCTCCGCTTATCATGACCACATAGATGGCAAGTCTGTTGGTCAGCACGACCTGGTCGTCAGGTTCCTTAGGGGGGCGAGGCGGTTAAATCCTCCTCGTCCTCCCTCCATACCCTCTTGGGACCTTGCTCTGGTGCTGAGAGCACTTCAGATTGCTCCCTTTGAGCCCTTGCAATCAGCAGACTTAAAGATTCTGTCTATGAAGACTTTGCTGCTGGTTGCATTGGCCTCCATCAAGAGGGTAGGGGACCTGCAGTCTTTTTCGGTCGACGAATCGTGCCTGGAGTTCGGGCCGGGTGACGGCCATGTGGTACTGAGACCCCGGCCTGGCTATGTGCCCAAGGTTCCTACCACTCCCTTCAGGGACCAGGTAGTGAGCCTGCAAGCGCTGCCCTCGGAGGAGGCAGACCCAGCCCTGGCTTTGCTCTGTCCAGTTCGCGCTTTGCGACTGTACATAGACAGAACTCAAAGCTTCAGGACCTCAGACCAGCTCTTTGTCTGTTACGGAGGCCAGCAGAAGGGAAAGGCTGTCTCCAAGCAGAGGATGGCCCACTGGATAGTGGATGCCATCGCCCTGGCTTACCAAGCTCAGGGCGTGCCCTGCCCGCTCAGGTTGCATGCGCACTCCACGAGAGGCGTCGCATCTTCCTGGGCACTGGCTCGTGGCGCCTTGCTAACAGACATCTGTAGAGCTGCGGGCTGGGCGACACCTAACACGTTCGCTAGATTCTATAGCCTTCGTGTCGAGCCGGTCTCCTCCCGTGTTCTCACCTCAAGTCAGAGGCACGGAGAGGCCCCGGCTTAGTGTCGGCTTGCTGCGCTTACATGCGCTTTTTCTCCAGAGAGTCCCTACAAGGCAGACCCTGTTGAGTCCTCCGATCTCCCTTCGGCAGCCGACGTGGCGGAGCGTCTGGCGCTAGGCCTATACTCCGTTGTATCCTTGAGAACCGGGTTTAGGCTGGGTACCATATGTGTGACCCTACTGGGATCCCATATGTCTAGTTCCACGGTTGCTCCTAAACGAAGCCCGTGTCTTTCCCTCTGGGAGAACCCACCTCTCATCGAGTTGGAGTCACCCCAGTTCTTCCATATGTAGTACAGCCTACGGGTTAGTCCATATGTACTTCTCCACATAACTCCTTCGGGGAAGGATGTGGCTTCCGCAGCGTTCCTTCCCAGCGGAAGGGTATGCTTTCCCAGCGTTATCCTATAGTCTCACTGAATGGGTTTTGGGGAACAGCAGTGATCGACACTCTCTGTGTTAGCCCTGTCCCACCTTCCGTAGGCAAGGGGGTTCAGGTGGCTTACAACAGAGCGCTGGAAGGGGGCAGCCCCTGTGGCGCTTTGGTAGGGATTCCTATTCGTCGGTCTGTCCGACGTACGTCGAACGTGACCGACTGAATGGGAACGTCTCGGTTACAAAGGTAACCCTCGTTCCCTGAAGGAGGGAACGGAGACGTACGTCCCGTCGCCACAGTCGCTGTACCCCGCTGATGCTGCCGCCTATCCGGTTCGGCTCCTCAGCGAAAACCTGAAGATGCAACGCACCTGCTGCTCATTATATACCCGCGCTGCGAGGCGAGCAGCTGATGCATATGATTGCATGCCAATGTGCATTGGCTCGTTGAAGTTACACTCGAAGTAGATTGGCCTCTCTAGCGAGATTCCTATTCGTCGGTCTGTCCGACGTACGTCTCCGTTCCCTCCTTCAGGGAACGAAGGTTACCTTTGTAACCGAGACGATATCTATTGTAGATAGATACAGACAGACAGCACAACAGATGGATAGAATGTCAGAACGACAGACAGAATGTCAGACAGAACGAACGGCAGCCAGAATGACAGACAGATAGAGAGATAGAGAGACAGATGAACAGAACGACAGACAGAATGTCAGACGGAACGAATGACAGACAGATGGATAGAATGACAGACAGACGCAGACAGAATGACAGACAAATAGATAGATACACAAATGAATAGAACGACAGATGGATTGAATGACAGAACGACAAAAAGAATGTCAGACAGACAGACAGATAGATAGATAGATAGAATGACAGATGGACAGAGAGACAGATAGATAGATAGACAGACAGACAGAACGACAGACAGATAGATAGAGAATCAGATGAATAGAAAAACAGATGGATAGAATGACAGAATGACAGACAGAATGTCAGACAGACGGAACGGCAGACAGACAGATAGAGAGACAAACAGAATGACAGATGGATAAAACGACAGAACGAACGACAGACAGACAGAGACAGAACGACAGACAGAATGTCAGACAAACAGACAGACAGAACGACAGACAGACAGACAGACAGATAGACAGATAGATAGATAGATAGAATGACAGACGGATAGAACGGCAGAATGACAGATGGACAGAGACAGACAGAATGACAGACAGACAGATAGATAAAGAAACAGATGAACAGAACGACAGACATAATGTCAGACAGACAGACAGACAGACAGACAGACAGAGAGATAGATAGATAGATAGACAGACAAACAGAACGACAGACAGACAGAATACGTTTTCCAACTACTGTATATGCGGCATTTATTTACAAAACCATTAGCCTAATCAAAAGGAGTAATAAAGCCACAAAAAAATTGGTGAATCTCACAATGCAGCACTTTGATGTCATGCAGGCCAGACCAAAAGCGTAGCAACAACTTGACATCTGCTATGAGAATTGAAGAGTCTGGCCAATCATCCATTGATCAGACGACTGGTGTCCTTTCTGTACCCGGGACACAAATTGTTCTTTCCCCACGGCATGGCAGTATCATCAACAACAGCTGCTACCCCAAAGAATGAATCATGGCGAACCAATAAACCTGACTGACCCACATGCACCTACCCATAACTCCACTCCACTTTAATCTTTAGAACAAACCACTGATATGTGTTCGGCATACTCGCATCTTTATCGAATTTTCTAATTGCATTTTTTCTTGTAAAATAGTTTCTGTTTCTGTTGTGTCTACTCCTGTTGCAAACGCCTCTGCAACGTTGGGATCGATATGCAAACTTTCCGTTCAATACCATTTACGCAACATTCCCATGATCAATAGTGACATCACGAGTAAAGGTAACACCAGGTGGTCTTTCAATGCATGCAAATACGAATATAGGCATTATGGATTTGTTGTGTCACCCAATATTGCACGTAACATAACAGAACATATTACAAACGTTAGCCTATATGATAAATATAAACGTCTTTCTCACACTCCATGAAAGGTTGCAAATTACCAAAAATGTCGATATATTCTTGAACGAAGGGTGCTTAATTAATTAATAAGAGTGGATCTCATCTGCAGAGTGCATAATTACCAGATAAATATGCAGCCTAATTGGTTCATTAGCATTTTTACGTTATCTGTGATCCATTATGTGCCAGCAGTTCTTGTTAAGAGCGGGTTATAAATGTCTTAGCGGTGCCGTCTTTAGCGCTGACTGGAAGTTTCGTATAAACAGTGCCCACCGAGCCAATTTAGACAACACTGTGATCTCTCTGTCCACATTTGTTTTGCACTCTGCTCTCTCATTGCGGCCATAAAGTACATCACCATTATGGGACCTCGCTTTGGCCATCCATATCTTTGATAGAACAGCTGTTTCTGCGCTTCGGCGTAGCACATTACTTTTGCCACTGGAAAAATCGAATAGAGACAAAGGAGAAATAGAAGTGTATAACCTGTCTGAACTGTCCAATTTGGAGTTAATGCACACACTTTTTGATGTGCACTGGCAGAACAACAAGTCATTTAGTTGTTTTGGTCCACTACACACACTGTTCCCTGCCTGCTAGTTGGCCCCACGGGTAGACCCTAGTTTGAGGATTATACTTTCATGTGAACAAACTCTCTCACAGAATCTTTTAGAATCATATTTTATAATGGTATAGGGTTGTTTTAGGGGGAAGCTGATCCTGATGAGAATGATTCTAGTGATGCTGTGATCTTGGTATCACTCCTGGAGCTTGGTTAGTGTGGCGAAAACACGAAAGCATTGCATACTGCAAACAATTATATTCTTAATCACTATCTGGGA
Organism: Ctenopharyngodon idella; assembly: GCF_019924925.1. NCBI lineage: Eukaryota > Metazoa > Chordata > Actinopteri > Cypriniformes > Xenocyprididae > Ctenopharyngodon > Ctenopharyngodon idella. The sequence goes on from NC_067220.1 coordinate 8,810,701, forward strand.
AAACACAGGTCATATTTCACCCCATAATAATAATAATAATAATAATAATAATAATAATAATAATAAATAAACACATAAAAAAGAAGCCCATTTCTTTGACCATTAATAAAAAAAGGTCATTATTTTCATTGCATTTTAAATTATAACTCTCCTTATATTTTTATTACATGCAAGCCATATGTGTGTGTATGTATGTATATACATATGCACACACACACATACAGCTTGCATTGGTGTTAAAAAAAACCCTGTATAATACAATAATTACTTTACAATGATGAGAAAGATTTTTATTTATTCTGTAAGGTCATGCAGTCATACAAACATAATTTCATAACTGCAATCTTTATTTTTTCCTTGCAACAACCACAACAATAACAACATAAAACAATAATAATAATATTTCATTAAGTGAAAATAGAACCTAAAACAGTCCGAATACAAGTTTTATACTTCTAATTCAAGGTGACATATGACCTGGATATTGTCACAAATGTAGTCCACAAAGATGAAGATAAGAGCAGAGGATAAGTCTAATACTCAAGTAACTTTAATTAAGCAACATAAGAATCAAAGTAACAGTAGAGCTTTTCACACTACACTTAACCCAGGGTTATCGTTGCTCTAAGCACTGCTTTTAACCCCGGTTAAAGGAACGTTTCACACTTGTAATTTAGAAGCGGGGTTAGCACTGCTTTTTACCTGGGTGTTAACTCAGCATAACAGTGCCAAACTTGTACAGTGTGAAACAATGCTTTGTTAAAAGAATGTTACAGCTAGATACTTGAAAACAGATAACCAATCATGTACTCATATTTGCCTGCTTTGGACAGCCACGGAAACACTGTGCATTGTATATAAACAGTAAATTTAGTGTTTGAGAGGAAAAATGTCAAATGCTGACAGAAAACGTGACAATTTGAGTGAAGAAGAGACCTTTCATTCTTACCTTCATAGTCCAAAATATCCATTCAGTATCAACTCAATAGTACAGTCGGCAATATGAGGATGCGCAATGCTAGAGCTTTTATGTAAGCAGGTCAGCGTGCTGCATTTATCCAATCAATTAGGAGTAGTGCGAAACGTGAAGCAAGATAACCCAGGATTCCGTTTACATGGGGTTTAGAATGACCCAGGGTTAACTATTTAAAATATGAAAAGCCCTAGTGTGTACTCAAACACAATTAACAACAGACAAAGAGTGGAGAGAACTGAAGTTCTTTCTGAAGAGGAATCAGGGGCTGGAGCCGACACTGGAGCGAACTCAGGGGCTGGAGCCAACACTGGAGAGGAATCAGGAGCTGGAGCCGACACTGGAGAGGAATCAGGGGCTGGAGCTGACACTGAAGTGAACTCAAGGGCTGGAGCCGACACTGGAGCGGACTCTTGGATTTCACTCACTGGAACGGACTCTGAGACTGCTTGCTCTACTGCATAAGATGACCCACACAACCATAGAACATAATCAATATATTTTTTCAACGAACATTTTGTTGCAGTCACTGGAACTTGCTCATAAAGACGATCGTCCAGTACACACCAAAAAATGGTGTCATCATTCCAGGGTACTTGATGTGAGAGCTCAAAAAACTCTTATAGTCTTCGATCGGACAGCCATCTTGAAAGCAAGAGAGAAGCAGATCATCGGGGACTGTAGGGGTGAGGAGAATGCTCATGTTGTCCTTCTGTTTTATGGTCTGTTGTTCTGTCACAAATGTAGTCCACAAAGATGAAGATGAGAGCAGAGGAACAGTCTATTAGTCAAGTAACTTTAATTAACCAACATAAGAATCAAAGTAACAGTATGTACTGAGTGTAGAGAAATGAAGGTCTTAAATCACAGGCAAACAAACCACATTCAAAACAGGTGTGCTCTAATTAGTAACATACTTAATAACAATCCGTGCGTCCCAATGTCCATACTATCCATCCTAAATAGTATGTGAGATTAAAACATGTGTGTCCCAAAGCATAGTATGTTGAAAAGAGTGTGCCAGAAGTCCCTGGATGGTCTACTATTTCCGGTAGATTTTCGAAGTGTGGATCCATGCACACTATAAAGGCTAATATTGGCCACAATCCATTGCGCTTTGGAGGAGGATTCATTTCAGAACTGCAAACACGAGTAAAAAGTGTTAAAAAAACCCTACAAAACATGGCAGATATGATAAAGGTTTATTTATAGATAAAGGTTTGAGTGACTAATAATCAGTTTAAACTGATAAAAAAAATATTTATTTAATGTTATCCATATTATATTTCATCTGCAATAATGATGTGAACTTTTATCCATTTGGCCATTAACTTTTAAATGCATCATTATGCATTAATATGAGAAGAGCTCGCCGAACGAAACATGCTACTGCATTTCTAAGAAATAAAATGAAATGTGGAGGACTTAAGATGATTGACAGGCCAGTTTACAGTGACAGGATGTGTGTCAGGATGCGACAGAGAGCAAAGACGCAATTGTATGACATGATAGTATGTCCCAAAGCTTGTCTACTCTTTTGCTACACACACAAAAATATGTACTTTTTCTTCACAAAAAGAGTACATACTTTTAGGGCGTAGTATAAGTAGGCGAATTGGGATGCAGCACATGCCAACAAATGATGAGTGGGAACTCAAGACAAAGGGAAACAGGAAAACAGAAACAAACTAAAAGTTCTTAAAAATGACCAAAATACAATGAAAACGTGAAAGACATGTTGACATGATTTTAGATTTTATCTTGTTTACTACAAAAAATATCACAGCACACTTAAAACAATTTCAATTTAGCTGAGAAGAAAAAATGCATATTGTTCCATTAGTAGTGAATATAATGAGGTTTCAAACAAGTGAAAAATTCTTCTAGTGGAACAAGACAACACAAAACAATGAAATATTTTGCAATTAAATATTTGAAATATTTTGCAATATTAAGATTATTAAGTAAGTATTATAATATCAAACATTTATGTCAAATTAATCTAGTTTTGAGGATGCTCAGATGTTTTTATTCATAACAAGATAGACACTAATTACCAATACCATTTTTTTTTTGTCTTCACAGTGCCACCTCGAACAAATTACCCAGAGCATCTTTAATACCAAAGGAATTCGCTGCATGAGACTTGAACAATGAAGTTTGTACCTCAATTATTCAAATGAATGTCTTAAATTGAAAGATAATCAGACGCTCATTAAAGTAATTTTGTCATTACCTCTATATTGCAATTAGAGTCTTGCAGAGGGGAATTTCTGAGCCCTGTGCTGAATCTGGATGACTCAAAGATAATGCTGAAGAGTAATTACTGCTCTTTCATATGGCTTACATGATGAAATCAGATGAAGTTGATTGATAGGATGTTGATATATGTCCATTTCTCTCTCCGGCCAACATCACTTGTCATCAAACTGAACGATTCTGGCCTTAGTCCATCTCTTTTTGACTTGTCTTGAGTCAGCGGATCTACTCTGAGGCCTCGACTGGCAGTTGTTCTACACCAATTTTGCTTCTATGTAGAGGTGTTTTACCCTAGACACTAGGGGTGTAACAGTACATGTATTTGTCCTGAACCGTCATGGTGCGGATGTCACGGTTGAGTCGGTCACAGGCGTTTCACACTCCATTGCAGAAGGGGGCGCGTGCGGTAATGCAACGCTGTTTGCTAACCGCCACAACAGGAAAAAGCGCAGAAGAAGAAGAACAGACGATCTATGCTATGTTGACGTGTAATCTCTCAACCAGTGTTTCAACCGCGGAAAGACATCAATAAAGCAGCTTGAGCATAATATCTCATGCAGCATCACATTTACCTCAGGCAAGTCATTTAGTGTCCACAGCATGTTAGTTCACTAGAGAAATTAACTCTAGAGGGGAATATATGCACTATATTAGCTTATATATTCATTATATTACCTTTTTAGTAATGTCTTAATTATTTAATATGTTTAAATAAGTTTGTCATGAAAACAAGTTGTGACAGTAACTGTGTAAATTATTATATTTGAAAAATGAATTGAAGTAGAATAATAATTGAAAAATAATTAGATTTAGACCTGGCTTATGTGCAATTTTCTTTCTTTTTTTTTTATTTGAATGTTGATTATTATACTCTTATACTATTATAAAATAAATAGCAACTGAATGTAATAGTTTGGGCTCTGTTGTTAATTGTAACCTTTAATATTATAGTAATGTGAAGAAACGGCTCAGTGTATATAGTTTACAGCATTAGCAGAGATAGATTTTTTTTTAATCCTTAAGAAAATGTTAATTATAATTGAATTTATTTAAAGAGAGACACAAAATTTGTTCAATAAATCACTGTTTAATTAAAAAAAATATGACACATCATATTCAACTCTTTTTAATAAAGAAAAATATTTTTAAGTAACATTAAAAGTAAATTAAATCATCTTAAAGTCTTGAGCATTTCAGGTATGCTCATCAGCTGCTAAATCAGTTTTCTATTTATTGTTCGGGACAAAAGAAAATCAGAAAGAACCTTTTACCTCCCAGTTAGCCTGGCGGTGCCCTTTCAGGTGACGGATCAAATGAGGTTCGCTGTCTGCGCTCTCGACGGTCATTGCCACATCGCTGTGTATTTGCATAAAGTTGAACTCAGCTCAACTCTGTCGCATTGGCGATAGTCTCTGTCTCTCATGTTGACTCAAATCAACAACCCCCGCTGCAAACCGTTGTCAGTGTGAACGACGCCTAAGGCAGCGCCCTGACTGGAAAAACCCTTGTCAGTGACTGATTCATGGGCTGCAACTCTGTTAACAGTCACTTACACAGGGCACACAAATATTGCTCCTATAACACTCACTTTTAGCTTCTTTATAAACTAATAACTAGTCCAAGCACAAATATTTAAAACAGTGCTAAATAAATTGTTCCACCTATTATGTCCTTTTTTTTCAAAGTCTTGATTTTTGTTTTTGGGCTCTAGAACAGGTTTTCATGCTTGGATGTTCAAAAAAAAAAAAAAAAAAAAAAAAGTTTTTCCCATATTTTACACTGTTTCAGCACCTCTCTTCTCAGTCTGTCAGTAATGCTCTGTTTAGTTCCTGTCTCTATGAAGCCCCTCCTTCAAAAAAGTGCAATGTGCTCTGATTGGTCAGCTGGATCAGTGTGTTATGATTGGTCAACTGCTTTGAAAGTGTTTGGGAAATGCTATGCCTCTTACCATAACTGTGAGTTTCAACACACTACTAACTCACTCAACCAGGCCTTGCCCCCTTTATTCCGTATGCCTTGGGTGGGAATCATTTAAATAAGGAATATTGTGACGTGTTTGTTCCCGGAAGAAAACTCGAGACCACAATGGAGGCGTTTCAGTGAGTTCAGAAACAGTGAGCACTGATATAGAGAATAACTCCCTTTGGAGTGACTTTGACCTTCATAACTTTGCAGACCTTTTTCATGCTCAAACAAACATTACACACTAAAGAAAGTTGAAAATGTTAAAGCATAATAGGACCCCTTGAAGTTCATCGCAGTGCATATTGGGATTGCCTAATGCATCTTATGCGGCAGTTTAATTTTCAAGCAGTGTTTGCGTCAAGCAGTGTACATATGATGGTTAAAAAAATGTCAGACAGGCAGCTCTGAGTGATGCTGTTTGACATACTTATCCACACATAACCCAGACATAACCACAGACCATTCATTTCCAATCACTGTCTGAGCACAAGTTCAGTCTTCTATATTTTATGTGATGGGATGGCGGCAAGGCAAAACACATCTCCGTCGCTATATCCAGGCTGTGTCCTCACTTAAAACACATCTTTAATGCACAAATCCTCCCATTTGCAAGAATTCCCTTGTGAACTAATTTGTAGTTTCACTGAGAAAACAGAACATACATCAATAAGAGGTTTGGGAATATGCTTTGAATTATTTCAGACTTTTCTTAGCAAACGTGCAACTCAAATAAAACCTCAAATTAAATGAGGGCTGGATGATATATTTAATATGTGTGTGTGTGTATATATATATATATATATATATATATTCTTATAATTTTAACGTATTAAACTTCAGAAGCAAAAACAGTGTTAAAGACAAGTTTGATTCACTTCCATTAATCAGCTAAAAATTTAAAATCAGTTAAAATGGTCAATGAGTTTGTTTACATGCACAAAAGAAACTCTGCCAACTATAAATAAATGATAATTTTAACAATATATACAATACAAGAACACTGGTTTTGATGTAAAAATATAAACAGACATGTACACATTTAATAAGCAAACAGAACACTATTAAATATTCATGCATTGAGATTTCGAGTAATGAGCAGAAAACTAGACGTGCTGATTGGATTTTGCTTCGTGCTTTTAACAGTATTTGACCTTTACACAATAAAATAACAACATTAAGGCACTTAATTGTCTTTATACGTTGTTGGGTTATTAAGCATAATCTATGTATGATTGAGCATGTAAACACACTTACTGGCTGTTTGGATGAAATTATGTTTTACCTTAAGTAATTTCAGAGCAATTGTTACTCCCATCCATCCATCCATCCATCCATCCAAAAAAAATCAAACCTTGTATTTTTGACTTAGTTTACTTTTGTACTACACACATGATTTACTTTGCTTACTAAAATTAACATTCACCAACATGTATAACCGACTTCATTTTCGTCTCATGAATACAGAATGTGTTTTAAGTGGCTCAATATATGTAGACATGCATGTCCACAAACACGCACACGTAAACAACCACTTCCAGTTCAGTTTCATTTGAGTTGAACGAACCATGAGTGCTTAACCAAGACTTACGATCTTAATTAAAGTCCTCCCATAAAGCTCATTAATGCTGTGTACACAGTCCTTATATAATGGCCAGCCATAGCATTAATCATTTTAAGAGCAGTATCAGTCTGCCATTTGGCCTTTTCTACAATATGCTCTACCTCACAATGCACTTGCACAGTTGAGAAGTCAAGCGTGAATATAATGACATCAAGTGTCTTTCGGCCGCAGTATCGTGAGAGTGTCTCTGCATGAGGATGTTCATTAATTCTCTCATCATATCGTCCCCAAATCCCCACCACCACCCTAGCACACCCTATTAAAATAAATCTTTGTGTGTTATCTCAGAACAAAGCGCATCTCAGATCATTAATCACCAGTGGTGAGGCCACAACTGCTAATCTAAAACCTGTTCTTTGCTCCTTTGCTTCCCTCTGCTGCCATACACCTGGGAGCTTCACACAGCAATCCTGCATCCCCAGATAGAAGAAAAGAGAGTGGGAGAATTACACAGAGAACAAGAGAAATGGAAGGATATAAAGGACAAATGAAGTGGAAGTATTTGGGCAAAAATGAACAGATAAAAAAATAGAAATGACATTGATTTTCAATAAGAGATCTGTGACCGTCCGTCGGCAGGTGTGATGTGCACCAGATCAGAATTGCGACAAAGTTAAGAAAAGTTCTGTTTTATGCAAACGAGCAGCGATGCAATGCGGCAGCTACCAATGAGACTGTGATTCGTCCCCTTTGAGAAAATATAGTTGAGTGCAGGAGCAATTTTCCTGTTTGCTATGATTTGTCTCTGCCCACATTCAGGGATATAATAAAAAAGTGATACATGGAAAATTGTGAATATCATTTGTCTTGGTCATGATATGATGTATTATGCACTGCTGCAATTTATATACAAACACTTTTCTCCTCTAGAATGTTCACTTTTAGCAAGAAAACTGATTCCTTGTCAAAATGGAATGACATCTTATTTTTACAGGAAATACATTGGCCCCTTTGGTGACATAAAACTAGTGTGAATGAGGATTAAATGTTACTGAGGTCAGAGATGTAACATGTGCTCTTTTACTTTGAAAAAAAAAAAATCACAAAAAAATCTAACTTTTCATATAACCCAATACACGTTGGCCACAATTAATGGAACCCTTTTATTCAATACTTTTTCCAACCTCCTTTTGCCAAGATTGCAGAACCTGATTTCACCAAGTACATGTTCCTGGATGTTGATCCTGGAACAACATTCCAATCAACCAATTAAATGAAGGACAAGTCAAGTTTAGGCTTACAACCAGGGTTATGAGTTTCTACATCAGTGTTATTCACCTATCATTCCCTCTGATTTTAGGGATAAGTTATGTTAGGTTTAGGGGTAGGGATATGGTTATGATAAAAATTTTCAGACAGGAATGTTGCTCCAGGATCAACAAAATATGTTGTCCCGTGAATGCGTCTAACTCTGCAAAATCAGGATGTGTGCCAAGATAACAGCTCTGAGTCTTCACCTATAATACCTGAACACCTGACAGGAGATCAGAGACCATTGCTTCATACAGAATCTCTCCAGATCCTTCATATTCCCAGGTCCATGTTGGTGTTTCTTCTCTTCAGTTTCTATAGGGTTCAGGTCAGGGGACTGGGACGCTTCATTTTGCGCTCAGTGACCCATTTCTGTGTTGATTTTGACATTTGTTTTGGATCATTGTCCTGATAGAAGATCCAACCACGGCCCATTATAAGATTTCTAGTGGAGGCGGTCAGGTTTTGATTTCGTATCTGTTGGTATTTGATAAAATCCATGATGCCATGTATCTGAACAAGATGTCCAGGGCTTCCAAGATCCAGCAGTATATTTAACATTGGGCATGGGGTACTTTTTTATCCCTGTTTGCATCAAACCCATCTGATGGGTTTGCTGCCAAAAAGCTCTTTTTTTAGTTTCATCTGACCACAGAACCAGGTCCCTTTTGAAGTTCCAGTCTTGTGTGACAACTGAATATGCTGGAGATTGTTTTTGGATGTAATGGAGCAATGGTTTTTTTTTTTTTTTTTTTTGAAACTCTCCCAAACAACATGTGGTGACCCAGGTGAAACAAAAGTGCAGTAAAATGAACTTTACTTTAGTACACTTAGTACACTTCCATAATGTACTTAAAGTGCTCTATTTCCGTGCACTTATTTTGTACTTAATATACTAAAAGTTCTTCTTTAGTACTTCTTAAGATAATCTTAAGAACATCTAAGTGTACTCAACTGTGCTATTTTGAGACACCGTGAAATATGAACTAAAATGTGCTTTTAATATACTATCTCTGTATTAAAAAAAAAAAATGTATTTAGTTACAACTTGTAGTGCACTTGAACCCATCTTTCATACACTTTTAAATATACTCATCAGACATAGAAAATAGAGTTATGATATATTTTAAATATAAGAAAATATATAATAAATATATTTTTTTTTTATTATATATTAATCTTATATATCTTTGACGCTTTTATTTAGCACCAAAATAAAAAATGTACTACAAAAGTACTTGATTGTATTTAAGTATTTTTTTTAGTGCACTCAAGTAAACTTTTTTTCCACATGGGGATGTAGGTTCTGTCTGAATTTTTTTTATTTTTTTAGGCTTTCTGACCCCAAGAGACTCGACTAATTTCTGCAATTTTCCAGCTGTGATCCTCGAGTCTTTGGCCTCTCAAACTTTCCTCCTCACCATGATTATAGGGTTAGCTCACCCAAAAATGAAAATTATCCCATAATTTACTCACCCTCAAGCCATCCTAGGTGTACAGTATATGACTTTCTTCTTTCAGCCAGAAACAGTCAGACTATATTCTGGCTCTCCCAAGTTTCGTAATGGGAGTGAATGGTGCCTGAGATTTTAAAGCCCAAAAAAGCACACCCATCCATCATAAATCCATCATCGTAATCCATACGGCTCCAGGGAGTTAATAAAAGCCTTCTGAAGTGAAGTGAAGAGTTTTTGTAAGGTAAATATCCATATTTAAAACTTTATAAAATATAATCACTGGCTTCCAGTAATGACTGTACTGGAGCTCCGGCGGAAGAGTGATCTCTGACACGATGGAAGACGTATTGACGAACGCGGAAGCAAAACAAAGCAAAACATCGGTCACAAATTAGAAGTCTAAAATGAGAATTTTTAAGGAGAAACGTCAGAGGATTTCAATATAAGAGAAAAGGAGCTTGAGTTTGTGGCCCATTCTTCTTTTTTTTTTTTAACCCTGAGAGGCGTCTACTCTCATCTAAGCTTAAGCTACTCCTATAATCATGCGTCGGGTCAAAGGTCACTCTTCTGCCCGAACTCGACTCGCGTACGCCTGTTACCGGAAGCCAGTGATTATAGTTTATAAAGTTTTAAATATGGATATTTTTCTTACAAACCCATCGCTTCAACCCCCTTGGAGCCATATAGATTATTTTTATGATGGATGGATGCGCTTTATTGGGCTTCAAAATCTCAAACCCCATTCACTCCCATCATAAAGCTTGGAAGAGCCAGGATATTTTTTAATATAACTCCGATTGTGTTCGTCTGAAAGAACAAAGTCATATTACACCTAGGATGGCTCGAGGCTAAGTGAATTATATTTTCACTTTTGGGTGAACTAACCCTTTAAGACAATATAGACACGCGTCCTCTTCTAGGCAGATTTGCAACAACTTTAGTTAATTGGAAATTTTCAATGCTTTAGCTACTGGCTAACGATGCTGGTAGAATGTGTGTAGTGAGTTCTAGTTAATAATAAAATTAAAAGAAATATCTGATCATCCTCCATACACAGCCTCTATTTACATCTCATATCGTCTGCAAACTCTTTGGCCCGACAGTGGAAAAGCCGCTTTCGTGAAATGTTTTGCTTTAAAAGTGTGCTTGTGATTTCTGTAAAATAAATGCCACTTGGTTTAGGTTTTGTTATTTAATGCAATGACATTCAGACATTTTATGTGTGTGAAAAACACACTTTTGGAGCTACTTTTTCCCCACTAATGATGCACAGTTGAACAGTTGCTATTTTAACTTTGGTTTTACGCTTGAACTTTTTTGCAAATGCTGTTTTGAAAGCAGGACTGCAAAATGATAGCAATAGTGCATCATGGGTCATGGATTCAGACGTCAGCACTGGTATTACAATGGACTCAGTGTTCCTCATTGTGTCATTTCTTTGTTATGCCTTCCTGCATATGCCAGATTTCGCACTTAAAACAACTTCCATTATCTGACCATTTCTGGTAACAAGTACTTTATTCATATAAATTTGCATAATCCTATTACCTTTTGTTTTGCCTGAAATATGACTTAGCACAGGGCACAAAAAGCAAGCAGAAAAGCCTCAGTAACCAAGGAGGAATATAAATGTTCTATTGAAAAGGTGCATTTGCACCTGGACTTAGACATATGGTAGATAAATTATTAATTTGTAAATGACTATGGTCCAGGAACATCAACAGTCCAGAACTGGCGCTGGCATTGCTTATTTGACGATGGGCAGCTTATGCTGAGCAGCCAGGTTTCTTTGATAAAGTCAGCAGAGGGAACACAAGAGACTAGCAGAGGAGAGTCATAAAAGGTAAAAACAATTTGAAAGGAATAAAATCAAAGGCACATCAGCATCTAGTTCACTGTAAACCTGCAGCAACGGTGCCAGCCACAGGATCAATGTTGACTAGAACATGTATTAAATAGTGTTGCTTTTGAGGATGCTGCTGGTTCTTTTATGTACCAGAGACAGAGAAGAAACGTATGAGCTAAAAAGGGAGAACAGACTGTTGAGCTGTTTCCTCATATGGATGTGCAAAGCTGAGAACGATTACTTCAAATGAATTAACATTCATAGCTAGTACTCAAGGTGGGACACAGTCTAGGGTCATAAATAACTGCTGTACCACCTCTAGGAGGTGAGCTACTTCACTATTGACATCAGTCAGGAAGGTGGATTCATTTTATGATTAACGACATCATTCAATCTTTGTTTAATTGAACATTAAAATGCACACATTTGGACCCTTCTCAAAACCAGCCTGCATTTCCACTGACCCAAACACAACTTGCCTGCAATTTTATCATCCAAAGTCATTCAAGTCATCATCTTAAGTGATTGTAAGAGGCATTTGGACAAAAGTGCTTCAAATGTAACTTTTGGGATATCAAAGTTTTGGTGTCTAAACCTGGAAGTGAGATTCTGTGAGGGTCTGATCTCAACAAGACATCTCTCTGATTGTCTGAATAGCCCATGCTATTACAGGGCAGCACTCTGAGAGCCACTGATTGAGCTATAGATCTTAAAAACTGCCATAGATTGGATTTATTGAGGATGGACACAGGTCCAAATCATATTACTGGAGTACACACAGCAATTGAAAATAATTTTTAGTAATCGCCCATGGCCTCAACCAGACATTGTTAGTATTGACATGGAGAACAGTTCTGAAATATCCATATTTAGCATTTGCCAGCACACAAGCTGGGTTTAAAATAGCAAGAAGGTACAGAGCTCTACAAAGCATTGGAATATTGTCACGCTGAGGTTGCAGCAGGGATGTAATTGCAGCAGTTTTTCTTTATTAAACACTAAAGGTGCATTTACACAGAACTTTTTATGCATTGTGGCAATTTTGAGGGCCTGAAAATGTAGACTTTTGAAAACAGTGCAAGTGCAAGTTTTTGAAAACGACACAGTTACCGTCTCTGTGTAAACTACAAAAACGCGAATTTGTGAAAACGGTAACATCATGGCCATGCATATTACATGTTTAGTTTATAGCCGCATGTTTCTTTACAAAGTGACATCACATCACCAACTACTGGCTTGGCAGTATAATACAGTGTTTTTAGTCGTTTTTGCGGATCTGTTGTTTTGACAACGTTGTCGTCTGTACACGAAAAACGCAGAATAACAACTTTTAGTACATTGTTGTCCTGCAAACATACCCAAAATCAGACTATCAAACACTCAGGATACACAAACAAACAGAACAACCAACAACATCAAGACTGGACAAACAACACTTTTGTCAGGGCTATAAATACAAAAGTTAATCAGAGGAAAGAAACGAGAAACAGGTGGAGCAAATTAATCAAACAATGAATCACCATAGAAACTAATGCAAACATGAAAACAAAGAAAATAGAAAACCAGGACACAAAAACTAATTCAAACTCAGACACAATGTGACAAATATGAATATGATCACTGGTATATCATAAAATACATCCAAAATTTCTGTAATCGGTTTAATTTTCTCAATTGTTTTCCAAGAAAGCCACAGCATTAAATGGAAAGCAGTGTTGTTACTGTTTTAAACTAAAACTATTAAAAAAAAAATAAATAAATAAATAAATAAATAAATAAATAAATAAATAAAAAAAAAAAAATATGAAAACCTTGCCTTGAAAACTAACTGAAATAAAACAAGTTTAAGTTGAGGTACTGAAATTATTCAAACAAACTGAAATAAATATTAATGAATGCTATATATACTGTATATACAAAAACTGATAAAAATGGCAAAAGCAAATAATATAATTAATTCAACTAAAATAAAATTATCAAAAATTGATAAAATTTCGAGCTAATTAGCAATCCAGCTAATTTAAAATATTAATAAAAAGTATAGTACATAAATAATACTAAAATGATACTGATGGAAAGCAAATAGAGACATTTATTAAGTCTCACACTTCTTAAGTTCTTAGTAATCTCACATGTGTCTGATCTAGAGCTTCAAAAGAATCTCAACAAAGTCTCAAACTCTGACACTAAAGACTGCAATAAAAAAGTCAGAGATCTCAGAACATTTCTCATTCGATTCTCCCATGACCTAACGACCTGGTCTGCTATCCACATTAATATTTTAGGTCTATTTTATGTTAAAAAAAAAGTCTAATTGTGAAACATCTGAGTTGATACTTAAACGAAACAGTTGTTTGATATCAGAGATCTACTAATACCCGCCTGTGATCACTGAGCTGTTTAATCCCGGTTTATTTCATTATTTTCTTGTAATCCTATTGCTGTGCCTTTAGGTTTAAATAAACTTAAAGTCCTTTAAAAAGCATTAACGAAGAACAGTCTGCCTGCATCTTTGAAGATACTGATGACTTTCACAAATGAAACATTCTATTACTGACAATATTCTATGAATTTTGAATTATCTTTTGATGAGTGAATCCATGCCATGATGAATCTCACACAGAGTCAGCATTTTTAAATTGCTAATCTTCAGCAGTTTTCTTCATGTTGTCAGAAACCACTTCTTTTAAAAGTGTAAAACTTGCTTGTAAAGCACACTAGCAGGAATGGCTATTTTGTTGCATGTAGCCTTGGGTATTTTTTTACTCTGACAATCTGAAGCTTTTAAATTCATCCCTTGAAATCCTTAGATCCTCCTCTACTGTACAGAGATGCAAGACTGATCTTTCTAGATGTTTTTGACAGCCTTTAAATGTAACCTTTTTTGCCGTACTTGCATAACAAATCTCAGTACTCAAGGGACCGCTAGAGTTAGCTTAAAATGCTTTTATCATTGAATAGGATATTAATCAGCTAGCTAGCTATAAACATATCAACTACTGTAACTTCTACTGTAGCAGGACTATTCAATTCAATTCAATTCACATTTATTTGTATAGCACTTTTCACAATACATATCGTTTCAAAGCAGCTTTACAGAGAGTGCATGTCAACATTACAATTTAGAGAATGCAGTTAGCTAATAATGTAATAATTTAGGCAATTAATTTGCAATCACTGTTAGCAATTTAATTGAAGGTAGAAGCAATGAGCTCCTGGAAAAATGAATTACATATTAACAATAATTAGGATATATGGACATTTGGCCAGTTAACACCAAGAATGACAACTATAAAGATAACAATAACGATAAATATATTAGTGTCCACTCCAATACATATTGTTATATCGTCTGCTGCTTTAAATGCTCGAGCTCTGGATTCTGATTGGCTGTCAATGTTTTTATCATTCATCAGCTGGAAAAAAGTCGTTCTGAAAGTGATTCCAATGATATTGTTTCTCTGTGTAGTTATCATTATAGTTGTGGTGTGAACTGTATCTTTATCATTATAGTTATCATCCTTGGCATGAACGGGCCTTAAAGGGGAACTATTATGCAAAATTCACTTTTATAAGGTGTTTGAACAACTGTGTAAACAGCCAGCCTATAGTGGTAAAAACCCTCCCACTCCTTTTTTAATAATCTCCATAAATCATAAACAGTCTCTCCAAATGAGCAGTTCCAGATTTCCCCCTTCTCTGACGTAAGAGTATATAGAAGCCCCGCCCATGACTGGTGACAATCCGCCCTATTAGCTTAGCTCCTCCCCTGAGTGAGCTGTACACAGTCTGCCATGTTTATCTCCTCACCAGATCATTTAACAGCAGCATTCAAGTAAGAAATGTATTATTATTAAAGCTACTAAAGGTATTTAATCAAGAGCAGTGAGTGATTTTCTGTTTTTCTTTTGTAGTTTGATTCATATTAACAGCATATACAGCAGTAGGTACTGTATATTACGCTGCTTTCACTTTAATACACAGATCTAATTTACACATGTGATTTCTTTATTGGCTGTTTAAATTCACAGACATAACCGACTGTGTTTGTGAACTTTGTGTTTCTGGCATAACCTTGTGTGTATTTGACAGTTTAACTGCAATAAAACGTGTTAGAGAAGTCAGTTTAATACTCACGGGACGCGTCATCTGACAGCCAGCTTTTTGTGCACATGCTTCAGATGTGTGCGCTCAGAAAACCATATGTCAGAAGATTAAACTGATATGGCTTTAAAATTCATGCAAATAATAAACTTTCATGATGATGAAGAACTGCAAAGTCAAGGGAGCGTGGCCACGATAGAGATGATAATCAAAACCAAACAGATGTTTTGTTAGTTTGTGGCAGAGTATCTGAGGCAGGAGTTGTACAGGCTCCGCCCTCTTCTGGAAAGTGGGGTGGGGAGCAGAAGCTCATTTGCATTTAATGATACATGCACGAAAACAGCTTTCCTTCCACTTAAAAATGGGCATTTACAGCATGGTACAATAAATGATCTGAGGGGTTTTTTGAGCTGAAAGTTCTGGGAACCCCTGAGAGTTTTACATATTATATTATTATTATATTATACATATATTACATCTTATAAAAGGGGCATAATTGATAACCTTTAAGTGGTTGGTTCTTGGCAGAATAAGCTGCAGAATGGACAGAATTTGGCATTCGTCAAATGTCTACCTACGTGAGACGAACATCAATATTTGAGCTGAAAGAGCAGTACAAGCGAAAGCAATGAAGATATCCATCTTAAATGACAGGAGACCAACACAATGCAAGACAGGAAAACACAAACAAGAGGAACGCAGAGACATGGACGGGCTTGAAAGAATGAGAATGAAAGACAGAGACAGTGGGAGGGAAGGCAAGATAGAATGAAAGTAGAAAAAAAGAACATCTGTCTCTCTGTGGGTGGTGCGTAACAGATGCAAAGCTACACGTATGGATGACTGTAGACCCTCTGGTCATATATAAATAAAAAGCAGTTAGGCTGCTGTTTCCTAGCTTGTGGCAACACGAAGTCTCCGTAGGGGTGCCGACAGCCCAGCCAACAAATCACAGTTAGTTTCATCAGCATCCCGTGTCCTTTACGAGCGCTGCCTCCCACGCAAGTCAACAGGAAACGCACACAGCGCTGCTTTAAGGGGGCCACTGTGGCCTTCATTGTAGCCGGTGTCGCTTTGAAAGATGCGGCCCCCGTGAGCACCCGCACTGCCTCTTTCTGACAAGACACGCAGGGAGGCTCGACTGAATGCCAAAACGTGCTATCATGTAGGAGCGAGAGGTGAGGAAGACACAGCAGAGCACTGGCAAGGTCTTAATTGCATGAGCGAGACTGGCAGAGACAGAGGTGTTTGTGTGCTACTCGTGTGTGAAAGGACTGTCTGTTAAGAAAGAGTTCTCAAAATGAACCATACTACTGGTCAAATGTTTGGAAAAATCAAGATATTTATGCTCACCAAGGCTGCATTTGTTTGATCAAAAATACAGTGAAAGCAGTAATACAGTCAAATATTATTAGAATTGCAAATAATTGTTTCATGAATATTTGAACATACAATATATCAAAAGAAAGAAAAGAGCCTATGCTTTAAACAAGGAAACAAACAAAAAGAAACATTTTATTCTAATGTCATGCATTCTTTTTTATCAACCCTTGAATATGAATAGGTTTCATAAGAAAGCAACATTTTGAGCAAAAAGCTGAGAAAATTGTGTTTTTGTCAAGGACTACGTCTGAATCAGATTCAGAATGATGATCGAAACATAGATGGAGTAGATTGAGCTTCACAAACCTATACTTCTTCATGGGTTCGAAATTTCATTCAGTAACGTTAGGCAGTTTTGAATTATATGCTGTTTAATGTTTGATGATCGTGTTAGAAACATGCTTACGCAAATCAAGCTATTCTGTCAATGGCGGGGAAAGGGTTAGTTCACCCAAAAATGAAATTCTTTCATTAATTACTCACCCTCATGTCATTCCACACCCGTAAGACCTTCGTTCATCTTTGGAACACAAATTAAGATATTTGGTAACACTTTAGTACAGGATTTAATGCATCCTTGCTGAATTAACAAAAGTGTTAATTTCTTTTTCTTCGTATTTTTCAAATAAATAAATAATAAAAAAAAAAATAAAGTCTTACTTTCCCCAAACTTTTGTATAGCAATTAGTTTCCAATAAAATATTAAGCAGCACAACTGTTTTCAACATTGATAACAATAAATGTTTCTTGAGCAGCAAATCATCATATTAGAATGATTTCTGAAGGATCATGTGACCCTGAAGACTGGAGTAATGATGCTGAAAATTCAGCTTTGATCACAGGAATAAATTACATTTTAAAATATATTTAAAAATAAAACAGTTATTTTAAATGTTAATAATATTTCAACATTTTTACAGTATTTTTTTTTTCTTTTTTTTTTTAATTAATGCACCCTTGTTGAGTATAAGAGACTTCTTTCAAAGGCATTAAAATAAATTATTAAAGACCCAATGGCATGAAAGTTGGAGTATTGTGGCATTAAGTCCATGTGTGTTTGCTTTGAGGCTACATTATATGTGTAGCTACTCCTTAAATTATGCTGTTTGTACTGTTTATGCTATAAAGACAAAAAAAAAAAGCATTTTTGTTTTCTCATCCTGAACAAAAAAGACCATGAACACGGATGCTTCATCTTGGTATGGTACTGACTATCTGTTATCGACAAGCAATAACAAGCTAATCAAAATTCATGGTTATTGGCTATTTAAAGTCAACATAAAATCAAAAATAAACCCTATTTACTTTCTTAAATGTACTAAATAACATCACAACTGCAGAGTTTCAATCCATGTCTGTTAGCTTTAATGCTGAAATCTATATGCAAGAGTTCTCCCAGCCGACAAGACAGCAAAAGGTTTGTATTCTGGTCAAAAACTACCTACTTAAACAGGAGGAGACAATCTGACTGACATGTAACCAATCACAGTATGTTTTGTTTATATGCTCAGAAGTGGGATTATGTAAGGTACAGTATATTATAGAGTGCGACAGTCAAAAAAAAATGGCAACACAAAATGACGGCCTATTTAATTAAGACTTGCATCTGGAATTTCAAAGAATTACACTGTTACAATTCTTTCCAATAACATTTAAAACCAACTGTAAATGTTTGAAAACTTTGATCAATGAGCCATTCTAGTAGTTTACACAAATGAGACGCTACCAGACAAATAATTCTGTCAGCGCTTTAGAGAGAAACGTTTAACAATATTCGACTTGTCACAAATGTTCCATGATGATGAACGCATAATGTTAATGTACTTTTGCTTCTTGTTACCAAATTTAAATAATTTGGTCTCATTTTGAGAAATTATGTTTGCAAAGCACATATGAGGTCACCATTGGAGTGTGAAACTCACAGAGACGCTGATTGAGCTGAGAGAATGTGTCTCACTGTTGATGAATTACAAATGAATGCTGAATAAAAAATGTATTTGTTGGATTAAAATGCCCCCTCATATACACACAAACAAGCACGCACACACACACACACACATTCCTGGGGGTTCTAATTTTGCACTGCAAAACACTGCTAGAAGCTGACTGCATAAACATCTTTATTTTATTATTCAAAATGATTTTTTATTTTACTTTAAGGGTGGCTCTTTTCAGTTTATCTCACATTTTCAAAAGATAAAAGAGAAAACAATGTGTTTGTGACTAATTATATGGTGGCATCTCTGAAGATGAAACAAAATATGCTGAATAAGAGATTCTGTAAGAATATGTGTAGAGAGAATATTCTTCAAAAATCTGAAGATATTCACATTAATACCAAGTTATATATAAAGGTTTGTTTGACAAATACATCAGCAAAATCAGAGTTGAGCACTTCCATGAGTTTTCAAAATTGATGTGGCATTAAAAGTTTCCAAAATACAATAATTTAAATCTGAAATGATAAAAAAAACCCATACAACACTGATTTCAGTATAGATGGACCTCCTACAATATGAGCACATTATATGTTTGTTTTTTTCAGGAAAATGGGGGGTTTGACAAACAAACGAAAGTGACGCACCACACCAAAGTTATTAAGACCCGTCACTCACAGGCCGTCATTTCCTCCTCCTCATCTGCACTAAGGTCAGAGTTTAATGTTCTCGACGCACAATGGTTTACCGCATGCACAATTACATCTTTTACAGAAGAGTCTCTTTGCTCTGTGTATCATTAGTTGTTTCCCGTCTCTCCACCTCCCGACAGCAGTATCCTTTGTGTGAGGAGGTTACGATTGACTGAGCAAGTTAATAAGAACATTCAGACTTGGCTCTGCGAAGCGCCTCTCCAGTCAGCAGAGGTTTCACACCTGTCTGTAACGCATAGCCCCATAAGGGTCTCAGTATATATTGGAGGAGAAGCTAGCAAGGTTTTAGACAGCTTTGGAGAAAAGCCCTAAGAGTAACTTTATGCAGTGAACGGAAAGACCTGACCAGACAGATGGCTTGGAGATTTATGTTTCAACCTGAGCTACAATTACTCTCTTGCACTGCTCTATATTATACACACAGTAGCAAAAGTCAGTGATTAAAGTGGAAATCACAATATATATATATATATATATATATATATATATATATATATATATATATATATATATATATATATATATATATATATATATACCGATCAAGCATAACATTATGACCACTGACAGGTGAAGTGAATAACACTGATTATCTCTTCATCACGGCACCTGTTAGTGGGTGGGATATATTAGGCAGCAAGTGAGAGCAAAATGAGTGAGCGTAAGGATTTGAGCGAGTTTGACAAGGGCCAAATTGTGATGGCTAGACGACTGGGTCAGAGCATCTCCAAAACTGCAGCTCTTGTGGGGTGTTCCCGGTCTGCAGTGGTCAGTATCTATCAAAAGTGGTCCAAGGAAGGAACAGTGGTGAACCGGCTACAAGGTCATTGATGCACGTGGGGAGCGAAGGCTGGCCCGTGTGGTCCGATCCAACAGACGAGCTGCTGTAGCTCAAACTGCTCAAGAAGTTAATGCTGGTTCTGATAGAAAGGTGTCAGAATACACAGTCCATCACAGTTTGTTGCATATGGGGCTGCATAGCCGCAGACCAGTCAGGGTACCCATGCTGACCCCTGTCCACCGCCGAAAGCACCAACAGTGGGCACGTGAGCTTCAGAACTGGACCACGGAGCAATGGAAGAAGGTGGCCTGATCTGATGAATCACGTTTTCTTTTACACCACGTGGATGGCCGGGTGCGTATGCGTCGCTTACCTGGGAAACACATGGCACCAGGATGCACTATGGGAAGAAGGCAAGCTGGCAAAGGCAGTGTGATGCTTTGGGCAATGTTCTGCTGGGAAACCTTGGGTCCTGCCTTCCATGTGGATGTTACTTTGACACATACCACCTACCTAAGCATTGTTGCAGACCATGTACACCCTTTCATGGAAATGGTATTCCCTGGTGGCTGTGTCCTCTTTCAGCAGGATAATGCACCCTGCCACAAAGCAAAAATGGTTCAGGAATGGTTTGAGGAGCACAACAACGAGTTTGAGGTGTTGATTTGGCCTCCAAATTCCCCAGATCTCAGTCCAATCGAGCATCTGTGGGATGTGCTGAACAAATAAGTCCGATCCATGGAGGCTCCACCTCACAACTTACAGGACTTAAAGAATCTGCTGCTAAAATATTGGTGCCAGATACCACAGCACACCTTCAGGGGTCTAGTGGAGCCCGTGCCTTGACAGGTCAGGGCTGTTTTAACAGCAAAAGGGGGACCAACACAATATTAGGAAGGTGGTGATAATGTTATGCCCGATCGGTGTATGTATATATAGGGATACTAGGGGTGCACTGATGTATCGGTCAATAATCGGTATTGGCCGATAAAAGCAATTATTTTCACTGTCGGCCATCAGCTGATTGTTTAAAAACAGGTTAGGGCCAATTATATATTATAAATGTGACAGATTGCATCTTATACTGTTTGTGTTAATTTTAACCTCTAATATTATAATGTATGAAATATAAGGGTTCCCTGTATAGTTTACAGCAGGGGTCGCAATTAAGTTTGGCATCGGGCCAAAAAAATGTTTTGCCACTAGGTGGTGGGCCAGAACATAGTCAAAGGATAATTTAAATTAATTCATGAAAAATGCAACTAGAATTGTCTGTGACAGACTGTTCCAGTGTCTTTTGTAACTGGTATTGAGCTGTTACTCTGTGTTAAATCCTGTAGTAGGACAGTCATTAACAAAAAGCCACATTTGTGTGGCAGTGTCTGGGTTTTACACTTGATAAATTAATAAAGCAGTGACCTGGCAAGAATCTTCATTCACCAACTTGCAACACAGACCGCCTTGCTAAAACACACATATGTGGGAGATGAGGAATGGATAAAAATAACTCATAAAATAAAAGAGGACTTGAATAAGCCCATTGATGGCATGTTTGAGTCATGCTCTTAACGAACTATGTTTTATTTCCTCTTTCCATATTGTGAATAATAAATGTGTATCATTTTAATTTGCTTGTTACACAATGGAGCCTAACTTATTGTAATAATTATTTGACGTAGCCTACTATTACACTCAGAATTATTCAATTGGCATCCTCAATTGGCATCCTCACGGATTCCCTGTTCTGTTTTTGACGTAGACCAAGTGCTTTGCAATGGTCGCTTTGTCGCGTAACAGTGTAGGCAGCTCTTAGCTGTTGCGGCGTGGCGCAATGCGACACGAAAAAAGTCGCGTCCGGTGTAGACACGGTGATAATATTAGACGGCACCATGAGACGAAGATCTATTTCAGATCCAGCCCCTATAAAAATAATCTGGCTGTGGGCGCGGGCCAGATATTATTGCTTGCGGGCCAGTTTCGGCTTATTGCTGACCACTGGTTTACAGCATTACTTTGGAGAGGATTTTTTTTTTTTTTTTTTAACCTTAAGAAAATCAAACTGTCGGTATCGGTATATATCATTCTGAATAATCAGCTATCAGTATTGGCGTAAACATTTGTATCAGTGCATCTCTATCTATCTTTAGATTTTTATATATGTAAGATTTTTGAAAGAAATTAATACTTTTATTCAGCCATAACACATTAAAATGATCAAGTTACATTATAGACAGTTATAATATTACATATGATTTCTGTTTCTTATAAATGCTGGTTTTGAAACTTCAATTCATCAAAGAAGTTCCCCCAAAAAATATCACATTTTCCACAAAAATATCAAGCAGTACAAGTGTTTTTAACATTGATAATAATCAGAAATGTTTCTTAAGCAGCAAATCATCATATTAGAATGGTTTCTGAAGGATCATGTGACACTGAAGCAGGGAGTAATGATGCCGAAAAGTCAGGTTTGCATCACATGAATAAATTACATTTTAAAATAGATTACAATAGAAAACAGGTATTTTAAATACAATAATGCACAATGCAAAGTAGTACTGCAAGGAACATCAAGTAATAACACAATTAAAACTATTATACTATGGTACTTTTTTCATAAGGAAAGTATAGGTCATTATCTGAGAAATGTACTATGAAAATTGTGTTTTGAAACTGTATGAATTGGCCAATTAGGACATCATTTATCAACCTCGTTTGTGCTCAGTTCTGAGAACAGTTCAACAACTGTTGACAGCACTGCTAAAAGCTACTTCAGCTGGAAAAAGTACTTATGTTGTTGCCTGGAGCCTTCAAGGCCGGTCAGCGTAATGCCAGTCTGGAAAGAAAGGGATCAGAATTCAAAAACTAAAATGCGTTTTTTTTTCTTCTTCTTTTTTTTTTCTCCCTCCCCAGAAACTAAGTAAGAACATTTGCTTTTTAACCTAAAACAATTCAGAACAAGCTTTAATATGCCCTGATCATTTGTCCTTTGCATCACGTCCATAATTTACACTAACCACATCAGAGCGATAGAGGTAACCTTGAAAAGACGGGCCCGAGTGAATCGCTCCCACAGTGCTTTCATATCAATGCAGAAGTTTGTGTTCTGACCTAGATGTTTTATCATCTATTTTTGAAAATGCTGCTGTTTCTTCATCACTCACGCTGGGATTATAAGTCCTAAAGCGTGATGCACTATACCTGAGAGAACCAATCTGAGCCGCCAAATATTTCACTCTCTGTTGCTTTGCTACTTTCACATTAATTATATACACAGCACAGACATCCCTAATTGGATCATGGACTTTGAAATATTCAGTTTCTCTCTGCTCAAGTCCCTTTCATTGCAGTCCTCTTACCTTGGAGCCAGTAGTTAAGAAGGGGGGGTGGGGGAAAGAAGCCTCTATGCATCCTTTCGTTTTTGGTGCAGTTGCTAGGCAACGGCAAGCTGGTTTCCCTCGCTGCATCACATCTTCAATCAGGGAAGCGTAGACGAATAACAGGAGTTAACCTTGAGAGACTACAGTACAAAAAGTGAGAATGCCACCCTGACGCCCCATTCCCAGTGAAAATCACAAATGGTCCTGAAAACTTTCCCCCTTTTGTTTCTCAGGTGAAATTTCGCTTTCTTTTGAAACAGGGATTTAAGGGTATGGAAGCGTCGCGTGGCAAATGAAGTGGGCGAGAGATGAAAGAATCAGCTGATATTATAAATAGATGGAGAAACTTGCATAGATTTGCTGGAAATTGAATCGAAGAATCAAAGAAAGGGGGAAAGGGAACATCGTGATCTTTTTAATGCAACAAAAGAAATGTATTAGACTGTGCCTCATTTTAATATACATAAACACACTACATATTAAAGGAATGCAATTCTGTATTTATTAACTCACCCTTGTGTCATTTTTGATGTTGTTTTTTCTTCTGTGAAACACAAAGTAAGACATTTTAGAAAATCTTCAAGCAGCTCTTTTTCATATAACAATGTTCACAGCAATAAAAAACACAATCATAAAGCTATTGTATGATTTCTGAAGACTTACCATGTAAATGCAAATGTACTATATATTTCTTTAAAAAAATTCACAATAAATATTGTTTTATTAATATAATTCATTATCATAGTTTATTTTTCTAATGTTGTCTTGTGCAATGTTATTGTTAATTAAAACTAAAACTATTAATAAAGCTGAAATAAAACAAATATTAGATGAAAAAAAACAGAAATGTTGCTATTACAACTAATTGAAACAAATAAGTTGAAGTACTAAAATCACAACTAAAACTGAAATGAAATTAAAGCTATATAGACAGTCAAAAGGAAATATATAAAAATACTAAAACTTAAGGTAAAACTGAAAAATAAAATCTAATTCAAAATATTAAAGGCACACTATGTAAATTTGTGATGCGATCTGGGAAAACCCGTTGGATGTTTTTTTTGTTTGTTTTTTTTGTCAAAATTGGGTTTTCATTAAATTATCATTCTATAACATCTTGTCTATCATCTATGTATTCATTCCCGCCAGTCCTGTATAAACTACGGCACGCAAAGATTTTTTTCCCCTAATACAACGTTATCGTGAGAAGGCGAAGCACAAGAGAACAGAGCTACAATGAACACACATGTTCTAATTATGTGTTTATTAGAGGTTGAATTCAAATCAAATACTGCCAAACTACCCATACTACTTCTGAATAGGATGTCTACTTCATAAAATGTATGAAAATATGGAAATATATGGTTCAGATTAATCAAATAAATAAAGGCGCCCTTAAATGGTCAGATATGGAGCTTGGGTGTCATCTAGTGAAAAAGTTTGGTACTGCACTCAAGCAAAATCTTACTGAAAGCTCATTTTTTAAATATTTCAACCTAAAATTTGGAATCTTGACATTTTTGGCTTTTATTTTCTTGCAGTTTAAGAGTAAAACATGCTTTGCAATATATTATTATAAAATATAAACAATTATATTTTTATATTTTCATAAACTTAAACTTCTATAACTTTTTTTTTATTTGACTTTCATAATTTATTTCACTTCTACAATAATCTGACAAGTGTCTTCTTTAAAACAACCTTAGGTCTATATTCCAAAGCATTCTTGAATTTACAACCATTTATGTTTGGATAGTGCATTTTCATGTCTATGCGAAAAAAGGGGGTGAGTTATTTAGACCAGTTATTTAAACCTGTTTTTCTCAAAATTCCATTCCTGAAAATCAGAGCGATCAGCCAACTTCAGATAACCATAACTTTTGTTACAGACAAGCTATGAAAAAAAGAAAAACAGATTTGGAAAGGGCTCGAATATGGTATTGAAACCTGTGATAGGATTTAACAGACCACATCACATTTTTGCCGCTAGAGGTCGCTTATTCAAAACAAAAGCGTAGCTTAATGACGCCTTGATTTTGCAGAATTATGGGAGATGTTGTCTTCACATCTACAGCCGGTGGAAGAGAATCGGGACAGGACTCGGGCAGAAATGATGTTCATGGATGAGATTAACGTTACTGTAGCATGAAGCAGTGCAGGGCTGAGTGTTGTGCGAGCAGAAACGAGGCCGCTGGAGCGATTGCTAATAAGAGACGAGTGCGACACACGGCTCGAGAGCAGCAGAACTTTTATTATGCCGCAGACGCCGCTTCCGCTTTTTCCGGTCAAGCGTATATGGGGTAAAGCAGCAATAGCATCTCTAAAGCAGCACTGTTTTATCATATTAGATACATTTGTGTGTTGGAAGTTGTTATAATGAGACACTTGTTGCACACTGCAGTAAGCTAGATCGATATTAGGCATGGTAAAACATAATACCATGAAAATGTAAAATCAAGAAAAGGAGATTAACTTACTGTGTTGAGCTGTATAACATGATTAGTTTTCTGTTGATGAATGTATCCAAACAGTTGCTCACCTGTCTGATAAAACACATAATATATTAAAGCGTCTTTGGTGCTTCCATGGTTTCTACAAAAAAAAAATATTGGAAATCGAGGGTATAATGTCACTGATAGGCGACGCATGGACACGGTCCGTGTCCTGGTTAAAATTGCTTATTTCTCTGGATTTAAACATTCTTGGAAACATTTGGGATTATTTAAGTACACAGGTCAACAAAATATATAACTCCTCTAGTGATTTTTGGATATTTTAATCCAAAAATATTTACATATCGTGCCTTTAATAAACCACAACTAGTTTAACACTATAACTGTATAAATAATACTTAAATAACACTGATGGAAAGCAAATAGAGACATTTATTTAAGTTCTCAGTCTTAAATTAAATCTAGCTAGAAATATTTAACCCCCCCAAAAAACCACATAACACAATTACTTAAAATTAAGATATATAAATAAAAACAAATTCAAAATATGAATAAATACCATAATATAGTATAAATAATATCAAAATAACACAGTGAATGATGTCCTATTCACACAGAGTATTTTTGAGAAGGCTGTTTTTTTCCACAACTTTATCTGTATTAATTGCAGCAATGATTTCTGTAGTTCAGGTTGAGTTTTCTGGGTCAGCTTTTCTAAATGCAGCAGGGGGATATTATATTGCTCATGGCTTGCTTCATGTTTCACTCTCTCAGAAGGCTGATGTATGAAAAAGATAAGTGTTTGTTATAGTCTCATTTCATGCTTATTTTTGTGTTGAGGTTAAACCCACTCCAAGTAATATGTGTTATGAAACAAAATTACCTTTTGTAATGAATAATGTTTAATGTAATGATTTTTTCCATTTCCATTTCCAAATCATGATTCCCAAGTTACTATTTTCAAATATGTACAGTAATGAGTTGAAAATCACCCCCTTTTACTTACAATGAAGTCACACAGGCCTTTTAAATGAGCAGAAAGATGCAACAAAACTACATCATTCCACTTCGTAATCAGAAGAGCACTGCAAGTGGCATGACATCTTTTCCCACTGCACTTAATCCCGGGACGTCTTTTAAACTCCACTTTTAAAACAATCACGTGCTTTGATCAGTTAGTCAAGTCGTTTTAGCGTTTGATAGAAGAAGAAATTACAAATGGCGATGGAAAACGAATCAATTAGAGCATCAGCGTAGCCAGGAATCACAATGTAGGTGGGCCCAGAGAAAATCAGGTGGGCCTAGCCTAAAATGCATCATACTGTACAAAAAAAAAAAATTTAAAGAACACTTTATGCCAAAAAGGTTCTATATAAGGAGAAATGTCTTAAATGATTGCATAATACTTTCATGTTTAACATGTTTATCATGCCTGTCTAGACATATATTACTTTCTCCATAAAAGACATGTTTGAATAAGAAAAGCCATGCAAAATTGTCCTTAACATACATTAATTGTAGTAAGTTGCACCATAAAAGGTAAAACTTTAAAAAGTCCAATATCTGTTGCCACAGTAAATTAAACATACTCTTTACATAAAAAAGTGAACATTGTCTACAATCTTTTCCCATTATAATGCTGCTCTGTTTCATTATGACATGTACATTAATCTCCCAGAGTGTGTTCAAAAGGCAAATGTGATTGAATTAAAACATCAATGCTTTTGGATCGAAGAAAGTGGTTCTGGAAGCTGTAGATTGGATTTTTAAATGTGTTTTGTTAAGCCGACTTAGCAGGGAGGCGAATCCATAAGGGCATGGACTAATTCTGCCGATGGTCTTTTTATGGCTCAACAAACGCAGCTCTCGCTGTCATTGACGAAATGAGCGTCTGAATGACACGAACCTCAACAGCGGAAACGCTCGGACGATCTCACGTTGCGAATACAGGGTTCAGGTCTCTTATCGTGTGCGTATCTAATCGAATCAAATCAGCCATGAGTCAGAGGCAGGGTCTCTCGAGGGTGCTGTTGTTCTTGTGTTGTATTTGCATGCTATTGTGGGTTTCATCAAATCTGTCTCCTCGGTTTACATCCCAGAGATTTGCATGCCAGCTTACCGTCTTGCTGATGTTTGACAGGGCTATTATCACGACATACTGGCTGCTTATGAAAAATTCAAAATAGCAAAAAGGCTAGAAAGTAACATTTGGAGGGCCATAATAGTATCACACAAATCTGCCCTAAATGGACCCTATTTAAGGGGAAAACAGGCCGGAAGAACCCTGCAGTGTCTCTTCATGGGGAGCGCCCATTAGTTGCAGGTTAAAAATATGCATCCAGTCACTAGTTATTATTAAAAATAACAATAGCATGTGGAAACTTGTTCACCACCAGAGATCTAAAACAAAACATCACATGCACTGCATTAAAACGAGAACATGCGTGTCACCTTATGTGCTATACACCTCTTTTTCAGATACTGGGGTTATTTTTAAATTCATTTCAGAAGCAATCACCCACAGGCAATATCTGCCGTGCGAAATGTAAAAAAAATCAATCACTGCAAGATGAAAGAGGTCACTGATGAAAAATGACAAACAATAAACTAATTAACATGTAGCTATTAAAAACAGCATCTTGAATTACAAATTGCACTAGCAGACAGCATGACTGACAACATGAACGTTTTTCTCTGCTGGTTTTTTTCCACAGCTATTGTTGAAATGGCAGGTTGTCATAGTAGCCATAAAACTGTGCTCACAAGTATGCCCACAAGCTGCTTTGTTGTATGAACAAGTTTTGTTCTATACTGTACACACTTCAAATGATCATTTGTTCATTATAGGGTAAAGAGCTCAATGTTATATTAATGCAGTATTCATTTCTTGCAAATGTGCAGTACAAATTTCATATGATTCAATAGATTCAGTGGTGATTCACTAGGTGTCTTTAAAGTCCCCCTGTAGTGAAAATCAAGTTTTTAATGTTTCATATGTCTATGTGGTGTTTTTAACATGCTTTAAGACTAACCATGTGCAAATTCATAAGTCAACAGCATTGGTGAGTATTTTATCTTTAAAACTGCAGTAAACCAAAGACAGTCTCAATCAAATCACTGGTGTTTCTCACGGCACAAACTAGGCTACCTTGTAACCAATCACGTCAGCGTGCCAGCGGGCTTTAGCATATCATTAACTGACCGCGCAAGGGAGTTTCAAAAGGTTATCCCTGTATATTTTTCTGTTGATATGAAAAATCGGGTAGATTTAGCAATATAGTATGATGTATATTACGATGTTATGATGTACTACATGCCTTTCTCCACTGATGATCTGAGTTGTTACAGCGTTTCTATGGATACTGATTGTTAGAAGGCAGCTGTCTGACTCTGACAGGGCGAATGGTTTGTGTAACATTAGCAACACATTATTAGCTGTTTGATAATGTAATCAAGCAAAACGTTAATCATATTAATTACCGTTATGTGTCCGACGTTGTAAAAAGCGATACCATTGTGCAGCGTTTAAAGGAACACTCCACTTTTTTTGAAAATAGGCTAATTTTCCAATTCCCCTAGAGTTAAACAGTTGAGTTTTACCGTTTTCGAATCCATTCAGCCGATCTCCAGGTCTGGCGGTACCACTTTTAGCATAGCTTAGCATAGTTCATTGAATCTGATTAGACCGTTAGCATCTCGCTCAAAAATTACCAACGAGTTTCGATATTTTTCCTATTTAAAACCTGACTCTTCTGTAGTTACATCGTGTACTCATTGCGCCTGCTGAACCCATGTTACGGCAGCAAAGTTCCTTGATTATTGCGCCGGAATGAGAGTATAGTTCTTAGCCATATCGGCCTAGAAAATCGCAACTTTTCATTTTCCGTCAGTCTCAGTACACAATGTAACTACAGAAGAGTCAAGTTTTAAATAGGAAAAATATCGAAACTCTTTGGTCATTTTTAAGCGAGATGCTAACGGTCTAATCAGATTCAATGAACTATGCTAAGCTATGCTAAAAGTGGTACCGCCAGACCTGGAGATCGGCTGAATGGATTCGAAAACGGTAAAACTCTAGGGGAGTTGGAAAATGAGCCTATTTTCAAAAAAGTGGAGTGTTCCTTTAAGTTGAACGAGTGGATCTCATCTGAGCTCGTGCGAGTGAGAGGAGGCGGGGCTAATTATTATATTTATAGATCCGTGTATATTAAATTAGGCAAGGGTGTAGAGTTACATTCAGGCTATTTTAAGGCATTAAGAATTTTTTTTTTTTTTTTTTTTTTTTTTTTACAGGAGAAAACGTTTAAATATGTAATTATGGTGATCAAAGATGAGTTTGAAGGGTTAAAATTATTGACTACTGGAGGTCTTTAACTATACTAACATGTATAATAATAATTTGATACAACAAACTTATTGTGTACATACATGTTTTTACATTGTACTTATATTTAAAAAGAAATACCTGCATATGTAATTCATTTCTGTAATTAAATGTATAATTCACCCTTCGCTGGGAGTTTGATTGACACGCGATCTGACCAATCATGACGCTGAATGCGCCATTTTGTTTGAACGGGGCTAATAAATTAACGTCTGTGGACTTAAACTTAAAACATGGTGTGTATTGATGTCTTTCTGCAGTTGAAACAACATATTAGTTTATGTTTATTACTAGTAGGAAGAGATGATCGGTTCACGTGCCGCTTGAAGTGGCACTTGTCAATTAGCTTGTCAGCTAATTGACAAGTAAAATCTCAAAACAAATTCATAATGCAGAGTATATACGCTCTGATGTTGTGCAGAGTATTTCACTGCAAGTTTTGGGGAATCAAGTAATTCACTGCGGAGCTTTGAATTCTTATTAAAAATTGAAGAGTTTCCTAACCAAACCAATTAGGTAAAGCTCAAAAATACTTTTAAATTGCTTGTTAACATTATTATGCAAAGCCAGTAGAGTTTATATTAAAATGTTATAGTTACATTTGAATATCTACCAGATATTGATAAAAAATTTCCTCATACATATTAACTATTATTGTCTGTGTGTCACATGGGAATGAGGGACAGACATGGAGGATGAGTTCAACACAGAGCTTTAATGAAGATTGCCACAGGAAAGTGCAAACAGGAACGTAAAGCAACATAGCTGAGAAAGTTATTGAACTTGGTTGATAAGTAACAGTCTTTGTGTTTTCCAGGTTAGCAGAATTGAAGAAAAGTATGACGAGCAGACGAAGAGGATTGAGGAGAATCAGCAACAAGTCATACAGGTAAGTCCTTTACTTGCTAGTTACAGATGAGACCAGACAACTGAATGTGGGGAAGTGGTGCTTAAAGTCCCCATGAAATCATTTTTTTGGGGGGTTTAGTATGAATATGTTAGCCTTACTGTTACCTATAACCTAGTGTGCTCCAAAACAATAACAAAATTCACATTTAGAAAATATAAGCATTTAAAGCTTACAGTCTCTCACTTTTGCCAATATGGATCAACAATTTCGATGACATCAACCCGCACATCAGCTTCTCATCAGATTTTCTGTCTAATCAAATGCTCTCTAGAATCTGAAGCGTCCCGCCCCCTACATTATAAATAGACGCTGAAGCTGTGGCCAAAATCTGTCACTTGTTCACAGATTTACTATTTTCTATATGGTGAATGGCACTATATAGGGGATAGCGAACAATTCAGACAGTGTAAATATGCTTTCCATTGGGGCGAATGAAGACTGGTTTCACATTAGTGTCACTCAAACTGCCGCAGCTCCGGTCCAGAGGCACGAGAGCATATGCGTGAGTCAGCGTAGACCAGAAAATTAATCTGACCTAATTAAATTCTGCACAGAATGCTATTTTAAATAGATATGGAGGAGTTTAGGATTAGAAACGGTTAGAGATTAAGAGTAAACTGCGGCTTTATTGAGCTCAACGGCTCTGGCCGAGCTGTGATATAAACAAAACTCTATTGGCTATTTTATAAAGGGGGGGAGCTGTTTGATATGTCCCGCACTGTCTTCTTGTTTCATTGGAAATTACGTCAACACACTAAATAATGCTGCGCATTTCAAGGCACTTCAGTGGGCCTTAAGTATAGGGTGGGGTAAATGATGACAGGTGAGCATGATTAAAAGTCTGGTGATTGTGAAGGGGAGGACATCTGGCGAGCTTGTGACACTGTGCAATACAAACTTCACCAGTAAACTTGGTTGCATTTACTGATAACATTTATTTAGAAGCAATAATAGACCTGGACAGCTGACACCTGTCCAGATAACTTGCTAGTTACTACTTACTAGGTACTATTTTTTTTTTTTTTTTTTTTTTTAATATAATAGTATTAGCCATTGAAAATAGGAACTGAGTTGGAGAAACAATCTTTCACAAAAGTTTAGAAAAAAACTAAATTTACTTAAACTTCTTCTCTCATTTTCCCCAGTTCCTGACAGAGCATAAAGTTATATATAAAGACATTTTATTAAAATGAAAATAAGTTAAAACACAATGTTGGAGACAGTACATGGCACGCATGACTGGCCCAATAGAGTTTTTTAAACAACAATTTCCAGACCTCTCTATGGGTTGATGTTTGAGAGTGTGATTAGATAAGATTCTACATTGTTCGGTGAACACTCAAAACAAACCAATTAAGAAGATGGGTTTACTGCTGCTGTAACAATACCAGAAATCCCTTGACACCCAATTAGAGGAGGGCTTCTCATGCCCTAGGATGTCAACGAGGTCCAAAAAGCTAAGTTGAGACAATTGCAGCATCCCATCATGGCTAGAAGACTAAAAGAAACTATACTCAATGTTAAAGTCAGTATGAAATTAACATGTACTTTCCTAATGCATCTGTGCATGTTTCAACAGTACACATTATTGCATTTTTTAATATTTCTTTATTTTTCCATTTATTTTTTTTTACTTGATCATTCATGTCATGCTTAATTCTTGTGCTACCAAGGCATTTTGTGATACATTTTAGGAAAATAAAAACTGTCCTACATGCCTGGACCGTTAGTTTGGGAATATGGGAATTACTGTCATGCTTCACTGATCATGCAATTTGATCCTGCATTGATGTGGGTGAAGAACTTTTTGTTGAGGTACTGGAATTGAAATACAGGGCCACATCATTTTGCTGTGGCCATGACCTGTTGTAACATAGCATTCAGGTGAGTGATGGGACTTCGAATCTGGTTCATTTCCCTCCAATTCTCATTCTCTATCAATGATATACTGTATGTCTGCCATAATAGACAAAACATTGAACTTTATCATATGCATTTCCACGTAAACTTATAGTCAAAATGACTCATGCACATCTATCTTCAGAAGTCATACTGTATGATAGATAAAAAGAGCTTTCATTAAAATAAAAAAGAAAACAGTTATGAAACAGCTATTATGAAATAATCTGGCACTTGAATTTGTAATGCAAATGTAATTACAAAAATGTTTAAGATTATTGTTGTGACTATTCACAATGTAATACAAATATCTGAGTGACTAACACTTGATAAATGTTGATTCAAAAATGTTTTATTTTTTTTTCTCACACACAGGAAGAAGGAGCTATCACAAAAGTAGGTTATTCATAAAATATTCATCTTACAAATTCAAGTTCCTTGAGAGAGGAAATTAATGTCATAATTGAAATATAACCTGATTTAGTATTTTCATTTTTCTCTGGGCATCACATGCCAGGACATTTAACATCACTCTGGAAAGTATTTGAGGCCAGGAACTGTCTTTAATTGCATTTGTCATAATGCATCATAAATAAAATCGAAAGAAGACAGTATAATGACATCAAGGCTTACAAGACTATTAAACAACAATCATTAAGCTTGCCACAATTAAGTTGTATAATATTGCAGATATCATATTAAATCACAAACATAATTTCAAAATAATTTATTTTTGCTGTATCTTGATAAAAAAAAAAATAAAAAAATAATCTAATCAAATTAAATACTTTACAAAATCAAAGGTTTTAACATCATAACAACAAAAATAATATTATGCAACATTAGTTCTGACTCTAACATGTTTAGATTAGCCACTTTTAAAGTTAATATAGTTCAACCAAAAATTTAAATTCTGTCATTACCTCATGTCATTCCAAACCCGTAAAACTTTTGTTAATCTTTTTGATAAAATCTGAGAGCTTTCAAATTCTGTCCCTCCATTGACAGCTACTCAATTAAAATATTGACATTTCAAAAGGTACATAAAGAAATTGTAAAACTAATCAGTATGAATTGAGTGGTTTAGTCCAAGTTAGGCCCTGTCCCAAATGGCACACTTCATGTGCGTGTCCGTTATGTCCACAGAGTGCTACCCGACAGTCAAAGCGGCATTACGTCACGAAAGTGTGGTTTCGGAAGTAGACCGCGAGGGCATAGGGTTCCATTTGGGACAGGGCCACAACTCAGTAATTTTACATTACTCCATGTTTATCCATCACTGCAACATGCAAATAACTTAAAGGTGAAGAATGAACGAACGTATTTTATGTTAAAATACATTCTCTTAACCCAGTTTATTGTTCACTGACTACTATTAGTATGCCGTTCATGGGTTTATCTTCCCCAAAAGTGTTAACATTGAGCCCCCTAGCCACCATCAAAACACTGAGAGTGGTTCGCTCAGTTCTGTCTATTGCTTTCCTGCTCAACCAATAACGAGAGTTTGGGGTTTGTAGCAGGCGGAGCCAGAAGGTGCTTAGCTGATGTGGGACCATGGCTGATGATACATAGGAAAAGGCATTCAGCTTTGGTTACAGAAGACAAAATTTGCTGCATTGATTCTGAGCTAAGATGGCACTCTAGGCTAGTTTTTAACCGCACACTCAAATGCTCACAAAGAAGAGCACTCGTGCATTCAACTGAGTCTGAGAATGCACCTTGTAATGCTTTTATGACATGAGATTAATGTAAACAGCCCTCTGCAAACACCCTTGTAATTCGCTTCAACCTTTTCGAACTTTATGAATGATTATTTTATAGAAGGTTCAAGTGGTGTGTGTAAGGAATTGGAAGCAAGCAGAGTACTGCTGTTTCTAAAGTATGCAGTACCAGCTGATGTTAAAAACTAAGCTCAGAATCGATTTGAGAGAGAAATCTCAGAATAGATCCAGAATCATTTCTCGATGCATTGATTTATTGTCTCAGCCCTACTCATAGCTAAGCAAAAGTATAAAAGGTACAGCACAGTCTCTACTGGTTGACAAATTTCTGCTGGTGCACAGTGTATACTTTCATACCATCAGTCCTACTTGTAAAATATGGTATGAAAGGAATTAATTACCAGACCTACTGCCTCACTAGTTTTATGAATGTCCTCTCTCTCTCTCTCTCTCTCTCTCTCTCTCTCTCTCTCTCATACACTCACACAAACAGTCTCTTGAAAAATATCTCAAACAGTGACATTCTGCCGACCATCCTGCATTAACAGATAATCAACAGGATGAACCAGTGCCATTACGGCTGTCAACAGTTCATTATAAACTCCATCTTCCTCTGGCCATTATCACATTGACTCGAGCTTGAAGGACAGTGGCAATTGCCACACTGGAAATATTGTGTAATCAGACATGCCCCACTGCCGGGGTACAATATATGGGGGCAAGCCAGGGGCTTCCTTCAAAACACCACTTATGGTAATGGATGTTATTGGGATTCTTAGAGATATGAGAGAAAATGCATTGAAATAGTTGCACCACCTTTGTGCAAACACTTGCATTTTATTCACCAAAATGTATAATTCAAACAAATTTAGTTTTGCATGAACTATGCCTTTAAGGCTGTGATGCTGCTGCCATTATGAGTTTTGGCTTGGTTAGTTAAACCATGTGGAGGGTTAATCACAGACTTACACAGATTTCAGAACATGCAACACGTTTGATCACTAAGGGCAAGAGAATTCATCCAAGATGATGCATCACTGGAAAACATGGATGGAGAGATGTTTATGGAGGTATTTATGGACAGAGATAGCAAGAACGAGAGAGATAATCTTGGACTAAGTCTGCAAACCCAGACAACAGATGAATTTAGGCCACCCATCTGAGTATCTCTGAATAATGCCTGGATCTGTTATCACCACATAAATTGTCTATTTTTCACATTCACTATCACTTAGCACTAATTAAAAAAAAAAAAAAAAATAGATAGGTTAGAAAAAAAAAAAAAAAACAATGCCTCCAAAACGCAATCCATTTAGTAATTGTTATTAAAGGCACTTGTAGTCTAATTGAATCAATAGCAACATAACATGATAAAGAGATAGCTATCATTTCAGCAATTGATTCCTATTACGGGCAGCAAATCTGAAAGCAGAGCAGACAAAAACCATTCTTGTTCCCCATGCAGAAGGATGCAATTAGATGATCTAGTTCCATACGTGGCAGAGTGACAATCAAGCAATACCACACGAGCAGAAGGCTGTTGTTCTGGTGACCGATTTAAAGTGTGACATTGCTTTTAAACAACAGTTAAAAAAAAAAAATAAAAAAAAAAAAATGTAGTGAGTAACTTTATAACACAAATTACTTCAGTTACTATCATTGAAATTGTTTTTGCCTCGCCAACTAAAATTGTTTCAAAAGAATCCAAAGTACACCAATGTGCGTCTCTAAGCAACACATGCAGTGTTGGGGAAAGTTACTTTTAAAAGTAATGCATTACAATATTATGTTACTCCCTAAAAAAAAGTAACTAATTGTGTTATTTAGTTACTTTATATGGAAAGTGATGTGTTATGTTACTTTTGCGTTACTTTTTCTCATCTGGGCTAGGCTGTTTGTTTGTTTGTTTGTTTGTTTGTTTTTATAACAACAAAAAAAGTTATATTTTTGGCAAATGCAAAGACCCCTTACACCAGGGGTGTCCAAGCTCGGTCCTGGAGGGCCACTGTCCTACAGAGTTTAACTCCAACTTGCCTCAACACACCTGCCCTGAAAGTTTCTAGTATGCCTAATTAGACCTTGATTAGCTGGTTCAGGTGTGTTTAACTGGGGTTGGAGCTAAACTCTACAGGACAGTGGCCCTCCAGGACCGAGTTTGGACACCCCTGCCTTACACCAAAAATGAAATGAATCAGCCTCAGGCTGAGGGAATTGCAAAGTCACACCTGTACAGTAGAGGGTGCAGCTCAAACAAACAAGCCTTTCAGCTGTGCTATCATTCTGGAATACAGAAGAATAGGACGCAGGAGAAGATGTAAATGAGTGAATGAATGTATGCTCACGTTTAGTCTACGACTAGGATAACCATCAGCGCACACAACGCCTCTGAACTTATTCCCAGTTTCTCTCAATATGGCGACAGGAGAGATGTCAGTCAATAAATGGGAAAACAAAGTAACTTGAGTTACTTATTTGAAAAAGTAAACTGAGATATTTTGTTGTTAATTTGTAATGTGTTACTTTACTATTTACTTGAAAAAAGTAATCTGATTACGTTACTTGTAATGTGTTACCCCAACACTGAACACATGGTAGTGGAATCTTGGGCGAATTATTCAATGAATCACATTGAAGACAGTCAGTTGTTCAATTCTTTAATAAATCATTGTTTTTGAACAAATCGGTTAAGTGAACAGATCAATAATTCACTTATAATAAGTCACTTGATTCGTTCTTCAATGATTCATGAATTAATTTGTTGAGTAAATGAAGCACTTAATAAGTGGGTTGTCTGTTTCGTTACTGAATGAATCATTCTTTTTGTTGGATTCTGTAGCTACAGTGGGTACGGAAAGTATTCAGACCCCCTTAAATTTTTCACTCTTTGTTATATTGCAGCCATTTGCTAAAATCATTTAAGTTCATATTTTTTTCCCCATTAATATACACACAGCACCCCATATTGACAGAAAAACACAGAATTGTTGACATTTTTGCAGATTTATTAAAAAAGAAAAACTGAAATATTACATGGTCCTAAGTATTCAGACCCTTTGCTCAGTATTTAGTAGAAGCACCCTTTTGATCTAATACAGCCATGAGTCTTTTTGGGAAAGATGCAACAAGTTTTTCACACCTGGATTTGGGGATCCTCTGCCATTCCTCCTTGCAGATCCTCTCCAGTTCTGTCAGGTTGGATGGTAAACGTTGGTGGACAGCCATTTTTAGGTCTCTCCAGAAATGCTCAATTGGGTTTAAGTCAGGGCTCTGGCTGGGCCATTCAAGAACAGTCACGGAGTTGTTGTGAAGCCACTCCTTCGTTATTTTAGCTGTGTGCTTAGGGTCATTGTCTTGTTGGAAGGTAAACCTTCGGCCCAGTCTGAGGTCCTGAGCACTCTGGAGAAGGTTTTCGTCCAGGATATCCCTGTACTTGGCCGCATTCATCTTTCCCTCAATTGCAACCAGTCGTCCTGTCCCTGCAGCTGAAAAACACCCCCACAGCATGATGCTGCCACCACCATGCTTCACTATTGGGACTGTATTGGACAGGTGATGAGCAGTGCCTGGTTTTCTCCACACATACCGCTTAGATTTAAGGCCAAAAAGTTCTATCTTGGTCTCATCAGACCAGAGAATCTTATTTCTCACCATCTTGGAGTCCTTCAGGTGTTTTTTCATGTGTCTTGCACTGAGGGGAGGCTTCAGTCGGGCCACTCTGCCATAAAGCCCCGACTGGTGGAGGGCTGCAGTGATGGTTGACTTTCTACAACTTTCTCCCATCTCCCGACTGCATCTCTGGAGCTCAGCCACAGTGATCTTTGGGTTCTTCTTTACCTCTCTCACCAAGGCTCTTCTCCCCCGATAGCTCAGTTTGGCCGGACGGCCAGCTCTAGGAAGGGTTCTGGTCGTCCCAAACGTCTTCCATTTAAGGATTATGGAGGCCACTGTGCTCTTAGGAACCTTAAGTGCAGCAGAATTTTTTTTTGTAACCTTGGCCAGATCTGTGCCTTGCAACAGTTCTGTCTCTGAGCTCTTCAGGCAGTTCCTTTGACCTCATGATTCTCATTTGCTCTGACATGCACTGTGAGCTGTAAGGTCTTATATAGACAGGTGTGTGGCTTTCCTAATCAAGTCCAATCAGTATAATCAAACACAGCTGGACTCAAATGAAGGTGTAGAACCATCTCAAGGATGATCAGAAGTAATGGACAGCACCTGAGTTAAATATATGAGTGTCACAGCAAAGGGTCTGAATACTTAGGACCATGTGATATTTCAGTTTTTCTTTTTTAATAAATCTTCAAAAATGTCAACAATTCTGTGTTTTTCTGTCAATATGGGGTGCTGTGTGTACATTAATGAGGAAAAAAAATGAACTTAAATGATTTTAGCAAATGACTGCAATATAACAAAGAGTGAAAAATTTAAGGGGGTCTGAATACTTTCCGTACCCACTGTATGTTTGGAATAGCATACTACATACTTACAACTGAATTTCTGAAATATAGGGCAACGGATAGTAAACATATAGCTGTTTTAAACTCCACTCTCAGCCACTCGTTGAATCAAGTTGTAGAATTGAAACTAACTGGTGTATAAAGCACATAATAAAAGTCCCCTCAATAGTGGCAAATCTAATGCTTATTTTCCGTCTCACTTATTTGCGAATATTTGAACTAAACCACTCCAATTTAATCTCAGTTTGCCTCTCCACAAATTTCTACCCAAATGATTACATCTCTCTCCTTCCCTCTTTTTCTGTATGTGTGTATTTCTTGTATCTCTTGTATCTTTTTCCTGTTGAATTTCTCTGTGATAGCCATTGACTTATCACAGTAAATAATCTGTTCCTCATTATCAGTAATATACTATATGTCATAACACTAGGGCCTCATGACATGACTGAAAACCCTTTTAATCACCACCGTCTGTTCAGTTATATTTCTATTTTCATATTCACTAATTCATATTCATACAGTGACCCTACATTACCTCTCAAGACACATAATCGGCTATGCAGATGGAATAAAAAGAAGTTTCATAAGAGACCGGTTAAATTTTCCTTTTTATTGAAACTTAGACTAAGATTGAACTGTTAACTCTTCATATTCAATTCCCTAAATTCACTATATGAACTTAAAGGGTGTGTTCACACTTGACAGGTTGAGTTTGATTAAAATGAACTCTGGTATGCTTGCTCTGTTAGTGCGGTTCATTTTAATAAGTGTGAATACTGCAGTCCAAACCTTGGTGCGCACCAAACTTGGTGAACGCAACATGGACTGAAAACATCTAAACAAAACAAAAACAGGATGTGATGTCACACGATGCAACCCTAAAAAGGACAGAATGCACAAGCATACTGTTTTTTCTCGTCATAGATGCGATGTTGCACATTACAGTTCAGTACAGTCGTGGTTAACTGTGTCATTTTGCAGCAGATATTTGTTTGTGTACACATTTTCTAAACTCTTCGTGAGTTCTCAACTGGTAAAATGAGCGCATTTAGCCCAGCAAACAACATTTTTTGGATGTTCGGTAAGTTCCGTTGTAAAATATGTCATAAAAGCCTTTTTTTATCTTTAAGTTCTGTGTTCAAAATGGCAAATGAACTCTAAGTGAACCAGGACTAAATGTATCAATTTTCTTTTTTGGTCCAGACCAAACAAAACTACAAGTTTGAACCTAAATGGACTTTTTTGGATCATGTGTTGATGCTAAACAAAGGTCATTTTGATTGTACTTTGTCTTGGTGGTCTGTACATAATCAAACAACAAAGTACAAGAGTGCAAAAACAAATTAGTTTTATTTATTGTACATATTAGTATTATATGTTGTTGAAAATTGGACCTATTCATATCCCAACCACCTGCTCCTTTAAATAGTGATTTTTATCACCAATTCCAGATCTACAACAATTTAGAGTGTGACAAGCCAATACAAATCTTGGCTCTCAATCCCTTGCTTCCTCATCCAAAACAAATTTCCTCTCAGGTACTTTGCAGGTTTGGTGAAAAGTGAAGAACTTGGAGATATGTAGGGCTCCTTTGAGGATTTGGTGGTCCAGGCAGAGTCTGGTGGCCCGAGGGGGTGAGAGACATCTGAAGACATTAGCGCCTGTTGAGTGAACTTCGGCTTCCTCAAAGAGAAAATAGAAAGTCAAGACGAGTTCAGATTTGATGTAGGAGACCCTCTAGGGAGGACAAACTTCTAGGGCAGAGTCATATTTTCGTAATGACTAACATCGATGTCCTTATCAAAGGTGAGGTGCCGTGGTCTTGATTCTTTTGGTGCAAATGCATTGTTGAGGCTGAGGAAAAGTGGCAGGACAGAAAATTGAAGGTGATCAATAATGTAGGAAATAGGGGCAGGGTAGGTGGGGACAAAGTCTGGATGCATTTGATGACAAGTGGTGGACTGTTCATATAAAGACCAGTGTTTACTGGTTAGAAACTTTAAAGAGCTTGTGATGCAGTTATAAAATCTAGGTAAACCTTGCATTTGTTTTGTTTAACCATCTTTATGAGAATGGGTGTTATCTGATTACACTTGAAAAGTTGGCCTCACTTTAAATTCCTAACAGGATGTTGACCTGGAATGACAGGAAAAGGAATTAACTGAGTTGCCTCGGCCCTAATTGCGCACTTGAAGTGCACTTGTGGTCTTTTGTGTGCCCGTGTACTCCATGAGGCTGCAGGGTGTCCTATTTGTCATTTTATATTTCAGAAGGAGGCTCAAGTGCACCCTCGAAGCACTTTTGCCGATCCCGCACTGGCATAGGCTCCACAGTTTATGTCTCTAGAAATGTGGA
This sequence comes from Ctenopharyngodon idella, assembly GCF_019924925.1. Classification (NCBI taxonomy): domain Eukaryota; kingdom Metazoa; phylum Chordata; class Actinopteri; order Cypriniformes; family Xenocyprididae; genus Ctenopharyngodon; species Ctenopharyngodon idella. The sequence continues at coordinate 8,852,550 of NC_067220.1, forward strand.
CTCGAAGGACTGCAGGGGCTTAGAGACATAGTCACACAACAGAGGGATTTCATTACTCCAACACAAGTTATTACACCAAAGCACTAATAATTACATCATTTTTTTTTTTTTTTTTTTCAAATTAATTATACAGATTCATTGCTGATATGTAGAATATTACTCAACTGATTACACATATTTCTAAAATATGAATTTAATACTGTTAAAAACAAAGTATAGCACCTCAAAATGTGCAACACATCCTTTTCAGATGACTTCATAAGAATAAAAACTTACATCAAAATGTTATTATATAATATACTGTTTACACCACAGCTGTTTTTTATAATACACACAAATATTTAACATGCAAAACAACCATTATGTTCTACTAGTGCATTGTCACTGAATCTCCCTGAGAAATCCTGAAAATGTAGATAGTAAATCATAAGAGTGATCTGGTACTCTGGCAAATCATTTTACTACCAAATGAATGTGGGCACCTGCTTGTTGAATATTTTATTCCAAAATAATTGTTGTAAATACTGGGTTCCCATCTGCTACTATAAAAGCTTCCTCTTGAATGGCTTTCCTATAGATGTTAGAACATTTCTGCGCAGGGATATGCTTTCGTTAAGCCACAAGAGCTTTAGTTACTTCAGGCACTGATGTGGGGCAAAACGGTGCGGATTATATTTGATGGTTCGGTTCACTGGAGGGTGCTGAGTGGGGCAGAGGTCAAAACTCGATCTCTTCTGCACTGTCTTCGACAAACCATCCCTATGGACCTTGTTTTGTGCTGATCAAACTAGGAGTGCACATCATGGATTTTGAAGACAATATCTTTGATTCATTGTTGATTGTTTTAATTATCATTATCATATCATATTTGCTAATTAGCACCTTTAAAGGGATAGTTCACCCAAACATGAAAATTCTGTCATCATTTACTCATCCTCAAGTTGTTCCAAACTTGTATGAATTTCTTTCTTCTGCTGAACGCAAAAGAATATATTTTATATTGAAGAATGTCGGTAACCAAACAGTTGACGGTAGCCATTGACTTCCATAGTCATGGAAGTCAATACTATGGAAGTCAATGGGGCCCATCAACTGTTTGGTTACCCATATTCTTCAAAATATCTTCTTTTGTGTTCAGCAGAATAAAGAAATTAATACAGGTTCAGAACAACTTTAGGGTGAGTAAATGATGACAGAATTTTCATTTTTGGGTGAACTATCCCTTTAACACATTTCAAGCATTGCTTTTGGAAATACAGTGAAATTCAGTTACCTATTGTCCCATACAATCCTCAAACATTGTATTTCACTGTGTAATGCATATTTATGCATCTTGAGGGTCCATGTGTGGGTTCAAGTAATAACAGATTGTGTAGATAAATATTACAGCAACAAAATGTGTTTATTCTTGCCCACTGTTTTTTCTCTGAAGCGAAATTATTCATTTCTCAATGTTTTCTTTCGGCTCACTTAGGAATAACAATGCTCTCCTTCTATCCAGAACTATCAATTGTTTTTGACTGAAGCTGAAGCTCGAGAATTTTCCAAAATCACCTTGGAATTTCAAATAGTCCATACCTGACAGTCTAGAATGAAACCAAATCCCAAATCATTAAAAACACAGTGTATCCAGTGAAGCTTTCACAGCCATTTATCTAGCATTCATGAAGTTAATAAAACATTGCTTATGCTCCAGAGCTTTACAGGTCCTTTTATGAGAGATCAGTCGCAGATATGACCTGAAGTGATTATCACAACATTAAGAGAATGTTTTTTTTTTTTTTTTTGTCCTGACTAATTCTGGGAAGTTGTTGAGAAATAGCTTCACACAGTCTACATAGGGTTCACAGAAGGTCCTTAAAGTGCTTGAATTTTGATTTTGGAAAAATCAAGTACTTGAAAACCCTGACAATTATCTGATTTTATGGAAAAGTACTTAGAAGTGTCTGAAATGAGAACAGAATGTGTGTGCACTTAGCATACTTGAACAAAGATGAATTTTCCAGAAATTTCTCGGGTGCTTTGAAATTGTGATGTTTGCAGGTTGTGCGCCATTTATAATGACTTTTGAAATTCCAGTTAAGTGTCGTACTTAATCATTATTTAAAATAAAATGATAGTTTTGAGAATATGGTTGAGATCGCGAATATGAGCCAGATGCTGACGATGACCGTGATGATGGTAAAAAGCATCTGCTCAAATTGAACCCTTCCAAGTTTCAAAAGGTAATGAAATGTGCTGTAAAGAGTTATAAAGGAAGAAGGAGAATATAAAGGAGTATATAAAGGAAGAAGGAGAAGACAAGATCGGCTGGGCGAACTATAGCAAAACTCTTTATTTACACTTTCTCAAAATAAAACATACTATATTGAACAATATATGTCTGAAAGAGAGTCCAAAAGAAGTCAGTGAGTCATTGATTAGTGCATAACTAGTTTTATGTTCTACCAATTAATTAAAAAAGGATCCATCTGAGAATGACTCATTCACAAATCTAGCCACCAATGGACATTTCACCTGAAAACTGCAACAATTTGAATCTCTGGCAACATTTTGCATTATTCTAAGTCACATTCTCCCCATGAGACCGGGCTACAAAAGCTAGAGGCTAAATGTTGTGTCTGGGAAAACTATCCAAACACCTGTTTCAGAACTGTCATTATCATCCAGGTGCAAAATAAATTCCCTCAATAATCCATCTGAAATCCGCTGTTGGTCTAACAGCACTCAGGACTAAAAGAGGCGACGGTCTCATTCTTCTCGCTAATTCACTATGATGTGAATCAGCACACATCATGAATATCATTTACATTCAGATGTTAGGCTATGCATAAGTATAATAAAAGTATGTAAAAAAAATAAAAAATAATAATAATATATATATATATCAGCACAAAAAAAGTACATAATATGCACAACCGTTTTTGATCAGTTAGATTTTTAAAAATGTTTTTGAAAGGAGTCGCTTATGCCTGGTTTAGACTACTTGATATCCAACACTATCTCACGACCAATTTGTACGTATTTTACGAGGTGGCTAATTCATATGAATTCGTACGACTTCACTCATACAAATTCATACGATTTGTCTAAACCCCAGTGATGGGTAGGTTTAGGGGTGGGGTTAGGGGTAGGTCATTTGTAGGAATTCATACGAATTTGGCAACTTGTAAAATACGTATGATTTAGCAAAAAAATTTACAAATTCGTACGAACGAGGTCATGCGAAATTAACCACCTCATAAAATACATTCGATTTGCCGTGAGATTGGGTTGCGATGTCAGCCTGATTTTGGCATGATCCGTTGTATGTAGGGTCTCCACGACTTCACATTACGTAGTCACGTTGGAAAGGTCACGCAAACGTGCAAAGACTAAGTCAAAAGTTTTTTAGAAAATTTTTAAGGAGTCTTTTGCCCTACCACGGTACTTCCACCTACGTCACTCGTGACCTTTCCAGCATGCCTACGTAATGCGTGAAGTCATGAACGTGCATCGTAGAGCTAGTGCAAGACGAGCATTTGTGGTTAAAAAAGTATATAATTTTTTCTGGATAAGACCCTTATTTCTCGTCTGGTATCGTGTAGAGCCCTTTGAAGCTGCACTGAAACTGCAATTTGGACCTTTAACCCATTGGGCCCTGTTGAAGTCCACTATATGGAGAAAAATCCTGGAATGTTTTCCTCAAAAACCCTAATTTCTTTTCGACTGAAGAAAGAAAGACATGAACATCTTGGATGACATGGGGGTGAGTAAATTATCATGAAATTTTCATTCTGGAGTGAACTAATCCTTTAAAACTGAACCAGAAAGAGAACTCAGACAAAACCCAGAGAGACTGGAGGGAGAGAATGTGCTCTCAACTAATATTTACAGGGTAATTAATGTTCCCCTCCTCTTGCCAAGGTACATCTGGCATAGAATGAAAGACAAAGACACAGTGCCGTGGTTTCGCTGGCTGCCATGAGAAACGCTGCAACTACAACTCTTGGCTCATTGATCGTGAGGAAGGCCATTACTTTAATTAGATGGTGTGTCCTTGGCTAAAAACTTAAACACATAAAAGCTGTAAAAGTTCTGCAACTCTTACTCTTTCATGAAATTACCTGAAGATGGGTTTTTCACACTAGAGTCCGTACCAAAGCTGAGCTGAGTGGGATGAAATTCTATTGCTCTTCAGAGAAGGAGTGTGCTGTCTAGTGATTAATGGTCGGAGGTGGTCTTGTGTTTGCAGTGGTAATAGTGGCCCCTGAGGGTGGAAAATGATCATATGGCTTTCCTTTTCTTCTGGGCTATAAAAAATCCTGTCTCACCACCAGGTTTGAGCAACATTTAGAATTGGCTATGTTATTCATGATCTGGAATTTGAATTGGCCACGCCCCTCAGGTGATTGCATTACAGTGACAGTGACAAGAGAAATTTACTGAAATGCCACAACAGAGGTATTTAATTTAATAAACAACGACAATATAAATAATGATGTCATTTATGCTGAATTTGTCAAATTACAAAGTTCTATTCATTCCCAGCTCATGTTTATTAAACAGTTTGACTAATTTGTTTATGTTTTCAGTTACTAAGAGTGTAGTGTAATACTCTCGGTTCTGTTTTTACCTTTTTACCAATTCCATGCAATTTTGCTGATTTTGACCCAAAGTCAGTGCAGAAAATGTGAAAATGGCCAATAACAAATGTTTAAACATTCACAACAACATAGCCATTAACTGATTAAAACTACTAACTAGATATGTGCAGCGGAGCCAACATCTGTATCTGTAACAATCTCAAAATTATTCAGATAAGACCGGAAGTTCATACAATTACTTGAGAAGACCATTATGTCTATGGTATTATCTGTTTTCTTCATAGATATCACCAAAAATAAACCCTGTATAACTGACAGAATATACGGTATTTTTATGATTATAATATTTATTTAAGTATCTTCTGTTTGAGTCGATAGCCTTGATGGCAGTGCTTTTAGATGTATAGTGCAGTTGTGCTTCGGAGCACACGAGTTTGAATCCCAGCTCAGGGACCTTTTGTGATCCGATCAATAAATAGGCTATTTAAATATCTTCTGATTAAAACAGTAAGGGTTCCTAAGCAGTTCGGAAAAGTATGAAAATTGATTTAAGTGACTTTCTCTTTACCATAAGCAAGTCTCTTTTGAACTTCACTAAACAAATGTGCGTGTGCCACTCAAACCAGCAACAGATAAAGGAGCAAACGTGTAGATCTAGTAGAAAATGTATGTATCTTAGTTGATTATCTTGACAGAGAGGTGGTTTGTTATCCGGCAACACAAAAAGTGACTGTTTCAGCCTCAGCCGAATATTATTCGGCAGAATTATTCGTTATCCGTTATTCGTTTTGAAGCCATTATCCATGCATTTTCGAATAAGGTATTCTACTAGCCTACTAACTCATTTTAATTGTGCCCGACGTACAAGCGCAGCATAACTTTTGAGTAAATTAGAGCAGATTTGGGGAAACCATGAGTTTTTTTGTAACATTATATGTCTTTACTCTCACTTTTGGTCAACTGAAGCATTCTTGCTGAATAAGTATTGATTTCTTTCAAAATATTATTGACCCTAAATGTTTGGAATGATTGTGTAGGCCTATGTTAATTAAATAGAGGTAGCATTTAAAACAATTATATCATTTATAAAACATTTTTCCCTTTCAAATTAATGCTAAATTATCCATAGGTATCCCACAATTTACAATCACAATTCGTTCCTCAAAACCTGCTCATAAAGGCCTTAATTACCATTAGGTTGGAATTACAATTAAAGTGAAAAAATATGCGCCTCGGCCCCGCATGGGGTTTGCTCATTTGGTAAACATAAAAACAGCCTTTTGTCTCTTAACACGAGGATTCAAACACTGCTTAACAAGGTAATTACCCGGCCCACTTGTAACTCTGTCTGCCTTCAAGTATCATTCACTATTAACATGCAGCAAAAAACACAATGAGTCATGTTTAATTTGACAAGAATTTTTGACCCCCGCTTGAAACTGCATGAAACAAAAAAAAAAAAAAAAAAAAAAAACTGTTATTATTTTAAATGCTGTAGAGCTTAGAGTAGACACACTGTACATAATGTAATAGAACAATTAATATAGTAAAATATTCATTATATTACATAGTATTATAATTATAATATATTGTATTGTTGTGTACCGGAATGACAATCGTCCATCCTTCTAAACATTAAGATTATGCATTTTTAGTGGACAAAAAATTAAAATTCAATGTATATGACCTTGAACATGAAAGGAACAGTTCACCAAAATGATTTACTTGAAAAAAAAAAAAACTACACTTAAAAAAAAAAAAAAAAAAATCGAAAACATAACATTTACAAAAAACAACAAAATTACTAAAACTTTAACTGAAATTCAAATGAAAATGGAAAATACAAACATACAATCTAATTCAAAATATTAATAAAAACTATAATGACATCTGCATGATAATAAAATAACAACTTAGATTAATACTTAAAATATTTTAAGTATTCAAAAAGATTCAACTCAATATTTTATTGCTCACTCACTGTTTTTTTTTTTCATGACTGTAGTGAATAGCTTCAAGCGGTTCGCATGACTCTTGCCACCTTCTATGCTCTGACACTGAAGCCATTTTCACATCCTGTATCTTATCTAATCTATAGCCATCAATATAATAACCAGCCTTGAATCGGTTCTTACAATATAAGCCACAAACGTATTGCCCAGCTGCCTCTATATATCGTGTTTGACCAAGCATTCCAGCCCTGCAGTCATGAGATTACGGCTGCAAAATTACAAGGGAATTTCTAGGGAGGGATTCGCTATTCATTCATTCTACCACAAACTGGGGGATGTGTGTTTTGTGTGACACATCTAAGTCTTCTCTCACAGATATAGCAGCATCAGAAAGCTGTCCACAGTGCTGGAGTGGACAGAGTGCAGAAACTAAAGCCAAGGCATTAAGCCGCCAGGCCCAGAGGAGCCGTCATTTACCAGCATTACTGATCACATCCAGGGCTTCCATTAGCCCATCTGGCAGAAGATCAGCTAGCTGATCCAGCTCAGTGAATTTAGAGGTTGGATCATGGAAGTAGATCTAGTGGTGGATGAACTTCTAGTGACTTCATGCTAAAGGTCAAGCTATGGAAGGATGATCAAAGTATTGAGCTTCAGCTTCAGCTTTTGGTTTGGTATGGATTTCTGGAGTAATCTCCAAATCTGTTGGAACTACGGGTCATGATTAAAAACATTACAATTATTAAAGTTAACCTTGGAAATGCATTTAATTTCTTCTTCATTCACAGACAGAATGTTAATGGGAAAAGACAAAAATATTTGTTCATAAAATAAAATAAATAAATAAATGTGATGTGTCAAGCACATGTGCAGGCTAAGCTAAAAAGTGAAATCAAATCCTCATCCTCATGAATTGCAGGGCAGTCTGGTTGTCATATAGCACACGGATAACAGGCCCTGTAAGAGACGGGATGAGTCAGCATGAGGAAACGGAAGCAATACTTTGAAGTTTCCATCTTGCCAATCAGATGGACTAGTTACCCGAGCTGACACTGTCTAGTTTGACTCAAATGCACAGAGAGACAGAGATTTTTTTGATGATATTACAGAGAAAGATAACTTATTTAGCTTTGCAATAATATTTTGAATGTAAAGATTTTATCATGATAAATGAGCTAAATTAGTAATTCAGAAAAAAACATTAGTGATATTTTATTTATGGAAATTCTTTCAATACTGTTTAAAAATCATCCCATGATGCACTACAAACACACAAAATGTCTGTTTGACACTGGTTATCTATTTCTTTTAGGGGCCTTTTTGTGCATTAAAGAACAACTGAAAATTGCATGCCAAATGTTGATATTGATATTAGCCTCACAGTTTTGTACCTTCACTCTTAAAAATAAAGGTTCCAAAAGGGAGTTTTTGCAGTGATGCCATTGATGAACCATTTTGGGGTCCCTAAAGAACCTTTAATTGAACAGTTCTTAAAATAACCACTTTTTTCCAAGTGTGAAATACATTAATAATCTGAAGAACCTTTTTTTCCCCCACTATGGAGAACCTTTTTTGCAATGGAAAGGTTCCATGGATGTTAAAGGGGTCATGAACTGAGAAATAAACTTTTCCTTGAGATTTTGATATATAAGAGGTCATCGTACTATAAGAATATCCTGTAAGTTTCAGAACTGAAAACTTCCTTGTTAGTCCAATAAAAGCTTTTATTGACACCAGGCCCAGTGAATGACTGATCATGAAATGTGCCTATCTATGGTGAAACGCCGTCTCCGCAGAAGAAATCAATGCCTACTTCATCGTTGCAACGTTAGCCCCGCCCAAAGGATACTAATGCCAGGAATATGGTTATTTATTTTCAACAATGTGAATATCTCAGTTGAGCTTTATTTATATGTATTTGGTACATTTCACTGTGGATTCTTTGGTAAATCAATCACATTTTGGCGCAGGCTTTGCAAACAGACTTTTATGGACTCGACAGTAATGCAACAACATGTCAGTAACTGTGTTAATTCTAATGCCTGATCTGATATGATTAAAAAATGTTCTTTGTCTATTTGTCATTAAACCAAACCAGTGACTAAATGGTCAACTTCACGTTGTTTCTCTTCGTAGAATAAAAATAATCTCTTATTTAAATGGAGATTAAATAATATGTAGAAAGAACGCTCCCTTTACAATCGCTAGAGCTGTCAATCAAACAGCGCGAGCTTATCAGTGACTGAGTTCTGGACCCGCGCCAAAACTCCCGCTTTATTCAATGAATGTCTTAGTTACATCGCGTTTGCACTGTAAGTTAAAATAAAAGCATTCGTTAGTGTGCAGAAATTGAGTTGCAAAGACGAGATCACTGCTTTCATGCGCTTAACATAAGAGGGCTAAAATCAGGGTAGGAAAAATGCATTTTATTTCTAAATTATGACAATTGTTGATGTTAAAAGCATACTAACATTATAAGTGCACCCCAGGAAACATTGTAAAACAATAAAACAACGCAGTTCATGACGCCTTTAAAGGTTCTTCATGGAACCAAAGTTGCCAATAAAGAACCTTTATTTTTTAAGTGTTGTAGGGTTCAAACTAATCAGGCAACAGGAGACTTTTATGCTCACTTAATTTCCCATTGCATATCAATTTCTTTTCTTAATCTTCTTAAAATGAAAAGCCAAATTGTCATACATGAACAACAATGTGCAAACAAGAGTTCATACTATCTACTACTTCTGCTTTGACAATAAGGCTGCGTGACTGCTCTTTTCTGGCAGTCTCTGCACAGCCCTGCAACCGCTGGACCAAAGCTATCAGACTTGCACTCTAATTCCCGGGCTTCGGCCAGTAGTCTGTCAAGCTCTGGCAACCACAAATTTGCCTGGCAAAGACATTCGAACAAATGTTTTGAGATAAAGCTGATCCTTTCACCATGTGACTGAGCATGCTAACAATGCTAACAACACCACCACAGCATCCGTGGAAAAGACGCAGCCTTTAACTCGCCAATACAGTCACACATAACACGTTATTTATAGGCAAACAGTCACTTCAAAAGTTGACGCTCAAAAGGACAAGTTCTCTCATGCCGGCTAACTTGGAAAAGATTATGACAGCTCTTCAAAAGAGTGATTGTTCAGGGTTGTGTCTGACGTATCTGGCAGGATGTGTTTTGATAACGCCGGGCAGGTGTCCCATTGTAGCAGGGGGATTATTGCGATCGTGAGGTAATCCTCTCATTTGGACCGCAGGGGACGCGGCTGTAGGAGTGTCAGAGCATCTCAGAAAACTCATGAAAATCAGGGTGTTTATGCCTAAAGTGGAAGAAACCCCAAGCCCCTTCACACACTGTTTGAGCATATTGACTCATTTCAACATACTTCCTTTCATAACTTCTCATTACGGAATCCTCTTTAATACATGTGCATTTTATCACACCTCTGAGGATTAGCAATTCTGGTAATTACATAGTCAGCCAAATTATTGCGGCATTATGTAATTTTTTTTTTCCCTTGACAAGGATTCCAAGATCTGAGGTATGGTGCAATGCTGCAGAATGTAACAAACTACTTTACTTATTCTATACAGATTACTTTATTTTTATTTTTATTTATTTATTTTTTTATGGTTCAATTATAAAAATATATGAATGTATAAACAAATATATATACTGTATTTATTCAACAGTTCTTTCTGGTTCTCGAATCTGATTGGATGAGAGCCATGCGATATTCCCCCAGTATCAGAACTGGAACCATTTCACCGTTTGTATCACTTCGCTTGCAGCAACTGTCATGGCGGTCGAGCAAATCCACCATATTTTTTTTTGCAAATACTACTGTTGTTGTTTCATAGAATGTAGTTTTAAGAGTTTTTTAGGCAAGAATGTAGTTATTTAGACCTGAAATATGTCATTTATATATAAATATAGCGCCTATTTTACAATTTGTTTAGCCGCTTTTGTAGATGCGAGCTCCAGGCCGTCAGCGGCCGTTCAGCGCTCGTGTACCCACTGAAAACAGCTTCATCTTGGCCAGACCTTCAGGAATTTGCCACTGGCTCTTAGGTAGATGGTGGTTAAACATGAGTTATAATTAATTTGGGATATATCAAACGGGCAATCTTTGGTCTTATTAATCTATTACTTGATTCAGAACAAATCGATTTTGGGTTAAGGGAAATTAAGTTTTAAAAACTTTATATTTAGGCTATGTTTAACTTAAATCCTGTACTAGAGCACTGCTTTTGTATGTTTGACTGAATCGTTTTCTTGTGTTTATTTGCTATTGTCTTTTATAATGGATATTGTTGTTAATTTAAATATTATTGTTAAATATTATTTTACATCAGATGGAGGTAATACACTCGTTTAGTTGATCTCTCTCTCATAATACCATAATGCCCTACTCTACATAATACAATAAGCTTCAATGAAGCGACTCAGCGTTCCTTCGTTAATAGTTCTAAAGTGACGTTTTAGAATTAGTAACAGAGGCTTGGTCACAACTGTTAAACTGTCAACTTGAGATTTGAATCTGTGGCGGAAGGAAGTAGTTCTGCACAAAAGAGCATTTTTAAAGACACTCCGTTGTTCTTATTTATTTACATACTTGTGCCATTGAACTGTTGTATAAATGCATTATCACACTTGTAGCCATGTGATATGGCTGTATATCAGCACGCTGTGATTTGTCACGGCCGGCTCAGTGCCGCGACAAATGAGGGAGGCAATGAGAACGAAAGTGAATCAAAAAATGTTTATTAACAAATTATATTTACAAATCATAATAATTAACATTGAAAGCACTGCTAAAGAAAAGTAGGCTAAATAACAACTAAGTAAGTAACGAAAAATAATAAACCTTCCAACATACCAAACAAGCCTGCAAAACCTAAAGCCCCAAACTAAACTAATACATAAAGCAAATGAATAATCACAACAAAGCGTCACAGATTACCTGCGGCCTCATGCCTACGGCTGAATCACAGCCATGCTGATATACAGCCATATCGCACGGCTACGAGTGTTCTTAACTAAGAGTTTCCAGCCACTTGTTTTTAAAACTCTAATATAGTCTCTTCAGGGCCTGTAAGAAAGTTATTAAAGAGCATTTAGTGGTATTTTAATACAAAATTCTAAGTATTATAATAATGACGAAGCGAGCTGACCTCAATCTCTCTTTTTTGCATCCTCACATTTTAGAAGAATCTCAGCATTTGCACGTTCATTCTATGCTAATTAAAATAATTCTGGCCACATTTGATGACATTTTTTAATCAAGCTGTCAGTGAACCACATGATCCCATTCTGTGTGGTTTCTCAAATCTAGCATCGCTCACATAGCACTCAGATAATTGTTAGCATGCTTATGCATAAATCCAACGCGATGAATATTTGAACGCATGCAGATTGCTCCAAGAGGCAGAATCTTGCAATTAGGATTAACACGTGACCCCTGGCTGATCCATAAAGCTTTGTCGATTACCTCACTGCATTACCAGTTGTTATTCCTCGCAATTGCTAAAGGCTATTAGGTTATATCAGCAGTTATCTATCCAATACAATTACAGCTGTAATAGGAAGGAATAAACTCAGAGAGGTCGCACAGCCCGGATGCTAATTAATTGTCTAGTAGCCCTTTCGAGGGCTTTTTATGTGCATAGAAAAAAAAAAAAAAAAAAACAACAACATAGGCTACACTAAAAATAGCCACATAGCTTCATAGCTTGTTCCCAGTCCAAATGCATTCCCTTCCATTTGAGTTATGGCACTCATTTAGATAGGTGCACTGAGGTATGATCTAAAACTGAGGAGGTCTTCACCCGTGGCAGAGAGACAGGAGCTTTTATCCAGTGCTGAAACAGCCCAGTCCTGCTGAGTGATTCAGCATCCCGAATAAGAATTGATTATCGACTCTATCTTAGCAAGAAATCTATTCTTGATATTGGCCGACAGTTCAATATGTCTGCAACAGGGTGTCTAAAAGTAAGGAAAGGATATACTCCATATAATGGAATCCAACCTGATGTTGAAAGCCACAGGGGAATCTCAGACACAATGCTTCCTTTTGTTAGTGTTCTTTCTTAATTCTCCTTTCTTCATTGGATTGGGGAAGTGATCAGCGGGCTTGTAGGCTATCACAGCACTAGGAGAAGAGAATAAAAGACATAAGAAAGCCAGTGAGACAGTGAATGAGAGATTGAAAAGACCATACCATTCTGCGAAAATGAGAGCATTTTCCATTTTGCAAAAGTAAATTTCTGACAGACACTGCCTTAAGAGCTGAAAATGAAGCCATGCAAAAGCTTTGTGTGAGGAACAGTCCACAATTGAAAATTTCAACTGAAATGTATGTTTGTATGTAGGTGTGCGTGTGTATAAAATAACCAGGGAAGCATCAAAATGTAAGAATGATTGTGATTTTTATTACATTCAGTGTAAACAGTGATTGATAATGGATAGTGTATTATTTCTGGTAACAAGGTCGTGCTGTCGAGCCTTGTGCTGCCTGTTTCTTTGTGATATAAAGTCAGAATTGCGAGTTATAAAGTCAGAATCACGTAATATAAAGTCAGAATTGCGAGTTATAAAGTCAAAATTGCATGATACAAAGTCAGAATAGTGAGTTATAGTCAGAATTGCTAGTTATAAAGTCAGAATCGCATGATATAAAGTCAGAATTGCGAGTTACAAAGTCAAAATTGTGAGATATAAACTCGCAATTGTGTGTTATAATGTCCAATTGTGAGGGAAAAACTTTTTTTTTCTCAGAATTGTGAGTTTATGTCTGACAATTCTGACTTAATACTCGCAATTACGAGTTTAAATCTCGCAATTCTGAGAAAAAAAAAGGCAGAAATGTGAGATGCAAACCCTAAATTGTGCGAAAAAAGTCAGAATTATGAGATAAAAAAAAGTTGCAATTACCTTTTTAATTTTTTTATTTAGTAGCGGAAACATGACGCATAGATGACATATTTAATAAGGTTTTAAAAAATACCTTTATAAAGGTAAATAATGGCCTGGGGTAAATATAAAAACTATGCAGATTTAAGTATGTAAAAGCTGAAAATATTGCTTCGGAATAAATTATGTTTACACCACCAAAAATCCTTCCATATATATGGTACAAAATAAATACTCATACTCAATACCTTCATAACATTTTTAAATATTTTAAAATACACCATCATCACATTATATAATATTTTAATAGAATAGTTGATTTTGGACTTGTATGTCTAAGCTAGCACAACACTTAATAGCAGATGTGTGTGTTTAGTGCACTTCATCAAATGTTGTGGGCACAAACGGCTGGCTACCCCTTTCATTTAGGTGTGTTTTAACTGCTGGCAGGATACCAGAGCAGCAGACGGCCGATCTCACAGAGAGACACATGCATTACGCTGCTGCGGCCACTTTACATTCGGAATTAACTCGACCAGCGGAGGTCAGTGTGTGTCATTCTACTAAATATTTCATGAGTTTCATAGATTGGAGTTATTCATCACTGCTGGAACACAGCTTCAACATCCCTGCATATCATTACACATGGCATGAGTCCCATGACCGACACCATTCAACCCTGAAAAGAATTATTATAAGCCACAGGGATATTTTGATTGATCTACGCACAGCGACTTGTGGAATATGAGCATAGTTGAAATTATCAGTAGGGTAAAGGTGAGTTAATAGATCCACATATTAAAATTGTCCGTAGCAATTAAGGTCAAGGTGAAAAGCGCCACATTTTGGAACATTATGAGGAAAATAATGAAGGTGCTTGAAGTAATTCATCAAAATGTAAATATACATAAATCAAGTGAGAATAGGATTTTTAACGGGGACTGAAATAGATTTAGGGGGGAGGAAAGCAAGCCAACCATTTTCATAAATTAGCCTAATGTTCTCTTGTAGCTCAGCTTGAGAGCTAGTTAATAAGGAGCAGCAATGTGAGAGCAGTGCCTTATGGGTACAAAGTCCTTTTTTAAAGAAAGGCAGTCCATTTGGCGGCCATTTTCTTAAAGCCCTTAGCGACGCAAATCTACATGAAAAAAGAGTGAAATCTCCAAAACTGTTTTTGAAGTGAACAGTCCATCCCAAATGTTAAATCACAAATGAGACAAAAAAAATATGATAAACATTACTCCTTTAGCTCAAATCAGGGCACTAAAATGTATTTTCAGGTTGAGTTCAGCCAACTTAAACCTACATAAAGACCAGGCGATGCCTTTTCTAAATAAATGTTGGATTTCCTTAGAAAATTTTACCCTAGTTTTGCTATAGTAACATTAACTTTTGCAACTGTGGCGTTTTATGGTGTAATATAAAATAAGGACAAGCTCATAACTGAAACCAAAAATTACCTGACCATATTTTGCTCAAGTGTTATCTGACGTAATTAAGATACATTTTCTTCTGACAGTATAACTCATATTTAATTATCATTTTTTTTTTTTTAAACTATAGTGAATAAACTGTATTAATGAATGAAATGTCCAAGGTGTCTGAATAAATTTTGGTTCGACTGTGTGTATATATATATATGTAAACTGTACTTACTATAAATACCATAGTTCAACTAAAGCTACTATGCAAGAAGTCAGGGGTCACAGCATTGTGATTCAAATCTAACTTAGCTACAAACTGTTTTATGCTAAAGGCAACTGGAGATTAAAGGGCATCACGTGGATTATAAATGTAACAGACTCATCAAACTGAGTGCATAAATGTCAGTTACACACAATCCACTGATGTTCCAGCAACATTTCTTAAATATTTCACCGCTTCTGACACTGATATCATCTTTATATGATACAACGCACTCTGACATATATTAGTCTCAAAAGTAATAAAGAACAAAAGTGCATGATGTGCAGTTTAATATCTCCTCACACTCGATATCTCTTAAATTTTTCAGTCTAAACTTGACTCATCATTATTCTTTAAAGCTAACCTTGAAACGTGTTTCAATCTCGTTCACATCAGCCCATGAAGTCAAGCGTTAACCCACAGCTCTAACAAATTCCTGCAGATATGGTATTCCACCTGCCAGCAATAATGGAGTAAATCTGCGCTTCTGTTATGCCCGCAGGTGTGACATTATGCAGGGCGGTTAACAGTGTGTCAGAGAACTAGCCCATTAAACACAGTAGTGGGTGGAGACGCATCCCAATAGGGAGGGAGTCTTAGTCCAGTTAGCATATTTCATCTGCCTTAATACCCAAATAAAATGTAAAATAGCCAGAGGAGGATGTGTCAGGGCTCGATCGAGTATGTCGAGCATTTTAAAACATGCATGTGAGAGTCAATGTATTCTGGCTAGAAAGTTTAGACCCGTTTAAAAAATGATAGGGTAAAATCATTTTGGTAATACAAACTAGTCAAAGTGCAGTTTTTCTAATTTAATACAAGCTTTTTATTACATAATCATGTTTTTTTTTTTTTTTAGTATTTGGACAAAAGTATATTTTTTAAAACGATTTCATCATGTCACTCTGGCTAAAAGGGCATATAATTTTAGTTGACAAAAACATTTTAGTTTCTGATAATATGCGGATGTAGAACAGATCAAAGTTTAAACAAAATTTTCAAAAAAATGATATAATTTCAGATATTTTCAGCAATGCATAAGCAAACAGCATCATTCAAACATTTGGTCTCAGTAAGATTTTACTGAGAAATTAAACCAAAGAAATTAATTCTGTTATTCAGTAAGGATGCACTAAACTGATCAAAAATGTCAGTGAAGTCATTTATAATCAGGGTTTGACATCAACGCCCGCCAACCCACCAAATGCGGGTGGATTTCAGCAGTGGTGTGTGACGCAGACACTTCTACTAGCCAATGGGTTGAATTTTGTATATTAATATATACATTTTTCAATTGTAGTCTTTTAAAAAAGCCTTTGAAATAATGAACCAAGTGCGATGTAGTGTTATCAAAAATATAGAGCTTTCGATACATATCAATACAGAAATATCTGAAACGCTTCCGATACTCATTTTCCGCAGAACAGATAAACAATACCAGCTGCACTTTTTCTCTCTCTCATCCCTCCGACAGTGAGTTGACACACAAACCAGCCTCCCCTCACTCTTTTAAATCAATTGCTCGGGATGAATATTGTTGGTGTTACAGGCCTTGAATTTCGGCGTGGGATTGCGCGTATTGCACATAATTTCACTCATTCCCTCAGTTTCTGTGCTCAAACCCAAAGTATGTGCACATAAAGCCAAATCTCAATACTAAATTGACTTTTTCGCTGCTTATTGTGTCAAAATGTCAAAATGCCAGTCTTGGCGAATATTCACATAAACTCAGTCAGTTATGTTTTAATTTGTAACAGTATAATGGATCTGTGCGTCACGTCTTAAAGTGACAGCAGCCTAATATTACCTGCTGCCAAATTATGAGATAATATTGAAAATATCTATATGTCAGTTTTTCCCTATGGTATCAATGTCAAAATTGTGGCCAGTGAAAATGCTGAGAGGCTAGTAACTTTAGAAGACCACTAGCCACAGTGGCTGGAGAGCAAAAAAGTTTATAATGTTACAAAAGATTTTATTTCAAATAAATGCTTTCGAACTTTCTATTCATCAAAGAATCACAATAATAAGCAGTGCAACTGTTTTCATTATTGATAATAATACAAAATGTTTCTTGAGCAGCAAATCAGCATATTAGAATGATTTCTGAAGGATCATGTGACACTGAAGACTGGAGTAATGATGCTGAAAATTCAGCCTTGATCACAGAAATAAATTGCATTTTAAAGTATATTAAAACAGAAAACAGTTCTTTTAATTTGTAATAATATTTCACAATATTACTGTTTTTACTGTATTTTTGATGAAACCAACACAGCCCTGGGGAGCAGAAGAGACTTCTTTCAAAAACATTAAAAACTGACCCCAAACTTTAGAAAAGTTAATCATACAAAAGGTTTATCAACATAAACAAAATACAATTTATGAAACTTTCCTTGAAAACCTGAAACAATAAACCAAAATACCAGTATACTGCAGAATTGTTTGTATCCTTATTTTTTTAATTTTTCAGTGTGGTCTCAGACTTTTGGGCTCTGAATTACAGTCTGATCCGATCTCTGCACCACAGTACTTTTCTGAAGTAACTCCCAGAAAGTTAATTAGCTTTACAAATCTGCAGAGTGTCATTACATCCAGAACCTTATCGCATGCTGCAGATTTGTTAATCTTTGGAGCAGTAATTACCTTATCAATAAAGATCAAGGAACCAAAACCTTGTTGGCCAGGAGCAAAACAAGGAAGCAGACCCGTGACCTTTTTTTTATATTACAGCACAATAGAGCATCAGTATCACTATGAGAAAAACAGTAACACAGACTCAAATAATGAACGTTGCAAACAATGTGCCGTTAAAGGCAATTTGCACCATCAATGCTCTTGATAACTAAGGGAACGATTCTAACTGAATGAAGTAATATCAAATATTCCCTAGCGTGGAGGCATTTAACGGTTGCTATAGAAACTGTTATGAGGAAGTAAATCAAATGCTGTAGTGTGCTTATCAGGATTCATTGGGATTCTAGAGGGCGTACACACAACCCTACTCTAATAAACCTGAACAGAGCAGGAGAAATGCTCATAACCCTGAGCCCATAGATCTGCTCAAATTGATTGGATGTTGTTGGACGTGGTTAGATGTTATGATCTCTGTCTTTTTCTCTTGCTCAATCACCTACTCTTCACACGCTCCTCATATCACTCGGCAGGGATTTGAAGCAGCTCAGGAGCTTTGTCTTTGCAGTAGGGTGAGAAATCTTTGGAAGGAGCATCTGAGTTTTGTTAGTCAATTAAAAGTTGCAGGAAACTTGATCCAAAGCTCTTCTGCCTCCGCTTGTTACTTGCAATTTAAAAGCGACTAAAGAAGCGTGCTGGACTCTCGCTACTAATAGGGGTTTCTCAGCCATGCGGACAGCTGATGCTTCCATTAAAATAGATTCTGGTCTAGACGGTTACGCTCTGCAGTCAACATATGGTTTAGAAAATGAAATACTTTTCAGAAGGGCAATAGGGGCACAGTTTCAGAGAGAATTACTGCCCACTGTGCATGCTGGCAAGCACGTAACCCCATACAGGCTCTGGATTGATGATAACATCATCTCCTTTCCTTATAGATCACCTCTACCTGCTCCTAAACTAAGGGCCTTTTCACACTGGAGCCTTTTCAAGTCAGAGTTCAGTTCGTTTGGACAAAGTGAAAGCTGTTTTCTGAAGGAATTGTACCCGTGGGAGCTTAAACACAAGTTGGCCAATAACTGAAGAACTGCAACATACTGTAATACACAGTTTAAACTGAATTTGGGGATATTAAACTGAGGGGATATTCTGCTTTCATTGACCTTAGTCACGTTAGACGCCATATTGACCCTTGTGAAAAATAAATATACCAAAATGTATTTGTAATACATTTATTTAAGTATACTATAAATACATTTACATATTCATGTACTTAATATAAATACTCTGCAATTGTACTTTTGGTATACTAAATTGATATGCTTAAAGTCTGCTAAACTGGAACAACTAATTTTGCATTTAGTTATCCAAAAGTAGTGCTGATGTCCAAATAAAAATATACTTAAGATATATTTGATTGTGCTAAAGTGGAACTATTGCAAGTATACCTTAAGTAACTTTAAACATCTTGCATTTAAAGACTGATATTATACAGTGATCATCATACTATCCTTACTAATAGTGATATTAAAACACATTTTAGACGTAATATTAAGAAATGTTGGTAACACTTTATTTTAGGGTCTTTTAACTAGTTGCTTATTAGCATGCATATTATTAGAATATTGGCTATTTATCAGTACTTATTAAGCACATATTAATGCCTTATTCTGTATGACCTTATTCTACATTCTTAATCCTACCAATACCTAAACTTAACAACTACCTTACTAACTATTAATAAGCAGTACATTAAGAGTTTATTGAGGGGAAAAGTCGTACTTAATAGTTTATATGTGTTCCCTATACTAAAGTGTTACCGAAATGTTCATTGTGAAATAAAGAACTCCAAATAAAGTTTAAATATAATTTTGACAGTGTCAGAAATTCAGCATGATCATTGCACAGTGTATTTGCTGCTACGACCTACGTCTACTGACCAGCCAATAAAAATGCGACATGAAATCAAAGCGACATGGCGCTAAAACTTAAAACTGCTTACCTCAAGCTCTTTTCCCTTCTCCTTTCGCCGCTTCCTTTTTATTTTCAGCACATATAAAAACTACAACTGCCAAAGTGTAATTCAACATGGTATTTTTGTTAACCACTAGCGCATGCTGATGACATTTTATTCTTCTGTAAAAACTTTCATCATAGCCTGCGAGTCAATAGATGTTATCATCGTAAAGTTTACATGCCCGAGTTCAATGGATCCATGTCGCACAGTGTGATTTGTAATGATCTTAAAGGTTTGCAAAAACCGTGCAGTGTATTCTGGGCTTAAGTTCGTATTCAGTGGTTCCCAATCCTGGTCCTGGAGGCACCCCAACACTGCATATTTTGCATGTCTCCTTTCTCTGACACACCCTTTTCAGGTCTTGGAGTCTCTACTAATGAGCTGATGACCTGGATCAGGTGTGTTTGATTAAGGTGACATGCAAAATGTGCAGTGCTGGTGTGCCTCCAGGACCAGGATTGGGAACCACTGGCTTATGAGAAATTATAAGCTTAATATTTCTGCTTTTAAATCCTATACTGATCAGTTTCGTTGTAAGCGCCATAACCACGGGACAAGAAACAATTTGAAATTATTTTTGTGGTTTTATGCTACAAATACGGTTGAGCTTAAGTTGTATTTCAATATACTTTTCAAATATTCCTGGAATATTCTCTTAATAATGGTATTCTGCATAACACAAATAAAAGACTACCATATATAACATTTATCACAATCTTGCGTGCCTTTGAGCAACTTTAAATTCTGTAGAAAACTGAGTTCATCTAGGATGTCTAGGATGTTTTTGTTTTATTCTCTCTCTCTCCAGGATTCAACCAAAATGTGAAATATTCATCCCATTAAGCCACCAAAATGAAAATATTAGGAATAAAATAATGTTGTCTTCACGTTTATGTGACAGGTGGGACATAAAGACTAACTCATGATGCAATAACCAGCTCTATTTGCTGCAAATAATGGAAAAAAAAAAAAAAAGAAAAAAAAAAAAAAACATCTAAATAATCCCCCAAAATATATATTTCAGAGAAAAGTAAGACAAAATAAAATTTCATAAGTAGTAAGAAACATTCAGGAACAGTAAGTGTGACAAAAAGGTAATTTGGAGCCTGGGGTGTGGTTCATGTGGTAAACTTCACAACAGGTGTGCTGTTGAATCATTGTTGATGTATAATTTCCTTTCCCCTGCCTTCTCTTCCTAAGTTGTTACCTAGCTACCAAAGTAAAAGGCTGTTACTAGTATTCAGGGTGGTAATTACATTGATGATGCACATGTACTGTGGTTTGGATCCAAATAACACAATGTGGAAAAAAGAGCTGTGGAAGTGAGAGAATAATGGGAAGAATCAACCCAGCATTAATAATTTAAAAAAAAAAAAAAAAAAAAAAAAAGTATTTTAGCCTATTTAAATAGCTTACTAGAGTTGATCAACCAGCTTCACTTGAAAGATAAATGTTAGTTGATCATCTTCACAAGGTACATTTTCCTTGTAAACAGCATGGCTAATCAGGCACTGTTAGATCGTGCCGACATCCTGCCGACGACGCCAAAATGTTAGATTGGATGGATCTCTACGTTAGAAATATCAGATGTCCTGTCAAACGATATCCATTTGTCTGGTGTCCAAAACCAGTAAAACCTGTCAACAGCAAGTCTTCTCTGGTACCTAAAACTCTAATAACAGTCTTCTATCAGTCTGAGAGTTTGACTGAGAAAGCCAGTGAAGAGCAGAAGCAGGAGACGAAGTGATGGTAATAAAAAGAGTAGATTTTATTGAATAATCTTGCGTTTATTTCAATGCTCAGACTTCCTCTGACCAGTAAAAATTATACCACAGCAAAAGCAATGGAAAATTGCTGCTTCACAACATCATCCTGAGACATTAAAAACCTTGAAATGGAGAGATTCTTATGACATAAATGAATAATAATAAAATTAATAAATGACAAATGATGTAAATCAAATAATAATATGAATAAATGATTAAATAATAAATCAAATGACAAGTACAAAATGACTAATGATTATAAAATTAAATCATATAAACAAACATATTTTTTAAATACTGCAGATGTCTCTCATATAATCACATCAAGAAGTTGAGGCTGAAACATCACTTTGACCAGCTGTACAGGGCAATACTCTGACATGAGCCGAGACTGCTGACGGAAACAATGCTAACAATGAGCTCCTTGACAGTGAATCAAACGGCTTTGTTGTACATTTTTGATTGATAGCTACTGATGAAAAAAAAAAAAAAAAATCTAACACTGTTAGGTTGTAGTTGTCACGAAGACTGAGTAATGCATTACACTTTCTTACCACTCCGAAGGTTGCCTTGCTTTATGAAAGCAACAATAACAGATGAATCCAGTCCAGTGAACTGCAAAAATACATTCCCAGAAAACAGCATCTAGGAACATGATTTTCAATCAAACACATGTTTAATGTATCTGTGACATCTAGGCCTGGGCTAAATGAGTAAATGATTGCTCAGAAAACATGTCGACTGGTCACTTTTAAGAATTTCCATCAATAAATAGGGAGAATATATATGGTAAATAGAAGAATAAAAATATTACGACAGTAATATTATCATGCCTGCCAGCCGGAGTGCCTATAATAGCCACCAGAGGGCACTCCTCCCTAGTCTTTTGCCATTCCATCATGAACTACATTTCCCATAAACCTTTGCCTGGACTCATTATCGTGTGATTGCATCTACCTGTGTGTCATTAGCTTGTTAATGTCTGTGTATATAAGCCCTGTGTTTTCTCTCACTCTTTGCGAAGTCTTGTATGTTGTTACTCTGCATTACTCTGGTTTCCTGTGTCTTGGTTTTTTGATTCTCTGCCTGTTTTGTGGATTACCCTTTTGCCTGTGTTTTCTGCCCAGTAGCTCATATGTATTGTTTGCCCGTGTGTTTGACCTTTTGCCTGTTATATGGATTATGATTCTGGATCATTCCAATAAAGCTGCATTTGGATCTTCAACCCAAGTCTCGGAGCAGTTTGTAACAAATAGTCCTAACCAGGTGCAACGCTTTTTTTTTTTTTTTCTGCACAAAACAACAAATTCACAGCCAATTAGAATATATTTAATATTAAATACACACCTATGCGGAACATGATTTTGCACCAATAAGATTTGATTGGGGTGGGGCTACCCAATGCAATGCAATGAATATAGAAACAAAGTAAAAGATGAAATGCAAATAAGAAGAACAAAAATATGATTTCAAATAATCAAAGTTAAGTAATAATAATAAAATAGGTAACACTTTACAATAAGAATCCGTTTGTTAACATTAGCTGATTGCATTAGTTCTAATAATGAAAAATAACACTCACAATCACAGCAGATATTCATTAATTCATTATAAAATTCAAAAGTTGTATCTTAATATTATTTAATGGACCTGAGCTAACATGAAGTAATGATGAACAGTTGTATTTTTTATTAACTAACATTAACAAAGTATAATAAATAATGTAATGAATGCAGTGGTCATTGTTTATGTATTAACTAGTGTTGACTATGGGATATTTTGCATACTTAAAAAAAAAAAAAAAAAAGTTTATCACAGATACATCTTCACTATTAGGAGGCCTAACAGGCTTCCATACATTTTATAAACAGATAACAGTTTATCCAGACAGTACTGCATTGGGTCGCCATTTGATGTTCAAATGTAAAATATAAGCAAAATCAACTGAGAACCACTGGTATATAAGAGGGCATATAAATGAAATAATTATTAAAAACACAATATAGGGGCCCTAAATCCACAAGACAGAAGGTTTGAGCCCTTTCAGTGCGATGCTGAAATGTGAAGTATTGCAGTAAACACAAACACACACACACACACACACACACACACACACACACACACA
The DNA here is from genome assembly GCF_019924925.1 of Ctenopharyngodon idella. Lineage (NCBI taxonomy): Eukaryota > Metazoa > Chordata > Actinopteri > Cypriniformes > Xenocyprididae > Ctenopharyngodon > Ctenopharyngodon idella. Next base: position 8,876,232 of record NC_067220.1, read on the forward strand.
CACACACAGCAAAGCTCCCCACCATTCATAAGCTGCAGTGAGGTCTCTTCGGATGCTGCTTCGCTAATCTGCTGAACAAGATTTTCCATACTGGTTTACCAAACACATTTTGGATTAAAGCCATTCTATTACAGAGCGAGGTTCGGATATATAGCAGAGGGGGAGAAGAAGAAATAACACGACTTGAGCCATGTTTTCTCAATAGCCCTTTAAGAGTATTCGCTTCTTGGTAGGGGATCACATGCAGCGGGGAATAAAGAAGACTTCCTAAAATGGGACTTTGTGGGATTATAGCGGTTGTGGGTGAAAAGCGAATATTGCTGGAGTTACAGTTTCTGCTCAAATGAGCTTAGCAGCGGTTTTAGTGAGAGTGTCAATCAAAGAAGCGTGGAAGACTGCCAAATGAGGCACTAATTGGAGGTCAAGTGGTCAAGTAAAAACACGGAAAAGCAGTTAAAAATATAGTCCACTTTAATGACCTGATAGAAATCGTACACTTCTCAAAATGCACAAATGCAACAAATAATTAAAGGTCAACTTTTAAGGACATATGCATTGCCTCTGGGACTTTAATGACAAGTACTGTGCTTTTTTAATTAAGATAAGCATACGACACACTCCTGGAAACATAATTTGTGATCACTGCACTCATTTTGAATGACACATTTCATTATGCATCATGCTTTCGGCTCACTACAGTAACTCATTGTCCACAAGTCGGTGCCACTGTGCTCCCATGGAGCAACATAATTGGTCTCAAAGCAGACATACTGTGAACATGAGCCCCATGTCCATTAATCGAGACATGTTGGAGGGCCAGATTCATCTTAGTGGGTTGAGCTCTGCCGATATTACCAAAGGGAACTGAAAGCCCCCATACATCCGTATGAAAGCAAAACAATTTGTAGTCCATGTCTTCCCCACTAAGACCTGAATAGCTAGTAACCCTCAGTAAGGGTTGCTGGTGTGCTGGCCTGCCCACCCACCAAAATAAAAATTATGTTAAAATCACATACTAGTTCTCATTTTGTTCCAAAGCTAGAGGTATATAACTTTCTTTCCTCTGTGGAACACAAAAGAAGATATTTTGAAAATGCTGAAAATTTGGGGTCCAAACAACATTGAACACAAGTAATACGCTATGTCTACTCCATAAAATTTTGGCAACAGATTACAAACAATATTATTAATTAAATTCAACAAACAGAATTGAGTTAGAATTAATCAAATTAATTCCTTAAATGTCAACCATTTAAAACGAGTAAAATTTAAGTAAAATTTAAATGAAAATATCTGAATAACAGACAGTGTCAAAGAAGAATTAGGAACTCTTTATTTTTTATTGCCAACATTAAAGACACCTGATGATAACAAGCAGAATCACTGAAGGAAAGAGAAACACAAGAATTAACAGAGGTTTAGATATTGATGTTGATTTTATAGAAAATGTTTGGTCACTATTATGGTGATCGGTGTTTCATTTAGTTGGGCAGTTTGACTCTTTGCTTTTATGTCAGTTTGTGGTTTTTGTGGTGTTTGCTAATTTTACACATTTTAAATGGTTGACTTTTGAGGAAATAATTTGATTAATTATAACTCAATTCTTATATGATGAATTTAATTAATAATATTGCTTGTAATCTGTTGCTACAATTTTATTGAGTAGATATAGCATATTACTTTTAACAGTGAACCTCAATGATTTTTATTGAATGGGCAATATCATATTTTTTGTTTCACAATCTCTTGAAGAAAAGACAAAATTGAAGATATTTTCACTGAACTGACTAAAAAATACGTAAAGATGTTATGTTAACAAGTTTACTGTGGTTTTTTGAGTTTTGTTGTTGTTGTTAAAATGTACCCTACTTAATTTTAAATTCACATGAAATAATTCTAATTTCTGGTATTTCAGTACACAATTAATCAATGCACAACAAAATAAAACAAATTAAAAAAAAAAATAATAAATTAACTAAAATATGCCTTAATCTTTCATCAAAATGCAACAATAACATAGACGTATAAACCTGACAGAATAAGATGCATTTCTAATTCATCGTCTTTGCCTTCACCAAATGTGATGCCTTTATCAAAACAATGTCTACTCAAAACAATGTCAGTGTTTCCAGCTAAATCAGAATGCTTTTGGAACTCAGTGTTTGATAAGTTGTACTTAATTGAGGCTGTTGTGATGTGTCGATTGCATTTTTTCTCACACTGAACTGCATACAGCAAATCCTCTTAATGCATCGTGGCACCAATTAGCACTAAAATGAAACATGTTGGCAGCAATTTGGATTATTTATGAAGTATACAAGAATTTGTACTTCCAAAACTCGTGATCAAACTAGTGAACAGCGGCCTACATTAGACTGAGATCTTGCCACTCTAGTCCCACGGCTCCATGTGTTTGATCTGACTCCAGATGTGAGCTTCTTTAAGACCCATGCGGGATTATTCTCTCATAATTGGCTGTGTTAATTACCCATCCTTGCATGCGTCTCAAAGGCAGCGCTCCGTAGCAGGCCTTGGCCTTATTATAATAAATATTGCCTTATGAGTGTAGCTTGGCAGTGAGGGTGCACAAACACACACATACAGCGCTTACACTTCATGAGAGAAATGCAATAAAACAAACCTTTTAATATTTAATGCAAATTTATTATTAATGTTGTTGTGGCTTTGTGCTTGCATAATGTTTTCATCACATTAAATAAAGGCAGATATGTCATTACACTTTCATCAGGATTGTTCTTAAGACCTTCAGAAGGGCGATGCAGTCTCTCTCAATATGGCATGATTAATATAGAGAGCATGTGATTGTTTTCAAAGATTTCTAGAGATGCAGTTCACACTTTATTACCTTTTTCTTTGCACTTCCTGACCAAGCATAACACATATGGAAATAAAACTTTTCCGTTAAAGGAACAGTTCACCCTGAAATGAAAATTCATTGTTTACACACTCTTATGTTGTTTTCTTTCTTATTTCTCTTTTACATACAATTTCAATGGGCACTAGAGCTTTAAAAGCATGACAAAAGTATAATAAAATTAGTTCACATGACTTGTGTGCTATATTATAAGGTTTTTGGCAGTCTACTTTAGATATTCTAATAACTATAAGTAACTTTGAATGAATGAATGAATGAGGCATTTATATAGCACTTTCATATGTACTACTGTACACCCAAAGCACTTTACGATCATATCAGGGGTCTCTCCTCATCCACCAACTACATGTAACTTTGCAACTACATGTCAACCTACTCTCATTAATTTACATTGATCAGCGAAACATTGATCAGCGAATATAAACAGAAGCTCAACTGTAACACGAGAATGAACCTCATTGGTTCTTGCGGAAGATCAAATGTGCTGCATAACACGAGAATGGACCTCATTGGTTCTTGCGGAAGTTCAAATGTGCTGCGTAATACGAGAATGTACCTTATTGGTTCTTGAGGAAGCTTAAACGTGATGTGTAACACACGAGAATTAACCTCATTGGTTGTTGTAGAAGCTCAAGCGTGCTGCGTAACATGCCGCCCCGAGAATGAACCTCATTGGTCCTCGCACGTCAAGCAAACATGCTTGAGCTTCCGTTTACCATAACTAATGTGTATAAAATAGATATTAACTTTAAATGTAATAATGAATAAAATGGTACAGTTCAAGTACTTTTCATGTACTAATAAAACTTTTAATTTGACATTATAACAAAGTGCACTTAAGTGTTAAAGAAAGTGCACTTCTATGACATAGAACATGTCATAGAAGAAGATGTATTTTTTTTTAATACTTATGTATACAATGCACATGTAATGGAAAAAAACAAACAAACACAAAAACAATTAACAATTAAACATACTTCTTTTTCACAAGGGGTTATTAACTGAAAGAAAGAAAAAAATAAAAAAGATATCCATCGCATGGGTTTGGAACAACACAATTTCAAGTTCATTCACTATTCCTAACATATGTCACTAATAGACTCCTGTGCCTTATGTCTCAGCTCTCCGCAAAAGCCCATTTTGCCCATGAAAGCTTTATCGACATGTTTGTGAGTTTGAAAAAAAAAAAATCGACACCAAGTTATTGATAAATGTAGAGGGACTCCTTTGGCGAGGGCAAGTGGCACAATCAATCTAATAATGCGATCCATGAACTGCTTTGCCTCTTGAGGAAAAAAGAGCTTGAAAAAAGTGTGAAAATCTTTAGGTCAAATGTGAAAATAATAATTGGGTTTGACCTGCTTGTGTCAATTACAGATTTTGAGTTGTGATAGGGCACGGATATCGATGTAGGTTATGTTTGTGTTGACAACAACAACAAAATGGAGTGTGGATAAAATAAAATAAAATAAAATAGTAGAATAGGAAAGTTCAGTTTTAGTGATGTTGAAAAAAAATATATATATACCATATGTTAAATAAAAAAACAAAAAACAAAAAAAAAACAATTTTATAACAAACAAACAAACAAAAATAAAATATATCAGTTTAAACATATACTGTAAACAGAAGCACTTATCACATATCGCAGTATATCTCATAGGTATATCTATAGGTGTTGATAGACACTAAACTGCATTTTTCACAACATGATGGTCTACTACCTTTCTTTTAAACAATAAAAAAGAAAACCTTCATTTTGTGTGAAAATAAGTTCCCTAGTTGTCATACTTCCTTTAGTCTTGAAACATAAATGTTGTAAACACTCACATATAAGCAGAATAATATACTTATAAATCAAATTCCACATATTGGAGAAGCAGGTGGTTGCCATATAGACAGTAATGAGAATATTTCCTGAAATATTTCACTACATAAATTCACTTCAAACTAAATTTATTAGAATGCACTTCATATGAGGATTGTGAAAACCTAATGTTGCATAATGCAGGTAGGTGCAACAGTTATCATGCAAAAATCTCCAGTGAAAGGAAAAATAATAATTCTATTACACTTGACCTTTTTTGCTTTATTGGTAAATACTGAACACTTTATCCAGTAATTACAAACATCCACTATGTGCTTCTGTTTCCATGCTTTCTGAATGGTTTTATTTTACAGGAGGTAATGTGTGTCCTAATAAATATGTTACATAAATATGATGCATAGGTCTGGGTAAACATTAATTTGCTGTCCAATTACTGTCTAATGAGAGACCAAATATCTGAAATAGGCACTTTCATCAATTGGGGATTCTATCGTAATTGATGGAAATATGGGCTTCTCTCAGAAAGCATGCTAGACAGTCCTGTTTCTATTGTACATCCATTATATATGAATCTGTTGGATGTCTGTCATATTTTCCATCATAAAAGCATCTCCTGATTGAGTCCATGGTCACATCCAGTAATCTACCTTTTAGGTGCTTTCGAGGTGAAGTAATTATCACCCGGGTTTAAGATTAGCTAATTTTAGAGCTGGAAATAAAACCAGGTTTGGTTTCTCCTGTGAAATCTCATAAATTCAAATGAGCTTTTGTGGAAGATGTGCTATTGCACTCTACATTGTTGAACCTGAAACCATACTAACATTTACTGAAATTATATGGAATGCTTTGATGTACAGTAGCTTGACCCTCTGTGGGTGCTAAAAGTTATGAAGCTGCCTTGCGTATTCCCTATTAATAGGTCATTTGATACAATTTCTGTAGATGATTGCAACATATCCTAAGAAACAAAACTAGATTTGCATCACATTTAAGGAAATGCCAATACTTGCAAGGCAGCAGAGAAATTTTGGTGAAAAGATCCAGAAAATTAGAGTAATGGCAGAGAAATGCAAGACAGATAGGTGAAATTGAAAATATGTCATTATTTACTCACCCTCTTGTCATTCCAACCATTCATGCTACAGAATGTACCACAAAACAGCTTAAAAGTAATCTTAATGACTCATGGACTATACAACTGTGTTGTTTACCAAAAATATTCCTCTCCATTCCAGCTCTCAAATAAAATATAGTTAGACATGTGGTATGTCATGTTTGACACTAATTATATAATTTGGTCACAAAGTGTGTCCAATATTTGATTTGAGAAATATGGGGAAGCATGAACGCAATGAAAGGCACTGGAAGCTACAGGTTTGGAAGTTTGGAATGAAGGAAGTTTGGAAGAAAGAAAGGAAGGACGGAAGGAAGGAAGTTTGGATAGAAGAAAATAATTAAGTTTGATGGATATATTGCAATAATATTAATTGGAGGGAGGAAGGAAGTTTGGAGGGAAGGAAGTGTGGATGTAAGGAAGGAAGGTAGGAATTTTGATGGATACATTACAGTCATTTGAATTGGAGGAAATAAGTTTGGAAGGAAGGGAAGGAAAGGAAAGGGAGGGGAGGGAGGAAGGGAAGGCAGAGGAGGGAGGAAGGCGGGGGAGGAAGAAGGAAGGAAGTTTGATTGATACACTGCAGTAATAATTGGAGGAAGGAAGTTTGAAAGGAAGGTAGGAAGTTTGGATGGAGGGAGGGAGGGAGGGAGGGAGGGAGGGAGGAAAGAAGGAAGATGGATACAATGCATTAATAAAAATTGGAGGAAGGAAGTTTGGATGGATGGATGGATGGATGGATGGATGGATGGATGGATGGATGGATGGATGGAAGGAAGGAAGGAAGGAAGGAAGGAAGGAAGGAAGGAAGGAAGGAAGGAAGGAAGGAAGGAAGGAAGGAAGGAAGGAAGGAAGGAAGGAAGGAAGGAAGGAAGATGGATACAGTGCAGTAATAAAAATTGGAGGAAGGAAGTTTGGATGGAAGGAAGGAAGGAAGGAAGGAAGGAGACATTACAATAGTCAGAATTGGAGTAAATGTTGTAATTGCATAAAAATAATGTCACTAAGGTCCCAAAAAACATATTCATTGTATTGATTTTGTGGTGATATATGGCTTGACTTTTTTCCATAATAATCACTTAAAAAACTGTATGTCTTTGTAAATCAGGCACTTCTCAGACTCCATACATGGCCTACTCTACGCAAGTATGTGAACCTTTAAGCATTAAAACAAACATAAGCTAAAGAAAATCAAAAGCTCTCTTCTATATCTCCATATCCAATCCCCTACAGATTGTCACCTTTCCCTGAAGGCTACAAGTGTGGTATTACATTCACCGATGTAATTTCACACTTGACACATCCTCTAATTCTCTTTACAAAGGCTCACGTCAGTAATTAAGGTCAAACGATGCTACTTTAAAAGCAAGAAGAGTTGCCCTAATGACTCCCTCGACACCTCCCCTTTTGTCTTCATAATAAGATCAGTATTCAGAACACAGCATGACAGAAACTCTACCTGCTACCTACAACAATATCTGTGCTGTGACTCTGCGTGTTTCCCAAAACAGCCGCAATAAAGGATTATTGCAGTGTGGCCTTCGTCTGTAGTGTACATTTGGTTGATAATGTATGAAAGCAGGATGAAAGTGCATTCTAGAAATGGAATAGCTCAATTATTATAATAGTGAAGGGCTATTAGGTAAACAGAGAGGAAAACTGATTATGAGAGATATTTCAGTAGATTTGTTCTGGGACTTAAGAGCATTTTGGCAGGAGCAACGGACAGTTATGCAACACACTCTCATAAGGAAACATCAGTTTACTGACTCTTATACTTGCTCCTCAAAATATCAACCTGGTGCCATTATCTACTCCTTTAAAGTACAACTGGATCAAAGAATCATCCCTGGGCCACAAACGTCACACGCCCTCCCTAATCCAATGCAATACCAGTCTCACTATAAACACATAATTCTGTCTATAAAATGCATTCTAGGGTTATCATATTAACACTAAGATGGAAATCTAAAAATTGAAGAAAAGAAAAAAATAATAGTAAAAACCAACAATGCGTCTAACCCATGTCAATCAAACATAACATCTAATGATTGATTTTATAATAAAAATAACAAATATTTAAATACTGTATATATTTTACTCTTTGCTTGTACTTTATGCATATGTGGCAAACCATTTTAATGTAACCTTCATATAGTAAAAAAAACAAAAAAACAAAAAACAAAAAAACACCCAGAAACGTAACATCTTAACAATTTGCAGTACATGACTGAATCATTCATCATACAGTATATCTGTAGTATTACATAACTAATCAGCTTTTATAGGAGTTCTCCCCACTAGGAACAACATTGACTTGTTCATTTCTGTGATAAACAGGCTCGGACATTAACAAATGACTCCGCCATTCTTATTTTCCTTGAGACACCGTGAACCTAACAGCTTTAATTGAGGTTTTTGTGAGGGATTCTTGGGGTTTGCATCTCATAGAATGCTAATGAGCCGCTGGCAACGTGAGGTCCATTATGCATACATCTACATGACCTTGTGCATTGCATTAAATGTGCTGAGAGGGGGCTGTCAAAGAGAAATCCCTTTAGAACTGCCCCACTGGAATACTTTCCTACTTTATCAGGCAGGCATTTTTGAAAGGCCATCACAGATCAATAAACCCTGAAAAAGCGTTCAAAACTTGGTCCTAGTGTAGTCTCATTAGTTACAAAATGTGCTAAATGATTTATATGAAACATGGCATGAATTTTAAAGTCCCCCTGTAGTCAATAATTTTATTCCTTGAAACTCATCTTTGATCACCAAAATGACATATTTAAACTTTTTTTTTTCCTGTGAAAAAATGCCTTCATGCCTTAAAATAGCTTGAATGTAACTCGACACCCTTGCTTCATATAGTATACGTGGATCTATGAATATTCAAATTAGTCCTGCCTCCACTCGCTCACACAAGCTCAGAGATCCACTCGGTCAACTTACTGAGGTAAACGCTGCACAATGGTATCGCTCTTTACAACATCGGACACATAACGGTAATTAATATGATTAGCCTTTTGCATAACTATGTTATCAAACAGCTAATAATATGTTGCTAAAGTTAAACAAACCATGTTTCTGTTCACCATGTCAGAGTCAGACAGCTGCCTTCTAACAATCAGTATCCTTACAAACGCTTTAACAACTCAGAATGTCAGTGGAGAAAAGCATATAGTTCATCATAACATCGTAATATAAAGCATACACCCGCCAAATTGCTAAATCTACACGATTTTTCATATCAACAGAAAAATATACCGGGATAACCCAAGTGGGGCTTGCTGTAGTCTACGGTGGACGCCCACATCCAAGTGTGATGTCAGAGGCCACACCCGTGATGGGAAGTTCGGATCATTTTAATGACTCGGATCTTTGAATCTCGTTTATCAAAACGAAATCTTTTTTTCAAGTAATTTTGTTCATTTCAGCAGAATATAATTAAAATGTTACATGATAAGAGCCAAATAAAAGTCGTTTTTTTTATTTTTATTCAGTGGCAGAAACAAGCGTCCCTAACATATAACATAATATATAAAACTAATTTTTATGCTTAGTAAATGTTAAATGTTATATTTCTCTTCACTAGCTACTGAAAACACACTGACCTCCAACACTGCCCTTTGAAAAGATCTCTATTGTGTCTCTTTTCACAGACAACTGTGTCACTGTCTTTTCACATGTTTTCTAGAAATGAAATACAACCATAGAATATTTTACAAATGCACTTGGGGTCACAAAACCATAGCCTTGGCAAATGCTTCATACACACTCAACACAAAGGCCACCCAGGGTAACTTCTGTGGTATCTAAAAGAGTGATACACAATGTAAGACACTTTAGACACTTAGTTTTGTATCAAAGAAGACTGCAGTCAGCGAGAAATATATATATATATATATATATATATATATTTAATTTTTTTTTAAATTTTTTTTTTGCCATTTAAGCTGTCGTACATTCAAGAAACGTGAAAAACTTAAGAGGAGGAGTCAAAGAATATAAACGTGTGGAAGTCAGTGAAGTGCTTGCTCAGCATCTAGGGGAATCATTCGCCACCAAGGTAGACGTTTCAATCATGGGAGGTCTTAAAAGAGGTGGTTTTGTTGGGCGATTTGCACCTGAGAAACCATTCTTGAGGAAAGGCAAGCAGGAAAAGAGATTACAGTGTGCAATAGACCGTCCAGAAAGCATGAAGTGACAACCAATGGCAGAGAGTGTAGCAATGGGTGCAAAATTGAAATGTTTAGTTCATAAAGACTGCAGGATATCAGAAGAATAACTGATGAGAAGAACATTGATGCCGAAAAATTACACAGCAATGTGCCAAAGTGCACAACAGCACACAAAGCATCCGGAATTCACATTTACATTTATTCATTTAGCAGATGCTTTTTATCCAAAATGATTTAAGATTCATGAAACGTTTGCCAAAGCAAAGTGTTTTCTAAGGAGGCCTTTTGCATCTCGTTGAACCATAACCCACCAACTACTAGGCCCACAGCTACTGAAAAATCCCCTGTTGCAAAACCATCTATGAGAAATTTATCTCCATAAACACGGCCCACGGAGGTGACTGATTCTCGGCTCCCCAGAGCAGGAACTTTTGTTGTGAGAGACACATAAGTAGTTCAAGCTTTGTGTTGTAGTTCAAGCTGTGTTGACAAATGTTTTGTGTGTGTGCTTTTTTGCATGTCCTTTGGCATTCAATATCTTTGACCAAGAAACATTTAGCAAAAGGACAAACAGCAATGAATACGAGTATATTTACAGAACTAAAGTCTCTGTGCTGAAAGACTCAACAGGAAGTGGAGTGTATGTGATGCTTTCACAATGTTGATGGAGAGGCGAAACTAGGGGCAATTGTGACATTTTTCCTGCTCACAAACTGCAACAAATTCTGCCAATATTTGGTATAAGAAACCAACGAAAATAAGAGTCTCCATAGACTAAGCCACTGAGGACACTGTGGTTGAATTTCATTTATGAAGGAATGTGCCGAAGAAAGTAGTTAAAGTGTTATATATTTGCGCAAATCGTTTTACGCCGATGTGATGATTTGTGTCACCCGCTCAGATTTTGCTACCTCCCATTAAAACATATAGTCGATGAGTTGAATCAACTTAACTCCATGACAACAACATAAATTTATCCACTAACAATTCAGAAATGTCCAGTTAAATTCTAAATCTTGTAATTTCTTCCTGAGTCTCTCCACCAGTGTCCAACTCCGGTTCGAACACGTAAGGCTGAACACCGCTACTGACAATTTCTGACATTTCGGCTGCGTGAGATTCTCCAGTTTTGTTGTTTTGTTGAGTATCCGAATCATAAGCTGTTAAAGCTCCTCCCTCTTCTGGAAAGGGGGCCCGGGGCAGCAGCTCATTTGCATTTAAAGGGACACAAACGAAAATGGCGTGTTTTTGCTCACACCCAAATAGGGGCAAATTTGACAAGTTATAATAAATGATCTGTAGGGTATTTTGAGCTGAAACTTCACAGACACATTCTGGGGACACCAGAGACTAACCTTGGCACAATAAGTCTCCTTTAAGGAGTAATCACACTGGAAGTGAAATCTTACTGTGATCTCTCATTTCTGACTTAAAATAGCCTGTGACATGTTCTGATTTAGTTGCACATCGCTCTTGATTATTGAGTTGATAATAATATTTAGTTGCTATCTCATTTTTGCAACTTCCTAATTCATCTAGCCTGAAGATGTTCCTTAGAAAACTAGGATGTTAAAGTCATGCTTTAATAGACACAATTTATTTGTGCACGAGTAGGCCAGGTGCAGAGGAACTGCATGTTCAGCTGGGAGAGTACTATCAGTGAACACCCCAAACATATGCTCCTGCATTTGGATCAAATCCCAGTTAGTATTTATCATTCACATGAAGACAAATGAGAGGAAAACATCTCAGATTAAATATCGACTTCTGCTTTAAACTCTTGCATGGTCAAACTCATGATATATTGTTGTTATTAGTAGTAGTGCTATTGCTTATATCAGAAAGAAACGAAGACTATTGCATTATTGTTTAAAAGGAAAACTAAGCAGTGCTGGCAGAATGAACGTGGGAGAAAGAACTGTTTTTAAAAAAAAAAAAAAAATATTTATTTTTTTTATGGGAAACGAAGGCTTAGAGAAGCCCCAGCTGTGATTTAGATTTGAATTTTTGATGCTTTGTCTAAGGCAGAAACTAAAAATTAATAAAAAAAAAAATGTCTTAAACACAGTATTGTTCTGATACTCATAACATCTGATGTGAAAAGAAATATTTCATTTAAAATGGGGAAAAAGGATACATATATAGTGCATCATATACTGAAAAAATAATTTTCTTCCTGGGTATTTTCATCTTGCTTTCCATGCAGTGCAAATATCTAAACATCAAGATACATTTACATAAAAAAAAAAAAAAAAAACTGTTCTCTAAAAAATGCAGCCTATTAAAATAAGTGACTTAAGTGAAAAGTGGAAAAAAAAAAAATGCCAATTGGCTTTTATTGCCTTTTTTTCCTATCACATATTTTATTAATCATCATAAATTAGATATAATTCAAAAGCTTACGTCCTAATTTTTACAGCCCAGCTTCAGTATACATACATACAACATATATACTAGGTTTTTTGAAGTACAGTACAGCCATAAAATATCCTAGTATGACATTGCTATTTCTAGGGCCCCTCATCAGCGAGGTGCCAGTACCAGACATGATGTGGGCTCACAAGTGTTCTTCACTTTAGGATAAAAGGACCTCTATCTATTTTGTGGGGCATAAAGAGAAAGATAGAAATTCCAGTGTTATTCTGGGTCAGGCAAAAATACCTGAAAACTTATATTAAAACACTGTGTGGGTGATGACTGGAATCTGCACCTTCTTTCCATGAAAGGTATCCATAATTACTGTTTATTATTTTATATATATATATATATATATATATATAGTACAATATCCATCCATCCATCCATCCATAGGCTGGGTTTCCCTGTGTGTCATAAACCACTCCTTCTGAACGAATAGAATTTAATTATTATGCAGATAAAACATTAACGCATCCTGAGATTTGAATGTGCCCCCTTGAGGAAGACCATTTTGTGGCCCATTGAAAATGGTTATTAGCTAGTAACATTTGCCGCCCAATGAGTCATACACTCAATTAAACTCACAGACGGAAAATATTTTAGAGCAGAGATCATCTACAAAATGTACATTTATTGCATTATAGGAAACTGCATTATAGGAGTTTTCCATAACTTTTATTGGCGTCAGTTTAAAGTGCCAATTTACTACAATTAATTACACAGAAAAATGCAATAAATTATCATTTAACTTTTAATCAAGCCCTCTGACCTGTGCAAAGATATAAAAACTATTTAAGTCTTTAAGAACTTAAACAATACCCGATTAAACATTTTAAGTCCCTCTTTTGTCATTTAGACCCCATGCTTACCAGTGGCAGCCACTGAAAGCATCTCCACCATAAAAACCATAAAATACAGGCGTTATGACAGCAAACTGACTTCGTAATTCATGCAGACTCAGCAGGCAATGATAACATGACTATCATTCATATCTGCTGTGTTACTGACTGACAGAAAACAATGTTTGAAAGCGATTATCAGACCTGAAGGCTCCCAGAGCAGAGAGACTGATGGTTCAGCCCTATCTTTTGATGGCTTCCTGAAAAACCTGAAGAAAGTAACAGCAACTGCTTTCACTGCAAAATAAATGAAAATGCATCAGAGGACAATGTCTAAATCATATCCAACTGTTCTATTGTTTTTCTTGCAACCCTACCAAGATATGAGGCTTAGGTGCAGCCTGTAAATATTGTTCTTATCTTTTTGCATTGGTGAAATCTTTGAATTATTGTAGTGCAGAAGTTTAAATCAACATGAAATTGCAGCCATAACCCAATTTAATTCCACAATGTGATCTATTTCTGCAACAACAAAAAACAACAACAAAAAAAAACTATTGGCCTATTATAGAAAAGCTGCCTGTGTTGATAACGTGACAGTTGTTTTATACATTGAGATGCTCTTAAAGATTTTCCCATCTTTTGAAATATACTGTATGCACCTGTAAAGAGTGAATAATAACACACACGAGCAATGCTGACATGACATTTTCTACAAATTGCAGACATTTTGACGGAGGCACATTAAACAATGCTCTTGACAGCTGAGTGCTGATTTTGTCGGATCCTCTGACAGGGCCCTAAAAAGCTTTTGGGAAAGGGTATTTCTTCAAAGGTTACAGCTGACATTTTTACATTCGAAACCTGTCACAAATTACAAAAGAGATATTTTGGTCCACCAGCAGGCAAAATCTCTTTCCTAGAATATGACATCTAAGTGGATTGGAAGGGCCAACAACCGCAGATAAAATTTTATGGTCACATTATGGTATGTCAGTGTTGTATATTAGGTTTAATGCTCCTGCAGAATTGTAAAAGTGGCATGGCATGTAAAAGAATCAAGAAAAATTGTTTAATTACATTTGAGTTCATGTCTTCATGTCATACAAAGTGCTAATGGATATAATATTGGCTCATAAAGTAGAAAACAAATTAAGCATGCTTATTAATCATTGCAAAGCATGCATTTACTTCATGCATAATGCATTATAAATCTCAAAGATTATGTAAAAAAATCCCTAATGCTGCATCCATTCAAAGTTGGGAGATTCCTACTTTTTTTACAATCACATTGCGTTCTGTTGTCAGATGACCTACAAAAGACCTTTGCAGGTGTGCAATAATCAACCTAGAACATAATTTACAGTGCTTTACACACCTGCCTCTGCAAACAAACTAAATCAGATTTAAAATGTATAATGTAGTATCTCTGACTTTCTGATGCATTTTATTTGCTTAAAAAGCAAAGACAAAGAAAAGAAAGATGGAAAACGTACTCTAATAATCTTTGTTTTACAAAACAAAAACGACAAAAATTACAGCGGAAATTTTAAAAAATTTGATTTTGCAGAGGCAGGCAGTTTTATGTTTCAATTTGCTTTTTTGCCGCACAAGGGTCATAGAGAGAACATATTGCCAGTGGCATATAAATATAGTAGGATAGCATTAATCCTACTATTCATCAGTAAGGAAGGAAGATACCCAACACAAGTAAACTTTACATAACCTTTATGTTCTACTGTATATTCAGACATCATTTCTATGACAAAAACATGTTTCAGATTTGTGAGTTAAGGTTAGAAGAGAATCGCAAAGAGTTCAGTGTTCAGTATTAGTTAATTTTCTTTCCTTTAGATCTGGGCTGGGTATCTGGAAACCAGTGGTTTCCCATCATTTATTCATACGGCCAATGTGGCTGTTCAAAATCAGATAGTCTTTTTGATCCTCTTTTCCTATGTGGGACATTCAATATTTATTGCTCCATTGCCCATTAATGTGCCAGACTTCTTTTTAGGTTGAAATGCTATTTTGCCTGTTATAGTAATAAAGAAAAGCTATTAAGAGGAAAATAAAAGAGGATTATTGAGAGAAATGAGTTTAGATTATGGTTTTATGGCACAGCACATAATTGCGTTTGCACTCAAGGTTGAGAATTACAAACTTTGCTTTATGAACTTCTGCTCTCTGCAATGAAATCAGGCCTTGACGCTTCATATTTTCTCATGCAGAGTGTGACTTTAAGTAATGACAATGGCTAATGATTGTAAGCATGTGGTCTAAATGCCAAATCCAAAAACAACTGTATTCTAATTTTTCTTTTGGTACATCCTAAACCAGATGTCTGCTTTAATCAGCGGCGACATCAGTGGCAAATCAGACAAAAAAAAAAAATAAAAAATAATCACACGTACATGACAATAATAATCACTCAAATACATTAGCGGATTTCACTCCCAAAAATTTGCAGCGTGTACATGGCCGCTGGTCAAGCATGAAAAACAAAAGATTTATTCAAATTCTGAATTGACTATATATCGCATAGAAAGTGCGCCAAGAGCAATCCCTTTTTAATCACTAAAAAACACTCATCTTAGTTCACTGCAATTATGCAATCTCAAAAGTTACATTATAATCAATGAAGCTGTCTACACTGCACAAAGATTCTCTTGTTTACAAAATGTCTATACTTTGTTCTAATGAGAGGATTTGCGAGCGTAGAGAACCCAGCACTAACTCTGGCTCTGAGCAGTGAGTGGATTCTAACTTAAACACCTATGATTGGCCATTGCATTCAAGAAATCAACACATATGACTGTGATTGGCTACATTTCTCAACGCTGTAAAAACACATTGCAAATAGAAACCTTTGACGCTCTCCAGAGCGCAAACACAGATACGGACTGGATTGTTTGCCAAATCGCCAATATTCTATTATTATGAAGAAAACTGATCCTTGACCAGCAGTTATGAACAGCTTTTCCCTCTAAAAGCAATCAGAAGCAGCAGCAGGCTGGTTGGTTTAAGTAAGAAAATTCAACATCAGTCTCAAGTTCGTAAGCCTTATAGCTTTACACATGTTCCGCCTATGATTATTTTTCCTTTGTTTATTGTTCTTATTCTGTTCATTGGTTATTTTATTTATGAATAGATTTTTGTTGTTTTCATGAACACATTTAAACACATTAAACTAATCTTTAACTTAACTAAGCACCCTATTTCACCAAGGTCCACTCACTTTAAAATTCCTGGCCTCGCCACTGGGCGACACAGATACAAGTCATTTCACATTTTGCATTAGTTGATTCAAGTATTTGGTTTGCAGTTACATTGCCATTTAGTTGAAGCTCTCATCCAAACCAACTTTCGAATGTGCTTTCATTTATGTTATTTTCCCCACACCCTAGGCTGGGGATCGTAACATAAATTTGGGGCTCGTCCGGGATTTGAACCCGGGACCTCTTGCACCAAAAGTGAGAATCATATCGCCATACTTACAGTATACTGTATAGCATTAACAGAGAGAACATTACTGCATTCATCATCTCAGGTTGAGAAGACTTTGACTGTACACTGATCTATATGAAAGACTGTATATAATTTATAAAAGCATTTTTTAACATGATTGGCGAATAATAAAAGCATTTTATTTATTTAATAATAATTTAATAATTGAATTGTAATGTGGCATTCTTGCAGCAGTAAAACCACAAAAGATGTCAATAAGATAATTTCTTGTGTTTCTTAGTATTCAAGCATGAGCACTGATATCCAGCATGTGGATTTTTTCCACAGGCGCTGAGAATCATCGTTTAATTTCAGCAGCTCTTGACAGCTCGGGGAAGCACAGAGCTGTTGATAATAGACTGTATTGGTTGATCATCCTCAAAATAAAAAGAAAAGTTCAGGAGTTCTGGCTCCAACTTGACTTTAAAGTCAGAGAGACGTGAAAGTGTCACAGGTAGTCTTTGGTGTAATACATCAAGGGACAGCTAGGCCAGAACAAGCAGCCACCAAAGACAACCATGAAGTAACAGATAAGAGACTCTTTTGCTGAGATGAAAGATGTCTTTTGTGTGAACTATTCATCTCGAGTCAAGAGAAATGACTAATATGTGCCTCAACGTGAAATTGCAGAAGCATCACAAAAATGCACAGCTGTGAATGTCTAGATGAAAAAAAAACTAAAAAAAAACCCTAAAGAATAGAGATCCACCAATTAGAGAAGCTGCTGCTACCATTGAAACATCCATCTGTCAACAAATGCTAGACATTAAATTCAAAGTTTGTAAAGTGGTGTTTCCAAATTCAAACGAGAACTGCAGTGTCCAGCACTATGTGAAGTTAAACACTCAGTTTGAAACTGCATTACTTAATTATTCCCCAGTTGTGTTTCCTTCCCAACCAATAAACTTTTTTAGTTCAGTTCAGAATTGTTTAGCACTTTTTCATCAAACAAACGTTAGAAGCAGTTTTGCACTCTGTGATAAATAAACACTGCATTAACATTTAGGGCCATTTGTATTCATATAGAGGATACTGGGGCTAGTTGTCACATGGAGAAGCTGGACGTTGTTTCAAGGTTGTATCTAAAGAACTATAGCTTTAGACATTGTTTTCTCTAAATGTTGTATGTTGTTTCAAACATGTAGTTCAAAACTGTCAAACTAAAATATCAATACTATCATGTTATTCTATTTCTAAGGGGACATATAATGCCCTTTTTACAAGATGTACAATAAGTCTCTGATATCCCCAGATTGTGTCTGTGAAGTTTCAGCTCAAAATACCCCACACATCATTTATTATAGCTTGTAAAAAATGCCCATATTTGGGTGTGAGCAAAAACATGCAGTTTTTGTGCGTGTCTCTTTAAATGCAAATGACCTGCTGCTCCCAGCCCCCTTTGCAAAAGAGGGCGGAGCTTTAACAGCTCACGTTTTGGTTGCTCAACAACAACAAAGCTGGAGAATCTCACGCAGCCAAAATGACGATTGCCAGTAATGGTGTTCAGCCTTACATTGTTCAATCCGGAGTCGGACACTGATAGAGAAACTCAGGAAGAAGTTACAACTTTTAGAATGCAACTGGACGTTTCTGAATGGTTATAAATTTATGTAGTTGCTGTGGAGTTGATTCACCTCATCGACTAGCATGTGCCGTCATGTTAATCTTTTGTGCAAATCCAGCGTTGAATTGACCCTCGTTTGTGAAGAAGTCCGGCCTAACATGGCCTCACCCCTTTTGATGCGTGTTCTCGGGGGCAGGGTTTATGTAAATTTTAGGGTTAGTGATGTCACAAACCTGGGAAGAAGCTTGTTGTAGTCCATACCCGCCGTTTGTTGTTGTCCTTAAACAGCTAATTCTTTAAAAGAAAATATCTCCCTTTTCATTGCACTTTGAGCGTCGTAACTTTGCAGATGTTTATGCTAAAACAGCAACATTACACACTAACTAAATTTAAAAAAGTGAAATCATAATCAACCACCCCTTTAAGTACACATGCCTAATGTGCACTTGTAGTGCAGTTCAAATCTTAAAACAACACTTAAAAAGTGTACTTGCAGATAATATAATATTAATAAAATTAAAAAAATTAAGACCACTTAAGTGAACCTAAAGAGAATACACTTTTTTATGACTATGTTTTAACACACTTTTGAAAAGTGCACTTCATATTAAAGTCCATTTAAATATTTTAGGTAACACTTTATTTTGTTCATTTCACATTTTACATGTAGTTACTATAGTAATAACAGTCAATTATGCATAGTTGCATGCAGCTCACCTTAAACCAAACCTTAACCCTAATCATACAGGTGTATCTCAATAAATTAGAATATCATGAAAAAGTTTTTTTTTTTTTTTTTTTTTTTTTTTTTTTTTTTTCTTCTTTCTGTAATTTAAGTCAGTGGTCCAAAGTCCTCTTTTAAGATGAAAGTAAATTTTGCATTTCATTTGGAAATCAAGGTCCCAGAGTCTGGAGGAAGAGTGGAGAGGCACAGAAACCATGTTGCTTGAAGTCCAGTGTGAAGTTTCCACAGTCAGTGATGATTTGGGCTGCCATGTCATCTGCTGGTGTTGGTCCACTGTGTTTTCTGAAGTCCACAGTTAACGCAGCCATCTACCAGGAAATTATAGAGCACTTCATGCTTCCTTCTGCTGACAAACTTTATGGAGATGCTGATTTCATTTTCCAGCAAGATTTGGCACCTGCCCACACTGCCAAAGGTACCAAAAACTGGTTCAATGCGAGTTTGCTGGCCAATCAAGCACAGTAACACCATGGTTTGTTACTGTGCTTGATTGGCCAGCAAACTCGCCTGACCTGAACCCCATAGAGAATCTATGGGGTATTGGCAAGAGGAAGATGAGAGACACCAGACCCAACAAGGCTTCCATTACACCTGAGCAGTGCCACAGGCTGATTGCCTCCATGCCACACCACATTGATGCAGTAATTCATGCAAAACGAGGTGCAACCAAGTATTGAGTGCATAGAAATGAACATACTTTTCAGAAGCCCGACATTTCTGTTTAAAATATCCTATTTTTATTGATCTTATGAAGTATTCTAATTTTTTGAGATAGTGAATTGGTGGGTTTTTGTTAAATGTGAACCAAAATCATCACAATTAAAAGAACCACACATTTAAAGTACTTCAGTCTGTGTGCATTGAATTTATTTAATACACAAGTTCCACAATTTGAATTGAATTACTGAAATTAACTTTTCCACGACATTCTAATTTATTGAGATGCACCTGTAGTTAATTTTATAATTACACTGTAACAAGGAAACTTTAAAATAGTGTGACCAACTTTTACTTTAAAATACATTTTGAAACATGTTTTAATAATCTTCAGTCATGCTTTAAAGTACACTTATTTTGATGTTTTGACTAACATACTAAAGCACATGTAAAGTACTTATTATTATTTTAATTGTAGTGTGTTACCTGATGTTACTTTTAAAGTTAATATACTTTTATAAATGTTCAATATTGCAACTACATTGTTACATAAATTCAGTTTAAAAATATATTTAAATACATGACATACAAGTTCCAATATAAATTACATTTTAAAATATTTTAGTGTACAATAAATGCTTGTCAATCCGTTTGGTAGTACATTTTGGTTGCACTTTATTTTACAGTACACACACTTACTGTATGTGTACTTACAGTGTACTTAACTAAGAAAGCACTGGTTAATTTAAGGTAACTACATGAGTTAAGGTTAGGTTTAGAGGTAGGTTCAGGATTGGTACCTATTTATTACCCAGTTATTACTATAATAATTACATAGTATGTACATAGACTTGTGTCTAAACTTACGTTTCAAAAACAAACTGAGAAATATTCCAAAGTAAAGAGTGCCAGTCTCAGGAAACTATAGTTACTCTCGGCTCTTATTTTATAAAGACAAACTAGCAGAGACATACTTATATACTGTATAAAAGTGTCCTCTGCTGTGACCCTAGGTTGCATATAATTCCCAGGTGCACATTTGACATCAAAGACAGGGGCAGTGTTATTTATTTATTTTCTCTGTATCTGACAGGTAAAGTAAATGTATATTCTAACAGCCACACAATGTAAAGCGCTTCAAAACACAGCAAGCTTCATGTCACCACATGAAAAGATCTGGCTGCTACTGTATGTACCATAAGTAAAGCATAAAAACATGTATTTGAGCTAGTATAGAAAAAAGTCCTTGCAACAGCTTTGATACACTGACATAAGAAAAAAATAAATAGCTGAATGTTGGTTCACAAAATATTACCATATGTGCATGCTCTGTGAATTTAAAAGTAGGTGAAAAACTGAGACATCATGAAGACCTGAAGTTACAGACTACACTGAATTAATTAAATAATAAATGAAATGGTTTTAAGTCGAAAATATTATTAAACACCACTGAATCAACCTAAATACACATACCATTAAAACAATTTTACAGGTAATAAATGTACATCTAATATGTTCTGTCTGATAAATTGTAAAAAATCTCTTGTTGCTTTAGACTCTAATAGACATCATTTGTGAGGCAAAACAGTATAACAAAAAAAAAGTAAGACAAAATCACAAATGTGGGAGCAATGCTGGACCGGCCACTGCTAAGCCAGACATTTGCATATGTGATGGGAATTGTCTGGTAATTATTAGCTGTACTTTGAAGGGCTAATGGGGTTAAAGTTTAATTTGTTTGAACTTTGAGTGCTGCATAACAATGCTTGGAGTATCACTGATGCTGATGCTCTGAGTTTAATACAATGGGAAACACCATTATTTGAACAAGGTGTAGGTTCGTTCCTGTGTTCAGCTTGATTTTAAACACCCTGATGACCAAATAAAATGTCTATTTTTGAATGGCTAGTACAAATATTGTTTAATGGCAAGTACCAATGCTAATGAGACACAAAGCATTGTATGGCAACTAATCCTCAGTCACAGTGACAATCGATAAATATATGGTAAGGTGTGTTGTTAACATTAACACACAACAAATAACTTAAAGCAAAAACCATAAACCTATAACAGTATTCACATAATTTCAGCTGCAAGGCATGCTGAGAGCTGAAATTACATGAATGCTATAACTCTGGTCTAACATTTTTAATGTTTAATGTATGAGATGTATTCATTTATTTGTAGAAATTATACCTTTATTCAGCAAAGATGCAATAAAATACTTCAAAAGTGACAGTAATATAAATAACAAAAGAATTCTGTTTCAAATAATTGCTGTTCTTTTGAACTTTATTAATCAAAGAATCCTGAAAAAAATATGAAGCAGCACTACTGTTTTCAACATTGATAATAAGAAATGTTTCTTGAGCAGCAAATCAGCATATTAGAATGATTTCTGAAGGATCATGTGACACTGAAGATAATAAAAAAATAAATAAAATAAAATTCCTTCCAACCTCACTCTAGTGTAGATTTAAAGTAATTCACATTTCTTATCTGTGAAAACCCTGTTACATAAAATGTCATTCCATTTTCTTTTTCTGACAGTGTAACATTCAGGGGTTCATCCAATTGCCACACTGGCTGAAGACATTTTGTACAATAAACATTTTTGGTAATTTATTGGGTCACCACTTCATCCCCAAATTAAAATCTGGGTCCTGAAGCAGAACCAGTTGAAAACCATCATTCTGGAGAAACTCCTCCAGGCACTACTGTGTACTCAGTATATATGCCCTTGAGTGTGCATGAAAGGACTACATAATTCAGAAAGAGACTGATAAGGGCATGTTGGACAACCTTTAAAGACCTTTAGGTGCAGAATGGTTAGTTAAGGTAAGACTCCTGAATTTCCTGCATTAAGACATGCAATGGTAAGTGACTCTGTCAAGCTGTAACTGCATAGGTGTGCTGATTATCACAAAGGAGAGTACTAACACATTACTTTGAACTGCATGAACTGAAATTTCATTTACTGATCAAGAACTTACTCAAGGGGTCAAAGGTTAACTGGTTAGCATGACCTCCTGCTGGTAGATACTGTAATTACACTCTCCGGTTCTAAAAATCATCTTTCTTTATTTATGGTCATTCTGAATGACCATAAATAGAATAAGCAGAGTATTGTACAAATGAATAATAAATACATTTATTTTGCAAGCAACAAAAACATTGAAATAACAAATAAATTGTAACTGTAATATTTCATAATAATATAAATATAATGTTGAATTTCTTCCTGTTAAAGTTAGCTAAGACTCTTGCCAACATCCACAACCCAGTAATGACCAATTATCTGTATTTTCAGAAGGGACTGCGCGTGCACACACACAAATCCTGGGTCTCATGTAAGGTTCTAGAAGGGGATTAGAAACAGCAAATACATCTAAAGGATTACACAACTGTTTGCATTTTGGAGTGGTATTTTAGTCCACAGTGGGTTTGAAATGAGGCTTTGGTAATGTTTTGCATTTCATGTGAGGGATTATTTAAAAGGTCAATACAGTAGGTGCTTTCTTATTTCGCTCTTCAGTTGTATGATTCCCTATTACAATCATATATTTGCTTGGATAAAAAACTTAATTGAACAGCAACAAAAACATCTTCAGTTCACACACTAGACAGAACACCTCTGTGTTTTTTGTACAGTGAGATTTAATTAAGTGCAAATGGTGACTTATGTTCAGATATAAAGTAGTACTTCTCACAAAGAGTTTCAGATAAGAACTCAACCGTTTTTCCAAGTCAACAACCTTCTAATTTGTATATTTATTCATTTATTTAAACCAATGAAAAATCTGAGAAATTAACTACTCAAAACTAGTAGGACAGGAAAAACAAAAAAATCTCATTTGTTTCTTGTTTCTTAAATGGAGAACACATGGAGACTTTTGCTGAAGTCTCTTGCTTCTCAGATGTTTCTTCTGAGAAAGACTCCAATAATCTCAAAATTTGCCAGCTGCGTTCACACTGCCAGTAAGCACTGGTCTCTCTGGGTTCATGAAACTATACCTTTTCCTCCATGTCAGCGACACTCTCCACTATAAAGGATGTAGGGATGGATCATGTGTGCACCACTGACTTCACTTCTATTGGATGTTGCTCCCAAAAGTCACTCTTCATTTGCATAAAGTTAAACATTTCTCAACTTTGTCGCATCACTGGACACACCTACATCCTGTCGCCAACAGTCACTGTCGCTTGTGTCTCCGGAAAGTGACTTGCGGTATTTTTTTTTCAATTTTTATTTCACCAAACACCTGAGACAAACTATGGAAGCTTTTTTTCTGCCACTGAATAAATACATCTAAGAGATAATTGTGACTTTTTTCTCGCAATTGCGAGTTTATATTCCGCAATTCTGACATTATAACTCGCAATTGTGAGATATAAAATAAACTCGCAATTCAAGTCAGGATTGTGAGTTTATATCACGCAATTCTGAGAAAAAATGTCGGAATTGCAAGATATAAACTCGCAATTGTGAGAAAAAAGGTCAGAATTCTGAGATAAAAAGTCGCAATTACCTTATGTATTTTTTATTCAGTGGCGGAAACAAGCTTCCATACAAAGCTGATACTTAAATGAAACAAATCATACGTCTCCAGAGTTATGGGAAAAAAAAAAAAAATGCTCACGCCTCCAAGTCTCTATGATATTATGGTTTCTGGATGTGTCTCGAGTCCTTCCTGTAATCCATGATTTTCTTCCACCAGGCAAAATTGCTTGAAGTAATAACACATCTCTCCTCAACAACTGCTCGAAGAAAATTCATCTCCATACCACAAACAGAGCAGTAAATTACGGCCAAAGCATGAGCAATAGTAAAAGTGATGCTCTCTTCAGTAAGCACTACCAAATAAAAAGAGATTCATTCAAAGACAACCAAGACTACTAGACCCTTTTGACTCATCTAATTTGAATCTATTATGTTCAACTTTATATTTACTTTAAGTCTCATTTACGAATTAGGTCCCATGTTAAGCATGCCCTGTTCTTTTCAGACAGAACTTCTATATATTTTATCTAAAATGTTTTTGTTAGTATGAGATTGGAGGTTGAGCCCTTGAGTCATGTTCTGTCAAACAACAATGGCTCTCGATACAGAGCCCATTCTTCTGTGGTTTACCTAATACAAGTGCGGCTCTTGGGATAATGGCCTGGCAGTGACTAATCTTTCATTCTGCTGACGAGCATGTTTGTTTTAAGTAAGCAGATTAAACATAAAGGCATGAATAAGTGAGTTGCTTTTAATTTGTATGGATAACTGGTTGTGCTTCTATTCCTGGGACATTGCACAGTGGAGATTGCTCTGCCATTCATTATTTTCCCTTCGCTTGCATGCTTTCTCTCAGGACTACTTCACTTGAAGGAGTGGAGAGCAACCAAAGCGAGAGGGCCTGCTCTATTGAATCTTGTTTTGGCAGTGCTATCAGATATCCACATATTCAAAGCCACTTTGTTTCTATTTTTCTTTATTTGTATGCACAAAAAAAAAAAAAAAAAAAAAAAAAACAGTTCCTTTATACACCATCTTTTAAAAGTTTTGGGTCGCTGATTAAAAATATTTTGAAATATTTCAATTTAAAATAACTCTTTTTCTGTCAGGACCACTATCATCAAATATGATTGATAATTGCATAGAGTTTGTATTGGCGGTATGATTCTGTTCTGGGCAAGAACTCCCTGCGCATCCATGCAGCCTAGCATGGATAAGAGCAGGGGGAGCAGCGATAACCCCCCTAAGGTAAACAGAACAGAACCAAGATATGCAGATATAATTAATGTCAATAATTTAACATGGACACATATTTCAAGAATTAGTTTGATTCAGGGGAATCATAAGTCCAATCCTGACTGAAGAGAGGAGGAGCTGGGGATGGAGGAGGGTTATTAGCTCCTGAGAAATGCAATAGCTGCTGATAATACTGAGGAGCTTATATATGGATGCTGTGATAGGCGTCGTATTCCTATAGGTAGACGCAAGTCACCTGGGAGTCAGCTGATGCGAGCTTGACTGACGTGACCTGCCAGAACTGACGCTAACGCTGGATTTCTATTTTTATTGTAATATCTTATTTATTGATTGATTGATTGATTGATTAAGGTAATACATTTTTTTGTATAATACATTCTTTGGATAATAGAAAGTTAAAAATAACAGATTAATTTTGAAATGCTGAATAGTATTAATTATTAATAAAGTATAAAAAATCTTTCTAACTCTAAACTTTTGAATTGGATGGATGGATGGATGGATGGATGGAATAGAATAGAATAGAAGAGTAGATAGAATTTTTCTTTTTTCATGTTTTTTCCTGAAAACAAACTATAGAAGCTTGTTTTCGCCATGAAATAAAAAAGGTCAGAATTGTGAGAGAAAAAATGTTTTCTTGCAATTGCGAGTTTATATCTCGCAATTGCGATTTTATATATCACAATTCTGACCTTTTTCGCAATTCTGACTTTATAACTCGTAATTGCATTTATAGCAAGTAATTCTGAGAAAAAAGTCAGAATTGCGAGATGTAAACTCACAATTGTGATTTATAAAAGTTAGAATTGCAGGATATAAAACTAGCAATTGCAAGAAAAAAGTCAGAATTGTGAGAGAAAAAACTTTTTTTCTTGCAATTGCGAGTTTTATATCCTGCAACTCTGACTTTTTCCGCAATTACGAGTTTATATCTCATAATTCTGATTTATAACTCGTAATTGCATTTATATCATGTAATTCTGAGAAAAAAAAAAAAAAGTCAGAATTGCGAGATGTAAACTCGCAATTACAAGAAAAAAAGTCAGAATTGCGAGATTAAAAAGTCACAATTACCTTTTTTTTTATTATTATTCAGTGGTGGAAACAAGGTAGAAAGAAAAAATCCCAATAAGCCTCTCTTATTCAAATATCTTCAATTCTAAGGAATAAAGAATTCTGTTACCATTACACTCAAGATACTGATATTGATCAGCAAGCCCAGACTATTATGTCAAAGGACATTTCAACTGTAAGTAAAGTGGTTTTGAAATATATAAAATGACTATGAAAGGATGGGGTAAGAATGCCTCATGTCTCCTGTAATACATATTTACACTACAAAGCATCGTCTGCAGACTAGAAATAAGCACTTTACTATTATGCTTCTGAGAATTACCCACGATCACCTACTGACAGCATAAGAACACAACAGCCTGAACTGAGTTGTTTTCAACAGTTGCCAAGCAATTGACTGGCTTTATCATGCAGGTGTAGAGTGCTCTTAAGTGGATGAACTTTGTACATTTCCCTCCTTTCATGATTTTTGCTTTTAATTTTACAGAGACGTCAAGAGAGACTAACAAGTCAGGGAGAGAAGCGGAATGGGATCAGGACAAGACGCAGACAGGATTTATACGTGTCCCCATGAGCCCTTTCATTTTTCATTTCTGTTTGCTATAAGCTGCTTTCAAACAGTCTGTACTGTGAAAAGCTTTATACTAATCAACTTGACTTGACATGGAAATAAACAAAACAAGTTTCACAGCTGTGATTCTCATTTTTTCAACACAGTGAGATTTTTATGAAAACTTTTAAAAAGCACATTAATCTTCCAAGATTAAAAAATGAAAGTTCACAAGTTTAAAAAAAAAAAAGCTTCCTTAGCTTTTATTACCATTTTTAGTTTAAAAAATGGTAATAAAATATGACAAGATCTCAGAGTTAAACTGTGTCAGAAAAAAAAAAAAAAAAAAAAAAAAAATCTTAATCATGTCCAATAACACTTAAGAAAAACATGGTCAGGTCAAAGTATCTGAATAATTTTTGGTTCCAAATTTTTATCAATTTTACTGGTAGTCCACTGTATGAAAATCTTTTGGGTATAATATGTCACAGTTTACTTTGTTTTGCTATTCTCCATAATGAACTATAGTGTCCTGCACCCACAAATATACCAACAATATCAAAAACATCTGAATAAGTTACCTGGTTGCCTTAAAATTTTAAGAGTTCATTGAAATGAAAAACATTGAGTTAATACAATGAAGGTGATTGGTTTAATCAACAGAAACTCAAAATATGTTTGAACCACATTAATTATCTAAGTTGATTTGACAAAAGAAAAAAAATTCTGATAACAAATCATGAAAATATTTTTTTACAGTGTAGCAGCAAAACAAATTTTGTGGGGAAAAAAGGAAAATACAAAAGGTTGCATCAAATTTCTCCCAGTACTCAATAACACTTATTGTGTTGAAACTGTTAATTGAGCAGTTTTCTTCACAAGAAGTGATTACTTCATAACCTCCAGAGTGGTAAAATCTTCCCTTATAAACTCTATGAGCTCAGGAGATTTATGTGCCAAATCTCTAAAATCTTACAAACTATCAGTTTGTGCAGCGTTCCATGCAGGATCTGTAGTACAGCCTGTGTTCAATTAGGAAAGCCATTTCAATCTGGCCCTGCAAAGTCAGCACACATTAATAACCATGTTGCTAAAGAGCATGTTGACGAGGAAGTATTTCTCATTCTGCTGACAGATGATAATGGGGAGGATGCTAAGACTAGATTCATCATTCAGTCTCAGTCTTTCTCTCAAAGTAGCTGAGAAAGCATCACATTATCACATGCTTGATTAAAGTGTTGCCTCACACATTAACTATATAAACCTGACACATTTCTCCAGAGAAGAAAAGAAAGAAACGTATAATTACAGGAAGGTCATTCTCAGTATCTGTAATTGGGATAAAGACATTCATTTGGAATGGAAAAATGATTATAATTACCAGAAAACAATTCCTTCCTCCATAGATTTGTGGTGTGGCCTATAATTAATTGAATTCCTAATAAGCTCAAAAGGGGATCCAGACAGTTTCAAAATCAATTTGCACTTTATGCAGAAAGAATCCTATTAAATGAATTCATTCCTTTGGATTTCTTTTCATGCACTTGCAATTATCCAGAACTTCTAGCTGCAAATTAAATTCATGCAAGACCTTCCTCCAGAAATGTGATAAATGAATCCTCGGATGACCAGAACTCAACACTCCAGTGAATCTTTTGTTCATAAATAGATCTAGGCACAAAAAAACCTTTGAGGACAGTCAGCAAGATCCCTGTGTGTCGGATCTCCTCCGTAATTTTATTCCATTTTTTTGGGGGGCGGGGGCATTTTTGAAGGCGTATGAAAAGATGAGCTATGCGATTTTGAGACAGCATACGGTAGGCACTTTAAGTTATTCAATTACCAAATATCATCTTTTGTGTTCCACAGAAGAAAGTCATACGCATTTGCAAGAACATGAGGATAAGTAAATGATGACAATTTTCATTTTTAGGTGAACTATCCCTTTAATGCTGCTCATAATATTTAAATCCATAGTTCTGCTGTCCTGCAATTGTCTGAATCATCCTTAAAGGGGACCTATAATGCCCCTTTTTACAAGATGTAATATAAGTCTCTGGAGTCCCCAGAATGTGTCTGTGAAGTTTCAGCTCAAAATACCCCTCAGATCATTTATTACACCATGTTGTAAATGTCCATTTTCGACTGGAAGGAAAAACATGCTGTTTTTGTGCATGTGTCTTTAAATGCAAATGAGATGCTGCTCCCCACCCCCTTTCCAGAAGAGGGCGGAGCCTGTACAACTTGTGTGTCGAACACTCTGCCAAACACTAACAAAACATCTATTATTTGCATGCATTTTAAAGCCATAACAGTTTAAACTTGCGATATATGGTTTTCTGAGCACACACATCCGAAGCATGTGCACAGAAAAGCTGTCATGACACATCCTGTGAGGATTAAGCTTACTTACAGGTCTTATTGCACTTAAACTGTCAAGGTTATGTCAAAAACACACGAAGTTCACAAACACAGTCGGTTATGTCTGTGAACGTAAACAGCAAGTAAAGAAATCACGTCTATATTAAATCGCTGCTCTTGACTGAATAACTTTAGTAGCTTTAATAAGAATACATTTCTTACTTGAATGCTGCTGTTAAAATGCTCTGGCGAGGAGATAATCATGGCGGATTGTGTACAGCTCACTAAGGGGAGGAGCTAAGATCATAGGGCAAATCATCACCAGTCATGGGCGGGGCTTCACCATACTCTTCTGTAAGAGTAGGGGGAAATCTGGAACAGCTTGTTTGGAGAGATTCTTTATTATTTATGGTGGATTAAAAAAGAGTTTTACCATTATAGGCTGGTTGTTTACACACACTGTGGACACATCTGTGTTCAAACACATTATATACAGTGGGTACGGAAAGTATTCAGACCCCCTTAAATTTTTCACTCTTTGTTATATTGCAGCCATTTGCTAAAACCATTTAAGTTCTTTTTTTATTTTCCTCATTAATGTACACACAGTAGTCCATATTGACAGAAAAACACAGATTTGTTGACATTTTTGCAAATTTATTAAAAAAGAAAAACTGAAATATCACATGGTCCTAAGTGTCCATTTCTTCTGATCATCCTTGAGATGGTTCTACACCTTCATTTGAGTCCAGCTGTGTTTGATTATACTGATTGGACTTGATTAGGAAAGCCACACACCTGTCTATATAAGACCTTACAGCTCACAGTGCATGTCAGAGCAAATGAGAATCATGAGGTCAAAGGAACTGCCTGAAGAGCTCAGAGACAGAATTGTGGCAAGGCACAGATCTGGCCAAGGTTACAAAAAAATTTCTGCTGCACTTAAGGTTCCTAAGAGCACAGTGGCCTCCATAATCCTTAAATGGAAGACGTTTGGGACGACCAGAACCCTTCCTAGAGCTGGCCGTCCGGCCAAACTGAGCTATCAGGGGAGAAGAGCCTTGGTGAGAGAGGTAAAGAAGAACCCAAAGATCACTGTGGCTGAGCTCCAGAGATGCAGTCGGGAGATGGGAGAAAGTTGTAGAAAGTCAACCATCACTGCAGAGTGGCCCGATGGAAGCCTCTCCTCAGTGCAAGACACATGAAAAAACACCTGAAGGACTCCAAGATGGTGAGAAATAAGATTCTCTGGTCTGATGAGACCAAGATAGAACTTTTTGGCCTTAATTCTAAGCGGTATGTGTGGAGAAAACCAGGCACTGCTCATCACCTGTCCAATACAGTCCCAACAGTGAAGAATGGTGGTGGCAGCATCATGCTGTGGGGGTGTTTTTCAGCTGCAGGGACAGGACGACTGGTTGCAATCGAGGGAAAGATGAATGCGGCCAAGTACAGGGATATCCTCAGTGCTCAGGACCTGAGACTAGGCCGAAGGTTTACATTCCAACAAGACAATGACCCTAAGCACACAGCTAAAATAACGAAGGAGTGTCTTCACAACAACTCCGTGACTGTTCTTGAATGGCCCAGCCAGAGCCCTGACTTAAACCCAATTGAGCATCTCTGGAGAGACCTAAAAATGGCTGTCCACCAACGTTTATCATCCAACCTGACAGAACTGGAGAGGATCTGCAAGGAGGAATGGCAGAGGATCCCCAAATCCAGGTGTGAAAAACTTGTTGCATCTTTCCCAAAAAGACTCATGGCTGTATTAGATCAAAAGGGTGCTTCTACTAAATACTGAGCAAAGGGTCTGAATACTTAGGACCATGTGATATTTCAGTTTTTCTTTTTTAATAAATCTGCAAAAATGTCAACAATTCTGTGTTTTTCTGTCAATATGGGGTGCTGTGTATACATTAATGAAGAAAAAAAAAGAATGATTTTAGAAAATGGCTGCGATATAACAAAGAGTGAAAAATTTAAGGGGGTCTGAATACTTTCTGTACCCACTGTAAGTGAATTTTGCATAATAAATCCCTTTTAAATCACAAGGTATCTGCTACTGTCATGCTTGGCATCATAATTTGCACATGCAGCTGCATTAACTGTACATATAGTGATTGAATTCTGTAGTTAATTACAGAAAGTCTTTTCACAACCATACTTCCCTGTCCTTTCTTTCCAGAGTCTCTGTAATGTAGTCCGCCTACACTTTCGTCTCTGGGATTGACAAAAGGGACACAAGATAAACACTTAGAGTGAAATACTGTCAGCCAAGAAGTCAATTGGACAGTCTCAGGGTTGTTGACAAGCTACTAGTACTCAACTGGCATAGTTATTTTCTTCTGTTCCCCGCAGGAAAAAGCTGGATCATGCATTGCCAGATAAGGTTAGCTGAACTCAAGAACTTTGCAAGGTAGTGCAATTTGCATTGTAACAGGAACTGTAGTCAGTGTTGCTATGCCAAATCTTACAAAAAAGTTTATTCAAATGTGCTATTAGTATACTTCTATCAGCGGATATATTAGGGATCCGCTGATAGACACCTGCTTTTAAACACTCCCTTGTGTATCTGTGTAAGCGCTTTGTGAAGAGTGTCACAGATGTCTATTTATAACATGTTTTTGAAGTGTTGATCATTGTAGCCAATCACAGACATATCTGTTGAGCACGTGAACACAATGGCCAATCAGAGGTGTTTAAGAATCCACTCAACAGCACTCAAAATGCTAGGGGAAATTGCTGGTATCATCACAGTTTGGTACCAAAGTCGGTACTTTTGACATGTAAGAACTGAGGACGAACCAGACAAATTAATCTTTCAGATGATTCTTTCAAACATGACTCTATACAAACCTATCTCAACACCCCAGATGCCCAAATCAACATTGGAAGACCCAAACGCTCCAAGCGACTCCAGTGAGTCTACCAACAACCAAATACAAAAGTATTTTTATGGCCATGCATGCTTCCTGGCTGAGAGAAAGGTGCCAAACTTAAGCCATTTGTAAAGACAAATGGTTGAAAAGACAACACAACCTAAGCCACGAGAAGATAAAGAGTCTTTGATCTCCACATCAAAAGAGACAGAGAGACAATGCAGGCCTGTTTCTTCTGAGTGACCTCTGACACAATTGAAATTTAAAGAAAAACCCACAGACACTGTTTTTACATTGTTCCAAAACAATTTGAAACGGACTTATCAAACATCTTTTCAACTGCATAATTCTGTATCATGTCTACACATTATACATGTGACCATTTATGCTTAGAACACTCACAATTCATGTAATTGTATAACTTTTGAACGATTGATTGAAAGTATGCCTTGTCTGGTATGAATGCAAATCTCTATTTTCGAATTAGAGTTTGGCTTGAATGAAACTGTGTAAAACATATCATATTCTGTTTAATAGAAATCATGTCTACACTGTACTCTCTGTATTCTCTGCCGAGAGCGGGAATTCAAGAGACCCTGAGATAACACTTAGTTTATGATCATGGGAGGAGAAAAGCCACCTTTGAAACAAGACGATACCTGATTGGTCAGAACTCCTCAAAGAGGTGGGACAAACACCTAAGGTTAAATAGTCAGATCACAAAATCAGAATAAAAAAAAAACAGTCAGAAAAGAAGACTAGAGAATAATATGGCTTAGACAAAGAACAGACGATGAAGGGCAGACAAGCAGTTCATTCAAGCCATCTAACTTCTCACTCACTTTTCTTTCTTTTAACTTTCCTTTCTTTTTTACGTCGAGAGTCTTGAGTTCTAAGTTAAGTTTTGCCGCAAAGTTCAACCAACGACTCTTTTGCCGCCTCAACTTCAAGCTTCAGCCACGAGAGACTCCATTCATTTGCCAACACGTCAATCCAGACCCGAAAGGACTTACAACAAACCAACTAACTCGGAAAATCCCTTTGCTCCAAGCCAAGGACGCCGTCAAGGAAATCCGCATTTAAAGTCAAACGACAAGCAAGTACCTCCAGATTCTAAAGCTGAACTAGTGCATTAAATTAATGATTCATGGTTCGTTCAGGTCAGGTCTTAAGAAATGCACATTTTGCCAGAAATCATGCTCATAATTTCATTCTCTCTTAAAATTCTTTCTTTCTGCAACGTGTATGAATGTGCGTGTGTGTGTGTGTGTGTGTGTGTGTGTGTGTTTGTGTTAGACATTAGTTTCTGTTAGAATAATTAATAAAGTCTCCTGTAGATTCTTAAAAGAAGTGTCTTGTGTTGTGCTTAAAAATGTATTGTCTTAAACTGCCGATCTAATGTTACCTTGCTACTAAATCATGTTTTCACGATAGTTGGATATTCATATTCGCTACAAAAGCTTATTTCGGCCCGAGCAAATGAACGTTGGACGATTCAGTCGCTCGGTCGTAAACTAAGTGACTCTTTTATAATACCCTATAAATTAATTAATAATTTCATTTGAGCTGATTTGTCTTACAGACAACACTACTTACAAGTATACTTGAAGTATAAAACTAATAAACTGGTAGTTTACTGAGAGTATACTTAAAAGTGTACTTTCATAAACTAAAAAATCTGCTACAAGTTTTTAACTAATAAACTTTCAGTATGCTTATTACTGCACTTGTAGTATAGTTGCAGTACATAGTTGTAAACTAGTTGTGTAAGTTTACTACTATTACACTTAAAGTATACACTAAAAATTGGGCCATTTTTTCCCCAAGTAGTACTGAAACTGTACACTTACAAGTACATTGATATGAGTATACTGATCACATAAAGTATACTTAAAATATACTTGAACTTTACTTAATAAAATGAACTTGAAGTATACTTATTTTTTGTAATGGAAATCTTATCCAGAGCCTTGCATGGAGAAGGAAAAAAACTGGAATTGAGAGAAATGTGCTTCTGCTAACATTATCATTAGTTTTCTGGAGACACTGAGTGAGTTATGCTGATACAAAGCAAATTCTAGTACATTTACTATAGGGAAACCCCTTAAAAAATTGCATGTTGTTTGTGTTTGCAAGTTTTTAAGTGTTTGTAAATCTGTAGATGACTAGAAGCTGGAGGCAGATGCGCTGGGACCGACATGTGGGCAGTTTACTATCAGAGCGCATCAATTTCTATACGCCTACCACTGTAATTTCAGGTAACTTGGGGATATTGCTGTATCTCACCTCATATGGAGCATAAAAAGTGGGATATTAGAAAAGGGAGAAAATGAATCTCCCATGCTCCTTTTGAATATTGCAGTTATGGAATAACAGTCATGGAATATAAGAAATATGAGTGGAATACAGCTTTAAATAATGACATATTTACAATGTAAGATACAGGTTCTCAACCTTGAGGTTATAAGCCCATATAGTGCTGTCAATCAAACTTTAAGTAGGCATTAGATGATGCCAAAGGTAATCTAAAAGTAAAAATATGGGAAATAAGAGTGCACAATTACTGTAATTATCCAATATCAGCTAATTTTAATGAAATATTGACCAATATAGATATATACTTATAGATGCTATCATTTTATATTTTATGTCTTTATCTTTATTTATTATTCATTCATTTATTATTTTACTAGTACTAAAAGAAAGAAAGAAAGGAAGGTTGGGAACCCCTGCCACAAGTTCACTGCAGAATCATGGTCATTATAAATGTTGATAATAAGCGTGAAGCCAATGTGCATTTATATTGTGTTTTCTGAAGATTTATTGTTTCAATTTACATACAATTCAATTTTTACTTTCCCATTCCTGTTTGATTATTTACCAAAAAGAGGGTGTGCTACCTTTCCAGAAACAATTTATTCCCACATTGACAGAAAATTACATGTACAGTTGACCCTGCATATATGCATTATGTATGCATGCAAAATTCTTTTCAATGTAGCTGAACTGCATTATGCATTGGTTGCCTGCTTGCAAGGTAAGCAATCCCCTGTTTGACTAATCTCTGTACTTCACTGAAGTTCTCTCATTCTCTAGTCAATGCTAATTAAGTTCCTCACGCTACCTGGGATGAAAGTAATCTGCCATCTGCTATCCTGGTGCAACTCCTAATCGTGCAGCTAGTGAGGTACCAATTTACTTGGTGTAATCATATGCCATAAACTGTAAAAAAAAAAAAAAAAAAGAAGAAGAAGGTGGAAAAACAAAGTGGAAAAATTGTTAACTCAATGAGCAGTTTCTACTTGATCTGACACTTAAAAATTTACTTTGTTGGTGTACCCTAATGTAGTCAGGCTGATCCAGTCATATTACAGTAGACTTGCATTTCCTCAAGGATATATCAGCACTCACATACCAGTAAATGTATAGTGTTAAACGAATAGATCACTCACAATTTTAATTATGTCATTATACATTCAGCAGCATGCTGTTCCAAACCCATATGATGTCATTTTTCTGTGGAACACACGTTTTGGAAGTTGCATAGGAATACATGAAAAAAAATAGTAGTTATTGTAGTTCTAGACTAAATGTGAACATGCATTTATTCATCTCACTTGCACGAAAACATTCAGTATTCCTCAAAATGAATAAAAACTGTGAAATGCAATCTCAGAATTTTATGCAAACCTATAATAATTAACTACATTAAAGGTGCGAATTGCAATATAGAGAAGCTACGGTGGCCTACACAGGACAAAAATGTTATTGTCTGAGACAGAAGAGAGTAGCCAGTCAAGCAAACGTGCTCTGTAGAGCAGTTTGTCAGTTTGTAGGAACATGCCGGCGCAAAATGGCGACTTAACATGTAAGGGGACCCGCGGTGTATGTAGATAGAAACGGCTCATTCTAAGGTAATAAAAACAACGGTTCATTATGTAAGGTCTTTATACATTGAAAACATAGTTATGTATATTATATTGCATTTCTGTCAATAGATCTTCCTAAAATGTACACATTGCACCTTTAAATTACACAAATATACTTTATGTAGGCTATTTAATCTCACTTTAACCAATGTCTTTGCTGCTGATCTTCAATGAGCTAATTCAACCATACCAATAAGCAAAAATTAGATTCAGAAATAAGAGTGTTGAACTTCCTTCTCCTGTATTCTATTCTTCTTTAATCCAGAATGTTTGTTTGAGCTGCGCCCTCTACTGTACAGGCATAAATATGCATTTCCTTCAGCTTGAGGCTAATTCATTTCACTTTTGGTGTGAAAGGGCCTTAACATTTGCCAAAAATAGAGCTTTTGTTGTTGTTATTATAAAACAAACAAGCAAGCCCAGCCCAGCCCAGGTGAGAAAAAATAACACAAAAGTAATGTAACGCATTGCTTTTCATAAAAAGTAACTAACACAATTAGTTACTTTTTAGGGAGTAACACAATATTGTAATGTATTACCTTTAAAAGTAACTTTCCCCAACACTGTTCATTATTGACGGAACAGTATTCCCCCATTGCACAGCTCTAAACAACAATCTCCACAACTGTAAATATATATATGGGATGCAAAAACATGGAGACAATTACATGTAATTGGGATCACCATTAAAAATAATAAAAATATAGAGCCCTCAATGTGAATCAACCTTTTTTGTTTCACTGTACGGGTTTCACATGAAAGCAAAACCATTTCTGAGAAGAACTTACCTAACACACCTAGAATAATAATTCTAGATACAGCCATATTAGTATTGATTTGCCTCCCATGGTGCTAGCATACTAAATTGACATGTATGGGCTAAACTCCCTGGCAGCTGATAGTAGCTGCGTTTAGCCCACAGCCCTGAGATTAAGCCAGTGCCTCTGAGCTTAGTGGCCGAGCTCATTTAATATCGCTACCAGTGTTCATTAAGGGCTCAAAAGGAGGTTAGGAATTTTCCCTTTAAGATAAGAGCAATCAATGATTACCTGAGAAAGATGTGATTAAGCAGCTCCAGCTCCGGTGTACCGCCCTACCTGGATCGGGGCAAGGCGATTATCTTTACTTATTTAACTGTGGTAAAGCCAACTCGGGGGAATGACAGGTGCTGCAACAACACTATTGATTTGTTCTGCAGGCCTAAACAAAGTCCCATTTGATTTTCATGAAGGAAATGTTTATGTGGAATACAGAACGGCTTTAAACACAACCAAGTATTTTGAAAACTGTTCATCTGTCTGTACATGCCTTTGGAATGTTTTCTTTATAAGAGTCTATTTTTTAATCCAAATACAATGCGTCATTACCCCTTAATTGGTGTGTTGGGGAATAAGTCTGTCTATAGAGAGCAATCTTTGTGAAATTAGTTTATTACAGACAGTATTTTTTATTATTATTATTTCCAAAACAGAGGTTGTGCAATGCAGAAGGTGGCAAATTATGAAAGATACTCTTTAAGCAATTTCCCACTTCACTAACACCGTAACGATTTTGCAATTTTGTGATGAGAAATTTCTTTTAGAAAAACTTTGATAATCAATGTCTCAATTATCATTTCAAATACCAACCATTCAATTAAAGATGAAGTGTGTCAATTTTTGGAGGCTAAAATAATATATTTTGTCCCAGATTAAAATGCAGAGACATGTAAGCCATTGGTAAGTAGAATTCTAAACATTTCTCTGTTTGTTTGACCAGCCTGATTCAGCAACATTGACTCAACTAATTGCATGAGTTTGGGACAGGACTACACAACAGTTCTTTCTGGTTCTCGAATCTGATTGGCTAACAGCCGTGCAATATTCTAGTGATAACGGCACTCCTACCTTTTCACCGTTTGTATCACTCCGCTTGAAGCGTCTGTCATGGCGGCCGAACAAATAGTATTTTTTACAAATACTACACTTGTTGTACCCCTGAACTGTAGTTTTTTAGGTGAGAATGTAGTTGTTTAGACCTGAAATATGTGACTCATATTTAATCATAGCACCTATTTTACTATTTGTTTTGACGCTTTCGCAGATGCAAGCTCCAGGCCGTCAGCAACCGTTCAGTGCTCGTGTACCCGCCGAGAACAGCTTCATCTCAACCAGTCCTTCGGGTATTTGCCGCTGGCTCTTATGTTGATAGTGGTTAAAAGTATAATTAATTTGGGGTATTAATCTATTACTTGTTCCAGAGCAAAATGATCTGGGTTAAGGGAAAAATTTAATTTTATAACTATATTTAGGCTATATTTAACTTTAATCCCGTATTAGAGTGCTACTTTTGTACGTTTGACTAAATTGTTTGCTGGTGTTTTTTATTTACTTGATTATGTTTATTGTTTGCTTGTGTTTATGTCTTTTATAATGCTATTGTTGTTAGTTTAAATATTGTTGGTACCGTATTTGGTACTGAAAGTTACTTTATTATGCCGTTAGATGGCGGCAAAGACTCTCTTTATGAGTGAGTCAGAACAAGCAAGTTGTTTTAGCACTGTGGACTTTTAAAAGGACAAAGACGCTTTCCTCAGCGGACATTCAAACTGATTTTTTTAATAATAATACACTCGTTTAGTCAATCTCTCTCTCATAATACCATAATACCCTACATAACACAATAAGCTACAATGAAGCGACTCATCGTTCCTTCATTACTAGTTCTAAAGTGACATTTTAGAATTAGTAACAGAGGCTTGGGCTCAACTGTTAAACTATCAATTCAAGATTTGAATCCATGGCAGAAGGAAGTAGTTCTTCACAAAAGAGGGTTTGTAAAGACACTCCGTTGTTGTTCTTATTTATTTACACTCTTGTGCCATTGAACTGTTGTATAAACGCAATATCACATTCGTAGCCACGCGATATGGCTGTATATCAACATGCTGTGACCACCTACGAATCACTGCCTCGCTGATATACAGCCATATTGCATGGCTACTCATGAAATATATATATATATATATATATATATATATATATATATATATATATATTAAACTTTGATAAGCAGTTTATTTAGTGATATTAGTATAATCAAGAAATGACTTCAGCTTAGAAAGAAACATTCAGAGTAGCTTCCTGGTCACAAAATCCAACATATTTCTGTGCACTGATTGTAGTAGTTCTGTAATTCAATTTCTACCCTGTAAAAAGCTCGCCAATCAGAGGAAGAATGAACAAAACCATACTTCATTTCTCCATAGGCCCTCTACCACGGACCATAACTAGAGCCAGGACTTCAAATGCGACCCTGTCATTAGTGCATCAATAGTGACCTCCTTAATATATGCCCTTCTGAGCCAAAGCGCACAAGATGTCAAGTAGCAATTCAGAGACTGGAAACATTCACAAGGCCAGTCCGTCCAGTGCATTTGGCTGAGAAAACAGATGCCAGTAAAAAGGCAGAGAACAGCTGTCACAACACTGAGTGACTGTGTGACCCCAAGTGAAATCACTTTACATGTGCCGT
The DNA here is from genome assembly GCF_019924925.1 of Ctenopharyngodon idella. Lineage (NCBI taxonomy): Eukaryota > Metazoa > Chordata > Actinopteri > Cypriniformes > Xenocyprididae > Ctenopharyngodon > Ctenopharyngodon idella. The sequence continues at coordinate 8,916,045 of NC_067220.1, forward strand.
TAAACACAGCTGCAAACAGACTGTTGGATTTTGGTTGGAAATCCTACTGACTGAATACATGTATTACATGGGTACATGGGAGGAAGTGATGCACACCAGACTTGTCCTCGTATCGCCTGCATGAGCATCCAAACTCAACTCATCAGAGCACAAGCACTAACTGCTAAGCCATGGTTCCAATTCACTGCAAAAAATCAATCAATCAATCAATCAATCAATCAATCACAAGTTAAGAACTCAAAAACTAGAGGCATCCAGGTTTAACTAATGGGAAATTTATTTTATCAAAAATGTTTTTAATTGTAGATCTGCTTCCAATCAGCTTTCATTTTAAGTTAATAATAATGTAGAACTTTTTAGTTCGAATATCAGTTTGTTTAACAAACTGAAAGGTTATATAGAATTACTTAGAATGAACTATTGAATGTTGAAATGTTGATATTACGTAAAATACTCTATATTTTATGTAATAAAATATTCTATATTCTATACACCAAAGCATGTCATCATAACTCCCCATGCCTTAAAAAAATATATCAATTATTCAAGCGCATCAACAATTTTCAAACTAAACAAACTTGGTTGGTTGGTTGGAAGTACTGGCTGTTTCTCTAACTAAATTGCCAAAACTTTTACTTTTACATGAATATTTTATGTAATATCATATTTTATGTAACTTTTCAACATTCAATAGTTCAAATCAACCTTTAAAATAAAGCTTGTCTGACAAAATGAAAGTTGGTGTAGTGGTGAAATTTAATACTTTTGTTTCATAATAAATTCAATGTTTCTACAAACTATAATATAAAATTCTGTAGAGTTCTGTAAAGAGAGCTTACGTGAGTCACACTTAAAATGTCTGAATGTCATTGCATTAGATTACAAAAAAAGCCAATTTTTGTGTAAATTTTAATTCTAATCCATTTAATATAGCAAAAGTAAACTGTTTCACAAAACATTTATTAGTATGACAAAGTATGTCAGCATTCAGTGCCACTTGGTTTGCATTTTTGTTAGGCCTGATCTGATGCAAAAAAAAAAACTGTTTGGTAAACTCAGTTCAAGTGTACTATTGACTTCTGTATTGAGTTTCCCCATCCACCTGGTCTAGTACGGATATATGCACAGCCTGCTCTGAATTGTGCAGCTGCACAGCATATTGCGACATTTTAAATGCAATTTTTCCAAGCACAGTGGACAATCCAAACACTCCAGACTGCAATTTCAAAGACTCAGCTTTTTTGCTCCCATGTGAATATAAATTTCCCCATATATTACCTCAAAATTGCAGTCCTAAATCATTGGCTGATTTTGTAATGAAATGTAAATGGGATGTAGAGGAAATTTAATCAAGGTTTTAAAGTTGTTTATTAGATCATAACCACCAGTATGATTTTAAAAGCCCCATTAAGTTAAGTGAAATTGCAACTTGTGTGTAGCCTCCAGTGGTTTAACTTTTCAGAAGTGTTGATGAAATTTTGGCAGAACTTATTTTGAAAGGCAATAGACCAAAAGAAAAAAAAAAAGTCATTTTGAATCTGTCAATAAAAATGATGAGTGCTTCATCTACATCTGAGAACACTGCTGACCTTCAAAACCTCTTAGTAGGCATTGCAGCCAAGTCATCCGCAATGTACACAGTTATAACCATCAGACAAAATAGGAAAGGAAAATTTAGTGCTCCGTCTTTATCCTAATCGTCAATGATACTTGCCTGTGACCTCATAAAACCAAAAAAAAAGAATGGAAAAAGAGCAGGAAAAAAAAGAACACTGGGCTATTTCCATATTATATATTTCAATACATACAGAATATCACTCCGCAGGCTATTCATATTTCATTCAATACGTAAAGGTATCCATGAAATAATCCAATCTAAATACAATTAAATGTATTTAAATGTAAACACGACTACAATATCAAAACATTTCTCATGGTACAAAACAGATAACATGCATGTTCAATTTTGCACACTTAAATCCTAAAATTATTCATTCTCGAGTGACTTAAATGGTAATTATAGTGTAATATGTGTGATTATCTTTTAATAACCATGCCGTAATGTAATTATCTTGTTCAATGTAGGTTTTGCCCATTAACCTAGTGAAAGGTTTTTTAATTGGAGGCTATGAAGGAGCAGAGCTACTTAACCTTGAAGAAAACCCTCCAGATGTTCCTGCTGGGTCACATCAGTCTGTCTGGGGGAACTTAACCTGCATCTAGTTAAAAGGACACTGCGGTGTCAGGGCCAATAATCACATGTATTACATGGGTAATGTACAAGAGGATTATTATTACTGAGAATCAAATTGCTACTTTTTTGTATCTAAAATATAGAGAAGAAACATGCAAAAAGTTGAGAATGGGGGAAATTGAGAATGAATGGGGGTAAGTCACATGAGAGGCAATGCCTCCATTGCGCTATGATTGGATATGATTAATTATGATTGGTTCGTGTGATAAATCCCGCCTCTTGTTTTTGTGCGCATTTTCGAATCGGCCTAAATGAAGAAAATGATGGTGTTAATGGGAAAACAAATTAAAAAGTATGTAAACAAATCACCAGCTTAGATTTATGTTTGTTGTTACATTGTTAATATATATATATATAGACAGACAGACAGACAGACAGATAGATAGATAGATAGATAGATAGATAGATAGACAGACAGATAGATAGATAAAAAAATAAAATTCTGTTTGCTTTTTGATGTAATGTAAAGTAATGTTTATTTAACCAGGAAAATGTGACAATATGTGACTGGGACATAAATTTACACTTGATTAAATAAATAAATAAATAAATAAATAAATAGTCATTTCAGAACACCACAAATACAAAACATAGATTTAGTGAAACGTGACCTGAACATGATTTCATGAGATTCACCCAGTGTGCTTCTCATGCATTATTAATGTATATCATTTCCTCCATTCTTAAGGAGTCATTCATCAACAACACCTAGAATTACAAACTTTAATGCATATTAAACATTCAATTCATGCAAGATGAGCACATAATTCTGTGAGAAAGGGGGATAAAACAAAACGCCAAAGGTCAAGCTCATCCGCCTGCTGATTACTTTACCATCCTCGATTGCATTATTGTTTGTCTTGCAATTTCCTCTCATCAGGCTATCATTTGATTATGCAAATATGCAGCTGCGCTGGGCACCTTGGTTGTCTGGAATGCAATGTTTATCACCATGGCGATGGATACGGGGATTCAGGCCTGGCCAATCCCTCCTCCCACCGGCTTATTTGACGCAACCCCTTTCCTTGTCTAGTCTCTGCCTGCGATGATGTGTGATGATGTGCACTGTGTTTATAAATAGCGCCAGCTTTTCACATTGGTTTTACATAATCAGGACATTTCGCCTTGCGTTAAATCAATGTTGACACAGCACCAGGGGGACCACGGGCTTGATTGTCAGACATAACAACATCCATTTATCTCTCTTTAAAAACTTGACTCCGTTTCCTGCTACTATACGCCGTATTTGACTCCGGACACATTCACATGTCACATCACATTAGCCAGATCATAATTGAGCACATCTGAATAGTTTAAAAAAGGATCAACAATATGATTGGCTCATAGCACAATAATTGACCATATATTGGAAGCGATCATACCTCATCAAACAAGCTGGTAAAATATTCATCAGATCACACTCAAAGTGATTGGGTATAATGCGTTATCTCTCAGCGTGAGAGTAACACAAAGAGAAAAGACAATCTTGAAATAAAGGGCTCATATCATGAGGAATTATATTTTTCTTGATCTTCTCAGATCAAAGAGATCATTATAGTCTACTATCAACACATGAAGATGTTGAAAATGAAAATATGGTTGAGATGGCGAATATAAGCCAGATGCTGAAAGTACTGAGGAAATGATCTCTGATGATGACCGTGACAATGGTCATCTGCTCAAATTTAACTCTTCCAAGTTCGTGGTAAAGGTAAAATATATGCTTTATTGTATTCTTTTGTAATTGTTATTAAAATATCAAGAGAGCTTTATACCATTGCGGCATTTAGAGATTCATCCGTGTTAGATATAGATCCGGGTCGCTAAATACCCAAATATGTAATAATGATTGGCGAAACTTTCATGCATGTTCACCCAAAAGTGAAATTTCTGTCATTAATTACTCACCCTCATGTCGTTCCACACCCGTAAGACCTTCTTTCATCTTCAGAACAAAAATTAAGATATTTTTAATAAAATCCGATGGCTCAGTGAGGCCTCCATTGACAGCAAGTTCATTTACACATTCAAACGCCCATAAAGGTACTAAAAACATATTTAAAACAGTTCATGTGACTACAGTGGTTCAACTTTAATGTTATGAAGCAACAAGAATACTTTTTGTGTGCCAAAAAAAAAAAAAAAAAAACTTTATTTAACAATATCTAGTGATGGGCGATTTTAAACCACTGCTTCATGAAGCTTCGAAGCTTTACGAATCTTTTGTCTTGAATCAGTGGTTCGGAGCACTGCAAAAGTCACGTAATTTCAGTAATTGAGGCTTCGTTACATCATAAGTGTTTCGAAATTTCAATGGTTCATCATGTGACCTTGGCAGTTTAATACGTGCTCCGAACCACTGACTCGAAACAAAAGATTTGTAAAGCTTCGAAGCTTCATGAAGCAGTGTTTTGAAATCACCCCTCACTAGAAATTGTTGAAAAATGGTTATGTTGTTTTTTTTTGGCACACAAAAAGTATTCTTGTCGTTTCATAACATTAAGGTTAAACCACTGCAGTCACATGAACTGTTTTAAATACTTCTTTAGTAGCTTTCTAGGCATCTGAAAGTGTAAATTAACTTGCTGACAATGCAGGCATCACTGAGCCATCGGATTTTATCAAAAATATTTTAATTTTTGTTCTGAAGATGAACAAAGGTCTTACCGGTGTGGAACGACATGAGGGTGAGTAATTAATGACAGAATTTTCATTTTTTGGTGAACTAACCCTTAAAGGGTTAACATACAACCACCTGCATGTCAGAAACTGAGCCTGTAGTTATGGTAAGATACAATATGAAGAATAGATACTCTTATTCACCAGAAAACAGCAGGGAAAAACATAATAAAAACTATATTGTGAAACTTACATTATTTTTGGCAGTGTCCAGCAATTACATAACCAATTCCATTACGCATACACACAAAGCATTTCAGATATTTCAGTATTGATATGTATCGAAAAATCTATATTTTTAACAGCACTACATTGCACTTAGTTTATGAACAACTGTTTATTATGAAACAATAATAGTGTATTTGCAAACCCCAAAATTACAAAAAACAATTAAATCAATGTTTTGCTCATCAGAAATTTGTAATTAATATACATATACAATTTAATATACAACTTAAAAGCCCCAATAACAATGTGACATTTGATTGAAACTAACACACAAAACTACTGCTAGAGAAAAGCATTTGTGCATTAGACCTACTGCATTATTGAAATACAGCCTTTTTGACAACTTTCCCGGCCTCCGTACATCTTCAAGCCTTGTGTTGAACTGCTTCGCATCTCTTACCCTCTCCACACACGCAGATATTGAGTCTCCAGACTGATCCAGGCCCCCGAGACCCTTATTTAGCACTGCTGACACAGACTGACATAATGGCATCATGCTCCTCGTCGGTATAACGAGGACAGCAGCAGAAGGCCAGAGGAGTCACTGGTGTCACAGACTTGAACCTAACGACCGTCTGCATTAGTCTCTGCGGCAGACAGCGAGCCGCTTTCTGTGATGTTCTGAAGATCAGTGAGGCCGGAGGCCTGTGGATGTATTTAGGTCTGTCATCTAACCACATCCAGTCTAGAACAGATAAAGGAGGTTTTGCAGGACCGCTTTGATTCTTAACTCCCTGATCCCAGAGCAGCGATCAAAGGCCTGGTTTGCTTAATGATAAGGCTGCACTGAAAACTCACTCTTTAAATGTCTTTAAATGGCAGAGTTGGGTTGGTTAAGATGAGGTCAATTCCAATGTCAGTGTGTTAGTCTAAAGTTTAACATTAAGAACTTAACTTGTGTAATAAAAAAAAGTTAATGTTTCAGCTATTGTGAACTAACAATGAGCAACTCTTTTACAGAATTTATCTAATTCTAACTACATACACACACACACACACACAAATATATATATATTATATATATATATATATAAATGCGGGTGGATTTCAGCAGTGGTGTCACTACTTCCTGGCGGGTTGAAATTTATATATATAACATATACATTTTTTTAACAAACTAAGTGCAATGTGGTGTTGTCAAAAGTATCGATTTTTCTATACATATTAATACTCAAATATCTGAAACGCTTCCGATACCCATTTTCCACAGAATAGATACACGATACCAGCTGTGCTTTCTCTCTCTCATCTCTCTGACAGCGAGTTGACACACAAACCCGCCTCCCCTCACTCACTTGTTTAATTTGCTCCTCATGAATATTGTTGGTGTTATAGGGCTTGATTTTCGGTGTGGGTTTACACATATTATAAAGTGTGCGCACATAAATCCTCCTCTCAGTACTAAATTGAGGTTTTTTTTTTTTTTTCTTATTGCAATTAAACAGTCAAATACACACAAAATGATGTCAAAATGCCGGTCTTGGCGAGTATTCATGTAAACACAGTCAGTTATGTTTTAAGTGAACATGAACAGTTGAGAAAGAAAACGCATGTGTAACAGTATAATGGATCCGTGCGTCAGGTCTTAAAGTGACAGCAGCCTAACATACCTGCTGCCAAATTATGAGATAATATAAAAAATATCTATATGGCAGTTTTTCCCCATGATATTGATGTAAAAATTGTGGTCAGTGAAAATGCTGAGTGGCTAGTAACTTTGCAAATCCAAAGCAAAAAAGTATATATACAAAAAATGAATTTGTTGGGAAAAAAAAAAAAAAAGAAAAAAGTTATTTTGTTTCTGCATCTGTCCAACTTGACTAATACAATAATTTTACTTGGGGATAATAAAAATTCATCAACATTTGCTGTGGATACTTGACCCTTTAAACAGAAAAATTCTGTTCTGTATATATGACTTACATACATTTCAGTGCATTTATTAAGTTCTACTAGCCGCACTCTAAATGGAAATGCTTTTTAGGTAGAATAATCTACTCACAAAGCTCATTAAAACAATAATGCTAAAGTATGGTCTTTAGTGAAGTCCCTCATTATCAGAGTCAGCATCCTAATATCACTGGAAGTAAGTAAGTTCTGCCAAGGTGAAGATTGTGTGTATTTATTTGGCTAAATGTTACATATTGTCCAATTCACATGAGACTAATTACTAAGTAACCTTTACTTGCATTTGTATGTTCTACTCTCATAAATATGCAATCGCAATTGTTTCCCAGTTTTTTGCTGGTGCACTTGAAGACGTGGAGTTCCAAGTTGTCAGAGGTTCGCTGCAGTTTCTACATAACAAATACACTTCATCTTCAATGCAATCATCTTTCTCTTAGATTCATTTTGCCTGATACTTTCAAATACTAGCAGGAATTGTAGGACAAATGTTAGTGTCACTGTTTTGTCAGGAAGCAATGTAGGGTGAACAAATTAGCATGAAATAATGAGTAGGCTAAAGCACACTATGTAGGATGCACTGTTAGCAGCCAACAAAACGGACAAACAAACAAACAAACAATAACACGGAATAGCATTTTACACGGTCTAGAATTCAAAGCATCCAACATATTCTGAATGGATTGCATTTGGAATATATACAGTACAGTACTTTTTTCTCCAGGAAGACTGCGAGCTGTTTGGAAACGCATTGACGCTTTGCAGTTCTGATGAAACGTGGCGGTCGGCCAATGAACATGAGAAACCGAATATGTGAAAGTCACTAAAAATGACTTGAGAGTTGTGAAATAAAATACATGGGTACACTAAAAAAAATCCAACTTACAGTCACATGAAATATATTTCACAATCATATATTTTGATTGAGGGTTTAGCTTCTTGCATTGAAAGTTTTTAAATTCAGTCCTTTACCCTCCAATTTTTTATAGCCGTATTCAATAGCTGCCAAAGTTGAAGCATTAAAAATGGCTGTAAGGTCATACAAAAAAATTATTTTTTATCTGAAGAGTAATATTTTGACCCGTAAAGCTGCAAAAGGCTCAAAATACTGATAGTTGTGAGTGTCAAAACTGTATTAAAAAGCACCACAGAAGCAAATTCATTTAGATTCATGGTTGTTAGGTTTGACAATATAGCTGCAGTTGGAACCTGCCTGAAGCAATGATGCTATTTAAAGCAGATGTGCTTGTTCGGTTCATTTTTAGAAGGCAAAGGAAAAATCAAAATATGGGGACACAGTTACCGTTGTGTATATTAAACAGGGACATGCTGTAAAATGCAAATAGGAAGCTGCTTTGCATTTTTTTCCCTGTCACATGTTTTATAATCATCATATTAGGTATCATTCAAAAGCTTAAAAGCTCAAAATTCATCTTGTGAAAACAGTTTTGAAATTGGACATTGCGTTACCATGAAACGCAAATATATATGTGGATCCATGAAATATGCAAACTTATATAAACTGAGAATTTGTGATATAAAGTCAGAATTGCGAGTTTTAAAGTCAGAATTATGCGATATAGTCAGAATTGTGTGATATAGTCAGAATTGAGAGTTATAGTCACAATTGCAAGTTATAAAGTCAGAATTACGAGTTATAAAGTCAGAATTGTGAGATATAAACTCATAAATCTGAGAAAAAAAGTCATATCTTGCAATTCTAACTATGTAAGACGCAATTGCAAGTTTATATCATGTAATTCAGACTTTATAACTCGCAATTGGAGTTTATATCTCACAATTCTGAGAAAGAAAGTCAGGATTGCGAGAAAAAAAAGTCAGAATAGTGAAATAAATGTTGCAATTACCTTTTTAATTTTGTTTATTTAGTGGCAAAAACAAGCTTCCATACTATTACGCATCTTCTGAAAGAGTAGAGAATCTCTGGATCAAAACAAAGGCAAAAAAAAGGAGCAGAAACAAGCATTAAAAGCATTGCGTATGCAGGTTGTAGTCTTAAACAGGATTTTCTTAGTTTTTTGTTCAAAATGTTGCTTTTTTTAAATGAAACTTACCCACATTCAAGCATTGATAGGAAAAAAAAAAAAAAAAAAAAAAAAGAAGAAGAAGAATGCATGAAGCTAGAATTATTTATTTATTTATTTATTTATTTTAAAATATTCTGTTTTTTCATTTGATATATTGCATGTTCATAAAAAAAAAAAAATAAATAAATAAATAAAAAAAATAATAATAATATTCTGGGGGCCATTAAAGTTTTATGAAAATTACCAAATACTGGCAACTTTTTTTTTTATTTTGTTTTTTTTAAGAAAAATGCTGGCGGGGAAAGAGTTAAAAAGGGCGGTGACTGTTAACAAGTTAATGTCAGCATTTAGAAAAGAAAAATGTTACAGACAAACCATGAGCACCAAATTACATAGATATCTGTATTAATCATGTCTATGATGCCTTATAGGTCATGTAAGTTTATCAATAAAAACATAAATATAACGTAGGCAAGCAAAAGGCTAGTCGTATTAATTACTGTTATGTGTCCGATGTTGTCGACTTATATATTCATCGATATATGTATAACACCTTAGCTTAATAAATATAAGGCAATCTGACAACCATTATCTGTTAGTCCACAAATGACTGACAGTGGAAAGTTTGGTAAACCTCATTCTTTTTGAAATTACAAACTTTATAACAAAGATGCCTAGACTTCAAGAAAATTTTACTTTACTTCAGAAAATGAGACAAACTGCTCCTCATGTAGCTGCATAAAAATTGAACTCATTTGTATTTTTAGATGCATTCATTATTATCTTCCATGCTATGATTTCAGGACAGCCCTGGAGCCCCTGCAGTGTGAGAGACCCCTCGCAGCGCTATGAGCCCATAAATTCTGGTTAGATTTGCCTTTGCAGAACTATCTATAAGAACCTATGCCAGGTCAAATGTTATTTTTAGAGCAGAGCTTCATTCTAAATCTTCTCTATCATTTAAAGTGGTGCCAAAACGTATTTGACTCTTAAAAATGTCTTAATGTCATTGCATTAGATGTCTCTTTTTTTTATCATTTCAAACTTTGCAAATTTCTACATGAAATGACATTCATGCATACAAGGACTTTTAAAAATGTCTGGATGTCATTATATTAGATGCAAATGTCTCTTTTATTTAGAATTTCAAAGTTTCCAAACACCTATCAAATGAAATTCAGGCATTTGAATGTCGCTTAAATGTCAAATGTTTATTGATTGGTCCAAAATTTAAACTAGTCACTGTAAACTAAATTGAATGTAGTTTTAGATTAATAAAATATAACATAAATCTGGAAAGTATAACAAGAATGTGTTTCAGAAAAGCACATTAAAGGATTCGACTTTCAAATGAAAATTATCCCAAGCTTTACTCACCCTCAAACCATCCTAGGTGTATATGACTTTCTTTTTCAGATGAACACAATCGGATAAATATTAATAAATTTCCTGACACATCTGAGCTTCATAATGGCAGTGAACAGGGGTCATGAGTATGAGCTGAAGAAAGTGCTTCCATCCACATCCATCCATCATAAACGTGTACTCCACATGGCTCCGGGGGTTAATAAAGGCCTTCTGAAGTGAAGCAATACGTTTGTGTAAAAAAACAAACAAAAAAAAACAAACATATTTAACAAATTATGAAGTAAAATATCTAGTTTCCACTAGACCGCCTTCTGTATTCCACGTACAAAGAAAGTGTAAAGCTTTTGCAGTTCAAAAAGTTACATCCTATACCTTCCCTATTCAACTTATGGAAAAAAGTGTAGGTGACATGACGCCAGTTTACACTTTCTTTGTAAGTAGAATACGGAAGGCAGTCTGGTGGAAGCTAGATATTTTACTTCATAACTTTTTTTTTGTACACAAATGCATCGCTTCACTTCAGATGCCTTGATTGACCACCCGGAGCCGTGTGGAGTACACGTTTATGATGGATGGATGTAGATGGAAGCACTTTCTTCAGCTCATACTCATGAACCCTGTTCACTATATATATATATATATATATATATATATATATATATATATATATATATATATATGTATATATATATATATATATATATATATATATATATATATATATATATATATATATATGTGTACACACAAATAAACATTTATGTTAGATGTGATTAATCAAACCTTCTCGGTGGCAAGGCACCGGGGGTGGATGAGATCCGCCCTGAGTACCTTAAGTTTCTGGATGTTGTGGGGCTGTCTTGGTTGACACGCCTCTGCAGCATCTCGTGGCGGTTGGGGACAGTGCCCTTGGACTGGCAGACCGGGGTGGTGATCCCTCTTTTCAAGAAGGGGGACCAGAGGGTGTATTCCAACTATAGGAGTATCACACTCCTCAGCCTCCCTGGAAAAGTCTATGCCAGGGAACTGGAGAGGAGAATTCGGCCGATAGTCGAACATCGGATCCAGGAGGAACAATGCGGTTTTCGTCCCGGTCGTGGAACACTGGACCAGCTCTATACCCTCTTCAGGGTGCTAGAGGGTTCATGGGAGTTTGCCCAACCAGTCCACATGTGCTTTGTGGATTTGGAGAAGGCATTCGACCGTGTCCCTTGCGGCGCCCTGTGGGGGGAGCTCTAGGAGTATGGGGTCCGAGGCCCTCTGCTAAGGGCTGTCCGGTCCCTGTATGACCAGAGCAGGAGCTTGGTTTGCATTGCTGGCAGTAAGTCAGACCTGTTCCCGGTGCGTGTTGGACTCCGGCAGGGCTGCCCTTTGTCACTGGTGCTGTTCATTATCTTTATGGACAGGATTTCTAGGCACAGCCAGGGGCCGGAGGGAGTCCAGTTTGGGGACCATAGGATCTCGTCACTGCTTTTTGCAGATGATGTTGTCCTGTTGGCTCCATCAAACCAGGACCTTCAGCGTGCACTGGGACGGTTTGCAGCCGAGTGTGAAGCGGCTGGGATGAGAATCAGCACCTCCAAGTCCGAGGCCATGGTTCTCAGCCGGAAAAGGGTGGCTTGTCCCCTTCAGGTTGGTGGAGTAGTCCTGCCCCAAGTGGAGGAGTTTAAGCATCTTGGGGTCTTGTTCACGAGTGAGGGAAGGATTGAGCGGGAGATTGACAGGCGGATCGGTGCAGCTTCTGCAGTAACACGGTCGATGTACCGGTCCGTCGTGGTGAAGAAGGAGCTGAGCTGAGGCGAAGCTATCGATTTACCGGGGAAGACCTAGGACACGCTGGAGGGACTATGTCTCTCGGCTGGCCTGGGAACGCCTCGGAATCCCCCCGGAAGAGCTGGAGGAAGTGTCTGGGGAGAGGGAAGTCTGGGCGTCTCTGCTTAGACTGCTGCCCCCGCGACCCGGTCACGGATAAGCAGAAGAAAATGAATGAATGATTAATCACAATTAATTGATTTGACAGCACTTATATGGAAACAGTTTTAATAAATAAAAGAAAATCTAGCAATAACAGTATATACTGTATAGTTTCATATCTAATATTTCTCACCATATGGGATTTGTGCCTCTAATGCCTTAAAAAAATGACATTAAAGTGTACCATATTTGTAGAATGTGATAACATACGCAATACAACCGTGCATTTATTTCTCTCCAAGAATTAGAATTTTCAACTCCACATGGAGTTTAACGAGTTTCGTCAAATGAAAAGTTCCATCTGAAAGTGAGCTCCAGTCTATTGTTCCTCACGCTCTGTTTCTCTCGTCACCCGGCGCTTACAATGGCACGCGCAATACATCAAGAGCCCCTCCTAAATTTGACAGAAACAAAATGCAGGCAAAGATTAAAAGTTGATATGTTTGCCTTTGTATCGCTGATGCATTACATGAAGCATTGGATTTGTCACAAGGTGTGCCCACGTTTGGGAAATTTGCAGAGAGCTGGCGTTTTCATCAGTCACCCTGGGGGATAACGCTACGGGAACACTCAGCAAAAACCGCTGAGGTGAATGTGCGAACGCTTTGAAAAACCACAGGCTGTTTTGTCAGCAGAGGTGTCACATGAATGCACTATTAGGTCTTTTTTCAGTAAAGCTAACATGATGTATGATTATGTTTTTGACACGTGAGCATACATTTTTAAAAATAGTGGCAAGAAGAATTAGATAGCAGCTATCTGTGATGGTTTAATTCAAGGAGAACTGGTGTGACATCTGTCAACAGAGCTAAAGAAATCTCTGGGGAAACTGTTGTGTGCACAATATGACACTGCCATTTGCTTTGATGCCTTTATACAGAGATATATGTCCCTTAAGCTAGGAAAATTATTTACATTTATATAAAATATATACATTTTTACCTCGCATCAGGGTTGCCAAGTCTGTGGTTTTTCCTCGGAATTAGGCTACTTTTAAACTGCTCCTGCAGGTTGATTTTTTCTCCTGCTGGTTAAAGGTTTGGCATACTGCATGAATTATATTTGACTGAAATAATATATATATATATATATATATATATATATATATATATATATATATATATATATATATATATATATATATATATAAAAACATGCTAGACAGATAAGTTTTGTGATCACTAAAATATGGTTGTTTTCCTTTTGCATTGCACAGTGACTGTAAAATATGTATTTTAGATATGGGAATGACATATTTTGAGTTTTGATATTTGGGATATAGTAATTCTAGTCACACTAGAATGACTATATATGTTATGCAGACCTGGCAACCCTGCCTCATGCGTCTCCAAGAGTTTTGGAAAAGACCTAAAGGTCTTAAACTAAGCCTAGATTAGTCAAAAAAGAGATTTTTGCAACATTTTATGGTAAAACTTTACAATAACGTTTTGTTTGTGTACATTACTGAAGTATATTATTTAACTTAATGAGCATTCATACTTTCACAGAATTTATTAATCTAAGTTCATTTTAATTTCAACAATTACTAATACATTTTACAATCAAAGTTTGCAACAAGTTGTATCTGTTAACATTAGTTAATGCACTGTGAACTACTGTAAAATGAATAATAAATAACTAACATTAACAAACATAGCGATACATTTTTATGTTAGCTGGGTCATAGATGAAAGGTTTTTAAAAGTGTAAAACAACATAATGGAGATACAATTAATTTTGAAGTTTTATTAAGTGCTAACAATGAGATTGTGGTTTTTGTAATCAATTAACACTGCTTTTATCATTTTTTACAAGATGGACAAAATTTGTCACCAAAAAAGTAATTCAGTTTAACCAATATTTCGGTTTTACCGATTGACACTTTTGGTTATGAATGATGATATTTTCAAACAATACTAGCTAGCTAGTTAGCTTGCTAGTAAGTTTTTAAAATATTACAACATTTTCCATGTTTTATAGCGGTTGTACAGAATGACCTGATGTTTTGGAACATGCGTATGAGCAAGTGAAAACATAATTTTGACATTAGTGAAATTCATTTTTCTGGACATTCTTCCTCATAACAAAGCAACGACTTCTACACATAATTTTAATACCATTTTGCA